>NC_091118.1:189622880-190840380 GCF_040183065.1 Periplaneta americana
CATCATCATCATCATCATCGTCGTCGTCGTCGTCGTCGTCGTCAATGAGAAATCGGATGAGAAACATGTAACGTTGCGAAAAAAAAAACGCGTCCTTGCAAGGAAATTTGGAGCTGGGAAAACAGAATACCGTATGTGAACTCCAAGTCTGTTGATCATTTGTCCCATTCCGATTTTCGTCGTTCCACTGAAAAGAACTTTAGTGAAATGTTAAGGGAACAGCTGAAAATGAAAGTAGCTTAATAGCTACCACATCTCAGGGGAGCAGCATGACAGAACAGCAACAGCTCAGGAACGCTGAAGATGTTAAAAGCCTGCATATCGAGTGGGACGCCGCAGTCCTCGCAAAAGAAGGGATTGGAGCCCTTGCCCTGTGCACTCGAGTAAACTCGCCCCATGTGCCGAAATCAATATGCGAAAACCAAGGCTCACTTTCAATTTATAATTTTTATATCAATTACTTTTTTTCCGTTAATGGAGTAAATCCCGAAAAGACTAAATATATGATTATGTCTCGTGATCAGAATATTGTACGAAATGGAACTATAGAAGTTGGAGATTTATACTTCGAAGAGGTGGAAAAATTCAAATATCTTGGAGCAACAGTAACAAATATAAATGACACTCGGGAGGAAATTAAACGCAAGATAAATATGGGAAATGCCTGTTATTATTCGGTCGAGAAGCTTTTGTCATCTAGTTTGCTGTCAAAAATCTGAAAGTTAGAATTTATAAAAACAGTTATATTACCGGTTGTTCTGTGTGGCTGTGAAACTTGGACTCTCACTTTGAGAGAGGAACAGAGATTGAGGGTTTTTGAGAATAAGGTTCTCAGGAAAATATTTGGGGCTAAGAGGGATGAAGTTACAGGAGAATGGAGAAAGTTACACAACACAGAACTGCATGCATTATATTCTTCACCTGACATAATTATGAACATTAAACGTTTGAGATGGGTAGGGCATGTAGCACGTATGGGCGAATCCAGAAATGCATACAGAGTGTTGGTTGGGAGGCCAGAGGGGAAAAGACCTTTGGGTAGGCCGAGACGTAGATGGGAAGATAATATTAAAATGGATTTGAGGGAGGTGGGATATGATGATAGAGACTGGATTAATCTTGCTCAGGATAGGGACCGATGGCGGGCTTATGTGAGGGCGGCAATGAACCTCCGGGTTCCTTAAAAGCCAGTAAGTATAGTATAGTATAGTAATTTAACTGGAATATATGAAAAATAATTTATAGAGTTAAATAATATAAATATAATAGACAAAAATATAAATAATATGAATCATCTTAAAGGTATTATTTGTGGATACGGTATATGAAAAACTTAACTTGGAAAAATGCCGAAATTTCTGTGAGGGAGATGTACGTCCGTGGCTCATTATTTGTCTTGACGTCTTAGGAAAACCTTGAAAAACCACAAGCATGATGAAATATTTCAATTTAGAAGATGGCTTTTAAAATATTGTCCGATTGCCTGTGAGGGCATGATGTTGGGGAGGGTGAATGTTATTGTTGTAATAGCCCGAGGCAGGATTTTGGGGTGTTTCCGGCATAAGGTGGGCTGAGGATGGGTTTTGATCCTGAGCCTCGATCAGGCAAGATTTAATCTGGAAAATTCCGAAATATTTTTGGGGGAGGATTTAGATCCATGGCCCATTTCTTACAGGCTGATCCCCGAGAGCACAATTGAAGGGTTCAGAACCATAGTGGGCCAAGCGTCATTTATTAAAAACGGAGAAAGTAAGGGTTAAAGTTAAATGAATGTCATAGTTTAATGAAGATTTAGTTTTAATGTGTATACTTTATATTACTTACTATATGTTTCCATTGAATTATGGTCATAACTTCATTTTAACTCTTGTTTTGTACGGTTTTAGTAAGTGGCGCTTGGCCCACTATGGTTCTAAACCCTTCAATTATTGTAATAAGCATATATATGAACATATAAGACTAGAAGCTTACCTAACGATCCAATCGAAAAAATATTCCTTCCAAGTTAAGAACAGTATGTACTCCAGGCTGAACAATTCAGAAGTGACCTTTCTTTTCATGTAATACAAAACAAAACCGCTAATGTTTCATTAATGTAGAATTTTTATTACTGCGTTAAAAGCAAAATCTCACTTTAATCTATAAAATCAGTTGCTGCATGTTCAGTCTATTATCCAATAATATATATGGAGTGCAGCCGATTTGGTTTAATAAACACAATATTCTTTTATTGAACGGAGGTGATGTGAAATCACGCTTGTGTTTTTCTTTTTGTTCTTTTAGTAAAATGCATTTTATGGTGCTTTGAATCAATAAACCACAACAACCTCGCGTTAGTTTTTAAAACAATGAAATTTCATTCTGTATTGAATCACATTTTCCTGTCTATTAAATACTTTCACGCTTAGTGATAATTTTATTAAATGTAAACTCTAGTTTTTTGTTTCGAGGGTAACGTCACAGTCCATAGAGGATAATGAAAGAATAATAATTTTATAATTTTATTGTTAATCGACATTTTGTCACTCGTCACAAATTTTTAAACAACAATTCTGAGTTTAGAGCTTTTCCCCCGTTTGATATAGGCCTACAATAATTTCTAACGCCAGTCATAATTTCTTCTGTTTAGAGTAAATTTATGGAAGACTTACAGATCTCAACAGCAATAGGTCTACTCTATATATATTAGATATTTCAAAGATAGTCCTTGTCCTTCTCGGCTATCTCGCCCTCCATCTGTCCTCTGGTTTATAATACCGAGTACAGTAGATGACAATTTGTTCATTAGAAGAATACGTTGGTACCAATTGTTTTAACCTTCTATTTATTCACTTCTTTTATATTAAAAACTACAGCGATTCTGAACCTATAGGTCCCGAACTAGTGATGAGTCCCGAAGGGACGTTTGAAGGGTAGCTTAAGGGGCCCAAAATTTATAGAATGTAGATTTTCAATGCAATTTTCTGAAAAATCGGTTCCTGTTTATGTGAATTTTACAAAATATATTTCGCTACATTTCGTACACAACTAGCAATAACTAGATCTCTTCAATTGCTCTCAGTAAAGAATTATTTTATGAAAGAGGAAATTACGACTATAAGTGGACTATTTATATCCTCGAAGTAATTATTTATGATTGGGAAACGATAAATTCTAATGCTCTTACAAGTTAGGTCTTAGAATGAAAGATTACTTTGATATTCCTCAATGTAGGCTCTCAAAGGTAATGAATAACAGGAATAGGAGTGAGATGCGCTACTGGAGTCAGACCCTAACTGGAGTCAAATCCGGCGTAAGAATGACACCCGGAATCAGAGACAGACCGGGAATCAGAGACAGATTATTTATAAGGAGACAGATCAGAAATAGAAATCAGAGACAGACCAGGAATCAGAGACAGATTATTTATAAGGAAACAGGCCAGAAATAGAAATCAGAGACAGACCAGGAATCAGAGACAGATTATTTATAAGGAAACAGGCCAGAAATAGAAATCAGAGACAGACCAGGAATCAGAGACAGATTATTTATAAGGAAACAGGCCAGAAATAGAAATCAGAGACAGACCAGGAATCAGAGACAGATTATTTATAAGGAAACAGGCCAGAAATAGAAATCAGAGACAGACCAGGAATCAGAGACAGATTATTTATAAGGAAACAGGCCAGAAATAGAAATCAGAGACAGACCAGGAATCAGAGACAGATTATTTATAAGGAAACAGGCCAGAAATAGAAATCAGAGACAGACCAGAAATCAGAGACAGATTATTTATAAGGAAACAGACCAGAAATATTAATCAGAGACAGACGAGGAATCAGAGACAGATTACTTATAAGGAGACAGACCAGAAATATTAATCAGAGACAGACGAGGAATCAGAGACAGATTACTTTTAAGGAGACAGAACAGAAATATTAATCAGAGACAGATTACTTATAAGGAGACAGAACAGAAATATTAATCAGAGACAGATTACTTATAAGGTGACAGAACAGAAATATTAATCAGAGACAGACGAGGAATCAGAGACAGATTACTTATAAGGAGACAGACCAGAAATAGAAATCAGAGACAGACCAGGAATCAGAGACAGATTATTTAAAAGGATATAGACCAGAAATATTAATCAGAGACAGACCAAGAATTAGAGATAGATTATTTATAAGGAAACAGATCAGAAATATAAATCCTAGACAGACCAGTAATCAGAGACAGATTATTTATAAGGATATAGACCAGAAATATTAATCAAAGACAGACCAGGAATTAGAGATAGATTATTTATAAGGAAACAGATCAGAAATATAAATCAGAGACAGACCAGTAATCAGAGACAGATTATTTATAAAGATATAGACCAGAAATATTAATCAGAGACAGACCAGGAATCAGAGATAGATTATTTATAAGGAATCAGAGACAGATTATTTATAAGGATATAGACCAGATATATTAATCAGAGACAGACCAAGAATTAGAGATAGATTATTTATAAGGAAACAGATCAGAAATATAAATCCTAGACAGACCAGTAATCAGAGACAGATTATTTATAAGGATATAGACCAGAAATATTAATCAGAGACAGACCAGGAATTAGAGATAGATTATTTAAAAGGAAACAGATCAGAAATATAAATCAGAGACAGACCAGTAATCAGAGACAGATTATTTATAAAGATATAGACCAGAAATATTAATCAGAGACAGACCAGGAATCAGAGATAGATTATTTATAAGGAGACAGACTAGAAATAGAAATCAGAGATAGAAGAGGAAGCAGAGAGAGAATTATTTATAAGGAGACAGACCAGAAATAGAATCAGAGACAGACCAAGAATCAGACATTATTTATAAGGATATAGACCAGAAATATTAATCAGAGACAGACCAGGAATTAGAGATAGATTATTTATAAGGAGACAGACCAGAAATAGAAATCAGAGACAGAAGAGGAAGCAGAGAGAGAATTATTTATAAGGAGACACACCAGAAATAGAATCAGAGACAGGCCAGGAATCAGAGACATTATTTACAAGGAGACAGATCAGAAATAGAAATCAGAGACAGACTAGTGATCGGAGACAGACCAAGAATCAAAGGTAATCCAGGAATCGGAGACAGACTAGTACTAAGAGTTAGATCAAAAATCAAAGACAGAATCGGATTAAATCACAAACCAGGAATCGGAGTCAAATGCAGTATTTGAGACACACCAGTAACTGGAATCATATTCTGAATCGTAGCCAAATCCGGTATAGGAATCAGATCCGAATCGCAGTCAGGCCCGAAATCCGTGACAGATCCGGAATATAGGATAAGACAGACCAGGAATCTGATGTATGCTAGGAATCAGAGACAGGCAAGAAATAAGAGACAGTTCAGGAATCCGAGGTAGATCAGAAATTGGAGACAGGCCAGGAAATAGAGGTAGAGCATGAATCTGAGGCAAAGCAGGAATCTGAGTGAGACCAGAGATCTAAGGCAAACCCGGGACAGAAGACGAGACAGACCAGGAATCAGAGTCAAGCCAGACATCAGAGACAGGATAGGAATCGGAGGCAGTCCAGAAATCAGGGGCAGTCCAGAAATCAAGGGCAGTCCAGAAATCAGAGGCAGTCCAGAAATCAGAGGCAGTCCAGAAATCCGAGGCAGTCCAGAAATCCGAGGCACTCCAGAAATCAGACGCAGTCCAGAAATCAGGGGCAGTCCAGAAATCAGAGGCAGTCCAGAAATCAGAGGCAGTCCAGAAATCAGAGGCAGTCCAGAAATCAGGGGCAGTCCAGAAATCAGGGGCAGCCCAGAAATCAGGGGCAGTCCAGAAATCAGAGGCAGTCCAGAAATCAGGGGCAGTCCAGAAATCAGGGGCAGTCCAGAAATCAGGGGCAGTCCAGAAATCAGAGGCAGTTCAGAAATCAGAGGCAGTTCAGAAATCAGAAGCAGTCCAGAAATCAGAGGCAGTCTAAAAATCAGGGGCAGTCCAGAAATCAGAGGCAGTTCAGAAATCAGGGGCAGTCCAGAAATCAGGGGCAGTCCAGAAATCAGAGGCAGTCCAGAAATCAGAGGCAGTCCAGAAATCAGAGGCAGTCCAGAAATCAGAGGCAGTCCAGAAATCAAAGGCAGTTCAGAAATCAGAGGCAGTCCAGAAATCAGGGGCAGTTCAGAAATCAGGGACAGTCCAGAAATCAGAGGCAGTTCAGAAATCAGCGGTAGGCCAGAAATCAGGGGCAGTCCAGAAATCAGAGGCAGACCAAAAATCAGTAGGAGGCCAGAAATCAGAGACAGGCTAGAAAATTAGAGATAGGGCAGAAAATTAGAGGCAGGCCAGAAAATTAGAGGCAAGTCAAAAAATTAGAGGCAGGCCAGAAAATTAGAGCCAGGCCAGAAAATTAGAGCCAGGCCAGATAATGAGGCAGGCCAGATAATGAGGCAGGCCAGAAAATCAGAGCCTCGTCAGAAAATTAGAGGCTGGCCAGAAAGTTAGAGATAGGCCAGAAAATTAGAGGTAGATCAGAAAATCAAGACTCAGATCAGAAAATTAGAGGTAGTCCAGAAAATTAGAGGTGGGCCAGAAAATTAGAGGTCGGTTACAAAATCAGAGGCAGGCCAGGAGTCGGAGACAGACTGAGAATTGGAGCTAGATTCGTTATAAAGGAACCACAACTGAGATCTGAGCCAAATCCGAAATGGAGTGAGGTCTGGAATTGAAACAAAACTCGATTTGGAGTCGAAATTGTGAATTATGGGTATTGATTTATCAGCCCTATTCCTGGTGGAATAATAAAAGGCCGGGGCAGATGTCGTTGGTGTAATGCTACTTCATCTGCCATTTCTTTGTAATTTACAATAATTCTTACAGGTGTAGAGTTCATCGGTTAACTATCGCGCCATACGCTCTAAGCATAAATAGTTCGTAAAATCCCTATGGTGAATGTTTCATTTGGCAAGAAAGTACAGGAATCTCAAAAAATATGTTCCTGTAACTAAGAATTCAAGACGACACAATAAGAATTACAATGGAGGAACTGAGCAGACTAATCATACGGCACCAAATAATATTTAAGGAAGGAAAGCTTGTCTTATAAATAATTAAAACAAATGAGGAGAAGATAAAGATATTGTCTGGAAGCGGCCAGTCATACTGAAGATAAGCCACTCCCACACCGGTAGTTTATACAGCAACCACAAAGCCAGCTATTCTGCGCGGTCGCCAGCAAGAGTAACTTATTTTTAACGGCAGATGCTGTATTAACCGGCTACTCTGCAAGACTTGACCAATCAATAGGAGATTCCTATACGCCCGGCTACACAAGAGACTGAGGTGTATAAGAACTGGCATATGACAGGAAAAGATAGGGGTGGAGTCTATTACACGATGAATCATCGCTGATTCCAAACCGACAATTCATGCTACTTTTTTGCCTTTATTATATCCTCTAGTACCTAAGCCACTCTTGCCTGAATTAATTTCTTTCTTTATTCGCCTAGCCTGAGATCAATGTTAAATCTGCTTTGACCCGCGATCGTTTTTGCTATATTCACCTTCACCCTAAACATTATTTGGATATGCGTACAAGAGTTTCTTTATCGCGGAGCGATGACACTTGTATTCAAATAAGTTGCATAACTCCTATTGTCTCAGATCTTGCTAGTTTGCTGCGTTGAGTAACCAATACTTTATATCCTTCTACCAGAATGTATCTTGAAATCAATTTTAACTCTATATGAAAGAATTTTCACCAACTATCAAAGTTACCGAAGAACTGTGAAATTATAATCAGGCGGTAATAGAGAAAAAGTCACATAAGAAGGCTCGAAGTGCTTGGAGAGGACTAGCAATCAGGCTTCATATTGGTTGATTCTTTTAGTCGGTTAGTCGGCTGGCGGATTGTTCGGTGGATGGTTAGTGATCGGCTGTTTTCAGTTGGTTGGTCGATGATTGGATGATTGATTAGTAGCTGATTGATGGGTTGTTCTGTGATTGGTTCGTTGGTTGGTAATACTTGGTATGTTTGGTAAGTCAGTGGTTGGTTGGTTGTCCCGTCGATCAGTAGTTGATGGTTTGGTTAGTCGGTTGGTGGATTGGTCGGTGTTTATTTCATGGATGTCAGTGGCTGCATGGTTCGTTGTTTAGTGGTCCGTGAGTGGCTAGTTCATTGGTTGGTCGGTGGTTGGTTGGATTGATTGGTAGCTGAATGAGGAGTTGTTCGATGATTCGTTATTTGGTTGGTCTGTAGTTTGTTGTACGGTAAGACAGTTAGTTGTTGGTCGGTGTGTTGATTGGTCGGTGGGTAGTTGGTTTGGGCAGGGCATAGTTGCGCCCCACGGTCAGGTAAGATGCAGTAGATGAAAAAGGGTCCGTGTTTTGTGGGCATAGTTGCGCTCCGTTCCCATCAGGTAGAGAAAAGGGACATGGCATAGTTGCGCCCCGATGAAATAGGTAGAGAAAAAGACATTACGGGAACTCGAGCCTCGTAATCAACCAACCATATTGATTTCTTATTCGATTTAATATTCATTATCGATACCGTTAAAATGAACACCATGAAGTTGGCAGTACTTTATTAGCTGACATATTCAAATGAGTGAGTCGTTGGAATATGGAGCCTTAGCAGTCTTGACATTTTATTAGTGATTTTCACACCGTCTGTGGCGTATAGTAAGGTTAATTTAAAATTAATTTTAAGTTTAGTGAAAAGGGTAAAGAGTTAATAATTCACAATGGTTCTAAGTTTCGATTTGCGAATCTCTGAACCGTAGGGTTAAGATAATAATAATAATAATAATAATAATAATAATAATAATAATAATAATAATAATTTAAACTGGCAGGATTAAGGCCATAAGGCCTTCTCTTCCATCCTACCAGATAGCACATATAAATACAAAAAAGAAATACAAACACTGATGAAAATGATACAAATTAAGTTAAAGCCCTATAGAGGGTCAACAGAGTCAAAAGTACATTATAGTGCTCTCATCGAGCTAATACAACGAAAAGAAAGAAAACAGAGATAGCAATGATGATATTGATAACTGACAATAATAATAATAATAATAATAATAATAATAATAATAATAATAATAATAATAATAATAGTAATAATAATAATAAATACATTACATATTAATTTTCAATTTTACAACAGCATAGTTACATAAGATATCGGTGTACAAAAAAAAATAATGCAGTTCAATGTGTGTGATCGATAAAAAGTGTTATTTTAAATAGCAAAATTGATCATACGCTACCTGATTTCAGTGCAGCTACCACTATAATATTTTTAAGTAGGCCTAGTTTTTTTTTTAATTTTATGACAATCACTTTCGTGTGTAATATGCCCATCGGGGCGCAACTATGCCATGTCCATTCTGCTACCTAACTTCTTCGGGGCGCAACTATGCCATGTCCATTCTGCTACCTGACTTCATCGGGACGTAACTATGCCATGTCCATTCTGCTACCTGACTTCATCGGGACGCAACTATGTCATGTCCATTCTGCTACCTGACTTCTTCGGGGCGCAACTATGCCATGTCCATTCTGCTACCTGACTTCTTCGGGGCGCAACTATGTCATGTCCATTCTGCTACCTGATTTCTTCGGGGCGTAACTATGTCATGTCCATTCTGCTACCTGACTTCTTCGGGGCGCAACTATGCCATGTCCATTCTGCTACCTGATTTCTTCGGGGCGTAACTATGCCATGTCCATTCTGCTACCTGATTTCTTCGGGGCGCAACTATGTCATGTCCATTCTGCTACCTGATTTCTTCGGAGCGCAACTATGCCATGTCCATTCTGCTACCTGATTTCTTCGGGGCGCAACTATGCCATGTCCATTCTGCTACCTGACTTCATCGGGGCGCAACTATGCCATGTCCATTCTGCTACCTGACTTCTTCGGGGCCCAACTATGCCATGTCCATTCTCAAACCTGACTTCTTCGGGGCACAACTATGCCATGTCCATTCTGCTACCTGACTTCTTCGAGGCGCAACTATGCCATGTCCATTTTGCTACCTGACTTCTTCGGGGCCCAACTATGCCATGTCCATTCTGCTACCTGACTTATTCGGGGCGCAACTATGCCATGTCCATTCTGCTACCTGACTTCTTCGGGGCCCAACTATGCCATGTCCATTCTGAAACCTGACTTCTTCGGGGCACAACTATACCATGTCCATTCTGCTACCTGACTTCTTCGAGGCCCAACTATGCCATGTCCATTCTGCTACCTGATTTCTTCGGGGCGCAACTATGCCATGTCCATTCTGCTACCTGATTTCTTCGGGGCGCAACTATGCCATGTCCATTCTGCTACTTTACTTCTTCGGGGCGCAACTATGCCATGTCCATTCTGCTACCTGATTTCTTCGGGGCGCAACTATGACATGCCTAGGCCTCCCAATTGACCGTGGGGCGCAACTATGCCATACCGGTTGGTTTATGGATTGTTTGTTAGCTCTGCAGGTAGTTCGATTGTTGGTTATTTCCTTGCTTGATGTGGTTGGTTGGTATTACTTCATGTATTATTCTGTGGGTCAAATGCTACGTATTAAATATTGGTTGGTTTGTTGTTCGGCCAGCCGGTGGATGATTTGTTTATTGGTCAGTGGTTGACTGTTCTGTTGGTCGGCGATTAATTGATCATTCGGATAGTTGGTTTCTGGATTGTTAGTTGGTATTGCTTGGTGTATTATTCGGTGAGTGATTTGCTTGATGATCAGTAATTGGTTGGTTTATTATTTGATCGGCTGGTGAATGCTTATTAGTTGGTCGGTGGTTGGCTGTTTCGTTAGTAGTTAATTAATTTGCGGGTTTCTGGTGGATGGTTTGCTGTTCGGTCAGTTGATGTTAGTCGGTCGGTGGTTGATCATTCGGGGTGGTAATTTATCGTTTGTTAGATCAACCAGTAGCTGGTTAATTCTTTGCTTCTTTGGCTAGTGGATGGTTGAATGTAGTTCGGCAGTTGGTTGATTAGGTGGGAGATCGGTTGGTCCGTGGTTTGTCACTTTATAATTTTTAACACTTTTTTTTTCGTGGTTAGGTATGTGGTACGTCATACTATGAGCGCAGAAATAAACAAAATCACGGGCACTAGAGATGACTGGGAGTGAGGATCCTTTCTATTGTATCCGTTATCAATAGTTGTTATCCATTTCTGGTGCATTATGTTAATCTACTTTATAGAAAAACAATGAGATAATGTCACTGTAATAGAATAGCAGTGAAATGATAACAACACAGAAATCTATATATATATAATTTGAACTGGTAATGGAAATTACGGGAAAACGACTGAACGGATTTTAATAAATGACCCCTCATTTTGAAGCTTGGAACTCAAAGCTTCTCAGAAAAATTGTAGTTTTCAGTGAAATGTCAATTTTTCAACATAATTTTCCTATTTTCCAAAATCCATCTGTCGTCAGTTTTGAGAACTAGCTAAACTAGCTAATTGCATTTCAGAATAAAATAAAACACATACTACAGTAAACAATATTACACGAAGTCCATGATCTCCAAGAATGCTGACATATTTAGAGCTCAAATTAAATTGGTTATTAAAAACTGAACTTACTAAAAATAATTTACAGGTTCAATTCTGTGGTGTGTAATTTTCTGGGCACAGCTGTGTATTGGATATTATTAACTACAAAACGTGAGGTGGTTTGATGACATTATTACCACAAGAAATGAAATATTATTGTAGTTGATGCCAAGATGTGACTATTTTTCATTAATTATACATATTAATGCTATATTGATGATAGAAAGTGAAACGTTTTGGGGTTATTTAAGTAGATGTAGAGAATAACTTAAATTAGATTTTGATTTCTATATTTTACTGAGTGGCGGCTATATAGTATATATAGTATATGTTACTGAAAGCTATAAAACTTACGTAAGATAATAATATTATTAAAAATCAAATATTTTTATAGTTACAGTATTAATCAAGTGGGATTGGGTTTTTTCATATATTTAATGGCGGTGTGGTGTAGACATTTATATGCGTGGTTCTCTTCAGTATTGGCTCGAGAGAGAGTATCTTTCATTATTATAGAAGCAAATAACTTTCAAAATGTCTGGTATTCTTCATTGAAAATAAATCTGAAAAATGTTTATTTGAACGTCTAATGAACTTAGTTTGCAGCATTTGCTGCACAAGTCACTAGTATTAGTAGAAAACCTGTAGACGGCCACTTTATACACCCAAAGAGAAACTTGACTTTGCAATTAAACTAGTGATTAGGCAGTTTTATGGATTCCTATGAAAAGATTAATTTTCCATCGAGTAGGCTAATTGAAAAGATGCAGATATCAATAAACCGCCCTCATATACGACATATGAACATGCACGGAGTCCTAATAGAGGAAGCAATCCAACTGAAGTATTTGGCTCGGGACCCGCCGTTTGCATCGCAGACTAATTTCATTTCTGGTTTTAAAAGGAGACTTCCGTGTTCGTCTTCATTACGGCGTTATATCAGCGTAATAAATCAACATCACCCGTCCAAACTACTTACTTATTCAGCCTGTTTAATTACCACCGGTTTTATTAAGTTACTTGTTTTATGGCAAAATTAAGAAAGAGTGACAATAAAAAAACATTTATTTAAAACCATCCAATACTTAGTTACTTTTCTTTTGTTAATGTTTTTCGATAACATTTAATAAGAAATTAAGATCATATCTTAATCTAGTCCTGAATAATGAAATTATAGTCGCGACGCTGTTATTCCCGGCGTGACTCCTCCTCTTTGCTTACGTCTTAGGAAGTGAAGGCTCTATAAAGTCTAGGTAGGTAGTATCGTTCGCCATTTTTGTTCTTTCGTTGCCGAGCTACCATACGAGGAATCTATTTGCCACACCGTTAAACATTATCATATCGTAGCTCCTATGATAATAAATCAAACGCACTGTAATTGAGCAAATAATTGAGCGGCAAATAACATCTTCTTGTGCTTTCTGCGAACGCCAACGAAAGAGCCAAAATGGCGGGCGATTATATTAATCATTTATCGAGCCTTAAGAAATGAATAACGTCTTCATAAGCGAATCACAAGACGCACACGTTTAAATGTAGCCGACCTGCAAAGCGATTGGCTGCCGGAAATTAGAGTAACGGGACTATAGCAACAATATTTTTCGTCGAGACTTATTGGAGTTTATGTATTCAGAAACAAGTGAGCTAAGCTTTCACATAAAATTATTATTATTATTATTATTATTATTATTATTATTATTATTATTATCATCATCATTATTATTGTTATTATTATTATTATTTAATTACCAGAACAGATTGTGTCAAAGTTCTTGGTGTGTTATTTCTGCAGTGCTTGGGAAAAGTG
The DNA here is from genome assembly GCF_040183065.1 of Periplaneta americana. Classification (NCBI taxonomy): domain Eukaryota; kingdom Metazoa; phylum Arthropoda; class Insecta; order Blattodea; family Blattidae; genus Periplaneta; species Periplaneta americana. The sequence continues at coordinate 189,636,246 of NC_091118.1, forward strand.
ACACAAGTCAGTTTCCACAAACCTTTTTTGATCATTTATTGACAACTTACACTGGCTTATGTCGATTTGATTTTTTTCTGTATGAATTATTGTAATATGAGAAATACTTATATATTTTGTTCCGTAAGTTGTCAATAAATTATCAAAAGAGGTTTGTGGAAACTGACTTATGTTACATTTCTCAAGCACTGCAGATTTAACAGTACTGTAAATAAACTTTATTTCTATACGCGTGTAAACTTAGATTTTATGCACTTATTTACAAATGGCTTTCAGTGAATCGGAGGTTAATTGCTGCCCTCACATAAGTCCGCCATCAGTCCCTATCCTGAGCAAGATTAATCCAGTCCCTAGCATCATATCCCACCTCCCTCAAATCCATTTTAATATTACCCTCCCATCTACGTCTCTACCTCCCCAAACGTCTTTTTCCCCTCGGGACTTCCAACTAATGCTCTATATGCATTTCTGGATTCACCCATACGTCCTACATATTCTGCCCATCTCAAACGCTGGATTTAATGTTCCTAATTATGTTAGGTGACGAATACAATGCGTGCAGTTCTCCCTTGTGTAATTTATATATATAGAGATACTATTACAATGTTGGGTCTAAAACGGCCAATAACGTATTCTATGTCTAATTTACTTCTAATACTTTATATTACATTCGTGAGACCAAAGCTTGAATATGCAATCTGTAGTCCGAAATTCTGTTAACAACTGATTGGGCAAAATTAGAAATTTTGCAGAGGAAATTTATATCATGTTTGCATAGATTTCCTCCAATTAACTCCAAAATTTTTTATAAAAATTGAGATTATTTCAACTGTCATAATTCACAGTCACTTCAAGGTTATAAAAAATGCTATTAGTTAATAGTACATTATGCAACGAGCCTATAATTATAGTAATTAAGAATCGAGCATGGATATTTATGAAACGAGCGCAAGCGAGTTTCATAATTTTCATACGAGCTTCTTAATTACCATTATAGGCGAGTTTCATACGACTTTTTATGCTCGACCACATTCCTAACTTGAAATTATTCAGATGTATACATTTTATTTGTATCTGACAAGATCGGAAGTGACCTATTTCTAGGTCGTGAATTGTGAGATGTGCGCAGACGCGAAAGTATTGATTTTTTCCGAGGAACAATAATGTCATTGACCTTGACGTAGTCCCGTTAAACTTGATAATATTATAACCTTGATTATTGAATTCGACAGTGAAAAACGAGATGACAAATTGAATTTATTTGAATATTATTTACAATTAACGCTAATTATTATAGTAACAGAACATAACCTTCTGCGACAGTATTGGATTTCCAGCCTCCGTGACTTTTCGCTAATTCTCTTTCGATTGCATATTCGAGAATAATCGATACTTGCGGTTTTATAACGGTACAAAGCTGACTTGTCATTGGCTGAACACATGTAAGCTGAGTTATCATTGGCTGAAGACCTGTACTTTAATGAGTAGGTGTACTTTAATGACATGCATTAAAGGACTGCTACCAGATGTATAATTAGTACATTTCGGCATGGTCGAGCATAAACAAAATTATATTTGACAAATGTAACATTGTAAAATTCATTTGCAGAACGAAAAGTTACATTTGTTCAGGTCAAATTTTTGCACATTTAAAGGATAAAACTAAAATTCTGCCATTTATTATCATAAAACTCCGCTCTCTTAAATTGACTAAGCATATCGGGAATTAAATCAATGTATTTCCCAAAATACGCTATGAAACGTTTAATATAAAATATTTTTATGTCGAAAAGGAAGCAAAAACGAACAAAATTGTATTATTTTTTGTTTGAAATATTTCAAAGAATAACCCCCTGCAATTAATGACATTACTTAACGTTCACTCTCCAACAGCGAATGGCGCGATGGCATTAAAATGGTTGGAAATGTTGCTGTAGTACGTGCTGTGCCGGGAAGATCGCAGGACAACCGTTGTAGGCATTGCCACAACGAGGTTGAAACTCTTGCACACATCCTGGGATCCTGTCCGCACGACGAAGGTCTGCGAAACGGTAGACACCACCAAGTACGATCAATTATAGCCACTGCCCTTAAAGATGCCGATTAGCCTACAACACCTTTGAAGAAGTACATGGTCTCTCCGTCACTGACAGTACACGGTGCATAGATATAATATCTTTCAAGGAATCTACAAGATCTGGATTCATAATTGATCCTACTGTGCGTTTCGAAACGAATGGAACCAGCAGAAGTGGATAAGGAAAAAAAGAATATCTACAATCCTATCATTCCATATTACCTCCAAAAGTACCAGCTAGAAGAGCTTGAAGTAATCGGAGTTCTGGTTGGAGCAAGAGGTACCGTTACTCTCTTCATGAAAGATGTGTCTAAGAGGCTTGGAATACCTACATCTATTATTCCGATTGTAACTTTAGCTGCATTGAAAGGATCAATTGCTCTTCTGAAGAATCACCTATATTCGAAATGAAACCAAATTCATAGGCATTCTTTACTTTTTTGTAACACTTGCCTCTCTAAAACTAGGTATATTTCCACCAATCACAAAATGTATTTGCAGCTATGTACTTGTAGGAGTTTCATTGTCAAAACAAAATTAATGGTTCACTGAACTTGTAAACATTTATATGGTTAAGTACTCTTTGTCCCTTGTGGCAGCTCACGAATAGTGAGAAGATTTATAAATTTCTATACTTGAAATTTGTTGTTTGTTTCTATATCCCAAAAGTTTTCCACTCATATTAATTAACACTCTGTATCACTTGTAATAATAATGTATTAACAACGTTGGCTTACTTGTCCTTACCCCAGGGAATCACAATACATAAAAAAAACTCCATTTCCATAGACAAATATCAGAGTGCACTCCTCTCTTATTAGGAATCCTGAAGATCTTCAATAAAGTTTTTGCAATATAACAGTACTTAAAATTTACAATGAAAACGTGAAAAATAATTAAATAATCTTACAAACAAGTATAAATGTGATTTGTTTTGTTGTTGTTGTTTTCTAATGCCAGGCGTTTGACAATAAAGTCATTTGACCTCTTGCACTCCAATATTTTTCAAAGATATTATCATGACCAGCCAATGAAGCACAGATTTTGAGGTGTTCCGAATCCATTTCTTGATTTTAGTTGCACAATGGGCAGTTAGGGGACTGATATATTCCAATTCTATGCAGGTGTTTGGCCAAACAATCATGGCCTGTTGCCAATCTAAATGCAGCTACAGACGATTTTCGTGGTAAATCGAGAATTAATTATGGATTTTGATGCAGAGAGTTCCATTTTTTCCCTTGGGATTGTGTTATCAAATTTTATCTGTTGAAGTCTAAGTATGTAGATTTAATAAATCTCTTCACAGAGTAATACGTAGATTTAGTAACAGGTCTGTAAGTAGCAGTGCTCCCCTTCTTTGCTAAAGCATCTGCATTCTCGTTTCCCAGGATTCCACAATGGGATGGTATCTATTGGAATACAATTATTTTATTGAGTGATATTAATTGAGAGAGCATTTTAGTTATTTCTGCTGTTTGAGATGAAGGTTTGTGTTTAGAGACGATTGATAGAATAGCTGCTTTGGAGTCCGACAATATAACTGCATTCCTAAATTTATTGATGTGGCATAGAAGATTCCTGAGACATTCACTTATTGCAATGATTTCATCATCAAAACTTGTTGTTTCATATCCAAGTGATCTATAAAGTGAGAAGAGACAGCACGTAACACCTGCACCGGCACCTTGTTCTCTGGAGATCAAGGATCCGTCGGTGTATAAATGAAGCCAGTTTTGTGGAGGGTACCTAATATTAATTGTCTCTAAAGACAATTGTTTCAGTATTTCAGTGTTTACTTCTGATTTCAGTATTTCTTCTGTTAAATTTAGATTATATTGTATATTTAATAGAGTTTTGTACAAGTTGTACTTCTTAACGTTGCAACTGCAGTTTTCGATCCACACAGTTCGGCCGTATTAGTGTTTGATGAAGACAGCACATAATTGCGGAATAGTCTGCGATTGCTTGGTTCCTAACATGAAATTACGTTGATTGATCAATTAAATCTATTATCATACGTTACAAGCTGAAGATATGTTAACACTCGCATCACTCCAGGTTATGTATGTAAGACATGTTCCACGGGACAGCTGCTTTGAAGTTTCGGCCAGCACCCCAATTTGTAACTTCTAACTCTGCTTCGATTAGCATGTTAATATCAGACATGATGGATAGCAGCGTTTAGCGTTGCTAAGTAAATACATGTGCGAGTTCAAAGATAATTCATTTTAACCCTTTCAGTCACGATCGATTCATTTTGCCTTACTTTATTATTCCTGATCGTTATTTCAGAAATTAAGTCATTTCCTATTTGTTTTCTTCGCAGGAATATTATTGAGTAATGCTACTTTCTTGTGCCGTTCGACTCGTGAATCTTGTCTAAAAGCAACCTGCTGATTAATGTGGTGGTGATATATATTTTCTTCTTAGTTGGTTGTTTGAGTCGATAGATTTTATGATAACGAGATGGTATTTGGCAAGATGAGGCCAAGGATTTGCCATACATTACCTAATATTCGGCATACAATTGAAGAGTCCACTGCAAGAATGATGGATGTCATTTGGAATACATTTTGCAGGAGAAGCAATTGAAAGTTTGAAATGCTTAGCGCTCAAAGCTTAACTGTGATTTTCCGATCATTACTGGACAATGACTATCAGTGTTAATGCCATATAACTCTCTATGTACATTCTATATGTCTTAAGCTATGCATTGACAGTCTTGGTTCATTTTCGACAAAAACGTGACATCCACCATTCTTGCAGTGGACTCTTCAATTAGGAAAAGCTCGGAAAAACCCAAACAGGTAATCAGCCCAAGCGGGAATCTAACTCACAGACAGTAGGCAAAGCTCTACCTTCTGATCTACGTCGGTGACTGTTACCAATTACAGCAACAGTAGGTTTACGAGTAGGCCTACATTTATTAATACTGAACTTTTATGAAATACTATTAGTCCCGTCGCTCTTATTTCCGGCAGCCAATCACGTTGCAGGTCGGCTACATTTAAATGTGTGCGTCTTGTGATTCGCTGATGATGACGTTATGCACTTCCTAAGGCTCGATAAATACTTAATATAATCGCCCGCCATTTTACCTCTTCCGTTGGCGATCGCAGAAAGCACACGACAGTGCGTTTTTTATTATCATAGGAGCTACGACATGATAATGTTTAACGGTTTGGCAAATAGATTCCTCGTCTGGTAGGTCGGCAACGAAAGAACAAAAATGGCGAACGATACTACCTACCTAGACTTTATTGAGCCTTCACTTCCTAAGACGTAAGCAAAGGGGAGGAGTCACGCAGGGGAATAACAGCGTCGCGACTATAGTTAGAGGTTCTGTGAAATGACTCCTTAGTCATGGTGAGAATAATTCCTTCATTATTATGACAATTCTTGACATACAGGGTGGATAGCAACCTCTGCACAAAAGTGAAACTGGTAATAGATCATAAGGAGAGATTTTAAAAATGTAAATTAAATTTTTCTCTAACATTCAACTATTTAGAGGTAATCGTTATGTTTCTATGAAGCATTTGGCAAGATCACGGCTACTGCTATAAAGGCTCATTCACAATGAAAATTAAACATAACGTAAGCGTTAACTTAAGATTATAACCGTTACGGTAAAATCAAGAAGTCATACCATCATTTACGATGGGAACATTAACATAACAGCAAACATACTTGGTAACCATGGAAACATAACAACGACGCCATTTCCTCATATTCTGTCGTATACCTCAGCGCTCCACGATTGTGTTCTGTTTGCAAATCACGTAAGCATAAGCATGAAAGTTTGGAGTTTGCAAACTTTCATGTTAACGTCTTACGGTAATGTTTATGTCAATGCTTATGTGAATCATTGTTAATGATCCCATTTGGTAGCCTGGGCGCAAACTTCTGTGTTTATGTTACGGTTATGTTTAATTTTCATTGTGAATGGGCCTTAACTCTTACAAGCATGGGTGCACTCCTTACCTTCCCCACTCTCTGCTACACACAGTCGATGACACGCGACAGTACGCTGCATTGTAAGATTTATTTTACCGATTTTCGCAATTATTAAATTTAAATTTATGGTTAAACGGTTTAATATGTAAAAAAGATATAAGACATTAACTGTTCAGATTATTTTTACCTATCTGCGTGTATAGCAATCAGCCGTTTCTCTCGAGCCATTACCGCAATAGAGCGCTGCAAACATTGGGCGAAGACTATTTTCTTCCTGCTTAACGATGCTTCATCGAAGGAAAAGTGTGTTTTGTTATATTTAACATGTGGAATCGCCTCTTGGTGCATCGGTCCTCTTCCATCCTGTATATTCTTCATATACTAATTCACAAACAGAATGTATAAATTCGTTGAATTTAAACAAATTAAAGCCATCTATCACTGTAATGTTAGGTCGTCTTGTAGGTAACGTCGGCTTTTTTAAGATTGGTATTTTGTAAGAATTTAATTATCTATAGGAATAGTTACTGGAGGCATGCTCCTACTTCAATGAAATAAAACTCCATTTGATTTGGGTGTAATGATGATGAAGTTTATTATTATTATTATTATTATTATTATTATTATTATTATTATTATTATTATTATTATTATTCACCTTTACTTTTTAACTTCGCTCTAGAATATGTCATTAGGAAAGTTCAGGATAACAGACAGGGTTTGGAATTGAAAGAGTTACATCATCTTCCTATCTATGCGGATGATGTGAATATGTTAGAGAATATCCACGAACGATTAGGGAAAACACGGAAATTTTACTTGAAGCAAGTAAAGCGATAGGTTTGGAAGTAAATCCCGGAAAGACAAAGTATATGATTATGTCTCGTGACCAGAATGCTGTACGAAATAGAAACATAAAAATTGGAGATTTATCCTTCGAAGAGGTGGAAAAATTCAAATATATTGGAGCAACAATAACAAATATAAATGACACTTGGGAGGAAATTAAACATAAAATAAATATGGGAAATGCCTGTTATTATTCGGTTCAGAAGCTATTGTCATCCAGTCTGCTCTCAATAAAACTCAAAGTTAGAATTTATAAAACAGTTATATTACCGGTTGTTCTGTACGGTTGTGAAACTTGGACTCTCACTTTGAGAGAGGAACAGAGGTTAACGGTGTTCGAGAAGAGGGTGCTTAGAAAAATATTTGGGACTAAGAGGAGTGAAGTTACAGGAGAATGGAGGAAATTATACAACGCAGAACTGCACGCATCGTATTCTTCACCTGACATAATTAGGAATATTAGATCTAGACGTTTGAGATGGGCAGGGCATGTAGCACGTATGGGCGAATCCAGAAATGTATGAAGAGTGTTCTTTGGGAGGCCGGAGAAAAAAAGATCTTTGGAGAGGCCGAGTTGTAGATGGGAGGATAATATTAAAATGGATTTGTGGGAGGTGGGATATGATGGTAGGGACTGGATTAATCTTGCTCAGGATAGGGACTGATTAAGGGCTTATGTGAGGGAGGCAATGAACCTCCGGGTTCTCTAAAAGTCGTTCGTTAATAATTAAGTATTATTATTGTGATAGCGATGATATTTCTGTCGAAAGTGGAAAACGAAATAGGTTAGGCCTGCTCAGAGAAAATCCCCCTCGCATACGCTTTGCCTGTCATAAATTTTACACAATCTTCACGTCGAACTTCGATACTCTTTGTCGAAAATCATAGTTACGTAACTAAAAAAAGTTCGGTAGGATATGGAATTTCAATAATATTTGTGTTTTGCCCTCTTTCAAAGAGCACATGAAGTTCCTTTCTTGCAATGTGACAGAGTACAGAGCACGAGTGTTTCGATATACGTTTGCTGATTGTATTGTATTATAATAACTGTTTGTAGTATATTATTATTTCAACTTCGGGCAAGTAGTCAGGGAAATACAGGATTTAAAGTAATTGATTGGATGATCGAAATACGATATTAACCTATTAAATTTATGGGATGCATTTAATTATTATTTACTTCAATATTGTTCTATTTTCGAAATGAATTGATTCAGTGATTAATACTATTACACAAAGAAATATTACATATCTGGAGGTTATGGAAAACAAAACTATCTTCAATTATGATTTGAGTGTTGGCATGCCTGGATTGGTCTTGTCAAACAGTTTTGAATGCCTTTTTTTTTTTTGTTTTTGTAACTTTCCGGTTTGTAACATATTGTTATTTTGAACATTCTATTTTTCTTCGTACTCAAAATATATAAAATGTAATTCTTTCTTCTATTTCTTGATTTTACTCGTACCAACGAAGAAATTTTTGCAGAAGTATGCAGACTTTAATTCAAAACGATTATGAATTTATTCGTTCCGTGGTGTTTTCTGACGAAGTCACTTTTCATCTTTCTGGCAAGGTGAACAGACATAACCTCAGAATCTGGGGATCGGAAAATACGCTTACCTACGTGGAACTTGATTATAGGCTTGATGTGTGTCGTATTACCAGGGGGGGAAACATTGAATATCTTTAAGGTAAGGAACTAAACTTTTTGAGTTTCTCTTACCATTGGTACTATTTTCATGCACCTCAGATTCATAGAACGTAAATTACATGTGTTCAAAACCGGAAAGATCTGTTGTATAAGCCCTGTAATAAGAAATTATTAATATAGATAATAATAATAATAATAATAATAATAATAATAATAATAATAATAATAATAATAATAATAAATTAGCTTCCCTTATGAAAAGGTTGCCAGATTTGACAAAGCGTATTACATATAATTTGGAAACACACCTAAAAGGTAATATGATATACATTTGAAGTGGTTAGGGAATCGAATATACAAAATGTCAGAAAAATTTACACCCAAGTAGCGTTTGTGCTCATTTACAGTGAAGAAAGGGGGAAAAAATATCATCAGATAGGTTAGAATGATTTCAATGCCATATACCGCGAGAAAAATAATAGTACGGATTTACTGGCATTGACATCTAAACCAATCAACAGCCATCGGTTAAGATAACTTGAAATTTCCATTATCACTCCCATACAAAGGATTTCTCAATATCTGAACCGATCCTTTGAGGGCACTAATGGCTATTTCCTTCACAATGCTGTGTGTTAGCCCCAGGTTTTTACAATTGTTGGCAAAGAAGGAGGGTATGGTACCTCGTGCCCCCATGTATAAGAAGTATTAATAAAGTAATCATATCGTTTACTTTTCAGATACTTAGACCAAATGAGCAACTGTTATTAAATATTCGTGATATTTTTTAAACTCCAATAAAATAATAATAATAATAATAATAGTAATAATAATAATAATAATAATAATAATAACAATAATAATAATAATAGCCTCTTTGCTGAAGATACTGTCAGGTTTATCACAGTCTGAAACTCCCATATTCCCTTATTCAATAAAAAATCAACGTGGCAATGAATATAAATGCATTATCTTCAATAACAAAGTGATTTGAACGTCAACTAGAAATCAGTACCCACACACATTAAATTAATTGATGACATAGAGATAATCTCACAAGAGAATTTAAACATGTTCGCTACTAATACCAACTGCATTGTAATCCTATTGCAAAGCCCCGTCATTATTCTGTGCGAATGAACAAAACTAAATTTTGTTTCAATTTTTATATCCGAATTAATTCTGGCGATGGCAGATAATTTAAGGATTATAATTTTTGTGGGTTTTATGAGCGAGAGGTTTGAATCGTATACGAGAAGTTCGAGTTCAATTCCCAGTGCAGGCCGGAGTGGGATTTGTCGGGCTCTAAATATAATTATGAATTATATTCGGACAACAAGGAATGCGCAGAATATGTTTATGTGATTGGGAATTAAGTCCAACTTAGCGTAGATAAATGTAGGTATAGTAACCATAAATCACGTAAGAATTGTGTCGTCTACAGTTTCATTATTAAGTTCAATCCTTAACGGCTGAACTCTTTTTAACGTGAATAATAACAATAATAATTTAATAATAATAATTATTATTGTTATTTATTTTTTATTTATTTATTTAGTTATTTATTTACTTATTTATTTATTTATTTATTTACTTATTTATTTATTTATTATCTATTTATCTATTTAACTATTTACCTATTTATTTGTTTATTTGTTTGTTTGTGTGTTTATTTGTTTGTTTATTTATTCATTCATTCATTCATTCATTCATTCATTCATTCATTCATTCATTCATTCATTCATTCATTCATTCATTCATTCATTCATTCATTCATTTACTTATTTACTTATTTACTTATTTATTTATATATTTATTTATATATTTATTTATATATTTATTTATATATTTATTTATATATTTATTTATTTATTTATATATTTATTTATTTATTTATTTATTTATTTATTTATTTATTTATTTATTTATTTATTTATTTATTTATTTATTTATTTATTTATTTATTTATTTATTTATTTATTTATTTATTTATTTATTTATTTATTTATTTATTTATTTATTTATTTATTTATTTATTTATTTATTTATTTATTTATTTATTTATTTATTTATTTATTTATTTATTTATTTATTTATTTATTTATTTATTTATTTATTTATTTATTTATTTATTTATTTATTTATTTATTTATTTATTTATTTATTTATTTATTTATTTATTTATTTATTTATTTATTTATTTATTTATTTATTTATTTATTTATTTATTTATTTATTTATTTATTTATTTATTTATTTATTTATTTATTTATTTATTTATTTATTTATTTATTTATTTATTTATTTATTTATTTATTTATTTATTTATTTATTTATTTATTTATTTATTTATTTATTTATTTATTTATTTATTTATTTATTTATTTATGTACTGGACAACGGCCATTGCCAATAAAAGTCCAGCACAGTGATACAATTAATACATTAAAATGAACAACTATGGCACAAATTAAATACTTGAGTTAACAACAAAATAAAGAACATAGATTACAATAATTAATTTACAAGAATTAATACTATAAAACATTAGGGAAAGGAGTTGATTCTTACTACCAGCTTGTGTATAAGGATTATGCAAATAATATTAGCAAAGACATTGCCATATTCTAATACTTCTATACATTGAATGGATCGAAATCGCCTACATGTAAGTTAGCATGTTTAATACATCTGGAGACCGGCGAGGAAGATTTAGAATTTCTAATATAGAAGAGTTTGTGTTGTCTCATGTCCTTCATAGGAATACGAAGGCTGACACTGTTTAAGAAAGATTGACAATTAATGTCACCTTTAAGGACCTTACATAAGAATAAGTAATCGAGATCATGACGTCTGGCATACAGGCTTCGACATTTAAAGTGCTCGCATTTTTTATCATAGTTATGCCCAGAGTTATTAGGCAGGAATCTGTACGAACATAATGAAATAAATTTCCTTTGAATATTTTCCAGTTTTGCCGAATCAGAACTAGTAATAGAGGTGCAAACTACAGATGCATATTCGAGTTTCGATCTCACTAATGTATAGCATATTATTAAAATAGAGTCAGGTGTTGAAAAAGAATAAGTAATTGACCGAATTATTCCTAACATTCTTATTGCATAGTTATAAATATAATCAATGTTAATAATAATAATAATAATAATAATAATAATAATAATAATAATAATATAAGCAATACTATTATAAAAAAAACAAATTGTAGCTCGGGAAAAAAGATCTCGTTTTGAATGTGGTTTTGATGATATAAAGCAATCATGGGTGTAGGCTCCATGACCTTCCCGCTCCCATAATACATCAGTCTAGAAGTCTCTTGAGACGTCTACCTTAACATCATCTTCCATAAGGTGGTATTTCAGAGTAAAATGTCATAATCTGCTTCTGTGGATTCGATGAATGTGTTGGGTCCATTTACAAGACAATTTTTAATACTGTCTAAAACTGGGTTTACTTTAAGTTTCTATACAACTTCTTTATTTTCTTTGTAATCTTGACATTGAAATTTTACATTTTTTCTTAAAACGTTCACCTGCGCTCCCTTATTCTGGATTGGACAGAGATACATGGACAGCCATTCTTTTATAACGGACACCTCATACTATAAAAAATACAATTATTTACATAGATATGAAAATAATATATCAGGTAAATTCCTTAGAAAGAATCCAGTATAGGGCAGCTTACTTACTTACAAATGGCTTTTAAGGAACCCGAAGGTTCATTGCCGCCCTCACATAAGCCCGCCATCGGTCCCTATCCTGTGCAAGATTAATCCAGTCTCTATCATCATACCCCACCTCCCTCAAATCCATTTTAATATTATCCTCCCATCTACGTCTCGGCCTCCCTAAAGGTCTTTTTCCCTCCGGTCTCCCAACTAACATTCTATATGCATTTCTCTATTCGCCCATACGTGCTACATGCCCTGCCCATCTCAAACGTCTGGATTTTAAGTTCCTAATTATGTCAGGTGAAGAATACAATGCGTGCAGTTCTGTGTTGTGTAACTTTCTCCTGCAACTTTATCCCGCTTAGACCCAAATATTTTCCTAAGCACCTTATTCTCAAACACCCTTAACCTATGTTCCTCTCTCAGAGTGAGAGTCCAAGTTTCACAATCATACAGAACAACCGGTAATATAACTGTTTTATAAATTCTAACTTTCAGATTTTTTGACAGCAGACTGGATGATAAGAACTTCTCAACCGAATAATAACACGCATTTCCCATATTTACTTTGCGTTTAATTTCCTCCCGAGTGTCATTTATATTTGTTGCTGTTGCTCCAAGACATTTGAATTTTTCCACCTCTTCGAAGGATAAATCTCCAATTTTTATATTTCCATTTCGTACAATATTCTGGTCACGAGACATAATCATATACTTTGTCTTTTCGGGATTTACTTCCAAACCGATCGCTTTACTTGCTTCAAGTAAAATTTCCGTGTTTTCCCTAACCGTCTGTGTATTTTCTCCTAACATATTCACGTCATCTGCATAGAACAAGAAGCTGATGTAACCCGTTCAATTCCAAACCCTGCCTGTTATCCTGAACTTTCCTAATGGCATATTCTAGAGCGAAGTTAAAAAGTAAAGGTGATAGTGCATCTCCCTGCTTTAGCCCGCAGTGAATTGGAAAAGGATCAGATAGAAACTGACCTATACGGACTCTGCTGTATGTTTCACTGAGACACATTTTAATTAATCGAACTAGTTTCCTGGGAATACCAAATTCAATAAGAATATCATATAATACTTCCCTCTTAACCGAAGTATAGGGCAACTTAATTTGTTAAAGGTAAAAGAGAAAATGGAAACGATACGATAAAAGAACTTAAATGGGAAACTCAAAAGCGTGCAGCTCTGTGTTGTGTAACTTTCTCCAATCTCCTGTAACTTCATCCCTCTTAGCCCCAAATATTTTCCTAAGCACCTTATTCTCAAACACCCTTAATCTATGTTCCCCTCTCAAAGTGAGAGTCCAAGTTTCACAACCATAAAGTCCCATTCCGAGACTTATTTTGAGGTTTCGTAACAAGCTGTTTTTTTACGGTAATGGGTTATTAGCCCTTCGCCCAACCCTCAAGCTGGAGGACCACTCCTTATCGGCTGTCCGCGACTGCTTATTCAATATATTCACAGCTACCCTCCATATCTGGAGGCCGTCTCCTCAATTCGCAACCTGAGGACGCGCCATGCCGTGGTGATAGGGACCCACAATACAATATTCATATTGCATTTAAAATAAAATTTGCTGTAATGGTAATTTCATGGAATTGATAAATGTTTTTGACCCCCTATTTAGACTCAGCTCAAAAAGCTATTTAAATTTTACTTCCTTGACTAGTTTCAAGTTTTTAGCATATAGGTCTATGTACTAACTAACATAATTAGGAACTTAAAATCCAGACGTTTGAGATGGGCAGAGCATGTAGCACGTAGGGGCGAATCCAGAAATGCATATAGAGTGTTAGTTGGGAGACCGGAGGGAAAAAGACCTTTAGGGAGGCCGAGACGTAGATGAGAGGATAATATTAAAATGGATTTGAGGGAGGTGGGGTGTGATGATAGAGACTGGATTAATCTTGCACAGGATAGGGACCGATGGCGGGCTTATGTGAGGGCGGCAATGAATCTTCGGGTTCCTTAAAAGCCGTTTGTAAGTAAGTAAGTAAGGTCTATGAACTAAAGATTTTGGAAACTTTGTAGCAAGGAGCTTTTTTATTGACCTTCGTATAAAATATATTTTTTGAAATATAATTTAAAAACTATTAGCCCTAATGACACCAAATTGTGTAAAGGCCATATCTTTGTAGGCTTGTTTATGTAGATTACATTTCATTAATTTTGGATGAAAGTTCTACAAGTTTTAAAAACATATAAGCGTCTCCTTAAGTAAAAACCATGTCTCATCTCGTGTATCTAAAAGGTATTTTCGTCTCATTAAATCAAGACTACATGTCAAACTCATAACGTATGTCGATATTAACTGCAGGAAAAGGATCTGTAGAATTTAATTCATAACGGCTTTTGAAGCCCAGCCATCGTTTCATCCGATGACTACACGCTATCCCATCCTGAGGGCTTTGCGGCTGAAGCTAAAGGCAAAATTCTCGTACCGCATACCACCAGAACGCCCACCATCAGAGTTGATGCAAAGAAGATTCTAGACATTAGCAATTTCCAAGAAAAGCACCGGAATTTCCTTATTTATATAAAACTGTAATTCAAAGTACCCTGACGTGCGACAGACACTTACCAGGAGATAAAACAAGATTTCTGCTACTGAAATGAGTATCTTAGGCCCGGTTTTGTAAATACGGTTAATCTAAATGTGATGTTAAACCTAAGTTAAACCTAGCCATGAGTTTAACTGAACGTGCCGTATTACAGAGTCTCGGGTAAGTTAAACCGTAGTGGAATACGATTGGTATTTCTGCTAGGAAAGAAAAGAAGACGATCGCAACTGTTTAATTATATTATTGATTTAAAATATTCGACGCTCGTGGAGAATCTTCATTAAGAAACATATTTTGTGCAAGATCGTGCGTATTTGCTTGGTTTCCCCATAAAACCAATCCGCGGAAAGTCTAAAATTCCACATTCAGTATTCCCAACCTAACACACATAACAATTTCCCTCTTCTTACCGCTTAAGTAACATATTGATTTTACTGCTTTAGGCTTTTAACATATTATCTTTAGAGACGTTCAATATAGTAATAATTATAAATTGGAAACTTACCACTGCAATTTCACCTAAATTGCACTGTTAATTATTGTTTTTAAATATTTGCAAAAATTAAGTAAACTCTACAACTCCACTAAAGTTACTGCATTCGTGATGCAAGTAACATTAAGGAAGCCGTGAAAAAATCAACAAGATTCCATAGACTGGGGGAAAAAAAAAGACAGACGTATATCACGGCCTGCTGGAGTATAGTAAACACAGAAAACATTTTAAAGCAACAATGTTGAAGATAGATATTTATGTTTTCCAAAATTGCCGTTATTGAACAGAAACCAAGATGGAGATTTCATTGCAACTAATTAGAAATTCCTCTTTCAGGTATGTAATAGACGATCTTCGCACAAAATAATGTACGATACACGAGCGGTATGTTTTCTTTCAATTCTCGGAAATTAAAAAAGCTCAACTACGTTTCGCTTTTTCAAACTTTTCCTCGAACATGAAAACTTCAACATACCGCTCTTGTAACGCATAAGTTATTACTATTTTTCTTCCATATCAGAGAGAGTATCATAAAAAAAACCTAAAGAGGACCAATATCGCGTACTTCAGTATGCTTGTCAGACTTAACCTCAAATAGTTTCTTAACGCTGGCTACCAAAGTTATACTCCCAAACACAATGCAACCAAACTAAACCTTGCATGGCCATCCACGACGTAACTCCATACAGAATCAACTGAGTAATGAAGTAATAATATTAGTGTGCGTATTTTATGTGTTGTCTAGAATATTTATGAAACAGAATTCAGTCAAAAAATGAAATTATTTTTACGAGTCTAGTAAAATTATATAATATTATTAGTGAGTTTATAAATCAGGTCCCATAGTAAATCTTACCAGGAGACTGTCTGCCACAAACAGTACAATGCGCAATAGGTTTATAGTAGATTTACGGACACCTCCGAAATCTTCCATCGTTTTCAGTATGTCTATACCAGAGGAAAAATAGCGCAGCGCAACTAGTAACTGATGTAGAGATTCAACAGAATGTTTTCAAATAATATTTAAATTCAAACCCTAAAACACATATTTTTGCATGTTGTATCCGAGTTTCTGAAGGTTAGGACTGTCTGCTTCGAAAGACTCAATCTGTTTTAAAACTTATGTTCATTTAAGTATATTTCAAAGTGGTGCACTCTATTTCGAAAAATTCTTGGTCGCCGTGGTCGTTCAGTAATATTGATCACTCATATCGTCACTCTTGGAAAACATCTGCAATATCCATGCGTAATGCGGGAACCGCCATCTTGCACTGTTGAGCCTTCAACTGGAGTTTAAACGGTAGAGAACTGCCGATCAAGTTAAACTCAAGATTAACTGGTAGTTAAGGTTTATAATACGAAGCAGAACGAAAAACTTCAGTTTAAACTGAACGTAAGGTTTAAACGGCGTTTATAATACCGGCCCTTAAGAAGTTCCGCTGGAATATTCAAGTTAAAAGAATTAAGAATTATTTTTTAAAAGTAAGAAGTACTTTAAAATGCCCACACCTTAACTGAATTGTATACAATCTTCAAAATCCAGAAGTCCAGCATGAAAAAGAGCTTTCAAATGTCATAGTAACGAGTTTTGCTTGTTTATAAACAATTGAGTTTAATGTCAATTTAATCCCGTTAAAGCAGCGTTTTATAAATTTATGCTTGTAAAAATAAACGGTTTTATCTCGGAAAACTGGAATTGGACTTACTCATTATTAATACCAATGTGGACGGAGTTATTCCACAGTGGCTCTCATCACACAAATCCTGTGTTTCGTGTGAAACTTCAATTTACTATAATATCAATTTGTTGCCACGGAAGGATTTCCTGATTTATTTGTTTATAGCCATAAACGAACTAGTTTCTTCAAATTTTGGTATATGCTTCTGGATATAACTTAAACGAATGGGTTAACTCTTAAACCACTGCAGACAAGAAATCACCCAAAGATCGCTGAAGAACTCTATGGAAATTTTGAAGAAACCAAATAAATATACCATAACAAATTCTTATAAGATTACAGAAACAAGATATATTTGAAGGCTCAGAAAATGGATTCTTACTTACTTACAAATGGCTTTTAAGGAACCCGGAGGTTCATTGCCACCCTCACATAAGCCCGCCATCGGTCCCTATTCTCTGCAAGATTAATCCAGTCTCTATCATCATATCCCACCTACCTCAAATCCATTTTAATATTACTCTCCCATCTACGTCTCGGCCTCCCCAAAGGTTTTTCTTCCCTCCGGTCTCCCAACTAACACTCTATATGCATTTCTGGATTCGCCCATACGTGCTACATGTCCTGCCCATCTCAAACGTCTGGATTTAATGTTCCTAATTATGTCAGGTGAAGAATGCAATGCGTGCAGTTCTGCGTTGTGTAACTTTCTCCATTCTCCTGTAACTTCATCCCGCTTAGCCCCAAATATTTTCCTAAGCACCTTATTCTCAAACACCCTTAACCTATGTTCCTCTCTCAGAGTGAGAGTCCAAGTTTCACAACCATACAGAAAAACCGGTAATATAACTGTTTTATAAATTCTAACTTTCAGATTTTTTGACAGCAGACTAGATGATAAAAGCTTCTCAACCGAATAATAACAGGCATTTCCCATATTTATTCTGCGTTTAATTTCCTCCCGAGTGTCATTTATATTCAGAAAATGGTTTCACAAGTTTAAAATTTGAAATGGGGTAACCCACAAATTCTGCAGAATGTTATGATAATGGTTGTAATGAGTATGAAGATAACATGCATATGAATAGATGAATCAATCATTTCACTAACAGAACACTGTTATAGGACCATCCATTTTGCTCCGATAATGCCCTGTCTATTAAAATATATTAAGCGTTGTTTTATACGGTTATTATAAGAAGCATAAATTATTTCACTGCATAGCCCAGATTAATATAAAAATAGAGCCTAACTTAAGTCTAGTATAATAATCTAAAGCAACGTAAAAATAAGGTTCTTTGACGGTCATTAATTGGTTGAGAACTTTTCATACAATCATGTTATCCTGCATATAAAAGCATATTTAAATGTAGGTTTTGTTATTTAACATTGTTGGAATTGATGAGAACTAGATGGTATTTTGACCGTCGCCTTACCTTAGTGTAGTTACCTTGTGTAACTATAGAACAACATACACCATTTTGTATTATTTATTTATAGTCGCTTGAACTCCTAGGTCATATCGCGACTATTGGGAATGCGTTGTTTTACTGTGTCTACTATTTCTTGGTAATTGAGATAAATCCAGACGTTTGAGATGGGCAGGGCATGTAGCATGTATGGGCGAATCCAGAAATGCATATAGAGTGTTAGTTGGGAGACTGGTGGGAAATAGATCTTTCTTTGTAGGATTCCTTTTCTTTCATGTTATTATTTTACTTCCCAAAATTTCATAAATAATGCACAATTTTAAATTCTGAAATTTCTGTATTTAATTATTCTCTTTGCTGTCTTATATTTGAAGTTCCTGAAAGCGAAGCTTAATGCACTTTTTGTGTAATTCAAAGAAAGAAAGAAAGAAGAAATTGAATTAAAAAGACGGTGACTGAAGAGGAATAGTCCGGAAAGAAAGAAAGAAAGAAAGAAGAAATTGAATTAAAAGGATGCCGACTGAAGACAAATAGTCCGGAAGGAAAGAAAGAAAAAAAGAAAGAAAGAAAGAAAAGAAAATGAATTAAAAGGACGGCGACTGAAGACGAATAGTCAGTAAAGAAAGAAAGAAGAAGTAGAAATTGAATTAAAATACACTCGGTAAACTACTGGTTAGGCGGAGGTGATTTGAGATATTATAGGCTGCTGTAAATATATGAATTGGATGTTCATAACAACTCGTAACACTATTTTTGTTTTTGTAACCAAATGCACTAGTGTTTTTTGTATCGAAGCTTTACTCCTGGTAAAGTGTTAGAGAAGGCCGTAAACCCATAACTCTGCCAGGTTTTTATTATTATTATTATTATTATTATTATTATTATTATTATTATTATTATTATTAAAATATTCTGGTGTTAAAACAAATACGATAGTACCTATGACAGAAATAGTAACATCGCTAACGAAAATAATTTTTAACGAAGGCTGATGTATTTTTTCAAATTCAGGTAAGAATATGGATAAAAATGACAGGAGAATCACATAATCCTAATTATTACGTAATACGCCACAGTGTCCGGTTATATGCAGATAACACTAGCTGCTTATTAGATAACGCTCATCGCTTATTCACCTGCAAGTAGATTACGCAATAGTCGACAGATGACAGCACGCGTAACCTTTGACGTGTGCATCGAAGAGTTTTCGAAAAGTGTAAAACATGAATTTATAGATACATTGAAAAATCGTTCAAATTCTCTATTAGCCTATTCAGCAAATCCAGTCAATCCTTTTTATCAATTCATCACAGATGAACATCAAGGACTTAAAAAGCAGACTGAAACAAATTCAAGGCAATTGATACATTAGAGGAGGGAGGGGGGTCAAAAGTAAGCCAGCTCGATCTCCGATCGTGCAGTATTACAACGCAACAAGTGTTGGTTGGTGCAGCATCTAGCGGAGAATTCTTCAACTTCGTGTTACGCTAAAAATGATAATTTTTCTCGTCAATGGTGCCACGAACATCGATATATGCATATTCAATTTGCACTAGGCCTACATGTCCTTCATATGCATAGACTACGTCTCCTTTGATGATTCCCGAATTACCTACCAAGGGGCTGAACATCTTTTGGAGAGAGCCCTACAAGCTGGCAAGAGATTGCAATGAACGTGGTGGTGATAGTATGCAGTGTTGGTACTAATTATGATGATGATGATGATGATGATGATAGTCTGTAACATTTGTTTCGCATCGTGATCGCGTGGTCTAAGGCATTACACCTTGAGCTCTCGTTACGGAATGGGCACTGGTTCGAGTCCTTGTGAAGAAGGAATTTTCTCATGAATCAGCCAGTATATATGGGGCCGGTGCCCACCGAGCATCGTGATGAATTTGGGGAGGTACAATGAGTAGAATAATCTAGTCTAGAAAACCAGAATTAACATGTGAGGATCAATGTACAGACTACACGTTATCCTTTAAGGGTCAAATGATCGTTCACTTCTCGAACTAAGTGGGCGTGAAGCTTGTAGTCGGCTGACGTAAGTCTTGGCTCTATTAATGTTATCTGCGTCACGGATTATTATTACTGTTAACATTTTTACTGTTACGAAAATTGTATTACTATCAAATGAGAAAATCAGAAGTATGTCTCAAAGTATATGGAAGAATCGAAAACTTAATATTGCACAGTTAAAATTTTATAACACGATGATAGTGTCCTGGGCCCGTCTCAAAGAGCGAAGAACTATTCACACTCTCACTTTATTCTTCAATATTCCACAAACCTCTAACCCTAGCTACTTAGCTTGTCGTTTTCAACATTTGTCCTCATATCACGAAATAGATACTCGCTCACAACACCATATCACACTCTCCATTCCTAAACACAGAACATCCTTCTACTCTTCATCTTTCACGTCTCTGTAGCTCATCTCTGGAACTCTCTACCACAACATGTCAGAGACTGTTGGACATTGTCTAGTTTCAAAAATAAATTAAAATTGCACTTTTTCAATTCAGATTCCTTTCAGTTATAAACCCTTTCCTCTGCGATAGTTTTGTAAAAATATAGGCTATACATCTCTTTCCTTCCTTTCCCCATTTTGTTCTCTTTATCAGCCGATGAATTTATTATCATAGCCTTTTTATTGTGAATTTTATTTAATATTCGTATTTCTTTTCTTTTTTATTATTATTTTATTACATTCCATTTTCTTATATTCTACCTTATGTTTTCCATATTAACCATTTGTACTAAATGAGTTGCTTTTACTATATTCCAATGTATTTTACTTTCTTTTTTCTATTATTGTATTATTTTCATGTTGTTTAGTGTCGATTTTATTATGCTATTATTATTATTATTATTATTATTATTATTATTATTATTATTATTATTATTATTATTATTATTATTATTTTGTAATATGTTAGTATTCTGTTCTTTAACTTTTTGTTAAACTTTAACTTCTTGTATACTCTGTGACCTGGTAGTGTATTATTATTATTATTATTATTATTATTACAGTGTTGATGGTAATATATCGCCACTACCATCAATGTTGTTGTAGTCATCAACAGTAAAGAGAGAAACGAAAGAAGGAAGAAAGGATGAAAAGCATAACAAAATAAAAAGAAAGCAAGAAAAATAGATAAAATAATTAACAAAGGAAGGTATTAAGAAAGAAAGAATGCAAGAACATTAAATGAATAAACCAAGAAAGAAGTAAGGAAAATATTACTTATAAACATATACGTCACTTATACAAGAAATAATTGCTAAAAAAAAGTATAAGAAAACAGGATAATAAAACGAAAAATACTCCAAATGTCTGTATGTAAGAGGGATGAAATGATCATTTGCTTTACGCCATGCTACTTACACAAAGCGGCAGCGTAAAGCAGTGCCAGCAGATGGCTGGAGAAGATTATGAAGATAAAATTACTTCACACCTTCTATTGTCAAGTCTTTCATACCAGTGCCCATGAAAGCGTTTTCGTCTCTTCTGAGAAATTTAGCACTTACATAATTAAACATGCACGCTGGAAATTAATGTTCCTGTGTAGTGTATCAAAGATCGTCCTTAACACATTTTCCTCTCGGACAGTAATCCAGAATTAGTAAAGATGGTCTGTATTCATTCATTTTTTGCAGCAATCTAATCTGATAATCATCGAGCATACGTTCCTTAACAAAAAATCATCCTCTCCGTGTGACCTATCATTCCTCAAAGTTTTTCCGTGAGGTCCTATTACATCCTATACGTATATAATTATTAATAACAACCGAATTAAATAGTTAAAACATTATTATTTTATTATTATTATTATTATTATTATTATTATTATTATTATTATTATTATTATTTGAAATAGGAAGAAATAAAGTTCCAGAATTTGTTTTAGAATTCTGCGATATTTCCTAGTTTCCCCGTAATTCACTAAATTCCCTCATATTTCCTAGTTTCCCCGTAATTCACTAAATTCCCTCATATTTCCTAGTTTCCCCGTAATTCACTAAATTCCCTCATATTTCCTAGTTTCCCCTAATTCACTAAATTCCCTCATATTTCCTAGTTTCCCCGTAATTCACTAAATTCCCTGATATTTCCTAGTTTCCCCGTAATTCACTAAATTCCCTGACATTTCCTAGTTCTCCGTAATTCACTAAATTCCCCGATATTTCCTAGTTTCCCCGTAATTCACTAAATTCCCTCATATTTCCTAGTTTCCCCGTAATTCACTAAATTCCCCGATATTTCCTAGTTTCCCCGTAATTCACTAAATTCCATGATATTTCCTAGTTTCCCCGTAATTCACTAAATTCCCTGACATTTCCTAGTTTCCCCGTAATTCACTAAATTCCCTGACATTTCCTAGTTTCCCCGTAATTCACTAAATTCCCTGATATTTCCCGGTACGCCTATTCCTGGTTTTACAGACCAGTAGACATCCTGTTCCTTTCAGATTAGACATACGACTCTTCTCTCTTCACAATTGCTGAATTCATCCCTTCTAACTATATTTCGTTTTCTGTTGGTTTGTAATAAAATTTAATGCTAATTTTGTTATTCTTGTATCTTGCATACTTGGATATATTGAATCCAATCATTGCTATAATTCTGTGTTTTATTATTTAACAATATTAATTTGTCTTATTTCTTCACTTCTAGTAATATGAACTCTTTTGGTACAGTATTATGGGTAGAAAATTAATTTCTGACTCTTAGATTCGGCTGTAATTTCTATTTCATATCACCTATGATTCATTGCTAGATGTTAATAATGGTATGACTATTATACAATTTTAGTTTAGTACTGTCTTTCTTTGTTTTATTTCATAATGTATTCTGAATTGTGCCTCACAGAATTTGAAGACTAAATCCTGAAAGTAGAACACTTGTTTTTATTTATTTTATTTTAGTAGATTATTTTACGACGCTTTATCTGAGGTTATTTAGCGTCTGAATGAGATGAAGGCGATAATGCCGGTGAAATGAGTCCGAGGTCCAGCATCGAAAGTTACCCATCATTTACTCATATTGGATTGAGGAAAAATCCCGGAAGAAACCTCAAGCAGGAAACTTGCCCCGACCGGGAATCGAACCCGGGCCACCTGCGGCCAGACGCGCTAACCGTTACTCCACAGTTGTGGACAAAGAACACTTGTTATAAAATGTTAATATAATTTTTAACTCATTAGAATATAATATAAATAACTTAAGTGAAATAACTTGCTTTTTCAAGACTTTTTCTTACCTTAAATCTACAGGTATGGTACAACTTAATTGTAAATGGATAAACGAACTGAATCAATATCTTCAGCATTAATATAGCACACTCTATATGTAGGCACACGTTTCCATAAATCCCAATCTAGTAATAATTTTGTAATAAAATATATTTGCAATTGCGTGCCGTCCAATCAGTTATACTTCGTTATCTCCTACCTAAAAGACCCTTATTCCAATGACCAACAGATTACCAACTAATCTCACTTTAAGTGTAGCGATAAAGAAGTCATTTATAGATAAGAGTTTCGCGTAGATTTCCTTTTTCAAAGACTTCGCATAGCTACTCTAAACTTATCTGCACAAAGAAATATCCGACATTTTTATCTGTCAATAGTTCTTCAAACAAATCATATTATTATTATTATTATTATTATTATTATTATTATTTTTTTTTTTTTTTTATTTTTATTTTTATTATTATTACTAGCCGTGCCCGTGCGCTCCGCTGCACCTGTTAGAAATAAATATAAAGTAATTACATAATTAAAATAGGACGTTTGATCCAGGGAACATTCGTGTTTGATAGAAGGATAAATTGTTTAATATGTTACTTAATTTAAATTGTATTTAAATAATTAAAATGCGGTCATTTTGGTCCAGAGAGCAATCATTTCGTGCAATGACAATTCCTTTAACATGTTTCTTAATTGTTATTACATGCAACCATAGTTTAATGAAGATTGACATATCATTTAGTTTTAATGTGTATACTTTATATTACTTGCTATATGTTTCAGAAGTTACCGTAATAACATTGCAGAATTATGTCCATCTAGAGAAACTACACTTTCCAATGGTGAAAGAATAATTAAACAATTAATTAGCTTCCGATATTACTTCATACAAACGCAGAAACATTCTCTTACGCTATGTTTAATAGCTTTCGATTGTTGTTGTCCAAGGCCCCTTATAGACGAAGTCATTTGTTTTTATTTCAGTACAGCGCCTTACATGGCGTTATTATAATTTTAAAACTCATTTATCTCATTAATTATCAGTCCTATCAAAATTTTGCATAGAGTAAAACTTATCGGAAATTAGTTTTAAAGAAACGTTTGTTATGTAATATTTTTCATGAAAATCAATAATAAGCGATATATTTCGATTTATTTAATTCAGGCCCCCTTATAACCCCCCTTTTAAATAAAGTATTTTGAATGCCATATAGCCTAAAATCTAAGTTACAACGAACTTAATATAAATTCCAATTTTCATATAAATCGGTTCAGCCATTATCGCGTGAAAAGGTAACAGACATCCAGACAGACAGACATACAAACAAAAATTTCATAAAAGCTATATTCGGTTTCAGAAGTGGTTAATTATACATGTTAACACCAATTCTTTTTGGAAAATCGAAAATTACCAGAAAAATTTTTGCTACAGATTTATTATTAGTATAGATTATTATTATTATTATTATTACTATTATTATTACTATTATTATTATTATTATTATTATTATTATTATTATTATTATTATTATTATTATTATTGTTTTGATACTGGATATGAGAGTAAACCTAAATGTACTTTTCATTTTATCCTACTGCATTGTCCGTGTAGATATTCTGACCGCGCTGGTTCCAGCAACCGTAACAAGAGGGATGGTTTCCCACCCTCAACTGACCTTCACTTCACTTGGGAATGCGATATCCGTGCTAGAGGAAGGCAAGAAAAGAAAGTTACCCCCAGGGAAAATAACCTGTCGTCAGTAATGATCAAAAGATGTAACTCGAGCAAATCTTACATGACCTTCCAAACATCAGTGGTTGAAAAATATATATATAAAAAAACAAAGTGTAAAAACAGATTCTATTTAAGTAAACAGATGAATGTGGATGACAATGAAAGACACCACCGGTTTGCATTATGTATTTCCGTCTGAAGGAATATTTTTGACTCCTATGGATCATATGAGGAAACGAAGAGGAAGGCAGAAAATAGGAAAGATTGGAGAAAGCTTGGTTTGCAGTGAAAGACCTGCACTTGTCTTGCCAGTGACGATCTAGGCCCTCGAAGCCTGTTCTGACGTTATTCTTGTAATCATTTTGAAACAACGCCTAGCATTTACACATAGCGAGTTCTAAATGATAGTTTCGCAACAGTGAAGCGGAACCCGCCTATAGGCCTACAACTGACAAAACTCCGTTGTAGGTGGTTACTGAACCTTACCGCTGTGCTGGATGCGGAGTCTGGAGTTCCCCTCCATTAATCTGAGCCATTGTCGCTACTGATTGACAAGTCATCTGACGCATCACTGCTATCAGTACGCGCTGCTATTGGCTAACAATTAGGAAGGATGAGGTGAATAGTATATTGTGTCACTCTTCAAGATAGACGCATGCGCAGGCCAACGGAGTTTTGTGAGTTGTTCCCCTATAGCAATGTAGAGGAACGCTAAATGAGAACTGGTGAGAATGAAGCGAGGCTCTAGATGAAAGTCTGAAAGCAATGAAGAGTCATTGACTCTAGATCGCCCGGTAGCAATGAAGCTGAACTCTAAATCAAAAGTTCCAACCTGAGGTCCGCGGATCCTTAGAGGCCAAGGTATGTTTTGAAACGGTATTTTAGTTAAACTTAATTTTATCAGGTTCTCTGATTCTCCGCAGCTTATCGGAACATTTTGTTTTTGCCCGTGACAGCTTTTTGAGACACAGAGGGAGTTCTCTTAGTTTATACATTTTTCCTATCTGTCCGATGTTCTTAGTTTTTTAAGGGAGATGATGGGTGAAATGATATAAGTTATATATATATATATATATATATATATATATATATATATATATATATATAATATGTAATGGATTGAGAGTGTTTTTATTTAATTCAGTAACTCAAAAAGATTCCGATTAGTAAGGTCCACCGCTGTGGAGTAACGGTTAGCACGTCTGATCATGTAACTAGCGGGTCCAGGTTCAAACCCTGGTTGTGAAAAGTTACCTGGTTGAGGTTTTTCTGGGGTTTTCCCTCAATCCATTAAGGGCAAATGCTGGGTAGCTTTCGGTGTTGGATCCTGGACTCACTTCTCTGGAATTATCACCTTCATCTCACTCAGACGCTAGATAACCATGGCAGTTGATAATGCAGTAAAATAACCCACTAAAAATAAATAAACAAATAATAAACAGTAAGTTTCAATAAGCGAAACATTAACTGCACGATACCCGTCGTAACGATATTCAATTTCAGTACACATTCTGACAAGAACGTTTGCAGTAAAACGATTGCAAATAATTGCTCATCTTGTTATTTCCTTGTGGACAACAATATTAGGAATGTTTTCACTGTAAACCTTATTTTTGACAAGCCCACAGAGAAAGAAGTCTAGTGGGGTAAGATCAGGCTTTCTTGTGAGCCACGGGATAGGTGCATTTCTGCAAATCCACAGCTCTGGAAATCGACTATTCAGCTTTTCTTACATAATTCATCGCGAAATGGGGCGGTGCTCCATCTTGTTGAAATATAACCTGAAACACAGCTTCTTTCATTTGCTCGAGTTGAGGAAACAGAAAGTTCTCTAGCATGCCCGTATAGGCTACGCAGTCTGGAAAAAAGGCCCTAAAATCTACAAAATCTTCGATCTTAGGGGAAACTCGAATGTGTTCATGTGTGACTTGTGGATTTTCAGAGCTCCAAATGCGGCAATGGTGTCACTTTACAGAGCCGCTCACATGGAATGTTGTTCATCCGAGAAGAGGATCTCATCTACAGATTCTGGTTCTCAGTCATTTCTTTGTAGGTTGTTAATAGTAACCTTACGCACCTTGTCTACTATTCTGACTGATTTTATTGCACTTATTTCAGCATATATATTTAACAACAATGATTTTATTATTACAACATACAATAAAATAATATGAAGCAGTCTTTTTGAGTTTTTTAATTAAAGGCACTTTCAATCCATTACACATAACTAGGGACCGGGTTTTTATGTAATTACATATTATATTCCTTTCAATCTAACCGTATATAAATAACAAATCTTTGCGAATCTTGTAATTACCATTAATATATTAAATTTTGATACTACATATTTTTACATATTTACTCCACATTTCATATTATGGCTTGGTGTTACATAAATATACATATTTAGCGGTTTTATTCATTTCTACTTCACTAAAAGGAAAACAAAAAAAAAACTTCTGCTGGGGAAGTTTACAATTTGAAATACACCGATTTAAAAAAACCTTTTTACTTACCCAAGAAGGGATATAATTGTTCTGCATACGTCTTAACAAGCCGTTCCTATGCAATTTGTAACCTTACCCACCCTCTTCCTAATCCTTCCAGGGAAAACCCGTGTCAAGTCTGACATGAGCCGCAATAAAGTAGCCAAATTTTGAAAAGAAGCTGGAGTAAAGGAACAAACTGGAAATATGTTGAAAGATTAAAATAAATAGCTTTTCAGGTTATTGCTCTTCCTCTTTACTTTAAATTTAGTAGACCTATGGCATTTTCTGAGGAATTACAAAGTATGGTTCTCGGCTGGAATAATCCTACCCTTCTGAATGAGACAGGAATGTCACTTTTCAAACAACACTTTGTAAATGCCTGTAGTTTGAGGTTTTAGTAGGTACCTTATTTCTTAAAGGGAGCAGCTAAGATGCATGTGTCTCACATCTCTTATTTTCTCCTAATCCAGTAAAGCGAAACAGTGCTTGCAGTATTGTTGTGTCATTCATTTCACTCAGTTCTCTAATTTTAGTACTTACAGTATAAAGTGCAGGTGAGTTTATCTACTGCTTTTAACTAGCTAAAATGGCTCCTGTATCTTCAACCCTAACGACAAAAATAAAAACATGGATTGCGATGGACGAAGCTTTCACTACAGATGGGAAAATAGTAATGTGTCAAGTGTGCGGTAAAAAAGTTGGGTGCTCTATGAAATCACAACTGGAAAGTCTTACCTATCCTATACCTGCCAGATATTGATATTAAATATTTTCATGATTTTACATATTTTGGTACTTATTCAGCTTATTTTTCTTACATAAATATGTACATATTTGACACCTTGATATTACATAAAAATCCGGTCCCTACACATAACACATATTTCACACTAATTTCATGAAAACTCACCATTCATTCTTGGCGACCCTGTAAATTGTGCATAAGAATAAAGTTTGAAAACGCACGCCTCCATTTAAAAGCCAAGGTCCTCTGACAATGAAGAATCTCCATTACAATCAGTTCAGAATCGAATGCTTATAGTAACTGTATACAAATCTTTAAATATGATTAATTTAACCATTCTTGAACCTAAATGATATTTCTAGCACCCTACGTTTCTTATTTACGGAAGGAACACTGTCAAGTACTCTTCCGAACTGAAAGAGCCAAGATTCAATTCCGAGCTGTAGCGGAATTCTTTATCTCACCGTAACTTTTTCCAGAATGGCTCCAGGGTCCATTCAGTCTCTCATAGAAGTAAGTACCCCTGATCTTTCACAGGGTAAAAGGCTGCCGGAAAGTGGTGTCGATCACATCACTTATTTCTAGTGCTGCAGTCCAGAAAGGAAAAGACCTTCTAGTTTCTTTCTACTATAGGCTACGTCACAATGACGTGTAAAGCTTTAACATCTATCCTATATTTTCTTCTGGCTTACTTGAGACTTTTCAACAGCCACACTTATGCACTAAGTTACAGCAAATAGCTGTTGTTAAATTCATCGTCGATATCATCGGCCATGTCTGTTCCAAATCCAAACTGTTAATTTATTGCGAAGATATTCCAGAAAAGTTACTTATTCATATTTTATTTATTCATCATTCACATAATTTATTAAGACCGCAATTGTCTTCCTTCTCAAGAACAAAAACCACCGGCGTAGCTCAGGCGGTAACGCGTTTGACTGCTGATGCGGAGTTGTGCTCGGGCGTGGGTTCAATTCCCGCTTGGGCTGATTACCTGGTTGAGTTTTTTCGAGATTTTCCCCAACCGTAAGGAGAATGTCAGGTAATCTATGGCGAATCCTCGGCCTCATCTTCGCCAAATACCATTTCACTATCACCAATTAAATCGACACTAAATAACCGAGTAGTTGATAGAGCGTCGTTAAGTGACCAAGTGAAAAAAATAGAATATTAAAATTTAAAACAAAGATTTGTATTTTTATATGATTACTTATGAATAATTAGATTCTGAACCGAACAATGTATAGTTTCCGGCCATTATTCCGAATCCATAATTTTTAATGTCTGTTTTCCGAACTGAACTTTTTTTTCCCAAACCCTTTTT
This sequence comes from Periplaneta americana, assembly GCF_040183065.1. Classification (NCBI taxonomy): domain Eukaryota; kingdom Metazoa; phylum Arthropoda; class Insecta; order Blattodea; family Blattidae; genus Periplaneta; species Periplaneta americana. Next base: position 189,666,193 of record NC_091118.1, read on the forward strand.
CAAATCAAACTTTCCGAAACATTTATTCTTAATGCACATTTTACCGAAATGATATTTTTCCGTTATACATTATTTCCGCACGAGAATCAATCGTGACAGTATAACAACACTTTGGCGTTGCTAAGTAATGCTTACATTATAGTATATTTCGAATTACAAATATTTGTGTTTTACACACCCATTCACTTACAAAGACAAAATGCGGAGAAAGCCTACAATAGTTACATCTGGAAGGGGAGGGATGAAAATGCTATTAAATAGATTTGTATATTGTAACACAAAATCTGGAAGGCGGGGAAAAATGTAATGAGAAAGCAAACGGTTTCAAATAAAGGAATGTTCTGCAAGAGCCATCACCATCACAATTTTTCCCCGTACACGAAAATTTAAAGAAATCAATTTGAAGGGAATGGAGAAATATCAACTCCCATATCTGACATCACTGGAAGATCTCTTACAGAATCCCGAAAGGTACAAAAAACTCTTCACGTTTCAGCACATAGTACATTCTGAAAAAAAAAAAAATAGGCAGTGAAGTGAAGTAAATTTTACATTACAAGTATAGGGTGTTCCGAATCACCTCAAAAGGACCCCGTCCCTGATATACTGACAAGGGAGGGTTTCCAGTAGGCACGGTAGATTTGATTTAAAGCGTTAATGTAGATTGATTTAAGGTTCCTGAAAACGATGGTGTAGGGTCTCTCGTTTCGGAATTGCATTTTTTGAAAATGCAGCAATTTTAAAAATATGGATTGCATATCGTTTTTGCGCGAAGCTTGCTCATAACTACTTGCAGAGAGCACCAGAGACGAGGAAACTACTTTCTTCCATCCCTGTTAGATATCTAGAAGTGGAATATATTCACATCCAGCCACAAATTAGAAAATTAAAAGAACTCTAGACAACATTGGAGCCAAATCATCTACAATTTAATACTATAGCCTAAATCCATGTTGATAAGAAGGAAAAAACACTATATCACTTACTGTATGGAAGTCCAACGGATAGTGTATTTACACAATAAAAACTCTTAATTTTAAAGTGAGCAGGTTTTTTCTTCTCTCAGCGTAGATGGTTGCAGAGAGAATTGGTCAGCAATTTAATAATAATAATAATAATAATAATAATAATAATAATAATAATAATAATAATATTTATTTGAACGATCATAATAATGGTACACTTTTGGTTCGCACTCCCGATGAAGCAAAAGCTTGTGGCCGGGAGCGGAGTTTACATCGAATAATGGAAAAGTAATATTACAAGTTTAAGCCTGCACTAAAATAATTATTTAATTGTTTAATTTAAATAATCAAATATATGTAAGCAAAAGTAAAGTGATGAATATCAAAATAATAATACAATAAAGAATAATATAAGAAATACAATGAAATTATATCAAATATATGTAATACAATGAAATTATATCAAAATAATAATACAAGAAACAATAATATAAGAAATACAATGAAGTTATATCAAATATATGTAAGCAAAAGAAAGTGATGAATATCAAAATAATAATACAAGAAAGAATAATACAAGAAGTACAATGAAATTATATCAAATATATGTAAGCAAAGGAAAGTGATGAATATCAAAATAATAATACAAGAAAGAATAATACAAGAAATACAATGAAATTAAATCAAATATATGTAAGCAAAAGAAAGTGATGAATATCAAAATAATAATACAAGAAAGAATAATACAAGAAATACAATGAAATTATATCAAATATATGTAAGCAAAAGAAAGTGATGAATATCAAAGTAATAATACAAGAAAGAATAATACAAGAAATACAATGAAATTATATCAAATATATGTAAGCAAAAGTAAAGTGTGAATATCAAAATAATAATACAAGAAAGAATAATACAAGAAATAGAATGAAATTATATCAAATATATGTAAGCAAAAGAAAGTGATGAATATCAAAATAATAATACAAGAAAGAATAATACAAGAAATACAATGAAATTATATCAAATATATGTAAGCAAAAGAAAGTGATGAATATCAAAATAATAATATAAGAAAGAATAATATAAGAAATACAATGACATTATATCAAATATATGTAAGCAAAAGAAAGTGATGAATATCAAAAGAATAATACAAGAAGTACAATGAAATTATATCAAATATATGTAAGCAAAAGAAAGTGATGAATATCAAAATAATAATACAAGAAAGAATAATACAAGAAATACAATGAAATTATATCAAATATACGTAAGCAAAAGAAAGTGATGAATATCAAAATAATAATATAAGAAAGAATAATATAAGAAATACAATGACATTATATCAAATATATGTAAGCAAAAGAAAGTGATGAATATCAAAAGAATAATACAAGAAGTACAATGAAATTATATCAAATATATGTAAGCAAAAGAAAGTGATGAATATCAAAATAATAATACAAGAAAGAATAATACAAGAAATACAATGAAATTATATCAAATATATGTAAGCAAAAGAAAGTGATGAATATCAATATAATAAAACAAGAAAGAATAATACAAGAAATACAATGAAATTATATCAAATATATGTAAGCAAAAGTAAAGTGTGAATATCAAAATAATACAAGAAAGAATAACATAAGAAATAGAATGAAATTATATCAAATATATGTAAGCAAAAGAAAGTGATGAATATCAAAATAATATTACAAGGAATACAATGAAATTATATCAGGTAAAACATAGAAGATTCGGGTAACTAGAAAGTACAAATACTAAAATGAAATAAAAAATATTAAATAATACAATTATAAAATAAATGCAAAATACTATGCAATAATTCAGAACGGCCCCAAGGTTCACTCAGCCTTCTATAAAATTGAGTACCGGGTCTTTCCCGGGGGTAAAAGGCGGTCAGAGCGTGGTGCCGACCACACCACCTCATTCTAGTGCCGAGGTCATGGAAAGCATGGGGCTCTACCTCCATGCCCCCCAAGTGCCTTCATGGCATGTTACGGGGATACCTTTACCTTTTTACCTTTACTATGCAATAATATAATGGAGTAATAATTATTATATACATAAATGTTATTTTAGTTTTAATTGATTTATTGAATTTTGAAAGATTGAAAGATTCCTAACGTAGAAAAATATTTTTTTTTTCTTTTTTTTTTTTCAAAAATTTCATGTAAAGAAAAATTGAAAAATAACAAAAGTAAATATATATATATATATACTTACTTACTTACTGGATTTTAAGGAACCCGGAGGTTCATTGCCGGCCTCACATACGTCCCCCATTGGTCCCTATCCTGAGCAAAATTAATCCATTCTCTATCATCATATCCCAACTCCCTCAAATCCATTTTAATATTATCTTCCCATCTACGTCTCGGCCTCCCTAAAGGTCTTTTTCCCTTCGGCCTCCCAACTAACACTCTACATGCATTTCTAGATTCGCCCATACGTGCTACATGCCCTGCCCATCTCAAACGTCTGGATTTAATGTTCCTAATTATGTCAGGTGAAGAATACAATGCGTGCAGTTCTGTGTTGTGTAACTTTCTCCATTCTCCTGTAACTTTATCCCTCTTAGCCCCAAATATTTTCCAAAGCACCTTACTCTCAAACACCCTTAACCTATGTTCCTATCTGAAAGTGAGAGTCCAAGTTTCACAACCATAAAGAACAACCGGTAATATAACGGTTTTATAAATTCTAACTTTCAGATTTTTCGACAGCAGACTGGATGATAAAAGCTTCTCAACCGAATAATAACAGGCATTTCCCATATTTATTCTGTGTTTAATTTCCTCCCGAGTGTCATTTATATTTGTTACTGCTGCTCCTAGATATTTGAACTTCTCCACCTCTTCAAAAGATAAATTTCCAGTTTTTATATTTCCATTTCGTACAATATTCTGGTCACGAGACATAATCATATACTTTGTCTTTTCGGGATTTACCTCCAAACCTATCTTTTTACTTCCTTCCAGTAAAATTCCCGTGTTTTCCCTAATCGTTTGTGGATTTTCTCCTAATATATTCACGTCATCCGCATAGACAAGCAGCTGATGTAACCCATTCAATTCATATATATATATATATATATATATATATATATAATAGAATACTAATCAGTGTTTAAAATCAGTTGAAGTGCTTGCTTTTAAATAATTTATTATTGGAAGTTGCTAATGAAGTTTTTCTCGCCAAATACGTAGAAATTTTGAACGTAGCACAATGGGCGTAGAAGGAATAGGTTTTCCTCGGCGTCTATCCCCAATCCATGGCATACGATAACACGTCCATTCTATGTTATCTCATTTTAGCGTCATACCCCGTAACGTGGTATTTTGTATAGCCTACTTCCTTCTGTTTCAACAAATGAGTGAAATATAATAAAAATTTTGATCTTTCTGATTGTCTTTTCGCGTATCACGGCCGGTATTTTAATTTTGCGTGTTTTTATAAACAAAGCTGCGGAATAGGCCGCCGACAGGAAATGATATCTATGTTACACGTGCCCCTTCCACCGCACTAGCCTTTCTATCGCGGTCGTTTTTACCGTAACGTTCAAAGAGCTATTAAGAAGAAATGACTGGAAGAAATGTTATAGACGTAATCGTAGAACGGACGTTTCAGGTTAAAAAGGATCAGGACTAGAAGACACGGTCTCAAAATTATCATTCATTACGTTAAAGTAGGCGTGTCGTGCCAACAAAAAAGATATCCTCTATTAATACAATTAGGAACGAGTGACACAGTTCAACCATGACGATAAAGTGCTAGGCTATATAAACTGAAACGAAATCTCGGTGTATCCTCATCAAGCCAGCCTCAGAGCAGTGCCTCAAAGCAGAGGCGTATCCGTGGGGGAGAGCAAAGGGGCTTGCGCCCCCAAAACAAAAATTCAAAAATAAGGGAAAAGGAAACAGCAGACGTTTCAGTCCCATCCTTTATCTGAAATACTTCCAGAGCTAATAATTACAAAATCTGCGGACTATCCGAAGAACTTGCTTGTGAGAAAGGAATTTACATCAAGCTGAGTAAATGGGATAAAAACCATTTTTATAGTAGGCCTATATACTCACCAAAGATTGTTCATTTATATCAGCCATATCAATTGATGCTCAGAGGCGCAAACGCGCGCTTTTAGCTCAGGAGAGCCTGAGCGCTTTACAGCGGAAAGGAAAGAGACAGACGAGAGAGGTACTATATGCCGCTTAGTCGAGCTATATACAGGGATGGCCAGCACTGATTCAATAGATAAAGGAAAGAGAACTTATTAAAACTGTATCCATGTTAATTTTTAGATTTGTCTGAGAAGTATAAGTGCATCATAAGAATGTTAAGTTTTAATTTTAATGCTCATTTTTCACAAGTATGTTCTTTTTATTCAAAAGGAATATTTTCTCAACCTTTTTTTTTATAGAAAAGTGAAATTTTCAGATAAAGGCATATTTATTTAGTAGCCTTACAGGTAATGGAACAATATTTTCGTAAATGAAATATACCGTAAATAGACTACGTATTACTGAAGATAGTGTATTACAAATTTTGATAATATTCGCATGGAAAATGTTTGTATGGAAATGAATTAATAAAGCAACTACTGTTACATTATAAGCAAGATATATGTACTCATGTGTTTTAAAAATGTCAGCTCTATAGCTTCAGCAGATTTCGAGAAAATAATTTAATATTCTGATAATAGAAAGTTGCGCACCAATATCACCTTAAAAGCATTATGCGATAAGAGTTTTGTTATGGAATATTAGTTACACTTAAAACATATACAGTACCTAGGTAACTTTGCTTTGTACTATAATATTGTTTTGATTAGTTCTTTGATTACTTTTATAAGGCTAAATATACCATCAATATCAATTCCTACTTATCATGCCATACTCAATCTCTTTCTTTTCGGGATATCACTTTCTTTATGAATGAATGTGTTCCATTCACTTAGTACGGTATAGTTGTAGGCTATTACCACGGAATTTATATGAATATTCCTTCTTAACTCTCTATTATGTTATTAACGTTTAAAACACAAATGCAATATTAAGAAATCAGTGTTAGTACTTTTGTTTTGCAGACAATATAGATAATATCAAACAGAAATAAGCCATATAAAAATAACGACATAAAATTTCACGTTACGTTTGAAGTTTGTGCACCACTGTTTTCTTAATCCAACAGGCTGCTTATTCTTCCTTCGATGCTTAGCTTTTGATGCCCGCGCACGACGTCAAGGTCAGAAAAATGCGCTTGCTTTGACATCACTGATTTATATGCACGAAGTATCAATAATTATTCTATAGGCTTAGGCCTACATAAAAAGCAATTTTTACGTAAATTCGATTTTGGGAATTAGATTTTGTATTTTTTTTTCGATTCTGTGTAATTATTTATAGTAAAATATGGCCCACAAATCAGATTTAAAACTCCTAATTCTAATGTGCACATAAAATAATAATATTCATTCTTTTGGCAGTGCGATTTTTGCACTGTGTCTAAGATGTAAAAACGATCGAAAGTTTGGGAGTTACCGGTACCTATCGGCTACACTGTCAGAGAAGATAAGGAAAGGATAGCCTAACTGTTGTATCCATTACCAATAATTCTCTTGCAGAATAGCAAGAAAAAGAAAACCTACTGCATCTGTTGGATCCTTTAGCAAGACCTATCCTACAGAATTGCAAGGGAAATGACTGAAATCTGTTGGATTCTATATTCAATAATGATAAAGAAATGGCATCCATCTGTTAGATCCATTATAAAAAATTACCTTGGAGAACAATAAGGACAAGGAAATCTAATGTTGGATCCGTAAGCAAGATCTTTTTTTTTATTGAATATCTGTTCGTTCCGTTATTAAGAGTTATCTTCCAGAATATCAAAGAAAAAATATATCTGTTGGATCCGTCAGCAAGAGCTATACTGGAGCAAGGAAAGTCGCATCTATCTTTTGGATCCGTTACCAAGAGCAATACTACAGAACAGTAAGGAAAGACACCTACCTTTTAGACCTGTTAGCAAAAGTTATCTTCGAGAATATATAAGAAAAAGAAATCTAATTCTACGATCCGTCAGTAACAGCTGGGACACTTCTCTGTTGGCTCTGTTGCTAAGAGCTAACGCGGAGCGTAGCAATAAAAAGGAATCTAAGAGCTATCATAAATAATAAGGGAAGTGGCGCTTATCTGCTGGATCCGTTGCCTGGAACTATAATGCAGAAAATAGCAAGGAAAAATTACTCTACCTATTGGATCCGTTAGCATTAACTAGAGAACAGCAAGGAAAGAGGCTATCTGTTGGATTCGTTACCAAGAGCTATAATGCAGAAATAGCAAGGAAAAATAACTACATATTGGATCCGATAGCATTAACTAGAGAACAGCAAGGAAAGAGGCTGCTATCTGTTGGATTCGTTATCAAGAGCTATAATGTAGAAAATAGCAAGGAAAAATAACTACCTATTGGATCCGTTAGCATTAACTAGAGAGCAGCAAGGAAAAAGACTGTTATCTGTTGTATTCGTTACCAAGAGCTATAATGCAGAAAATAGCAAGGAAAAATAACTCTACCTATTGGATCCGTTAGCATTAACTAGAGAACAGCAAGGAAAGGGGCTACTATCTGTTGTATTCGTTACCAAGAGTTATAATGCAGAAAATAGCAAGGAAAAATAACTCTACCTATTGGATCCGTTAGCATTAACTAGAGAACAGCAAGGAAAGAGGCTGCTATCTGTTGTATTCGTTACCAAGAGCTATAATGCAGAAAATAGCAAGGAAAAATAACTCTACCTATTGGATCCGTTAGCATTAAATAGAGAACAGCAAGGAAAGAGGCTGCTATCTGTTGTATTCGTTACCAAGAGCTATAATGCAGAAAATAGCAAGGAAAAATAATTCTACCTACTGGATCCGTTAGCATTAACTAGAGAACAGCAAGGAAAGAGGCTGCTATCTGTTGTATTCGTTACCAAGAGCTATAATGCAGAAAATAGCAAGGAAAAATAACTCTACCTATTGGATCCGTTAGCATTAAATAGAGAACAGCAAGGAAAGAGGCTACTATCTGTTGTATTCGTTACCAAGAGCTATAATGCAGAAAATAGCAAGGAAAAATAATTCTACCTACTGGATCCGTTAGCATTAACTAGAGAGCAGCAAGGAAAGAGACTGTTATCTGTTGTATTCGTTACCAAGAGCTATAATGCAGAAAATAGCACGGAAAAATAACTCTACCTATTGGATCCGTTAGTATTAACTAGAGAACAGCAAGGAAAGGGGCTACTATCTGTTGTATTCGTTACCAAGAGTTATAATGCAGAAAATAGCAAGGAAAAATAACTCTACCTATTGGATCCGTTAGCATTAACTAGAGAACAGCAAGGAAAGAGGCTACTATCTGTTGTATTCGTTACCAAGAGCTATAATGCAGAAAATAGCAAGGAAAAATAACTCTACCTATTGGATCCGTTAGCATTAAATAGAGAACAGCAAGGAAAGAGGCTATCTGTTGGATTCGTTACCAAGAGCTATAATGCAGAAAATAGCAAGGAAAAATAACTCTACCTATTGGATCCGTTAGCATTAACTAGAGAACAGCAAGGAAAGAGGCTACTATCTGTTGTATTCGTTACCAAGAGTTATAATGCAGAAAATAGCAAGGAAAAATAACTCTACCTATTGGATCCGTTAGCATTAACTAGAGAACAGCAAGGAAAGAGGCTACTATCTGTTGTATTCGTTACCAAGAGCTATAATGCAGAAAATAGCAAGGAAAAATAACTCTACCTATTGGATCCGTTAGCATTAACTAGAGAACAGCAAGGAAAGAGGCTGCTATCTGTTGTATTCGTTACCAAGAGCTATAATGCAGAAAATAGCAAGGAAAAATAACTCTACCTATTGGATCCGTTAGCATTAAATAGAGAACAGCAAGGAAAGAGGCTGCTATCTGTTGTATTCGTTACCAAGAGCTATAATGCAGAAAATAGCAAGGAAAAATAACTCTACCTATTGGATCCGTTAGCATTAACTAGAGAACAGCAAGGAAAGAGACTGTTATCTGTTGGATTCGTTACCAAGAGCTATAATGCAGAAAATAGCAAGGAAAAATAATTCTACCTACTGGATCCGTTAGCATTAACTAGAGAACAGCAAGGAAAGAGACTGTTATCTGTTGGATTCGTTACCAAGAGCTATAATGCAGAAAATAATTCTACCTACTGGATCCGTTAGCATTAACTAGAGAGCAGCAAGGAAAGAGACTGTTATCTGTTGGATTCGTTACCAAGAGCTATAATGCAGAAAATAGCAAGGAAAAATAACTATCTATTGGATCCGGTAGCATTAAATAGAGAACAGCAAAGAAAGAGACTACTATCTGTTGAATTCGTTACCAAGAGCTATAATGTAGAAAATAACAAGAAAAAATACCTCTACTTATTGGATCCGTTAGCATTACCCAGAATCAGTGTATATTACCTAACTAGAGTAATAGATAATAAAAGGTACTTCTTAACTACAACTGATGTTAATCCAGAAACAGTGGCGGCATGTGAAATGACGCCTACTTTATTAACATATTTTGCTTAAAAATTTAAACCCAGGATATTAAGTTGTGAATAAATGCCACCTTTTCTGTATCTAGGCTATTCCGCCCTGTTCTTTCGCGCAATTATAAAAATACAAGTGTGTTAATTTCGTCAGTATTTGCGATGAGTTGAGGTAATAGAAAAATATTAAATAATATTATTTTACATACTATGAAGAAATAGCAGCGACACAGAATTTTACAAGACTTGAAATAATTTGATAATCGTGTATACTATAGTTTGTGTGAAAAGGTTGATTCCTAAAGTATAAGAGAAGACAAAATAGTATCATTTGTCCCTCATTAGATTAGAATATAATATACCGGATTAAACTAGTTCGACCAGCTTTCTATAGCCTATAACATATAACATTTTTTCTAGATATTTCCTAATGATACGTTCTCAGAGCAAAATAATGAGTAGTTGTCAGATAAACTAATATTAATTTAAAAAAGCGGCGTGTGAATTGACTCTAGTTTCTTATAGGCCTATATTTTGCTCAGAAATTGAAATCTACAGTTCTATATCACGTTATGGCGAATAAATATTGACAACCTATTTTCTTCTCTTTTATAACCAGCCCGTCCTACTCCTAGCACAAATATAAAAGAACAATTCGGGTAGTATCTGCGATGATAAGAGGTCGTATAAAAATTTATAATATTAAATTTGAACACTACGAAGAAAAGCACTGGTGTAGGCTTTGACGCGTCATGAAATATCGTGGCTATCATATGTGAAAGGGATGGTTCTTAAAGTAAACGAGAAGGGGTGACAGTACAATACGTCTCTCATTGACAATTTTATTAGTATGCAACGCTGGATTATAAAACATTATAACGGATTAAGCTAGATAGACGATTATGTACTTTTATGTAGGCCTATAATTTTCTACGTAGTGACTAATCATAATAATAATAATAATAATAATAATAATAATAATAATAATGATTTATTTAACCTGGCAGAGTTAAGGCCATACGGCCTTCTCTAACACTCAACCAGGAGTAAAAACTGCATTACAAAAACATTACAAATTTACAAAGTACACTACAATTTCACACACAAAACTGAATAAGATAATAATAATAAAATGTAAACAACAAGTAAGAAGAAATCATAATAATAATAATAATAATAATAATAATTTATTTAACCTGGCAGAGTTAAGGCCATACGGCCTTCTCTAACACTCAACCAGGAGTAAAAACTGCATTACAAAAACATTACAAATTTACAAAGTACACTACAATTTCACACACAAAACTGAATAAGATAATAATAATAAAATGTAAACAACAAGTAAGAAGAAATAATAATAATAATAATAATAATAATAATTTATTTAACCTGGCAGAGTTAAGGCCATACGGCCTTCTCTAACACTCAACCAGGAGTAAAAACTTCATTACAAAAACATTACAAATTTACAAAGTACACTACAATTTCACACACAAAGCTGAATAAGATAATAATAATAAAATGTAAACAACAAGTAAGAAGAAATCAGACATAATATATTGTATAACATAGAGAAAGAAAGAAAGAAAGAAAGAAAGAAAGAAAGAAAGAAAGAAGGAAAGAAAGAAAAAAGCATGATAAAATGTGAACAGCAGGTCAAAAATAAATGAGGCATACAAAGTATAAAAAAATAATACAATTATTGATAATAATAATAATAATAATAACAAATAAGAATAGTAATAATAATAATAATAATAATAATAATAATAATAATAACGGGCCTAATAGTAATAATAATACTAATAGTAGTAATAAAATAGTGCAGTACAAAGCATGCAATGAATACAATATTTTAAGTACACACAGTAAGGAAAATTATGATTATATATAGCTCAACTTATCACATTATAGATATACAATTATCGGAAAATATGAAAACAAAAATATAAAATAAGTTAAATATCACTAGAACATTAAAAAATGTGAATACGTGGAAATATGCAATACAACACTTGTCATAATAGTAAGTTAGTTTGGTAACTCGTCATAAGATAATTTTCTAACTTGGATTTGAAAGATTTCAATGTTCGGCAGGCCTTGACTTCAGGCGGTAGAGAGTTCCAGTGACGAGAGGTAGCAACAGTGAAAGATGAGGAATACAGAGATGATGTGTGAAGTGGAATTTCTAGCTTGTTATCGCGTTGTGATCGAGTATTAATATTATGATAGCGAGAGAGAGTATGAAAACGAGCGAATAAATAATAGGGGGATGAAGTGTGCATAATTCGATATAGGAGAGAAAGTGAGTGCATGGTTCTCAACGTTAAATAACAAACGTACCGGTACTTGTTCACTACAACTGGTACTAATTCAATAACAATTGCATGAGACATGACACATTCCTCCTTATTCCATATTTAGGAGAAGCTTGAAACGTGTTATTTTATGTATTTTGTGGTGAATAAAAAGACCTCAGACTATATTTTTTCTGTCCTTCTCTTAGCACCAATATAATAATAAAATAGTATGAATTTGGTCAGTATGAGCGATGAGCAGGGAGTAGATCTCGGACAAGGGTCATCTAGACACCTGATTGAAGTCGTCGCATACAGTGCATAGTCAGGGCGCCAAGAGGGAGGGGCAGGTAGTACGTCGGGTCTAGTCGGGGTGCATTACGTGGTATTGCTGACTGGCAGGCTAGGTTCCTTTCGATCACGATACGTAGTTAAAATAGCGAAGTTCACCAACATGGAAGATTAGCTGTCTTCCTTAAACACGCCCATTTTACCTTTCTGTAAAGACTTTTCGCGCAATCTAGGCCTACATTAGTCGGTTGATTGGAATTCCTATTGCACAGCGAACTTGCCAAAAACACGGAATGCAAAGCGTTCTACGTTCACTACAAGTGTTGAAATGCATGTTTCCACGTATTCACATTTTTTTTATGTTCTAGTGATATTTAACTTATTTTACATTTTTGTTTTCATATTTTCCGATAATGGTATATCTCTAATGTGATAAGTTGAGCTATATATAATCATAATTTTCCTTACTGTGTATACTTAAAATATTGTATTCATTGTATGCTTTGTACTGCACTATTTTATTACTACTATTATTATTATTATTATTATTATTATTATTATTATTATTATTAATGTGTAGTATATCTGAGTTTTTTTCTCACTGATCTAATTTTAATAATTATTTGTCCATTTTTTTTTCTCTTGCATTTGGTCAATTGATTAAGGTAGACTATTCCATTATTTCAATTATCTTATTGTACTAATTTATGATTTTATAATTTTTATTTAATCTATGATTGATGAAGACTATTATATTGTTTGTATTTCATCTCATTGTCATTTTCTATCATTCATTCTCATCATCATTTGTTGTTTTGTTCTGTTTTGTATCGTGCTAAACTTTAATTGGCCTTGTGCTGTTGTTTTGCACGTTAATATTCTAAATAAATAAATAAATAAATAAATAAATAAATAAATAAACAAATTATTACTATTCTTATTTATTATTATTATTATTATTATTATTATTGTTGTTGTTATTATTATTATTATTATTATTATCAATAATTGTCTTATTTTTTACACTTTGTATGTCTCATTTATTTTGACCTGCTGTTCACATTTCATTATGGTTTTTCCTTTCTTTCTGTATGTTTTATATTATGTCTGATTTCTACTTACTTGTTGTTTACATTTTATTATTATTATCTTATTCAGTTTTGTGTGTAAAATTGTAGTGTACTTTGTAAATTTGTAGTGTTTTTTGTAACGCAGTTTTACTCCTGGTTGAGTGTTACAGAAGGCCGTATGGCCTTAACTCTGCCAGGTTAAATAAATTATTATTATTATTATTATTATTATTATTATTATTATTATTATTATTACATTTTACTGAATTCGAGAAGAAATATTTTACTACAAAACAGGGAAAGATCATATTTTGTCAAGTGTGTCAAGTGGATTATGAGAAAAGAAAACATGTTCTATTCTGAAATACTATCAACAACAATGGCGACATTAAATCCAATAATAATTAAGCTGCGCCCTCAATTTCCGGGTGACACTCAAATAATCAAAACAGAATTTCTCGCAACTTGTGCTTAATGATAGTACATGCTATTAACGAAGTAGAAAATAAGCCTGCCAAAAAGTTTGTTGAAAAATATAACTACGCATAGGAAAATTCACCTACAGTCAATCCTAAAGAAATATTTATCCCACTAACATACAACAAGAAAATTAGAAACGTGTTAATATCTTAAATTTGATTAAATAAATTTATAGCCTATGTGTATGAATTAATCAACCTATATTATATTTGTATTCTATAATTTTGAAATATATATTAATCCTACTTTTCACGTGCGATATTATTCTTCTCTAATGTTAATATTATATTATATACTTAATTCCATTGCCGCTGTAATTATATTTTAGTTCCTATTTTATTTTACTTATTTAATTATATTATTATTATTTTTTATTTTAATATCATATCTGAACTGCGACCGAGCACGAGCGCTGCTCATTCGGTCTCAAATTTTGTTAATACTACTGTATCTCCTTTTTATATTGCTTGTATTATTTTATTTGTATTTCTCTTCGTTTGTTTTTGTAATTATATTTCTTTATTCTGTATATTTGAATTTAAATAAATAAAAATAAATCTAACACATTTCTATCAATAGGACAAAATAAAAAGCTGTAGAAAATGACAAAAATGCGGGTTTCTCTGGATAAAAACGCTAGTGGCCGTTGCGTAGTAAATGTTATAATAGAAATATGTTTGTGTAATTGACAGTAATACATTCTTCTTAACAAGTAAAGTGCTAAATAAACGAAACCATACAAGCATTAAGAACATCTCTGAATATGTAGCGTCTTTTATGGTCAAATGGTATTATTACGCGGAAGAACATGCGAGAGAGAGAGTCAAAAAGTAACCTTAATAATTATTTTATTAATTGAATATGTACAATAAGACTACAAACACTTCATCACTTTTAACAGGAACACTTGCATTGAACATAGTTGGGACTATGTTGAAAAGTGATGAAGTGTTTGCAGTCTTATTGTACATATTCAATTAATAAAATCTCGTACATCGAATTGTAACAACGCTGCGTTTCGTTTCACTTAGAATGCATATTTTTGAATTTTAAAGGAACTATGAATGTATAAAACTGTGACATAGTAATTCAATTTGGTCCTGTATTTTATGCTCTCTTTTACAAGTATATACAAACATGTAGAACGTCGCAACTTGTGTCTATATGCTCATGTAACTGTAGTTTTTTTTACACAAAATTACATTGGATGTATTAGAAGTATTATATTTGTAAATATTTAAATATTATATTTTCACCCGGCTGTAGACCTTCTTATGATCAGCATGTTTGTAGCAAGTGTACATGTACACCTGGGTGAACAATGTAGAGCAGATCTCGCGCGGCCTTGGCTCCCCCACCTTCACGCGCATGGCCGTCCGGCTGGCTAAGAGCCGTGAAACCTGTTCTGCTCTATACTGTTCACCCAGAACATATCCACCCGCCCTTTCTCACTATAGAGCAAAATGGTCCGTGTTCAGATAACTTAATGAAGTAAGGATACCCGTGCCCGAACTCTAGTTACTGGATTTACATAATATGAGGAAAAGCAGTGGTGTAGGGACACGATTTTAAATAAAGTAATTATGGACGATCACTCTGTTCTCAGTACGCATTAAACCACCAAGAAGAACACCCACACGTAAGCTGAGGCGTACATATATGTAAATAATCTTCAAAAACCCTTCTATTACGTCACATTTATTAAACACTATGACAAACTGTTTTCAACAATATCCATCAATAAATTATCTCCTTTTTAATATTAAACAATTATCATTAATTTATATTTACGTGTTTATTTACAGATAATTGAATTTCTATTCTCCCACCCCTCGCAGTACAACTGTTTGCACGTTTTTTGAAATACAGAGGTGTGAAAATTATTAGAATAATCTTAATTTTAAAGGTTTTTTAATAGTTCCTTCACAAATATTAATTGAATTGATGAATATTGGTATATATTACTATACTGAAGTATTTACTACTAACAATGCCGGAAAGCATTGTTGTACATTGGTATTTTTCTTATTTCACAATTGTTATGGGAATTCAGAAATTATTATATTATGTTGGCGGAATTAGAAACATAAAAAATTATATGCACAAAACAGATGTATACGTTCATTTGAACCTTCACAACAATGTAAACGCAAAGAACAATTTGTTTAAAACATTTCTTAATTAATTTTTTATGTTTCCAATTCCGCCAACATAATATAATAATTTCTGAATTCCCATAACAATTGTAAAATAAGAAAAATACCAATGTAAAACAATGCTTTCCGGTATTGTTAGTAGTAAATATATCCTACATCAGTATAGTAGTATTATATACCAATATTCATCAATTCAATGAATATTTGTGAAGGAACTATTAAAAAACCTTTAAAATTAATATTATTTTAATAATTTTCACACCTCTGTACATGTAAGTCATTAAGATTAACACCTCAATATTAATTTAAACTCTTCTGATCCAAATTTACATATCTTTTCCTTTATTTCAGCTTACCACCCATTCCAAAAAACAATATACAATGGCGTTTGCTACAAGTTAAATGCAGTACTTTTCACACGTAATCAATAAGTAAGTTTTCGACAGGATATAATTATTCACATTTTTTTAAATTTATTAGCCACTTAATATCTCTTAGATAAATTATTGAAACATATACATTTTACAGATTCAATATTGATAAATGAAGGACAGCAAATGTATTGCTAAACAACTATTAACGATTAATTGTAACAGCATGGCAACATACTATGACACATGCGATTTTATCAAATTCAGCAATTGAGTCTTTTTCACCAACATTTTATTAATTTGCTGATATTCGTAATTCTGTTAATGACTTAATGCAGGATATAAGTAACACCTTTATCAATTTTAATTATTTTATATGTGTTTTGTAACATGAGTTATATGTATCAGACATCATATCAACATTTTCCAAATTGACATTTTCTGGAAATCTTTTTAAACTAAAAATTTTCATTAATAAGATATAACTACATAAAACTTATGACAGTCCAGTTTGTCATGCATAATACTATGTACATTTTAATTTGTTCAAGGTTTAGATTTCGTGTTTCATAACAATATCTCATGATGCCGAAAAGGCGAAAACGTTAATATTTCATATACAATGTTATAGCAAATAAACATTTGCAAAATAGATAAATCTTATAGATTGAACTTGAAACTTTTATTATATAATTACCATGTACCCATATGAAATTGTTGGCTCTCAAAGTAAACGAGAAGACAAGACCGTAGAAATTCCTCACTCATTTATAAGTAGTCTATGTAACTCCAGATTAGAAACCATAATAATGGATTTAGGTGGACCACTTTTCTCTAGATTTATTACTTATACAAAATTTTTCTACATAATGTCCTATTATACGTTCAAAACTCTAACTAATAAAAGGTACCTGTTAACTACAACTGATACTAATTCAAGAACAGTGGCATGTGGAATAACACATATTTCGTTACTACATATCTTACGCAAGGATTTAAAACCGTTGTATTATTTAAGATGAGGCGAAAAATCCTCAATGTTTCTTAAACCAATTTCGTCCCGCGCGCTCTAAGCGTAAATAGAAAAAAAATAATGTAAATTTGGTCGATGTCTGTGATAGTGCGGGTTATACAGGGACATCATTTTATTTTTACTAACATTTTAAATATTAACTTGCCTATACCTCTGGATCAACTCCGTTTGCTACCCCGTTCCACGATTGGAGTTCGATGATACTGGCGTAATATACAAACAAATCACTTTACTAGGTATAAGAGGGAAGAAAAGTAGTTCATCCATTTACATAAACTAGAAAATATTGCGCTTTTGAGTTTGATCATTTTCATTAGGTTTTTGTTTAATCAAAATACAGTACTATATTAACAATGAGTGTTTTTACTCACGAACTGAGCTGTCCATGTGGACGTATTCATTATGCAGTGTGTGTTATACTGTCTAGAGCACATTAGCGTACAATATAGAGAATGAAGTTAAATTGAAAAATAATCACAATATGGATATTTAAACACATTTTTTTAAATGGTGGCCCTTCATTTCGATACAGGCTTCAGTTCTAATTTGCATTTATCGCACTACAGACTATTGTACCTAATCCCAATTACTAATTTCGTCCTTCGTACTAGTAACTCATGTTGAAATAATTCTGTACCTACTCTATAAAAGAGTACCTTACGTACTGTAAATTCAATCTTCACTTCTGCCCGACCCGCACAGATAAAATTACTCAGACATGCTATCTACTGTCCGTCCAAGTGGTTATGTCGTAGGATCGTAGAAAGGGGGGAAATCACATGACAGTTAATTACTTAACAAGGCCCTTTCATTTAAGTTATTTTAAACAGTTGTATAATATTACGTAGGCATCCAATTCCTAACAGAAATTAATGTTCTGAGAAAGGAGCTAAGACAGCCCAGCAACTAGCTGGCGAATAAAAGCTGGTGGGGGAAACCAGGATACGACCTAGGCAAATGGACGACAGTACCTGTGCAAAAATGATTCAATATTGAAAGCTCTTTCGTCACTGGAAAACGCGAACA
The DNA here is from genome assembly GCF_040183065.1 of Periplaneta americana. Taxonomy (NCBI): domain Eukaryota; kingdom Metazoa; phylum Arthropoda; class Insecta; order Blattodea; family Blattidae; genus Periplaneta; species Periplaneta americana. The sequence goes on from NC_091118.1 coordinate 189,684,466, forward strand.
TATTTTTGAAACGTACTGTTTACTATGACCGTAAGGCTGCTATGACTGTATATGCAGTCTTGGTTCTGTGTGGAGGACGGGGTGGGAGTGAAGTACATTAAAAAACTCAGGTAGAATAAAAATTGAAGTAAAAATAAAATGATGTCCCTGTAGAAATGCTACTGATACAAACTTTATCGTGATTTTAAGTATTGTGATTGTCGTTTATCTTAACTGGGCTTGTTTTTAAATGCAGAACAATTTCTACTTTACGCCACGCAAAGCTCGACAAATAGAAGAAGCGGGGAGTGTGCTACCAAAACAAGGACCGCCCTTTGAAACATATTAGTACAAAAATCGCACATGTCCCGACTTGTGCTGTGATTTTACGCACTAAATGTATTCTTGTATATAGTTGTAGTTATATCAATGACACTTCCCTTAGAACATATGATATTATCCAAGATAGACCTATCACTAGACATACTGTACATCTAACAAATGTTTGTTGATTGCGTTTAAATCTATATTCGCGTCCATGATAATTGCACATACCTAAGACTGACATAAAATATTCACAATTCTGTAATTGCGAGTAACTTGCCTACAACCTGTTGACAGTAAGTACTGAGGATAGACGATTTTTTTAATACCTGTATAACCAATGCAACAGAAAAAGTTCTAATTTTAATTCTCAGCCGCAAATCATAATATTGACAATACTGAAAGAATTTCCGTAAAATAATTACCAAATAGGGCCTGTGTATAAAAAATAGTAATCTAATTGAGTTATTTTTAAATTTCTTAATTATTTTAGTGACTGACATTTTGAATATTACTGTCTGTTTTAATACTAGAGTACTGACAGCCGAGTTTCTAATGCTAACGACATTGGGCGAGTTCTAATGGGGAAAAAAAGTAAATAGGATAGGATTACGTTGATGATAAAATGCTTACGGTAATTTAAAAACAATTTTGATGTCAAATTAACAGAATCGTCGGAACTTTAACGCACTTAACACTAACAGGTTAACAAATAGCAATATTTCATATCTTTCAAAATGAACTTAATACATAGTTACCTCATTGAATTATATTAATACTGGTATTTTGTTTACATTGTTGGTGTAATTTCATACATTGCTATAGATTCAATTCTAACATTGTTGTCTATGATATAGCCCAATTATAATTAACATGAGTAGAGGTAACTGGAACAGAAGGTAATTACGAATCATTAAATGTTTTTTTATTTAAGACGTAGCGGTAGCGAAACTAATAGAATTCTTGGAAAAATCTTGAGCAGTTAATATTAACAATAATATGAACGTAAGTCCAGTTTATCTACACGAAATTAAACAACACGAAATCACTTCTAAAAGTGACGTTAGCATTACCACTTTCCTTAAATTCTTGAAGTGTTACACAAAAACTAACACCAGTTAAGAAAAAAATGTAAAAATCGTGTAGGTGATAGCAAAAATGAGGAACAAATAGGGAGATTGTACCCTCTTTTTTATATTCTGTTTGAAACATAAGACTGTTGCAGCTTACCTGTGAACAGCCCACATCAGCTAAAGCACCCCCTTTGGAATTGGCAGCAACCCATGCTTCGGCGAATGTCTCCATAGCGCTTTGAAAGTCCATTTTTTATAGTTTAAAAATATTTAAAAAGAAACAATAATTTAATAAATCTTTTAACTTTAAAAAAAATAACAGCCGATAACACAATAATAAACACAAAACAAAAAAAAATTACACAATAATATTCATCGTCACTCGTGGTAAAAAACACGAAATAGTTGAGGAAACCACTGACAGCGACGCTGCTGTAGCGGCTGGACGAGTACACGTAGTGCTCGCACGAGCGCCTCTCTCTGACTGAACGTGTATCTGTAGACTGTGGCGTATATAACGAACGCGCCGCAGCGCGCAGTTGTTGGAAAACGGTTTTTTTACTCTCTCAAATAATAAAAAAGAGGAAGGCCCGACACGGAGGACAGATAAGCGTTTAGCCAACCCTTTTCCACCCCTCGGAACCAACCGAAAGCCACTTGCAACCAAAATCTCTACAAGCGCAAACGATTTAACTGTGGAAAATATGTGACGAGCGGAGAGCGCAAGTCCCACGCGGAACATCTGCGCGTAGCCTCAATGAACGGGGCAGTGTAGGCGGTCCAAGAGGGCGGGTGCTACCGGGAGGTGTGTCCGCGAGGGAGGTGTCAAAATGGAGGGGGATCATATTAACGCAAAAATATAAATATGCCAATATTTTAAATAAAACCATTACGGAAATTACAATACGAGAACTACAAAATTCAAGTTTATTCGCTGCGCGAACCCGTTTTGCCAAACAATGCAGTTCTGCACGGCGTTCTGTTGGCTTCGCTTAGTCAACCCATTCTGCTTTGTGAATTTTCGGAGGTTTCTGCGCCATCAACTGTTACTTTCTCTTTGTTTAATATTTAAGAGCTGGAATTAATGCTCATTTGTTAACACTCCACAAGCAGTTTTATGGTGCTCTAAACTTCCAGCGTAATTTTCTCTAACTCACAAAACTCTTGTGAAATTTCTCCCCTATTTTTTTAAGAAACACAAGGAAATGATATACAAAGATTTCAGAACTACAGAAATGAGATATTTTACAATCGTTAAAGGTTGTACATTAAAAATAAAAATTAATAATTTAGTGTTAAAACGGGAATTTTACTTGAAGCAAGTAAAGAGATAGGTTTGGAAGTAAATCCCAAAAAGAAAAAATATATGATTATGTCTCGTGACGAGAATATTGTACGAAATGAAAACACAAAAATTGGAAATTTATCCTTTGAAGAGGTGGAAAAATTCAAATATCTTGAAGCAACAGTAACAAATATAAATGATACTCGGGAGGAAATTAAACACAGAATAAACATGGGGAATGCCTCTTATTATTCAGTTGACAAGCTTTTATCATCCAGTCTGCTGTCAAAAAATCCGGAAGTTAGAATTTATAAAACAGTTAAATTACCGGTTGTTCTGTATGGTGGTGAAACTTGGACTCTCACTTTGAGAGAGTAAAATAGGTTAAGGGTGTTTGAGAGTAAGGTGCTTTGGAAAATATTTGGGGCTAAGAGGGATGAAGTTACAGGAGAATGGAGAAAGTTACACAACACAGAACTGCACGCATTGTATTCTTCACCTGACATAATTAAGAACATTAAATCCAGACGTTTGAGATGGGCAGAGCATGTAGCACGTATGGGCGAATCTAGAAATGCATATAGAGTGTTAGTTGGGAGGCCGGAGGAAAAAAGTACCTTTGGTGAGGCCGAGACGTAGATAGGAGGATAATATTAAAATGGATTTGAGGGAGGTGGGATATGATGATAGAGACTGGATTAATCTTGCTCAGGATAGGGACCTATGGCGGGTTTATGTGAGGGCGGTAATGAACCTCCGGGTTCCTTAAAAGTCAGTAAGTAAGTAAGTAAATGTTAAAATAAAACAACAGTAAATTAAAATAAGTATAATCGGATAGAGCAGCCATTTTCAACCGGTGTGCCTCCGCTGGTGTGCCGCGAGAAAATGAAAATAGTAAAGGTTGTAGCAAAATTCGAAAAATAAAAGTGAAAAGAGTAGGTGTAGTAAAAAAATGAATTAACATTCAGCAAACGTGGCACAAGTCAACATTCAGTAAACACATTCCTTCTAAAACCCTCAAAATTCCCCCCTGATTGGAAGCCACTGGTTTAGATTATATGAGTGTGCAATGGGATTTTAAATGACACCTTTAGTGTTGCCACATGTTGGATAAGATTGAAACACACTGTGGTAGAGAAAGGATTATTCCCTAAAAATTATTTAAGATAAGGATAGGTTGGCACGCCCGAAATAAATTTTAAAGTGTTAAGAAAAATTAGTATAGCTGAAGAAAATAATACAGGCAAGAGAAATGTTATTTCACAAGTTGAGAGATGCTTCATTAACTAAATTTGGCTACAAATTATATAAGAAATAAATTTAAACAAAAGAATAAACTGGAAGGACCAACTAAGAAGGAAAGTGCATAAACATGACATTCAAATGGAGGGGAGGCATACTAACAAACAGGTGAACGAATATCGCGTAAAATTAAAATATAGTAAAGGTTGGTAATATTGTGATATGAGTAATACTGTGATAGTTCTTTTTGAGAATTTATTACAATTTTACTGAGCGAGAGGAAGATCAGTTTTTTGCGTCAACGTATTCAGGGAATATTCGTGGACAAGTTTCTGCACTAAAACCGGTTCTTCTCCCGCTCAGTAAAATTGTAATAAATTATAAAAAATAACTATCACGATAGTATTCGCATCACAATATTACCAACCTTTACCCTACATGCTTCGCACTTAAAAATGGGATATAGGGCTACAGGTACAAAGATTAGAAAGAACAGATATCACATTTTTAAAGTCGTTAAATGTCGTACGATAGGGCCTATTCAATTGTATTACAAACGAATTTAAATTAACAGCTATAGGCCTAATTAATATGAAGACAAAACCATACGAACTAAGAATAAATAGCATAACCGTACTACTGTAACGGAAAGTAGGAAATTTTTCTAAGGAAATTGCCACTTACAAACTAATAACTAACAAACACTTAAGAGAAATAACAGAAAATTTCGAAATTTTAATGAAAAATGTTATGTCCATCAAAAAAACTTAACCAAGAGAAACGAAATCTCTTAAACCTGCTAAAGGATGCACTGTCGTAGACAAAATTTTTAATAAAACACCAAGAAAAATATCTATCTAAGAAAGAAATAATATTGGTGCGCGGTAAAAGGGTATATTCATAAATTACTAGTTTTCAGTATAGCAAAAGCAATGTTTGAAATGAGAACCAATATCTATACCTCAGAGGTGAAGTCCAAATTTATCAATTTTGAGATTATAACACTATTGAATTTCTTAGGGTGAGATATATTTAAAGGCATAGCTACTCTGTTAAGTCTTGGGATGACTGATTTCGGATTTAATGCATTACTTTTCAAAAGAAGATGAAAATATATTAGGGACACAATTCGATAAGTCCCACATAAATATGTTTACTTCAAAGTCTTCCTCTAATACAGTCTCCTACAGTAAAAACCCCTGATCACGTATAAGTTATATCAGATTAGTCATTCCCATGTTATGAAATGGCAACATATAAAAGAGAAAAACCACCAGAATCTCCACTATCAAAAATTATTTTTTTTGGTAACGACCGTTAGATGGAAGTACTGCTGCAAGCTATTACTTCATGCAATTTTATCAGGATTATAACGTGACTTCTTTTGCAGTCGCTAGATGGCAGCATAGTGAAATTGATAAAAGTTGTCTTGAAAGTCCATTAGGCTGATCAGTCTGTTATATGTGTTCAGGGGAAAGTCCATTAACGATTTCAATAGGCTCATTTGTGCCTCTTAAAGTTTTTATAGATTTCTTTTATATAAAATCAGAATTTCACTGCCGTAACTAATTTTCTTTATTTTAATGTCTGAAAGCAAGACAAGGGTGAAGTACGAAGCCCCTAGAATGAAGATAAAACTCCACTTACGGCAAGAATCGAACCAAGGACAGCCTCGTTGAAAAACACACGCACTATGTACAGAGAAATAGTGACAGACCATAAATTCAACCTGTTACGAATTAAAGTCTAAAAATTTCTAGGGATATGATGAAATTACTTGGGTCCATGTAACTGATTTTTAGATTCCGTTTGTTTTGTGTTGTGCATCACACTATAAACAAAATTATTCTAAAAAAGCGCACGTCATGATAGAAGTAACAATTTACAATACAAACAGTATAGCGATTGCTGATTGGTTATTATAAACAATTATAAAAATATAAATTTTAATTTTGTTTCCTGGTCCTTTTTATTTTTTGTCAAACTGTCTTTTAATAAACAGTCTTTATCATTAGTAAAAATCGTTCACAATATACAATATTATTGTGACGTAAAATATTACCATGCCACCGAAATCACTTTTATTAGGACGGCATAACTTGTGCCATAAAGTTAACATCACAGTCTAGTAGGCCTATATAGTCACGAAGCTTGAGTTGTTGAGGGTACTAGGAACAATAGACTGTGCCGGTACTATTTCGCATTGGCTGTAATGAGGCGATAGTAACGATCCTAGTGGTTAGCAACTGTATATGGATGCATATTCCCTACGTATTGAGCTTCGTGACTGTAAATACTAGACTGTGTTAACATTATGAAACGATTTTCCGTGCTATAATTTTAATACATCATTGTTACCATAGCAACCCTATCCTTCGTAAGTCAAAACTAGGCCTACTCATTACAAATCTGATGTTATTTCTTTATTAATTGTTTTATAATGCTGTCGTACATAAAATAACGTATGAAACACGTTTACAAATTCATACAGTTATTGCATTCTCGAAATTAGGAAACGAAAAGATCAAGTACATTAGTCTACAGGTACCATACATTAGGTTTTTTAATCTAGCATAATGGTTTGCACTGATTTTAATCGTCGTAATATGTGTAAAAATGTTAGTCATAAAGAAATATTTACGAAACTATAATTATAGCGTAATTGGCTTTGGATTTCAATCAATTGTAGATCCATCAGTGATGTCAGATTATTTTGATCTTTTTTACGGTTCTTGGCTTGGATAGACATTAGTATATAATATACTGAAATAGTAATATACGTTACAAGAGCGGTATGTTGACGTTTTCATGGTCGAGGAAAAGATTGAAAAAGCGAAACGTAGTTGAGCTTTTTTAATTTCCGAGAACATGAAAACAAACATACCGCTCGTGTATCGTACATTATTTTGTGCGAAGATCGTTTATTACATACCTGAAAGACGAATTTCTAATTAGTTGCAATGAAATCTCCATCTTGGTTTCTGTTTAATGACGACAACTTCGGAACACCAAATTATCTTTCTTCAACATTGTTGCTGTAAAATGTTTTCTGTGTTTACTATACTCCAGCAGGCTGTGATATTCGTCTGTCTTTTTTTTCCCCCAGCCTATAAATGCGAACTTAAAACAAACGGTAAGGTTATGTAATGATTTATTTTTCATTTTAATATTTTAACAATATTATTTATATAACATATTGCAGTAATAACATCGGCATCTGGAATCTCGTTGATTTTTTCACGGCTTTCTTAATGTTAGTTGTATCAGGAATGCAATAAGTTTCGTGAAGTAGTAGACTTTACTTAATTTTTGCAGATATTTAAAAACAATAATTAACATTGCAATTTAGATGAAATTGCAGTGGTAAGTTTCCAATTTATAATTATTACTATGTTAAACGTCTCTAAAAATAATATGTTAAAAGCCTAAAGCAGTAAAATGAATGTCGCGCTTAAGCGGTAAGAAGAGGGAAATTGTTATGTGTGTTACGTTGGGAATATTGAATGTGGTATTTCACACTTACCGCGTATTGGTTCTGTGCGGAAAACAAGCAAATATGCACGATCTCGCACAAACATACATAAATAATTGTTTAATAGGAACAAGAAAAATTTCAACACATTTTGGAATAATTATAATAAGAGAAGGAACATGCTATCTACTTTATTTCACAAAATCGAAAAGTTTAACCCTTAAATTCGCAAAGTATCGTATAGGGTACAACAGGTTAATGGGCTATATGCTATAATTTTAATAGTACAATAGAAAAAAAATTGGTAGGAAAATTAAAATTTCACAATACTATATTGTACGACATAATATAAAATATGGACATTGCGATAGTTGTTTTCTTTACAGTCCGACACGGCTTAATAAACTAGTGTGAGAAATGAAGTTTTCCTAATTTAAGGGTTAACGACTATATATATGAAATGTTGCTTCAACTATGTCTTAAGACTGTATAATAATTTAATTGCTTAACATCCTAATTATAGTAATATATACCTAAAGAGAGTGAAATTTAATGTGAAATTAAATAATAAAGAAATTAACATAAGGTAGATAATTAACTGCTAGATATTAATTTTATTTACATAGGAACATTAGTTATATATTCTTCAAATTTATAATGACCCATTTTATCGTATTCCGAATATTGTTTGTAATCGATACTGTTCGATTTTTGTCACTCCAGTTTCTTTATTTTTGTTTCTTTTCCTTTCTGCCGATCTATAATATTGAACTCTCGAACCCGTGTGTTGCTCATATAAGAATTTCATTTACGTTAATTTAATGCCTTAATTCGATATTTATCTGAGGAAGAACAATTGTTCGCATACTTCTGAAGTCTGATTTGTGTAATATATAACAATTAATTACGGAAAGTAATATGAAGTATGCAATATTTCTCATAATATGCAGCTTTGATATAAGATAATAATTTTACATTAAATATTATTCAACATTTAGACGAAAGAAAATGACTGTGTAATATATATATATATATATATATATATATATATATATAATTTGAACTGGTAATGGAAATTACGGGAAAACGGCTGAACGGATTTTAATAAATGACCCCTCATTTTGAAGCTTGGAATCTGTCGTCAATTTTGAGAGCTAGCTAATTGCATTTCAGAATAAAACAAAACACACACTACAGTAAACAATATTACACGAAGGCCATGATCTGCAAGAATGCTGACATATTTAGAGCTCAAATTAAAGTTGGTTATTAAAAACTTAACTCACTAAAAATAATTTACAGGTTCGATTCAATGGTGTGTAATTTTCTGGGTACAGCTGTGTATTGGATATTAAGAACTAAAAACTTGAGGTGGTTTGATGACATTATTACCATTAGAAGTGAAATATTATTGTAGTTAATGCCATGATGTGACTATTTTTCATTAATTATACATATTAATGCTGTATTGATGATATGAAAGTGAAACGTTTTGGGGTTATATAAGTAGATGTAGAGAATGACTTAAATTAGATTTTGATTTCTATATTTTACTGAGTGGCGGCTATGTATTATATATAGTATATGTTACTGAAAGCTATAAAACTTACGTAAGATAATAATATGATTAAAAATCAAATATTTTTATAGTTATTAATCAAGTGGGGTTGGGTCTTTTTCATATATTTAATGGCGGTGTGGTGTAGATATTTATATGCGTGGTTCTCTTCAGTATTGGCTCGAGAGAGAGTATCTTTCATTATTATGGAAGCAAATAACTTTCAGAATGTCTGGTATTCTTCATTGAAAATAAATCTGAAAAATGTTTATTTGAACGTCTAATGAACTTAGTTTACAGCATTTGCTGCACAAGCCACTAGTATTAACATAAACACTAGACGAACATTACGAATTTCCCGTTACATAGGTACATAGGGTCAGCAATGTCTTAGGAGAGAATCAAATCCAAAACACAGTGACCTCCTCACAACGCTAAAATTACATCCCTAACTCGCTGCCGATTATTAGACTATTATTACTTTTAATTTAATCGGATATTTTACAACATTTTATCAACTGCTATGGTTATTTAACGTCTGAGTGAAATGGAGGTGACGTCATTCCATTTTCGACCAATGAAGTGTAATGAAATTTTGAATTGCAACTAATCACAGTCATACATCGCGACATTTATCACAATCAATTTATAGCATGGTCGTTCTTTTGTTTAGTCAGTGTCGTCAACTATTTCCCCGTAAATTGAAGAGCATGAATTTAATGTAACGATGGAGTACTAAATAAAGTGCGAAATCCTATTTCCACATCTACATCTACATCTTCTAATTCCATGTCCATTGTATCTAAAGAAAATGACACACTTTCATTCGATTTGATAACTGCGTTTTCAACAATTTCTCATTTAATTAATGTATCAATTAGGTTAAGTGTTATTATATTATAAAATGTTTAAATTGAATTACGATTTCAGAAGATAATGAAACTGTATGTCTGTTATAATATTAAGAGAAAAGCGCAGCATGTATAATTAACATTGTTAAACCTATAGGGTAAAGTTGCCTAATAAAATTCCGTGATACTTTTTTTCACTGAATGTCTCGGTGTTTGGTATCTTGCTATGAAGTTCACCGATATCTCAAAAGAAGGTTAAAGATGCACTCTTTCGAGAAAGATGTCTGGCGGTATGGTCGAACGGCAAGGCTTCGACTGACATTCAATGTAAGGGTATATGTACGTAAACAACCACAAATATTATCAGAAAATGCAGGCTCTAAATTACTAAAATTTTATAAGGAAATGAACTCACAATTGGACAAAAACTAGGCCTACAAGGTACCACAACAAGACTTATTAGAACTTAAATATCTGATAAAAGTATTTAAAAAATGTTACTAATAATATTTTTTAGAATTCACTTTTTACTCAAAATTAATTTTTTCAAAATTAGAAAATTTTCACACATTATTTCATAACTACACAACCATTAGAGATAGAATTCTGAAATTTTGTACACTGATTTAACATGCATTTATGCAAAAGGTAGACTACAATAATGCCCATTTCTTTGAAAATAGAAAAATTAGATCACAAAACATTATGTAAATTGTAATATATTTTATATAGGACAAATAAAAAATTAATTGTATTAAAATAAACAACTCTACATGTCTGAGAGTAGTCTACTTTTCAGAAATAAGTGTTTATTACATGCTGGAAAATATTAAAGATGTCAGAGAGACCATAACAATGTTATGATTACGAAATTATGTAACTCTGAATTTTTTTCTTTTTTCTTTCATACTTCGATAAAACTGGTTTGAAAAATGTTATTAGTAATCTTTTTTATACTTTTATCAGATTTTAAAGTTCTAATAAGTCTTGTTGTGGTACCTTGTAATTTTTGTCCAATTGTGAGTTCATTTTCATACAAAATTTTTAAAATTTAGAGCCTGGATTTTCTGATAATATTTGTGGCCGTTCACGTACATATACCCTTAAAAAGATTATCACAAGATTAGGGGTATCACGGAAATAGGCAACTTACCCTATTTCGCTTTTCGCAATTGGCATTACCGAATAACATTTAATTTCTTTATGCAGCAATCGATATTCATCTATTTCAACTTCAGAGTTCACAATGTCTGAATAGGTTAAGTACTTATAAATATACAATTATTAATATTTTGTGATATATTTTAGGGATATATTGTTTACATTTTTATTTGATTCACGAAATAGTCCTAATAAAAGTCAGTCGAGATCTGAGATTTTCCAGATAAATCACAGACCTCTTGTGACATTAGATAAAACCAGCGAAATGAGTCCAGGGTCAAGCGCCGAAAATTACCCAGCATTTGCTTTTAATGGGTTGAGGGAAAACTCTGAAAAATACCTCAATCAGGTAACTTGTCCCAATCAGGATTTGAACTTGGACTATTATTATTGTTATTATTATTATTATTATCATCATTATTATTATTATTATCATCATCATCATCATTATTCAAGATTGGAATGTCATTGGACTTATGTTTGGTGCGCGAGGAACAATTCCCAATATGTTATCAACAGTAATCTCACTAGAGGTTTTCATTTATCTAGAGAAAATCAAAACTTGAGTGGGATTTAATTGACTATTACACGATTAGAAGAAAGTATATAAAGATTAGAAGTAACGAAGTACTCCAATACAATAAAATATTAATTGACTTACGAAAATACAAAACTGTCTTCAAATTTGTATCATCTCAACATTATAAATATTACGCTAGTAGATGGCAGTAGTGTGTTATTATTAGCTCTTGTTTTGATATCAGTTGTGCCAACTATGGATCTTCATTGAACTCTGTGGAAGGTTAATGGTCAAGAAGGCTTTGTTGATTCAGTTTCATTTTTATTAAAACAGTTGCATTCCACTTCAATTATCCCGATCCCAGTAATCAACGTCACTTGACAGATGATTTTCAACAAATCTTAGTATTAAACATCTCTGATATGTGACTATTCATAATATCATACAGTAGAAGCTATAACAAACATAACCTAAATAATATAAACGAGTGTTAGAAAAGTTTTAATTAGGGATGATGAAATAAACAAGAAACGTTTTAATTAACGATGATGAAATAAAAAATAAACATGAATAATTTTAAAAGAAAATTATTGAAAGTACAATTTTCAAATTTGAATGTTTTAGTGGTTGGTGGTTCAGTTGATGTTATATTGGACGTGTGCGTAAAAGAAGTGAACTCGTTGATGGACATGGTTTATCCCTCAACTTATTCAGGATTTCCGAATGGTGCTCTTCATTTATTTGTAAATAGGGTTTCAGGGAAGATGCATAGCTATGACCAGTGATCTTTATTAATTCTTGTTCTTGAATGCCAATCCGACTCATATTTGAACGTGCTGTGCATCGACTGGAGTGGTTTGTAATTTTCTGTTTTTGACGTCCAGTCCAGTGCAGTTTGAAATGTTGGCAAACAAAGAAACAAATGCTAGGGTAGTGATAAAAATAAACAAATGCTAGGGACGCGATAAAATTGTGCGATAAGCAGCCATGATTGGTTGAAAGACGTCGTTTCGCACCGTTTTATTGGTCAAAAGTAGTGTGACGTAATAAAAGTGTAATAGTCACATTAAACTACTTAAGTAAACAACTATATCCAAAATGCAATAATGTCACTACTTAAAATTAATAAATTTGAAGGAAATCAGTGTAAAAATAATAGTAAATATTCACGTGAATAACCCAAAGAACAAGAATAAATACCAGAATAATATAAACCATGTTGACATTGGAGATCCTCAGAAAATTAAAGGTTCCTGATAGGAGTCTTCAGATAATTGCATCGACCATTTTTTAAATCTTTATTGAACACCATCAATCACCATCTCTATTCATCTCTATAATTTTCAATGTATATTATTTATTTTCAATAAATTTTTATCGTTTTAATAGCCACCAAATCTTGTCGCAGATTATTCTGTTTTAAAATTTCATTATGTATTTTTTAAACAATAATTTACATTTTATTTTTTGTTCATTTGAATTGATAAGGATGCCGATATTTTAAATCCAAGATTTGGACGGCTATCATTGCGATGATATTCTCTTGAATCTCATAAATCAGTTACATTTTCTTCTGATTGTAGCCTATCATTCTCATTTCCACTTAATATCCTGTATTGATTTTGTGATTAACTGGTAGCCTATGTATTAAGAATAAAACTTAACGTAAAACATAAAAATCAATGGAACAAAAAATATAAATAAAAATGTGGCTTTTACTTACAATATATTAGATAAACCACAAACAAATGGTAAGACAAGGGCTTATTAAGGTAGAACTCTAGCGATAATGCATGACAGCACAAGAGATAAGAAAATTAAGATCTGAAATTCTAAAGTAGATTATTGATTCTGTCCTATAATAATAATAATAATAATAATAATAATAATAATAATAAATGTCCGGCTTCACAGCGAGAAGGGTCGCCTTCCGGATCCTAGTTGCCATCTTCTTCTGTCCTCCCAATCACCGTCTTGTAACTCCCTCTGTGACATAGCATTATTAACTCCTTTAATCCATGTATCTCGCGGTCGCCCTCTTCTTCTTCTCCCATTTGGAACCCATTTCAAGATAGTTTTCGGCAGTCTTTCGTTTTCCATCCGCTGAACACGACCAAATTAACTGTCTTCTTTGTATTTCTTCGATGACTGTTTTCTCTTTATGCACAAGTCTTCTAATATCCTTGTTCTTAACCCTATATAGTCTTGACTTCATGGCTGATCTTCTCAGGAAATCCATTTCAGTAGATAGAAGCTTATTCTTCATACGCTCAGGTATCTGCCAAACTTCACATCCATAGAGTAATGTGCTTTTAACTATGGATTCATATATCATCATTTTTGTTTTTGTCCTAATGTTCTTCTGGCATAGAATAGAATTTAGTGTTCCTGCAACTTTCCTGGCGTTAATTATTCTTGAATTTATCATATTTTCATATCTTCCTGTATTATCAAATTTTTGCTCCTAAATATGTGAATTCATTACATGATTTTATTGCTATATTATTACTCAAATTCAGATTTTTACTTATACCCCCTATACACAAATATTCAGTTTTATCCCAGTTTATTGTGACACCCCATTTTGTGTATTCCTCGTGTAATTTTCTCATCATGTATTCTATATCTTCCTCCTCTTGGGCAATTACCACCTGAATAATAATAATAATAATAATAATAATAATAATAATAATAATAATAATAATAGTTTTATTTTCCGTGGCAGAGTTAAGGCCATCAGGCCTTCTCTCCTACTCAACCACGATCAAATCACATACAGAAAAATACATACCGGTATACAAATATTAACTTAAAAAAAAAGAAAAAAATAATAATAATAATAATAAAAATAATAAATAATATAGGCCTATTTATATTTTTTTCCCCTTTGTCCTCCTCGGCCTCTGTCCTTCACGATAAGTGAACATTCTCTGAAACCCGTATGAAGTGGGATCACCACAGCAAATTTGCGATAGTAGCTTTCTGTGCTCCGTAACTGTTGCGTACACTAAGACCAGCGATTTATTTTATTAATGGAAAGAGATTCTCCATGCAACTTCACAGAATGTTGTTATACAGCCGACTTTAATAAAAATCAGACCGTAGGATCCTGGGAACAATCACCTTTGCAAACGTCTCGTCTGCTTCTTCATAAATCCAAAATAATACGACTATTACAGAAAAAGACGTAGGCCTAAAATCGGTAACAACTTTCCTCGACTGACTGACACAGGTTCACTTTTGAAGTTTATGGCCAACAACCCAAAACGCTGCAGTACTTCACTTTGAATCCGTCGTTAATTTCAGTGACAATCGATTAACTAAATCCCATTAAAAACCATAGAGTCTTATGTTTAACCTACTCCTTCAGTGCGACTTGCATGCCACTGTGGTTAGAGGAGGGAGATTCATCCGATCGTACACTACGATCTAAAAAATGCGGACATCCCTGGTCATGGGATTGGTATGACGTAGGACCACCGCTGAGACATCACAGGACAATCACAAGACAACGGATAAACATCTACTGTAGTTCCGTGAACGGAAAATAAATTTATTTTACTGACCACACCAGGGATCGAACTTCGGACTATTTGGTTGGGAGGAGCACGCACTATACACACAGCCACAACGGCGGACTGGCTCGGACTTACAAGTATTATCTATATATATAATTTGAACTGGTAATGGAAATTACGGGAAAACGGCTGAACGGATTTTAATGAGTGACCCCTCATTTTCATGCCTGGCATCCAAAGTTTTTCGGAAAAGTAGTAGTTTTCAGTGAAATGTCAATTTTCCTACATAATTTTCCTATTTTCCAAAATCCATCTGTTGTCAGTTTTGAGAACTAATTCTATTGAATCACAGCCGACTTGATTGAATTTCAGAACAAAGCACACACTACAATAAACAATAGGCTATTACATGAAGGCCATGACCTGCAGGATTGCCGACATATTTAGAGCTCAATTCAATTTGTTATTAAAAACTGATTCTGCAGTGTATAATTGTCTGAGTACAGCTGTGTATTAGATATTCAAATCTACGAAACTTGAGGTCGTTTGATGACATTATTACCATTAGAAATTAAATATTATTATAGTTAATATCATGATGCGTCTATTCTTCATTAATTGTACATGATATTGATGCTATATTGATGACATGAAAGTGAAACGTTTTGAGGTTATGTAAGTAAATGTAGAGAATATCTTAATTAAGATCTTCATTTCTATAATTTACTGAGTGGCTGCTATATATAACTACAAAACTTAAGTAAGATAATAATATTGTTATTAAAAATCAAATATTTTTATATTTATTAAACCAGTGGGGTTAGGTCCTTTTCATATACTTAATGGCGGTGTAGTGTAGATATTGATATGTGTCATTGTCTTCAGTATTGGCTCGAGAGAGCGCAAAAATTACAGTTCCTAAAGAAAGATAAAAAGGTATTACTTACTGATAAAATAAGAGGCCTAGAAAATTTTGTAGTCTCCAGATCATTTCAGCAAGATCTCTTAGTAGGATAAAATGGCTTTACGCTCTACATTTCAAGTTCTACATGCAGCAGCTAAACGAAAATGCTATTGTTCGAAAGCTTAGCAAACCTGACATTTTTTTAACTTTTGCCTACAATCCACAATGACCTGAAATAGCTACTGCTATCGTCCTGACATTGGTACTTGCGTTTTCGCGTTGAAACTCAAAAACTAAGTTGGATAGGTTCAAGAAGAAGTATTTGGCCTAAAAAATCCATTCAGAGGGAGTATGTTTCATTATTATGGAAGCAAATAACTATCAAAAAGACAAGTATTCTTCATTGAAAATAAATGTAAAAAAATTTATTTGAACGTCTAACGAACATAGTTTGCAGCAGCATTTGCTGCACAAGCCACTAGTATTACTAGAAAACGGGTTTCTAGGTGCTAAAAAAGAGATTTAGGACTTTATAAAATCAAATTTAGGACTTTTAGGAGTTTATATAAAATTAACCATTAATAAATTAATTTTAGTAAATATTCTGGGAGAAGAAGGAAAGGAAGACCTCGAAATTCATGGTTACAAGAGATCAGAATAGGGATGAGAGACTGCAGACTGAACGACATGGATTGGATGGACAGAGAGGAGTGGAGAACAAGGATAAGACTTCAAGGGGCATATTCATAGACATTCTTAGCGCGGGCTTCCGGTGGATGATAGCGAACTAACGTTTTTCGTATTCATAAACCAGTGTTAGCGATATGATATGATATGAATCCTGTACAAGTAATCAGTCGATAGCCGGGGCTAGTTTAGCACACTCGTAGCGCGGGCTAGCGAAATGTCTATGCATAGCACCCTAAGACTTTAGGCACAGAAAGATGTGTAAACATTAGAAATCTGTATATAAATAAAAATAATAATGATAGAATAAAATGTGATTGATTAGCTAGTTTTGTTCTGATTGTTTTGTATGAGCTTGCGAGTGCGATAAAGGCTCCATAAATTGAATTGGTTTGAACCGTTTCTCTCGAAAAACGTTGGTATATTTCAATTAAAATGCCTCTGGCGTAAAAAGTAGCAAAACAATTGAAACTTGCCTAATTCGAACTCTTTTATAATTCGATTTTCTTAATGGTCCCTTCAACTTAGAATTACTACACACTATCAACGCAAAGTTCTGAGGAAACCTATATGGATACATTACTATAGGACCCAGAATTTCAGCCGTACATCCATCAATTAACGTGAGAAAACATAATAAAAATTCTCAATGCCTCCTGTGAGGTTTGAACTCACGACCCCTGGTTTACAAGACCAGTGCTCTGCCACTAAGCTAAAGAGGCGATGTTAAGTAAGGTTTCTTGCTAGGTAAGTCACTGTCAATGCTACAAAATATACCTGACCTTAGAACCGTAGTCCATTAGATTTAGGATGGGAACTGAGGGTTGACCTTGGGAGACTATTCTGACGTCATGAACAATATCCTCGCGTCACTCGCGGAACCTCTGAATCATTACCGGTACTGCTGCTAACCATAGGCATCATCAATCTTTTTAAACTCTTCAAATTACTTTGAGTTCACATACTAAACCATCGATTGTAATGTATCGTTTTCGTTTTTTTTAGTAGGTTATTTTACGACGCTTTATCAACAGCTTAGGTTATTTAGCGTCTGAATGAGATGAAGGTGATAATGCCGGTGAAATGAGTCCGGAGTCCAGCACCAAAAGTTACCCAGCATTTTGCATCGTATTGTATTTATTAACATCATGGTATTCGTACATTGCTTCACAGCTAGAATATGGAACATGTCAAAAAACTTGATAGTACTATAGGGCCGCATTCATAGACATTTTTAGCGCGGATTTCCGGTGGATGATCAGCGTTTTTCGTATTCATAAACCAGTGCTAGCGATAGGATATGATTTGAATTCTGTACTAGTAACCAGTAGATAGCCGGAGCTAGCTTAGTACGCTCGTAGCGCGTGCTGCGAAATGTCTATAAATAGCACCCGGACAAAGTCTTAATTTATAGTCACAGTCTAGATGAAATATATACAGACGAGATTTACAATATAGTCTACTAATACAACACAAAATTTTAGTATCAATTTCATGAAGCGTTATTGAATGTCATGAATTCACCTAAAGAATAGAAGGTGTGAGAAATTAGATACTTCTTTAATTTGACCCTAAATAAACATGCACTAGTCGTTAAAACTTAATTGAAGAATATTGCTGGAGAACCTTTTAAGTGTAGTGTAAATATTAGTAATTTAAATATGTTTTATATTGATTACGGCTGGTTGTGTGGAAGAGAAGGCCTTATTTCCTTAACTCTGCCAGCGAAAATAAAACATTCTATTCTAAATAACCTTATGTTTTGAGTTTCATTTTTTATATGAATAGGGAGGCTATTAAAAATTTTTACTGCCATATAACGCACTCCTTTTTGATAGCACGATAGACTTGCCGATGGAGTATAAAAGTCATTTTTGAGGCGTATTTATGATAGTTACAAAGTTTTCACGATTACATACGAGGAAGATTATTAATGAAAAAATATACTGACAAGCCATGTGCATTATTTGTAGTTTTTTTTAAATAGTCCTACACTATTCCCAGATTTGCCACCTACTATTATTCTGATTACTATTTTTGTAGTAGGAATATACTGTTACTATCCGTGGAATTTCCCCAGAATATTATTCCAAAACCCATTACGAATGGAAGTATGCAAAGTATATCACTTTTAAGGTATTGATATTTACTATCTTTTGCATAGATCTAATAGCAAAACATGCTGAATTTAATTTGGGGGTAATTTCTTTAATATTATATTTCCAACTTAACACATTATCGATTTTTAAGCAAAGAAATTTTGTTGTTCTATTAATGACCTATTGTTAATTATTGCGCTTCAAATTTGCAAGGTTGAATTTGGACAGGATTTAAATTGAATTATGTTAGTTTTGTTACAATTTAATACGATGGAGCTGTTCCCCTTATCTGAGGCTTCTTTCGGGTGGGGTTCGAATCCAGCTTAGGCAGATGACATGGTTGATTTTTTTTTAACGTTTCTCCTAACTGTAAAGTGGACGTCAGGTAATATATGGCAAAACCTCGGTCTCAGGAGGCCAAAATATAATCTCGCTATCACCATTTCTACCGACGCGCGACGCTAAACAATCTTCCAGTTGATACAGCGTCGTTAAGTAATACATTAAAAATTAAGACAAACACAAATAGATTTTATGAGCTGAAATGGTGTATCAACATAGCAATGGTTATGTTCACCAAAGAAAACTAAAGTCGTATCCAGGACTATCCGGTGACTTTCATAACTGAAGAAGGGTCCTAAAAAACCTACAAAAAAAGATTGCTAATGGGTATTATCTAGAATGTAGGTCGTAAGTCGCAGATTAACGCAATAAAATGGGAACTAAAATTCTCTGTGCCTCCTGTGAGGTTTGAACTCACGACCCCTGGTTTACAAGACCAGTGCTCTGCCACTGAGCTAAGGAGGCGGCGATGATAAGAACTTTGCGCTAGGCAAGTCACTAAGACAAGGTGAGTTAATGATATGTGTTCTGCGAGTACTTAGATATCCTTCGCTGTAACTGTCGTTAATTTCGCCATGTCATCACCTCATTGTCTCAAAATAATGTTCGTAGTTGAAAAAATGAATGTGAAGAAGATGATGACATAATTTGTCATTATAGCCCTACCTATGTCTTGCAGCAATTCCGTATTTTCATCATGTTGGTACTTGTAATATTACTGATTACATAGTTTATTTTCTTGATCTATTATTCAAAAGACATAGCCCTATTTAAATTAAACTATTTATTATGCGCAGATATAAGATAATGAACTTTCGTTTTATGTATCACACATAAAAGACATCATCTATAATCCTATAATTAACACAGTTTGTTGATCTCACTTCTTCTTCGTATGGTTTCAAGTATATATAATTAATTTTACACAATTTACCTAAACTATTACACTATATTGTGATCATTCCCACGCCATAACTGCGTGGTCTGAAGCATCATGCTTTGGAGTCGCGTTATGGAATGAGCTCTGGTTCGAATCCTCACTGGGAAATAAAATTTCTCATGAAATCTTGATCAGCATCCTGATAAATTTGAGGAGCTCTGAGAAGTAGAGAAATCTTGTTTCGTATGCCAGCTATAATGGCTGGGGGAACCAACGTTCAAACTACAAGTTATCCTCGTAATAGATGGATGATCGTTCACCTCTGCTGAGGCATAGGACGTGAGTTCAGTAGCCGGCTGGTCGGCCTTACCTTCAAAGTTTCTAGATATCGATTTTGCTCAGTATAGGGCTAACCTAAAATTTAGTGTCATTTTAAGTTAATTCCGGATCGAAAGTTCTAATCATTTTTACTTATATTTCTAGATAATACATACATTAATTTTTCATATTGAAGCTTCGAACTTCAGATGCTTCCGCTTTTACGACACTGTGCAGAGAACCAAAAATTTCGCAACAGCACAATAAGTCTCAAATCATATCGTCGTTGTTCTGCAATAACTCCTATGTGCAAAATATACAATTTTTCAGTAGAAGAAAAAACACATTTATTTATTCTATGGCAGCTGTACATAGAGGATTGTGAATTCTTACATTTTCGAAAGAAAGAAATGTAATTACATATAAGAGATTTTATTATTTGCTATATCACTATTCAAGTTATTTAATAGACCAAAAATCTGAAAATCGATAAATATGTCACATAGGAGTTATTCCAGGAACAACGACGATATTCAGTATTATCTCTATGAGAAGGATAGGCCTATTTATAATGACAAACGGGAATTTGAAACTTTCAGAAATAAACTAACGTAATTTCTCTGTTTTTTCGCATTACTTTTCATATATAAGGTACAGTACATCAGTTATTCATAGATTTCAAAAAGGCATATGACTCGGTTAGGAGAGAAGTATTATATGATATTCTTATAGAATTTTGTATTTCCAAGAAACTAGTTCCATTAATTAAAATGTGTCTCAGTGAAACATACAGCAGAGTCCGTATAGGCCAGTTTCTATCTGATGCTTTTCCAATTCACTGCGGGCTAAAGCAAGGAGATGCACTATCACCTTTACTTTTTAACTTCGCTCTAGAATATGCCATTAGGAAAGTTCAGGATAACAGAAAGGGTTTGGAATTGAACGGGTTACATCAGCTTCTTGTCTATGCGCATGACGTGAATATGTTAGGAGAAAATCCACAAACGATTAGGGAAAACACGGGAATTTTACTTGAAGCAAGTAAAGCGATACGTTTGGAAGTAAATCCCGAAAAGACAAAGTACCGGTATATGATTATGTTTCGTGACGAGAATATTGTACGAAATGGAAATATAAAATTTGGAGATTCATCCTTCGAAGAGGTGGAAAAATTCAAATATCTTGGAGCAACAGTAACAAATATGAATGACACTCGGGAGGAAATTAAACACAGAATAAATATGGGAAATGCCTGTTATTATTCGGTTGAGAATCTTTTGTCATCTAGTCTGCTGTTGTTCTTTATGGTTGTGAAACTTGGACTCTTACTTTGAGAGAGGAACAGAGATTAAGGGTGTTAGAGAATAAGGTGCTTAGGAAAATATTTGGGGCTAAGAGGGATGAAGTTACAGGAGAATGGAGAAAGTTACACAACGCAGAACTTCACGCATTGTATTCTCCACCTGACATAATTAGGAACATTTTTTTCTCAAAAATCCTGAAAGACACTATGAAGACGACAAAATGTTGCTACAAGAAATATTATTGCAGCTACAAGAAATATTCTTTTAAGGGTATGGGGTGGAGCTGTTTACAGTATTTTCGCGTATAAATATGAATATTTTCCCCCCCTCTGTTTCAATCAAACACAGACTAATGTGCTTTGCACTGTGTGATAAACAAATGTTGAGAGTTGTGAGCTGGCCACAGAAACAAATTAAATCGTTCTTTGTTTTAATATAAGAATGACAGAAAGAAAGAGTATTGAAAAAAAATTATTGTTCTAAATTCAGGAACCATTTGCTCAGAAACTACTTAAGATAAAGGACTAAAATTTTGTATGCTAATGTAAACTATATAGTCCTTCAAAATGAATGGACTACTATTTTAAAATATTTAATTCAAGTAGTGAAAATATGGAGAGACATGCCATATTTTATAGGACAAAATAAACGTATGAGGATTTGTCACATTGTGCTTGTGTAATTGAAAAAGTATGTACTATTTTTATTCCACTAATTTTCTCAAATAATACTGTATGTTTCTGACATGAGAGGAAATTTTGAAAAGTATTAGATTAAAAATTTTTGTAATAGATGTACTGTACATAACTGCTGACAATCGCAACTTTTTCAAGACATTTTTCTTTCTGCCATGCCTGTATTAAGTGGTTAGGTACAGCTTACAGCAGCAAAATTTTTGGAAATATTCAACATTTTTTTCCTCCATTACTGTATCTTGTACAACAATGAAAATTGGTATGTGTAAAATACTGTCCTTCTGGTATATATGAAAAAAATATTTTTACGATTTAAAAAAAATGTGTATTTATTTTTTTCTTCAAAATTCAAAATGTTGGCAGGTCACTGTGCAGTGATGAAGCGTTTCCCTCATAACTCATAAACTTGTTAACTTTTTCATGTTCTCTCTCTTTTATTTTATTGCTGTAACTCATGTTTACAATACCATGCTCGTTCAACTACATTCCTTAATAAATAATATTCTTTTTTTATTTTGTGTTAAAAGAAAATATTGATATTTGACCATTTTTTTTAAATTAATTTATTTTTTATCAGACCATCTATCAAAGATAAAGAAGTGATCTTGCATCATATTGTAGATATGACATGCATAAATACAGACAAAAATTTCATCACAGAATGTTAGATAGTTTTTGAGTTATGTGGGAAAAGCTTTATCACTGTACGGTGAGCTGAATTTTGAAAAAAAAAAAAAAAAAAAAAAAAAAAAATTGTAAATAATTTTTTTTAAATAGTAATTTTTTTTTTCATATAGCAGAAGGACAGTGTTTTACACATACTAATTTTCATTATTTACAAGATACAGTACAGTAATGGGGGAAAAATGTTCAATATTTCCAAAATTTTACTGCTGTAAGCTGTACCTAATCTCTTAAAACAATGAAAGGTAATTTGTTTCTGTGGCCAGCTCACAACTCACCAACATTTGTTTATCACACGGTGCAAAGCACATTAGTCTGTGTTTGACAGAAACAGTAGGGGGGGGGGAAATTATATATATATATATATATATATATATATATATATATATATTCATATTTATACGCGAAAATACTGTTAACAGCTCTACCCAGTACCCTTAAACATTATTATATTTTTCATAGTGCGTTCTTTGCAGTTTCTGCTTTGACATAATATTTATTTCACATAAATATTATCTTTGTATTGACCAATTATCTTCGGCTTGAAGAATGTTTTAATAAGACCTTTTACTAGCTAATGTCATCTTACAGATCCCATATTTATGTTTGGACTTGTTCAGATGCACAGGTTGCAATCAACTGGTGAAAACATGTTCTTTCAAGCAAACCTAGCAGCTGAGAACGGTACCACACAACACGTCACGTCAACAATCAGCCAATCACAGTTGTCAGTCTTATTGCCCACTGACTGCGGTAAGTCCAAGATACTCGCACTTTGCTTTTCTGGGGTGTACCCTTGAGTAAAGTGCCCAGTCAGTGGCATCTGTTGCCATTTCGGCTGAGAGTGGTACCACCTCCAAAACAGAGCTCATCTCAGCAATCTACCAATTACAGTTGTCAGCTTTGTCGCTCACAGTCTGCGGAAAAGATAAGATAGTCGCTCTCAACGTTCCCATTACTTATTTCACACGCCAGAAACGGTGGCGTTGGTTAAATTATACATTATTGGCTGTGCTATGTCTTTTGATTGTAATGTTCGGATTCATTCCGGTGTTGTTCCGATATACATTTCCCTTGCAAAAAAGATTTATGTTTCTTGATTTTGTAAAATTACCACGAATTGAAGACTTGAAGAACCCAGACAAGCTGGGACTTGTAGCAAAAAGAAACGACTGATGACGACATTGTTCTTGGAATGTAGCATGTACCAATCTACCAATTACAGTTGTCAGCTTTGTCGCTCACAGTCTGCGGAAAAGATAAGATATTCGCTCTCAACGTTCCCATTACTTATTTCACGTGCCAGAAATGGTGGCTTTGGTTAAATTATACATTATTGGCTGTGCTATGCCTTTTGATTGTAATGTTCGGATTCATCCTGGTGTTGTTCCGATATACTTAATTTCTTTTAGTTTAATTTTATTGAGATTATGAATTTGTGTATTAATAGTTATGGCAAGAGAATCTATTTTTCGTTATGATTATTATAGAATTTTTTTTTTATTCGTTGTAATTATTTTAGCAATTATACTTTATTGTACTTTTGGGAGATTAAGAATATTTTCATTTCATTTATTTTTTTTTAGGGTAGACTTATTCCAACCCTTTTTTTTATTTTGGGTTGAGGATACCAATATCAATAGTGGGAGATAAACTTCTATGGAAAAATGCTCAGAAGAATGAAATGAAGATGGATACTTCTGAAATAATAAATAGGATTATACCTCATCGTAGTCCTTTTGTTACTATTTTGGTATGTAACCCTTGATAAGTGGCGGCCGGGTAGCTCAGTTGGTAGAGCAGCTGGCTACGGACTGAAAGGTCCGGGGTTCGATCCCAGGTGGTGACAGGATTTTTTCTCGTTGCCAAACTTTCAGAAAGGCCCCGAGGTTCACTCAGCCTCCTATAAAATTGAGTACCGGGTCTTTCCCGGGGGTAAAAGGCGGTCAGAGCGTGGTACCGACCACACCACCTCATTCTAGTGCCGAGGTCATGGAAAGCATGGGGCTCTACCTCCATGCCCCCCAAGTGCCTTCATGGCATGTTACGGGGATACCTTTTACCTTTAACCCTTGATAAGTACCTTCTCGTGTAATACCTCGTCATCATTGGATTATTGTTAATAATATAACAGTTATATCGATTATTAATAATTCTTGATTGTATTGGTGAAATCATTTAATTATATCTGTTATTGTCACTATTGCTCCAATAGCTCCTATTTCGAATAATTTCAAGGGAAAAATTGTTCCAGGGCCGGGTATCGATCCCGGGACCTCTGGTTGAACGTGCCAGCGCTCTACCACTGAGCTACCCGGGAACTCTACCCGACACCGTCTCAACTTTTCCCTTTATATCCACACAACTCGCGTGGGCTGACGAAACGCCAGAGACCCACAACGAGTGCACACAATCTCTGTGTGACTTGGAATTGTGGATTTCTGTTAACGTACACAGTAACGTATATATTATTATATACGTCGGGTGGAGTTCCCGGGTAGCTCAGTGGTAGAGCGCTGGTACGTTCAACCAGAGGTCCCGGGATCGATACCCGGCCCCGGAACAATTTTTCCCTTTAAATTATTCGAATCTGCTTTACAGGGAGCTTCACCTGAAAGACTAGATTTGCAGCTCCGATTTCCCTTGCAAAGAACATTTATATTTCTTGATTTTGTAAAATTACCACGAATTGAAGACTTGAAGAACCCAGACAAGCTGGGACTCGTAGCAAAAAGAAACGACTGATGACGACATTATCCTTGGAATGTGGCATGTACCAATCTACCATACAGTTGTCAGCTTTGTCGCTCACAGTCTGCGGAAAAGATAAGATATTCGCTCGCAACGTTCCCATTACTTATTTCACACGCCAGAAACGGTGGCTTTGATTAAGTTATACATTATTGGCTGTGCTATGCCTTTTAATTGTAATGATCGGATTCATTCCGGTATTGTTCTGATATACATTTCCCTTGCAAAAAAGCATTTATATTTCTTGATTTTGTAAAATGACCACGAATTGAAGACTTGAAGAACCCAGACAATCTGGGACTTGTAGCAAAAAGAAACTTACACATTACGACTGATGACTACATTACCCTTGGAATGTGGTATGTATTGTCTGCTATCATCTTTAATCACACTGTGACAAAATCGCTATTATCTGTCACAGCGATTTTTTCGCGGCTGTCACAGTTCGGAGTTGTGCGGCAAAACGCTGTCACACCTTACTTCTACAGATGCCTCAAACTAGCAAGCTGTCTCGTTCGCGCAGGCGCATAGAGCACATCTCCCCTACCACTGTCCGCCTACTGCTGTGCACTGTGGACTAGAATGGTACAGATCAGTTGTAATAACAGTTGAGAAGGCTGTATTCTGTGTAAGAACGTTTCTATGTGTGGCTGTCGTTTATGATAGAAGTATTTCTTCTATTATGATGAGTAGTACATTATCGGGCAAAGTTCTCCTTAGTCAAAAGCTATAATCTATGATTTGGGAACATATAACTAGAATAATGATGGAACATTTAGGTCAGTCATATATTATACTAATGAATATACCTTTGCAATTAGACAATAAATCATAAACACCAATAACATTAAACGAATTATTATGTATTACAACACTGCTCAATATATTATAGGAAGGATGCAACTTGAATACATTGCCAGGAAGTCAATTTTTCAGCTAATATGACTATACATGGGTATCGGAGGGTAGGTGCGGTATGGCATAGTTGCGCCCCGCGGTCAATTGGGAGGCCTAGGCATGGCATAGTTGTGCCCCGAAGAAATCAGGTAGCAGAATGGACATGGTATAGTTGCGCCCCGAAGAAATCAGGTAGCAGGATGGACATGGCATAGTTGCGCCCCGATGAGCATAGTACACACGTCATAAAATAAATAAATTACTTAAAAATATTACAGTGATAGCTGCATTGAAATCAGGTAGGCCTAGCGTATGAACAATTTTGCTATTTAAAATAACATTTTTTTATTGATCACACACAATTAATGAACTGCATTTTTTGTTTCTACATCGATATCTTAACCCTACGGTACTGGGTTTCGAAAATTGAAACTTAGAACCATTGTAAATTATTAACTCTTCACTCTTTTCACTAAACTTAACATTCATTTTAAATTAACCTCACTATACGCCAGAGACGGTGTGAAAATCACTAATAAAATTTCGAGACTGCTAAGGCCCCATATTCCAACGGCTCACTCATTTGAATATGTCAGTTAATAAAGTACTGCCAACTTCATGGTGTTCATTTTAACGGTAGGCTATTGATAATCACTGCATAAACAGTAGAAAAACAGTTAATAAAGTGCTGCCAACTTCATGGTGTTCATTTTAACGGTATCGATAATGAATATAAATCGAATAAGAAATCAATAAGGTTGGTCGATTACGAGGCTCGAGTTTCCGTAGTGTCTTTTTCTCTACCTATTTCATCGGGGCGCAACTATGCCATGACCTTTTCTCTACCTGAAGGAACGTGGCGCAACTATGCCATGCCTTTTTCTCTATCTGATGGGAACGGGGCGCAACTATGCCCACAAAACAGGGACCCTTTTTATATGCTGCATTTTATCTGACCGTGTGGCGCAACTATGCCTTGCCCGGGTAAATGGGCCCCCTTCTTTAGCTATACTACCTCCCCTCTCCAGGCAGCTTCCTAGCTTGAGTTATCTTGCACACACGGTCTCGCGCTCCACACAGTGGCTCCCCTAACGCTAACGACACTTTAATTGTCAGAATCCTAAGTTTTTCGTAAAGTTCAATAAGAAGCGTGGGTGGAATATCCGCAGCACGCTCTTCGTGTTGGCATCACAAGACTCCTAACGGTTGAACTCTGCTTTTTCTAAGATCAATTAACCCGATATTTTCATTTGGCAATTAAAAGGCAATCGCTGTTTTATGAAGAACACGAGGCAGAGTGCACCAATCCGCTATAAAAGAAGAGTCCGACACTGGTAATATGCAACTAGCCCAGCCCTTTCCTCAATGGAACAATCAGTTTGAACAGTACAAAGTGTATAGCGCAAAAACGCCGAGTTGTTGAGGTTGAGGTGCGAGGTTTTTGCTGCCGCGGCCGCCGCAACTAGTACGCTGCAATTTCCTCCTAGCTCGTGGCTATCCTGTCTTCATTCATGGTCGATAAACTCTAGACGCGCCGAGGGAAGGAGATGGAGCTACAGATCATGATCGGCAGGCGCGCGGGCCGCTGTTTACCGAGCACTTGTGACTAATACGTGGAAGGGTCCAGGGCCTGCGCCCCACCGCCTCCAGTCAACGAGGGAATGCTTCAACCGGCCTCAACAAGTTTTCAGTTGTGCTCAAAATACGACTTCTGATCACCCATTAGAGTTGATGTCGCTGCTACAGTGACAAGTTCAGACTGGACCAGGGGTTCTCAAACTTTTCTCTCCGAGTAGGTACAAATAATTCATTACGAGTACCTCCTACCAGAATAAATAATAATAATAATAATAATAATTATTATTATTATTATTATTATTATTTATTTAACCTGGCAGAGTTAAGGTCATACGGCCTTCTCTAACACTCAACCAGGGGCCCGTTTCACAATCCTTACAAATTACAAATTAACAATTTACAAATAACAAGTAAAAGATTACAAATGCTTGTAAATTGTGTTTCACAATGCTATTTTATTAGTTTGTAAAGTCTGGCGAACTTTACAAAATCAGCTAAAGAAATTTACAAATACGCATTATTGGTTACACACGATCGCCAACGACAGTTTACAAAAATCGCTAAGGAGCAGAGCTAAAGACTCTGTTTTTTTACTACTATCGATACATATGTTTATATTTTGTACTAAAATCGATTATTCTAAGCTTGCTGATTCATATTTCACCAACAGAAAATATAAAGTATTGTTAAAAAAATTAAAAGTATCAAATTTTTATATATTGGCGACAATGGAGTTTCATGTGATGTGATTGGTCGAGCATACCAATACGTCTATTACTTAAATGACCAAAGTTAGCACAAAATTCAGTCAAATAAGTAAATAACAGATTTGGTACACGTACAGATATGCAATTGATAAAATAATTACGATGTCTAACCACAAAATCAGGTTAATTTTTTGTGTTGATCGATCAGTATTTATTAATGTTGCATCCATAACCTCACAAACATTAGTGATCCGATCAGCAGCATAAAAATGCTGTGCTATAGTAAATAACATTTTGGTGATCAAAAACCTGCCCCGAATTTAACTCTTTTAACAACATCAACTACCTTATGGGCACTTTTGCACACTGATATCTTAGAAATTCCGTGCTTATCTGCTAACCCACGGAACTGACAGCTAGTAGGCCTATGCATCCAATGGAAAACAATACAGTTCTCGCTTTGAGGTTAAGGCATCACTTTTCTCTTTTGGATGTTGGATATGATGTCCCATATCTTGTAGGTAGGAGAGATTCCAGCGAAACGGGACTCGAAACGACTTCAGAATACCGCGTAAGTAATGTCGCTATTGCATTATTGAATTATTTATTTTTGGTGCAGGGAACTTCTTTATTAAGTGCGAGTATTTATTATATACAGTCTTCGTATACAAATACTTACGCGGTATTCTGAAGTATAGCGCGGGACTCATTCGAAACCTTTCATTAAATTTATACAATGATACGAACGTGTTATAAATTCTTGCCCGGAGAATTTTACGTATACGTCTTCGTTTGATTAGGCCTAAATTCAATATCTTCGTCTGAGTCATTAGAACTCCTTAATAACATCAAAACTGCTTTAGTTTAATTCTTAATATTATCCAGTTACTCAAAAATTAATTTAATAAGTATTTCTTTATTGTATTTATTCATAATTTGTTGCAATATCAAACTTTACACACCTCGGAGGTATTGCAGAAAATGTGCTAAGAGGTATTGCAGAAAATGTGCTAATTTTACAAGTAAAATTTACAGGTTTGTAAAATTACTCTTCATTGTGAAACAGAATACTTGTAAAGTGAGCAAAATTTAATTTGTAAAGATTTGATTTCCTTTGTAAAGTTCAACATTACAAACAAAGATTGTGAAACAGGAGTTTACAATTTACAAGCAAAGTTTACAATTTACAAGGATTGTAAACATTGTGAAACAGGCCCCAGGAGTAAAACTGCGTTACAAAAAACACTACAAATTTACAAAGTACACTACAATTTTACACACAAAACTGAATAAGATAATAATAATAATAATAATAATAATAATAATAATAATAATAATAATAAAATGTAAACAACAAGTAAGGCGAAATCAGATATAATATATAACATTCAGAAAGAGAGGAAAAAGCATGGAAAGAGAGAAAAAAGCATATATAAGGATACAAAGTACTTTCATAATTATATTTATTAGGTTTGGGAATTACAAAATACGTTATTGATGAGGAGCAAGGCCTTGTTTTGACGATTCTACGTTTTTTATCTCAGGAACAGTTTTTAAAGCTTTAATCTCAGGTGATGTTCATCTATCTATCTATCTATCTATCTATCTATCTATCTATCTATCTATCTATCTATCTATCTATCTATCTATCTATCTATCTATCTATCTATCTATCTATCTATCTATCTATCTATCTATCTATCTATCTATCTATCTATCTATCTATCTATCTATCTATCTATCTATCTATCTATCTATCTATCTATCTATCTATCTATCTATCTATCTATCTATCTATCTATCTATCTATCTATCTATCTATCTATCTATCTATCTATCTATCTATCTATCTATCTATCTATCTATCTATCTATC
The DNA here is from genome assembly GCF_040183065.1 of Periplaneta americana. Lineage (NCBI taxonomy): Eukaryota > Metazoa > Arthropoda > Insecta > Blattodea > Blattidae > Periplaneta > Periplaneta americana. The sequence continues at coordinate 189,715,170 of NC_091118.1, forward strand.
TATCTATCTATCTATCTATCTATCTATCTATCTATCTATCTATCTATCTATCTATCTATCTATCTATCTATCTATCTATCTATCTATCTATCTATCTATCTATCTATCTATCTATCTATCTATCTATCTATCTATCTATCTATCTATCTATCTATCTATCTATCTATCTATCTATCTATCTATCTATCTATCTATCTATCTATCTATCTATCTATCTATCTATCTATCTATCTATCTATCTATCTATCTATCTATCTATCTATCTATCTATCTATCTATCTATCTATCTATCTATCTATCTATCTATCTATCTATCTATCTATCTATCTATCTATCTATCTATCTATCTATCTATCTATCTATCTATCTATCTATCTATCTATCTATCTATCTATCTATCTATCTATCTATCTATCTATCTATCTATCTATCTATCTATCTATCTATCTATCTATCTATCTATCTATCTATCTATCTATCTATCTATCTATCTATCTATCTATCTATCTATCTATCTATCTATCTATCTATCTATCTATCTATCTATCTATCTATCTATCTATCTATCTATCTATCTATCTATCTATCTATCTATCTATCTATCTATCTATCTATCTATCTATCTATCTATCTATCTATCTATCTATCTATCTATCTATCTATCTATCTATCTATCTATCTATCTATCTATCTATCTATCTATCTATCTATCTATCTATCTATCTATCTATCTATCTATCTATCTATCTATCTATCTATCTATCTATCTATCTATCTATCTATCTATCTATCTATCTATCTATCTATCTATCTATCTATCTATCTATCTATCTATCTATCTATCTATCTATCTATCTATCTATCTATCTATCTATCTATCTATCTATCTATCTATCTATCTATCTATCTATCTATCTATCTATCTATCTATCTATCTATCTATCTATCTATCTATCTATCTATCTATCTATCTATCTATCTATCTATCTATCTATCTATCTATCTATCTATCTATCTATCTATCTATCTATCTATCTATCTATCTATCTATCTATCTATCTATCTATCTATCTATCTATCTATCTATCTATCTATCTATCTATCTATCTATCTATCTATCTATCTATCTATCTATCTATCTATCTATCTATCTATCTATCTATCTATCTATCTATCTATCTATCTATCTATCTATCTATCTATCTATCTATCTATCTATCTATCTATCTATCTATCTATCTATCTATCTATCTATCTATCTATCTATCTATCTATCTATCTATCTATCTATCTATCTATCTATCTATCTATCTATCTATCTATCTATCTATCTATCTATCTATCTATCTATCTATCTATCTATCTATCTATCTATCTATCTATCTATCTATCTATCTATCTATCTATCTATCTATCTATCTATCTATCTATCTATCTATCTATCTATCTATCTATCTATCTATCTATCTATCTATCTATCTATCTATCTATCTATCTATCTATCTATCTATCTATCTATCTATCTATCTATCTATCTATCTATCTATCTATCTATCTATCTATCTATCTATCTATCTATCTATCTATCTATCTATCTATCTATCTATCTATCTATCTATCTATCTATCTATCTATCTATCTATCTATCTATCTATCTATCTATCTATCTATCTATCTATCTATCTATCTATCTATCTATCTATCTATCTATCTATCTATCTATCTATCTATCTATCTATCTATCTATCTATCTATCTATCTATCTATCTATCTATCTATCTATCTATCTATCTATCTATCTATCTATCAGGAGAAAATTCACAAACTATTAGGGAAAATACGGGAATTTTACTTGAAGCAAGTAAAGAGAAAAGATAGGTTTGGAAGCAAATTCCGATAAGAGAAAGTATATGATTATGTCTCGTGACCAAAACATAGTACGAAATGGAAACATAAAAATTAGAAATTTATCCTTTGAAGAGGAGGAAAAATACAAATATCTTGGAGAAACTCGAGAGGAAATTAAACGCAGGATAAATATGGGAATTACGTGTTATTATTCGGTTGAGAAGCTTTTATCATCCAGTCTGCCTTCAAAAAAGCTGGAAGTTAGAATTTACAAACAGTTACATTACCGGTTGTTCTGCATAGTTGTGAAATTTGGACTATCACTTTGACAGAGGAACACAGGTTAAGAGTGTTCGAGAATAAGGTTCTTAGGAAAATATTTAGGGCTAAGAGGGATGCAATTAGAGTAGAAAGGAGGTACAGTATTTACACAACGCAGAACTGCACGCATATTATTCATTTGACATAGATAGGAATATTAAATTCAGACGTTTGAGATGGGCAGACATGTAGCACGTATGGGCGAATCCAGAAATGCATACAAAGTGCTAGTTGGGAGGCCGGAGGGAATAAGACCTTTGGAGACGTAGATGGGAGTATAATATTAAAATTGATTTGCGGGAGGTGGGATATGATGGTAGAGATTGGACAATCTTGCTCAGGATAGGGACTGATGGCGGGCTTCGGGTTCTTTAAAAGCCTAAGTATTGTAGCTCAGTTGGTAGAGCGTTGGTACGTTAAACCAAAGGTCCCGGGTTACATGCCCGGCCCAGGAACAATGTTTCCCTCGAAATTATTATTATTATAATATTATTATTATTATTATTATTATTATTATTATTATTATTATTATTATTATTATTATTGACACTACTACTACTACTACTACTACTACTACTACGACTACTACTACTACTAAGCCTATCACTATTGCATATAGGCCTACAGTGTTATTTCCCACATTACCGACTTAAAGAACGCAGAACTTTACACTCTTTGTCTTTACTTTTTCAAATTCTGCACACCTTAACACCAAATTACCTTGCTTCTCGTTTCTCTTATCTATACTCTAACCACGACGTAAATACCAGATCACTTATCTATGGTACGCTAAGTATACCTCTTCATAGAACATCTTGTTATTCATCATCTTTTACAATATCCACCTCGCGTCAATGGAATTCCTTGTCACAAAGTATTAGGGGCTGCAAGACAATAAACACCTTTAAGAACAGCTTAAAAGATAACCTTATTAGCATTTCACTCCAATCATACTGATTTTAACTATCACTGACTACATTGTTACTTTTTTCTTTAGACATCATCCTGATTGTGCTTTATTTTCAAAATTGTCTCATAATAATCTCTTTCTATTATCTAACATTATTTGAAATATATTAACATTCTATGTATTTTAGTTTAATTCTGCTACACAGTTTATTTCAGTGTTTAATTAATAGTTCATAGTATTTTGTTGTTTAATTCGTAAATAACTCTTGTATACATGTAACTCTCATCTAAATCAAATTGTTGAATTCTTTGTAAGTTCATGCATATGTATATACACTTTTTGCTGGTTGAGTGGAAGAGAAGGCCTTACGGCCTTAACTCTGCCAGCTAAAATAAATAAATTATTATTATTATTATTATTATTATTATTATTATTATTATTATTATTATTATTATTATTATTACTACTAAAAATTTGTCACTATTGAGAATCTTTCACCCTCAGCAGAATTTGGACTTGTGAAGAACGCTAACCATTCCATCACTGAGGACGACTCAATAAGAAAGTAAAAGCTGATTATTACGTCGTTATACTGAAAATATGTGCAATAAATTTAAAACGGGATTTGACATTAATGATTGATACCAACATATGAAATGCGACTCGGATAGGAGACTCTGGAAACAATTTCGGCACCGTTACAGGAATTCTGATGTTTACTGTAGACGAGGCCTTGGGTGCCATATGGGCTGAGATGTCGGCACACATAAAGGGATTATCTTCAGCAAAACCATCACGAGAAGATATATAAGTGCAGTTTTCTGACAACAGGTGCTAATGTCATCCACTCCGATGATAGGGCACAATTCCCCAACTATAGACGTCCTCGCAGTTCCTTCATTTTTCATTGTCACGACCTATTATCCGCGGAGAGAGAATTTTGGGTCAGGTATAATGTGCTGGGCCAGTACCTGCCTCGTGCTTGTGTGTTGTAGCGGTACAGCAATGTATCTTAAGCTCTTTAGCTTACAAAGAACGGGTATTCTGAAATCTGCAATATTAATAGCGCTAGAATTGAGATTGTGTAAAAAAAATACTATCAGCCAAATGGCCTATTTCCCAGCAATATAAACATGTACCACATTTAAACTTCTTCTGAGGTCTGGTGTTACTTAAGACTTTAACGTCTTTGATCACATCATGACAACTTTTGAGCTTTTCAGAAACTTATAGTGAAACGATACACTTTTTATCAACAGTAATCTCACTAGAGCTTTTGATTTATCTAGAGAAAATCAAAACTCGAGTGGGATTTAATTGACTATTACACGATTAGAAGAAAGTATATAAAGATTAGAAGTAACGAAGTACTCCAATACAATAAAATATTAATTGACTTACAAAAATACAACTGTCTTCAAATGTATTATTGTACCATCTCAACATTACAAATATTACGCTAGATGCATGCTAGATGGCAGTAGTGAGTACTAGCAATGTCTTCTCGTCGAGAAGTTCTCGATCTATACACGATGGCAATGTTACTAGTCAAGAAGGCTTTGTTGATTCAGTTGCATTCCACTTCAATTATCCGAATCCCAGTAATCAACGTCACTTGACAGATGATTTTCAATAAATCTTAATATTAAACAATCTCTGATACGTGACTGTCCATAATATCATATAGCAGAAGCTATAACATAACCTAACTAATATACACAGGTGTTAGAAAAGTTTTAATTAACGACGATAACATAAAAAATAAACATGAATAATTTTAAAATGAATAATTATTGAATGCACAATTTTCAAATCTGAATGTGGTTGGTGGTTCAATTGATGTTATATTGGACGTGTGCGTAATAGAAGTGGAACTCTTTGATTTAGGCCTACATGGTGTATTCAACGTATTCAGGATTTCCGAATGATGCTCTTCATTTATTTGTAAATAGGATTTCAGAAGATGTATAGGTATGATCAGTGATTTTTATTAATTCTTGAACCTTGAATGCCAATGCGAGTCATATTTGAAACTGCTGTGCATCGACTGGAGTGGTTTGTAATTATATATATATATATATATATATATATATATTGACGTCCAGATCAGCGCAGTTTCAAATGTTGGCAAACAAAGAAACAAATGCTAAGGACGCGATAAAATTGTGTGCTAAGCAGCCATGATTGGTTGAAATACGTCCTTTCGTACCGTTTTATTGGTCAAAAGTAGTATGACGTAGTAAGAGTGTAAGAGTCAACAGTAATCTCACTAGAGGTTTGTTTTATCTAGAGAAAATCAAAACTCGAGTGGGATTTAATTGACTATTAAACGATTAGAAGAAAGTACATAAAGATTAGAAGTAACAAAGTACTCCAATACAATAAAATATTGATTGGCTTAGGAAAATACAACTGTTTTCAAATATATTATTGTACCATCTCAACATTACACTAGATGGCAGTAGTGTTTTATGATTAGCTGTTTCTTATTATCAGTTGTGCCAACTATGAAATCGTCATTGAACTCTGTGGACGGTTACTAGTCAAGAAGGCTTTGTTGATTCAGTTTCATTTTTATTAAAACATTTGCATTCGACTTCAATCATCCGGATCCCAGTAATCATCGTCACTTGACAGATGATTTTCAATAAATCTTAGTATTATACAATCTCTGATACGTGACTTTCCATAATTTCATATAGCAGAAGCTATAACAAACATAACCTAAATAATATAAACAAATGTTAGAAAAGTTTTAATTAGGGATGATGAAATAAACAAGAAACGTTTTAATTAACGATGATGAAATAAAAAATAAACATGAATAATTTTAAAAGAAACAATTATTGAAGTACAATTTTCAAATTTGAATGTTTTAGAGGTTGGTGGTTCAGTTGATGTTATATTGGACGTGTGCGTAAAAGAAGTGAACTAGTTGATGTACATGGTGTATCCCTCAACTTATTCAGGATTTCCGAATAGTGCTCTTCATATATGACCTGTGATCTTTATTAATTCTTGTTCTTGAATGCCAATGCGAGTCATATTTGAAAGTGCTGTGCATCGACTGGAGTGGTTTGTAATTTTCTGTTTTTTGACGTCCAGACCAGTGCAGTTTGAAATGTTGGCAAACAAAGAAACAAATGCTAGGGTAGTGATAAAAATAAACAAATGCTAGGGACGCGATAAAATTAAACAAATGCTAGGGACGCGATAAAATTGTGCGATAAGCAGCCATGATTGTTTGAAAGACGTCCTTTCGTACCGTTTTATTGGTCGAAAGTAGTGTGACGTAGTAAAAGTGTAATAGTCACCGAAAAATACAAGTTTTTTTCTGTAACATTAATGGATGTTTCTAAATATGTCAAGGATTAAATTTATAATTTTGTACCGTCAAAATTACATAAATTCTTGCTTAACAGATTAATTACTGGTTAATATTTATTACTTATAATAAAACTAACATCTGTCCACTCTTATTTTTTCCATTAATTTCTTTAAATAAAATACAAAATCTCTAATGGCAAAATCCCATTACATTAATATTATTCTCATTATATCGATATATTTTATATTTAGATTTTCATACCTTTAAAATACTTCCGTAAAATATTATTAAATTAATTTTCATCATTTAATAAACTAGCTAACTGAATTATAAATCTATTACGTATATTTCTCATATAGATTGAATTGTAACATATCACGCGTTAGCTCAGATTAAGTAAACACAAACTAGTCGTTAAAATTTAACTGAAGATTACTGCTGTAGAATCTTTAATATATTGTAAATATTCGTAATTTAAATATATATGTCACTATTGTATTGATTAAGGTTGGTTGAGTGGAAGAGAAGACCTTATGGCCTTAACTCTGCCAGCGAAAAAAAAAAAAAAAAACATTCTGCAAAGAAATCGTCGTGAACTTAATAGTTTTCCACAATTTGGAATTTCTCGTTGGAAATCTTTCCTTCTTCACTCTGTCCTAGAGTAGTGATCGATAGAATTTTTGTCATCACACTAACTTCTCTATCTGAAGAGGCGGATTGAAGCCGAAACAAAGAAAACGCAAAATTGCAATTAGAGTTTAGACCTACATTCTTCAAAACAAGTTTGTGTTTTTGCGGATCACTGCCAAAGGATTAATCCTTTGACTGCATTTGGTATTATCCTTTGTAGTCTTGGAATTCTCCAAAGACTATTGACCCGCGATACACAAAATGGGACAATATTCTTTTATCCAGGTCTCTTACGAGAAATTCCAAATTGTAGAAGTTGATACAGCTCCAGAAATGCTATTGCTTTGTCTATTGATTTACCGTCTTTTAACTTTGGTTTGCAAATTAACAGTTTCATTTATCCACTGCAAACAGTTAAAATTAAAGCATTCTAAAACTAAATTATTGTTATTTTCATGTCATAACTATCTGACATCAAAGAACAATCCTATACAAACTGACTTACATTGGAGTTCGGAAGTATATAGGTATCTTTCTTTCGTGTTGATAGTCGATAATTAATATTCCATATTGTAGATTACACAAGAGCAACACAAACTTTTTAATTATGGGGATGAAATTATATAATAAGCTCCCCAGTCAATATTATAAATTACCAATCAATATCTTCTAAACTAGATTTTACAATTGGTTATTAAATAATCCTTTTTACTCTGTTGCTGAGTTTATCAACACAAATTTGTATGAAATTGCATTTTAATAATTAAGTTTAATTAAAAATTACTTAGTTTTCTTTAATCTAAAAGTTTCAAATTACTCCAGGTTTTCATTGTATTATTTAAATTTTACTGTGTCTTTTATTAGTGTTTTTAAAATGTATTTATATGTTTTTCAATGTATTTTGACGAAGCCTAAAACTGTATGTCTAATGGCCAAATAAATTGAATTGAATTGATATTTAGAAGATGATATTATTATTATTATTATTATTATTATTATTATTATTATTATTATTATTATTATTATTATTATTATTATTATTATACATCTGCAACCAAACATTCTTAGCAAGATGAATCAAAGGATGCAGTTGCTGTTTTTTCGGGGTTCTCTTGTTCATATCCTCATGCTGGGCATCTATATCAGTGCTTTGTTTGAAGTGTAACATTGCATGGGACAGAAACATGAACTTTACGACGAAGTGAAGAGAAACGAACGGAAGCATTTGAAATATCAATATGGAGAAGAATGGAGCGTGTGAAATGGTCAGCCAGAACTTGTACTAGAAAGAGTGGGTGAAGAAAGAATGATGCTGAAACTGATGAGGAAGAGAAAAGAAATTGGCTGGATCACTAGTTAACAAGAAACTGCTTACTGAAGGATGGAATGGAATGAATGGTGAACGGGAGAAAAGTTTGGCACAGAAGAAGATATCAGATGATAGACGTAATCAAGATAAATGGATTGTATGCTGAGATGAAAAGGAAGGCGGAGAAAAGAGGAGATTGGCGAAAGGTGGGTTTACAGTGAAGGACCTGCCCTTGGGCAGAGAACTTTGAATGTATATCAAGGTTCTGGCGTGAGAAGTTCTGGTTCTATTAATAGGCTAGATGCTTTATAATTTGCACATGGCAGATGATCAAATATTAGTGGTCGAAAATGCAAGGATTTAGACTTAAGATATATGACAACGAAATTAATGGGGACTGTTATTAAAATGTGTAAGGAACAAAATATTGATCAACATTGGTGAACCAATACAATACAAAAGGGACATTATTTTATTTTTACTAACATTTTTATATTAACCTAGCTATACCTTTGGATTAAGGGTTGAGAACAGGAAACATCGTTTACTACCCCTTCCACGACTGGAGTTCGATGATACTGGCGTAAAATACAAACAAAAAAAATCACTTTACTAGGTATAGGAGGGAAGAAAAGTAGTTCATCCATTTACGTAAACTAGGAAATATCGCAATTCTGAGTTTGATACTTTTCATTAGGTTTTTGTTTAATCAAAATACAGTACAGTTTTAACAATAAGTGTTTTTACTCACGAATTGAGCTATCCATTCGGACGTATTAATTATGCAGTGTATATTATACTGTCTACAACACATTAGCGTACAATATAGAGAATGAAGTTGAATTGAAAAATAAGCATAATATGGATATTTAACAGTACATTATGCAACGAGCCTATAATGGTAGTAATTAAGACGCGAGTATGTTTGTTTATGAAACGAGCGCAAGCGAGTTTCATAATTTTCATAGGAGCGTCTTAATTACCATTATAGGCAAGTTTCATACGACTTTTTATACTCGACCATATTTCTAACTTGAAATTATTCATAAGTATTCATGTTATGGTTATGTAAGTGAGGAGCGGAACTGACCTGAATTGTGAGATGTGCGCAGACGCGAAAGTATTGATTCTTTCTGAGGCACGAATGTCATTGACCTTGATATAATCTAGAGAATAACATGAACATTAGCCTTGATATAACCTGGAAATTGATTTAGAATTGAAAAACGAGATGACAAATTGAATTTATTTGAATATTATTTACAATTAACGCTCATTATTATAGTAACAGAACATAACCTTCTGCGACAGTATTGGATTTCCAGACTCTACAATGGTGATTCCTCATTGGCTGAACAACTGAATTATAATGAATAGGTGTACTTTAATGAGGTGCATTAAAGGGCTACTACCAGGTGTATAATTACTACATTTCGGCATGGTCGAGCATAAACACATTTTTGAAAATGATGACCGTTCATTTCGAGCTGGCTTCAGTTCTTTTGTGCATATTATCGCACTATAGACTATTGTACCTAATTCCAATTACCAGTTTCGTCCTTCGTACTAGTAACTCATACTGAAATAATTCTGTACCTACTCTATAAAAGAGTACCTTACGTACTATTTCAATTTATTTAATTTCAATTTATTTAAATTCAAATATACAGAATAAAGAAATATAATTACAAAAACAAACAAAGAGAAATACAAATAAAATAATACAAGCAATATAAAAAGAAGATACAGTAGTATTAACAAAATTTGAGACCGAATTTCACTTCTGCCCGATCAGAAAAGATAAAATTACTCAGACATGCCATCTACTGCCCGTCGAAGTGATTTTATCGCAGGATCGTAGAAAGGGGGGAAATCACGTGACAGTTAATTACTTAACGAGAACCTTTCATTTAAGTTATTTTAAATAGTTGTATAATATTACGTAGACTTTCAATTCCTAACAGAGATTAATGTTTTCAGAAAAGAGCTAAGACAGCCCAGCCACTAATCTTACAGAGGGGCGAGTAGAAGCAGGTGGGGAAAATCAGGATGCGACGTAGGCAAACGGACGACAGTACCTGTGCGAAAATATAATTCAATATTGAAAGCTCTTTCGTTACTGGAAAACGGGAACATATTTCTGGAACGCACTATACTCACTAATTCAGTACTGTTTACAATATGCGGTCTTGGTTCTGTGTGGAGGACGGTTGAACTTAATTAGTATAAGGCAGGCATGTCAATTGATGCCCACAGGAGCAACGCGCGCTTTAGAGCCCAGGAGAGCCTGAGCGCTTTACAGTGGAAAGGAGAGAGACAGACGAAAGAGGTGGTATATACCGCTTGGTCGAGCTATATTCAGGGATGGCCAGCACTGATTCAATAGATAAAGGGAAGAGAACTTATTAAAACTGTATCCATGTTAATTTTTAGATTTGCCTGAGAATTATAAGTGCATTATAAGAGTGCAAGTTTTAATTTTAATGCTCATTTTTCACAAGTTTGATTTTTTTATTTAAAATAAATATTTTCTCAACTTTTCGTATAGAAAAGTGAAATTTTCAGGTATAGGCCTATTTATTTAGTAGCCTTAAAGAATGTTTTCGTAAATCTGATATACCGTATATACGTATTACTGAAGATAGTGTATTGAAAATTTTGAAAATATTCGCATGGAAATTGTTTGTAAAGAAATGAATTAACAAAGCAACTACTGTTACATCATAAGCAAAAGATACGTGCCCATGTGTTGTAAAAATGTCAGCTCTATAGTTTCAGCAGATTTCGAGAAAATGATTTAATATTCTGATGATAGGAAGTTGCTCACAAATATCACCTTAAAAGCATAATGCGATAAGAGTTTTGTTATGTAATATTAGTTACACTTAAAACAGATACAGTACCTAGGTAACTTTGCTTTGTACTGTAATATTGTTTTGATTAGTTTATTGATTACTTTTGTAAGGCTAAAGATACCATCAATATCAATTCCAACTTATCATGTCATACTCAATCTCTTTCTTTGGAATATCACTTTCTTTATGAATGATGTGTTTCATCCACTTAATACAGTATAATATTATACCATTATGGAATTTAAGTGAATATTCCTTCTTAACTCTCTATTATGTTATTAAGATTTAAACCACAAGTGCAATATTAAGAAATCAGTGTTAGTACTTTTGTTTTACAGACAATATAGTATTTAGTATTTATTTATTTAACCTGGTAGAGATAAGGCCGTCAGGCCTTCTCTGTCCCTCTACCAGGGGATTACAACTATAATATGAACAATAAAATTACAATTACAATATAGATAATATTAAACAGAAAGAAGCCATATAAAAATAACGACATAAAATTTCACGTTCCGTTTGAAGTTTGTGCACCACAGTTTTCTTAATCCAACAGGTTGCTTATTCATATACACAACCCTTCCTCTTTCCATACTTAGCGCTTGCTGCCCGCGCACGACGTCAAGGTCAGAAAAATGCGCTTGCTTTGACATCACTGGTATAAGGGATGGGAGTGAAGTACATTAAAAAACTCAGGTACAATAAGAATTGAAGTAAAAATAAAATGATGTCCCTGCATTTGTCTATTGTTGGTATCCTGCCCTATAACTCATTGCCTTGCAAATCGGTATCAAAGGAGAATATAAAACAACAGAATAAAGGAATGTATACATTTTAGGTTACATTCAAGTCTCGAGCAACACTATGACAGCAGGGCAAGTTGTTTTTTCGTTTACAATATTATTATCTTATGTCTCCATGGAGTGGTAGGGCTTGTCTGTAATTTCGAAAAGCTAAGTCCAGCATTACTTGTAATGTGTGACACTTAGATATGCTAGACGAGAGATTTGTCTGAATGAAGGCCCACGCTCCGATGCGTGCTTACTCGTTCCAATATTCCGCAGCTATTACCGAGGTTAGCAACCCATGGCCCGTGTGCATGATCCCGCGTAAGTAATCTAGAGCTCCAACAATTGCGCGAGGTCGGAGATTCGCTGGACCGTGCCTCCAATTTCAAAGTTGATTATCTCAAATGATGCTGACATGGATACACGCTAACATTCAGGCCGAAGGGCCGTCCACAGAGCCCGTTCAGGGTTGTGTACACTGAATTGTTTTAAGGTGTACGACAAGAGTCCTTGCTCAATGATATTAATTTATTATAGGCCTATACTTTTTGTGTTTGGTGTTGTTATAGATGAGAAAGGTAATGAAAAACAATAGATGTCATGTAGCTAAGGAAAATAAAAAGAAAGTATAGAGACAGAAATATAAAAGAAAACAGAGTGAGAGAAGACAAGACTAGAAGATGTAAAGAGAAATAGAAAAAGAAAAGAGACACAGAGAAGAAAAATAGAAAAGTAAAAGAAGAGTATCCAAATGAAAGGAAAGGAATTGGTATATATAAAAAAACAAAAGAAAGCAAGGAGAAAAGAAGAGAGAAAGATTTAAGAAAAATAAATTGAAAAATTGAAACAGGAAGAACTAAATTCAACAATAGAAGGAAGAATGAAACTAAAAGAACTGAATTCAAAAACAGAAGAAAGAATTAAATAAGAAGAATTGAATTGAAGAACAAACGAAAGGATGTAGCCTAATATGGAGAACTGGATTTAATAACAACAGAAGAAATGAAATAACAACAGAATTCTAAGACAGGAAAAGGAATGAAACAAGGACTTAATTCAAGAAAAGGAGAAAGAATACAACAAAAAGAACTGAATTCAAGAACAGAAGAAGGAATTAAACTAGAAGAACTGACGTCAAGAACAGAAGAAAGGACGAAACTAGAAGAATGAATTCAACAATGAAACAAGAAAAATTTACTCAAGAACATAAGAAAGAATTAAGCTACGAGACTCGAATCCAAGAACAGAAGAAAGAATGGAACTAGAAGAACTGAATTTAAGAATGAAACAAGAGAAACTTATCCAAGAACATAAGAATGAATTAAGCTACGAGACTTGAATCCAAGAACAGAAGAAAGAAGGAAACCAGAAGAACTGAATTCAAGAATGAAACAAGAGAATTTATTCAAGAACATAAGAATGAATTAAGCTACGAGACTTGAATCCAAGAACAGAAGAAAGAATGAAACTAGGAGATGTGAATTCAAGAATGAAACAAGAGAAACTTATTCAAGAACAGAAGAATGAATTAAACTAGGAGAATTGAACTCAAGAACAGAAGAAAGAATGGAACTGGGAGAACTGAATTCAAGAACAGAAGAAAGAATTAAACTAGGAGAAATGAATTCAAAAACAAAAGAAAAAATGAAACTAGAAAAACTGAATTCAAGAATGAAGCAAGAGAAACGTATTCTAGAACATAAGAAAGAATTAAGCTACGAGACTTGAATCCAAGAACAGAAGAAAGAACGAAACTAGGAGAACTGAATTCAAGAACAGAAGAAAGAATGAAACTAGGAGATGTGAATTCAAGAACAGAAGAAAGAATGAAACTAGAAGAACTGAATTCAAGAATGAAACAAGAGAAACTTATTCAAGAACATAAGAAAGAATTAAGCTACGAGACTTGAATCCAAGAACAGAAGAAAGAATGAAACTAGAAGAACTGAATTCAAGAATGAAACAAGAGAAACTTATTCAAGAACATAAGAATGAATTAAGCTACGAGACTTGAATCCAAGAACAGAAGAAAGAATGAAACTAGGAGAACTGAATTCAAGAACAGAAGAAAGAATGAAACTAGGAGATGTGAATTCAAGAATGAAACAAGAGAAACTTATTCAAGAACAGAAGAATGAATTAAACTAGGAGAATTGAACTCAAAAGCAGAAGAACGAATGGAACTAGGAGAACTGAATTCAAGAACAGAAGAAAGAATTAAACTAGGAGAAATGAATTCAAGAACAGAAGAAAAAATGAAGCTAGGAAAACTGAATTCGATAATGAAACAAGAGAAACTTATTCAAGAACATAAAGAATTAAGCTACGAGACTTGGATCCAAGAACAGAAGAAAGATTGAAACTAAGAGAACTGAAGAAAGAATGAAACTAGGAAATATGAATTCAAGAATGAAACAAGGGAAACTTATTCAAGAACAGAAGAATGAATTAAACTAGGAGAATTAGACTCAAAAACAGAAGAAAGAATGAAACTAGGAGAATTGAATTCAAGAACAGAAGAAAGAATTAAACTAGGAGAAATGAATTCAAGGACAAAAGAAAGAATGAAACTAGGAAAACTGAATTCAAGAATAAAACAAGAGAAACTTATTCAAGAACAGAAGAATGAATTAAACTAGTAGAATTAGACTCAAAAACAGAAGAAAGAATGAAACTAGGCGAATTGAATTCAAGAACAGAAGAAAGAATGAAACTAGGAGAAATGAATTCAAGGACAAAAGAAAGAATGAAACTAGGAAAACTGAATTCAAGAATAAAACAAGAGAAACTTATTCAAGAACAGAAGAATGAATTAAACTAGGACAATTGAATCCAAGAACAGAAGCAAAAATTAAACTAGGATAATTGAATTAAAGAACAGAAGAAATAATGAAACTTGTAGAACTTAATGCAAGAACAGAAGAAAGAATAAAACAAGAAATAATGAAGCAAAAGGAACTAAATTTAAGAACAGAAGAAGAAAGAGAAATGAAATTACCTAATGAAAGTCTAGAAGAAATAATGAAACAGGAATTAATGAATAGAAGGTAGGAGTAAGAATGAAACACAAAATAATGGAAAAGAAATGGGAGCCTGAGAGAAATAACTAAACACGAAAATTAAGGATATATTAATTTAAAAAGTGAAATAGGAATGGAATAAAGAACAAAATAAGAACGAAGGTGAGAATAGAATGGAAATGAAAGTTTGGAAGAAACAAGAAAATAAGTTGAAGAAAACATTATACAGTATTTAAGGGCGGAGAAGAGAATAAAAAGTAGACTAATGAAAATAAGAAAGAGAGATTAAACTAATGAGAACGAAAGAATGAACTAAATGTATATATAATTAAGACTGAAGTGAAGGATGGAAGATATATATTAACAGGTTGAGAGGAATAGTGAACAGATGAATAAAAGAAAGTGTAAAAGAAGGAATGGGAAGAAAGGAAAGAAGAATAAGTAAATAAAGAGAAAACAAAAAAGAAAAATGTAATATATGGAGAGAAGTGAAGAAAAGTACAAGAATTGAAGTAAAAGAGAGAAAAATAAGAAAAATAAAAAGATAAAAAGAAAGAATAAAAATGGAAGAACACAAGCAAACAAGTCGAAGTGAAGATATACGACGTTACAAGTTCTCCAACCTGGGAGTGCTGAAGGCAATGCTGCGTACGTGAAGCTATCCGATGCAGACTGCGAGATAAGGAAGTTGGACAGATCTGCTCTGCAAATAAAGATGCTTCCTTCAGTAATACAGATTAAGGATGTGTGTTACTACCGGACACAACAGACCCTACCGGGAAACAGCTCATAAATCGTTTCCCTGTACTTGAAGTGGAGAAGTGGTGTATAGCACCTTCTGAAGGGCAGTGGGTCAAAGGTGATGAAATGTGTAACTCTTCAGACATCTATTGTGATCTAGTGAATATAGGGCTTGCTTCTGGGTCCAAGCGTGATTTAGTACCGTCTATTCAGGTTTATCAACTAAAATAAGAAATTATTAAAATCATAAATTGCAATTTTTATTAGCTTTACTGAATATATTACATTTTTTCAAAGTAAAGAAAGATTACAGAAGGGTTACATCAGCTGCTTGTCTATGCGGATGACGTGAATATGTTAGGAGAAAATCCACAAACGATTAGGGAAAACACGGGAATTTTAGTATTAGTATTAGTATTTATTTATTTAACCTGGTAGAGATAAGGCCGTCAGGCCTTCTCTGCCCCTCTACCAGGAGATTCCAACTATAATATGAAGAATAAAGTTACAATTAGTATTAAATTTACAATTACAATTACAAATAAAATTACAATTAGTATTAAATTTACAATTACAATTACAATAAAAATCAAACTACGAAAAGATTACCTGAATAATTAAAGCTGGATAATTTATCATAGAAAAACAAAGAATATTTTATATTTACTGAATTACAAATTAAACCTAGAATAACAAAATTGTATAGTGATGAAATTACTGGATATTGAAATATTTTGTGATAGATAAAGGAAACTATTTACAAGAAATCAATTACTGACCAAGTGCCTAGTAAGTTTGCGTTTGAATTCAATTTTATTTCGACAGTCCCTGATGCTAGCAGGTAGCGAATTCCAAAGTCTTGGCAGGGCTATTGTGAAAGAGGATGAGTATGAGGAGGTGCGATGGGATGGTATTGTTAGTATTGTTTCATGGCGAGAGCGTGTGTTCAGATTATGGTGGGAAGAAAGGTAAGTGAAACGAGACAACAGGTAGGAAGGAATAGAAGAGCTCAAGATTTCGAAGAGAAAGAGGAGTGAATGTAAATTTCTTTTCTTATCTAGTTTAAGCCAACCTATTGCTTCCAGGGACGGGGTGATATGATCATACTTACGAACATTGCTTACAAAACGTTCACACAAATTATGAGCACGCTGAAGTTTCGTTTTGTTGTCGCTGGAGAGGTCAGTCAGTAAAATGTCAGCATAGTCAAAATAGGGAAATACAAGTGTCTGCACAAGGGACTTTTTTAAGCAAGAGGGGAGATGAACATTTATCCTTTTTAGCAAATGGATAATAGAATATACTTTTCTGGAAGCAAGTAAAGAGATAGGTTTGGAAGTAAATCCCGAAAAGACAAAGTATATGATTAAGTCTCGTGACGAGAATATTGTACGAAATGGAAATATAAAAACTGGAAATTTATCTTTTGAAGAGGTGGAGAAGTTCAAATATCTTGGAGCAACAGTAACAAATATAAATGATATTCGGTTGAGAAGCTTTTATCATCCAGTCTGCTGTCAAAAACTCTGAAAGTTAGAATTTATAAAACAGTTATATTACAGGTTGTTCTTTGGACTCTCACTTTGAGAGAGGAACATAGGTTAAGGGTGTTTGAGAATAAGGTGCTTAGGAAAATATTTGGGGCTAAGAGGGATGAAGTTACAGGGGAATGGAGAAAGTTACACAACACAGAACTGCACGCATTGTATTCTTCACCTGACATAATTAGGAACATTAAATCCAGACGTTTGAGATGGGCAGGACATGTAGCACGTATGGGAGAATCCAGAAATGCATATAGAGTGTTAGTTGGGAGGCCGGAGGGAAAAAGACCTTTAGGGAAGCCGAGACGTAGATGGGAAGATAATATTAAAATGGATTTGAGGGAGGTGGGATATGATGATAGAGAATGGATTAATCTTGCTCAGGATAGGGACCAATGGCGGGCTTATGTGAGGGCGGAAATGAACCTCCGGGTTCCTTAAAAGCCAGTAAGTAAGTAAGTAAAGAAAGATTTTTAAGTCCCGTACATGCTAAGATTTCCCGTATCTTTGTTGAGAATTAGTCTAAGTTTATAGAAAACTAGTAATACAGTTCTGTTTTTAAAATAATGGAGTTTATTCAGATATCCAATTTCAAAATATTATTCAGATACAGTTGGCAATTTTCTCCTCTGTCATTAGTAGCCTCTCTTTTGGCGGATGAACAACATTTAGAAGAACATCTTGAGGAATAGGCCTACATTGAATCTTTTTACAAGTTTCAATAATGACGAAAATTGCAGGTCTAAACCGCAATATAGGCCTATTTACAGTTCTGAATCTCCTCAGTGAACTGGAATGATACCTATTACATTCTTAGTGACACAAAATAAGGAAAACTCGCATTTGTAGAGGCAAAATCATTATTTTCTGGTATGTATTTGTAAATAAGCAAACATTAAATCATTGAAGACTAGCGTGAATTGTTGTTCATTCGCTATAGTAACAAGAGTGAAACAATTGAAACCAAGTATCTGTGAAAATGAAATAATAATTCCTGACCGCATATTATAATAGCACGAAGCTTGAGTTGTTGAGGTTGCTAGGAACAACAGACTGTGCAGGTACTATTTCGCATTGTCTGTAATGATGCGATAGTAGCGATCCTAGTGGTTAGCAACTATCTATGGATGCATATTTATTACATAATGAGCTTCGTGATTGTATATACTAGACTGTGATAATAGTATATTAAAAAACAAGTTCATAACGTTATACATTATGGCGCGAGTAAAATTTTAGGGAACGAGCGAAGCGAGTTTTTTTATACGACAGCTTTTACTCGTACTAATGTCTCACAAGTCGCCCACAAACGACCACAAAGGTAGCAGACTTTATGTATAAGCCCCTTCCTTGATTCGCCACTCAAAAAATATTTTATTTCATCAACTTCTACCAGGTATAACACCGAAAAAAATTAATTCGTTAGCAGCTTAATTAAGTTTTAAAAAGTAAACTTATAAATTATTTCGGATTAAGTTCAATACTTCACAAGATCTCAGGAGGACGAGATAACTTCGAGTTATGTAGGGAGGCAATTCCTCCCCAGGTCAGTACCTGAATTCTACATTGGGTGTACGTCTTGTCCTAATATTATAACAGTCACAACTTAAGCAATAGTCAGACATTTTTAAGTGGCAGGCAAGTAACTAAAATAAACTGAGGTAAAAACAGTCTGTCGGCCCGAATTACAATGAGGTGGACTAGTGACCCTACGCTGCTCTCGGGCGTGGGTTCGATTCCCATTTATATTGATGTCTTGGTAAAGTTTCTCCAAGATTGTCCCCTACTGAAAGGCAAATGTCAGGTAAACTCATGGCAAAACCTCGGACTCATGTCGCCTCATAGGCTACCATCTCGATATCACAGGTTCCATCCACGCTAGATGATCTCACAGCCCATAGAGCGTCGCCGTCATATGACTGATAAAAAAAAGTAAATCTCTGAAGTTACGTGTTGATTTCATGACGTATTTAGACATATGCACTTGGAGTGTACTATAAGTAGTACTGTAACGACATAAGCTATTGCCAGGAAGTCAAAAGAATGACAGCAATGCTAAAGGAAGCTTTAATGAAAAAGGAGCATCTCTTGAAATAGAACTAAGGAAGAGTCTAGTGAAGTGCTTTGTGTGGAGTGTGACATTGTATGGTAGCATAGACATGGACATTACGACTAAGTAAAGAGAAATATGGATATGGAGAAGAATGGAGCGTGTGGAATGGACAGACAGAATAAGAAATGAAGCTGTGCTAGAAAGAATGGGCGAAGAAAGAATAATGCTGAAACTGATCAGGAAGAGAAAAAGGGATTAGCTGGGTCACTGGGTAAGAAGAAACTGTATACTGAAGGATGCACTGGAGATAATGGTGAACAGGAGAAAAGTCTGAGGCAGAAAAAGATATCAGATGATAAGACGACATACTGATACATAGATCTGTGCGGATATTAAGCGGAAGGAGAAAAATAGGTACCGTATACGATTGGAGAATGCTGATTTGCAGTGAAAGACCTGCCCTTGGGCAGTGCACTATGACTGAAATTAACCCTTAAATTCCCAAAGTATCCTATAGGACACAACAGGTTAATAGGCTATATGCTATAATTTTAATAGAACAATAGAAAAAATTGGTAGAAAAATTAAAATTTCACAATACTGTAATATTGTACTTACTTACTGTTGAGGGCCTCTCCACTTTTCAGTGGTTACCCTTTATTCCCATTTTCCATCTGCGTCTGTCATTCCAATCCTGCTCATTTAGTCCCTTGTCATTCATCATCCTCAATATTCCAACCCTCCATGAATTTCTAGGCCTTCCTCGTTTCTTTCTACCAGCTGGAGACCACTGAAGTAGCACGTTTGGCCACGTCCCCTCATCCATCCTCCTTACATGACCATACCACTGAAGTTGTCTACTCTCTATTCTTGCAATCACCGATTCTTCCATGTTCATTATCCTTCTAACATCCTCGTTTCTTCTCTTTTCCAGCCTGGATATTCTAGCACCTCTCCTTATGCCGTCCATTTCAACTGCCTGTATCTTACTTTTTTGGCCTTCCGATAGACTCCAACCTTCAGCCCCATATGTCAATATACTTTCCACTATAGTCTCAAGAATTCTCTTTTTTTTTTTGCATTGTTATTGTCCTGCTCCATAGCACTCCATTCAACATCTTTATTGCTCCTCTACCCTGCATTATCCTATAATCTATATCCGCTTTACAGTTTCCAGTCTCATGCAAAACCGACCCCAAATATTTAAACTCCTTCACTATTTTAATTATTCCTTGGGGCAACTTTATATTTCGTCCATCTCCACCTATCACCAGGTATTCGGTTTTACTCATATTAATTTTCAGTCCCCCTGCTTCAAATGCTTCAAGGAGTTTCCTTACCATAAATTTCCTATAATATTGTACAACATATAAAATAAGGACATTGCGATAGTTGTTTTCTTTACAGTCCGACACGGTTTAATATACTAGTGTGAGAAATGAAGTTTTGCCAATTTAAGGGTTAATTAGGCATATTCATGCTTTCTGTTCATAATTTTAAGTCAATTGGATTAAATTTTTAAAAATCTTAAAGGAGGAAAGTAGATGAAAGCAGAATAACGGCTTGTGAAATGCGATTCATGCGAAGAACAGCGGGCTATACTAAATGGGATCTGAAAAGAAATTGTGAAATTTTAAAGGAACTAAAAACTCAACCAGTTTTAGATTACATTGTTCAATATCAATCTAATTGGAAACATCATTTATGATTATGTACCACATGGCCAAAGATCTGTGAGTCGTCCTGCTAAGAGATGGCGTGAAAATTTTATGTGAGACCGTAACAGGCCTTGCGGCCTAACTCTTGTAAAGAAGAAGAAGAAGAAGAAGAAGAAGAAGAAAAATCTTAAAGAGTAATTTAAACGAGTTTGTGCGAGATCGTGCGTATTTGCTTGTTTTCCGCACAGAACCAATACGCGGTAAGTGTGAAATACCACATTCAGTATTCCCAATGTAGCACACATAACAATTTCCCTCTTCTTACCGCTTAAGCGCGACATTCATTTTACTGCTTTAGGCTTTTAACATATTATTTTTAGAGACGTTTAACATAGTAATAATTATAAATTGGAAACTTACCACTGCAATTTCACCTAAATTGCAATGTTAATTATTGTTTTTAAATATTTGCAAAAGTTAAGTAAAGTATACTACTCCACGAAACTTATTGCATTCCTGATACAAGTAACATTAAGGAAGCCGTGAAAAAATCAACAAGATTCCAGATGCCGATGTTATTACTGCAATATGTTATATAAATAATATTGTTAAAATATTAAAATGAAAAATAAATAATTACATAACCTGACAGTTTGTTTTAAGTTCGCATTGATAGACTGGGGGGAAAAAAAAGACAGACGTATATCACGGCCTGCTGGAGTATAGTAAACACAGAAAACATTTTATAGCAACAATGTTGAAGAAAGATATTTTGGTTTTCCGAAGTTGCCGTCATTAAACAGAAACCAACATGGAGATTTCATTGCAACTAATTAGAAATTCGTCTTTCAGGTATGTAATAAACGATCTTCGCACGAAATAATGTAACGATACACGAGCGGTATGTTTGTTTTCATGTTCTCGGAAATTAAAAAAAGCTCAACTACGTTTCGCTTTTTCAATCTTTTTCTCGACCATGAAAACGTCAACATACCGCTCTTGTAACGTATATTACTATTTCATAATGCAGTAGCCTATAGGTACATGTTGTTGAATGTCGTAAGAGCCGGGAAAACGCATACCGCTATGTCATCCTTACCGTTTGGTACAGGACAAGAATAGCGGATCACACTCGTCTGGTCGTGATCTTTCAGCTCCAAATTGCCGACAGTAACTACTGTTACCATGGCGCTCTTGTGTATAATTCACCAAAATCAGAGCCGGTCTCGATATGCTTACAGATCACAAAGTAAAAATAACACATCTGTTCATTGCGAGCGGCATAAAGCGCTTCAAGACCTGCTGCTTTCTCTGTGAATACATCCAAGTGTCTATGCACTTGTATGTGTACTGGCTAATATATTTTCCCAATTCAGGGGTTACGTGGACTAACAGCTTAAGTGCAAGATCATACTTTTGAGTAAACTGAAGTTGAAAATTACGATATTACTTTTTGTGTGTTCCTATAATATTCCATCAAACTTTTAAAATATACATGATCAATATAGCATTCCTTAAACACAAAAATGTAACGAAGTAATGGCTATTATTGAACTACAATATTTAAAAAAAAATGTCAATAGCGACTTCCTTTTAAGTTGTTAGTCCACAGGACACCAATAAATGGTTTCTATCGGAGAATATTATGTAACATAAGAATAGAAACACTTCTGTTAACTTTGTACTTTACTGCACAATAACACAAATGCATACATAAATTCCATTCTTTTGTACTATACTCTGAAAATAATATATACAAAATTAATTAATGATTTCATTATATAGGCCTAAGTTAAATTAAAGACATTAATATTTGAATTATGTTTACCTTTGTTCATACATCTTGATGATATTAAATAAAAAGTTTGGCTTTTTAAACCTGAAATTTAATGTACAAAACAAACATGATTTTCATTAATCTTCATCGGTGACTTCAGATTCATCATTGCTTTATAGAACTGTGCCGTTACATTAAGCCTCGGAAAAGCCAAATTTTGACTAAAATCAAATTCTAGTACAAGAGTATCATAATCTTCATTCGCAAAATTCTTCACTTTTTCAAGACATCCCTCTTTAAGACTGTTGTACTTCTGAACATTTCTAAGATGAATCCCATAGTCGATCATTGGGATTCACGTTTAACATAAGCTCAGTTTCCCTATAGTAGTCACAAATATCGGATCTTGGTTTTCTGAAACTGTAACAGCTGTTTTCTCTGAAGAATTGATGATAAGTTTGATATTTCATTGACAATTTTATTTCCTTTTTGTTCAAAGCAATACTGCTGGAAGGACTTAAACAAAGTGACAACATTTAAAGTGAGATCATCAAAGTACCGTCTAGCAGAACTGCGTTAGCATAATGTGACGTCTTAGAAGGGAATAAACTCCAGTGTATGTTTACCATATCCCATATTTCTTGATAAGTCTTCCTTGGCCGATTTGTGTGTTTTCCACGATTTTCAGTTGTAGCAACAGTCCCCACTTTCAAAGCTTGCTGACATGTTTACATAAGGGCTTCTGTATTTCCAACACTTTTAGTAAAATTCCTTTACATGCAGCGACATTAGTGCCCTCTAATTTCACTTTGTATACAAATGAATACTATTTCTTCCAGATGTAGGTTTCTTTGTGTTACGGAAAGGTTTTTTTTTTTTCAATGTAACCTAACAACATTGTGGCCTGCAGTTGTTTTTCTCCAAAACTCCAAAATCCACTGAAAAGTCTCTGCTGATCAAGATGATTGAATTCGCCTGCATAATTCAATTTACACCATGTTTTCACAACAGCAAATCGTTTATCGGTATTGTTTTACCGCTCCTTGAAAGATAACTTCTTCCAGAATTAGCCTACGTTTCATATTTGCACTTTCTTTTTTTCCAACTAAGTTACTTGTCCTCATTTTTCTTTTCACACCTCTCGTGGATATAGTACTTCCATACGCAGCACCACTTTCATTGTCACAATCAGTCTAGACACTCTGTAAGAAAAAGCTTCTGCTTCTGCTGCCCTCTAGGATTAAGGTAGAGAAACAATATTTTGTTACAATATAAAGCACACAAGAGGCTGTCGGAAAATGTGATCTGTGAAATAACGACTTAAAGTCACTTAGGTTGTTAGTCCACATAACCCCTCAATTATTATGGATATTTTTGTGAATTTATGTTGCAACCCCATAATAAAGCAAAATTGTGTATTTGTCAAGTTAAGGGGGATGTAAATATTTCCAATTGTACAGTATAAATCATACCTGCACAAACAGAGCTCGACGAGCGCGCGCGCTCCTTCGGAGCGGGAGAGCTGTGTTTACCGCTCGACGAATCGGAGAGGAAGATACGTCAGAATGACATAGACTTGATATAGGTAGGGGAGAGGGAAACGACTACTCATCTATCTAGTGGAGTGCAGTGCGTATTCTCAGTAACTATTTCACGTTGCTTATCTACGAGCACTGCTACAGTACAGTATGAAGGAATCTAAAAGACGAAAATGTGGAGGCAAATTCTTTCAATGTTGCATGGGAAAATGCTTATTTTTTCATAGTTGCTGGAGTAAATACTCAGTGCCACAACATTTTGAAAGGTAGAAAGAAACGTAACATAATGCGTCATTACGAGTCCAGACATAAAGATACTAAAGATATTAATCTTCAACAATTTAAATATCTCTCTTCAAGGAAAAGGCCAGCTCAGTGGTGATATGTTGAATAAATTACGGGATTTCAGTCGTAAACTTACACTTCTCGTAAGTCAGTTTCGGAAAGGTAATATGGGTTACTTTCGAACGATAGAAACTGCTAGTGATGAAGCCATGTTAAACGATTACATGCAAATATTAATTGAAATTCAAAATGCATTTAATTCTAGGTTCCAAGATCTTGTCTTAAGGTCCACACCTGTGGAGTAACGGTTAGCGCGTCTAGCCGCGAAACCAGGTGGCCAGGGTTCGATTCCCGGTCGTGACAAGTTACCTGGTTGAGGTTTTTCAGGGGGTTTTCCCTCAACCCAGTATGAGCAAACGCTGAGTAACTTTCGGTGTTGGACCCCGGACTCATTTCACCGGCATTATCACCTTCTTCTCATTCAGACGCTAAATAACATAAGCTGTTGATAAAGCGTCGTAAAATAACCTACTAAAAGTCTTGTCTTAATTGGAAGGAAGTTTAAAGTTATCATAATAAATTCCTTCAACACCAGTTGAAACGATGTCATAAGTTATAGATGGGCCTGGTGGGTGCAGTTGGTATAGAGCTGGCCTTCTATGCCCGAGGTTGCGGGTTCGATTCCGGGCCAGGTCGATTGCATTTAAGTGTGCTCATATATCCTCGGCAGTTGCAAGCGTCGTTAAATAAAACATAACATTTAATGGTTTACAGCTCGGACTTACTGATCTTCAATGTGGCCTAAGGGCTAAAGATCGTTTGAATAATACTACTAGCCTGATTGAGTTTTACAAGTCTAAACATCAGCAATAATATCCATGACTACACAGGCTCGCTGTGAAAATTATTGCTATGTTTGACTCAACATTTATATTTGTGAGCAACTGTTTTCCATAATCAACATTAATAAAGGCAGGTATCGAACATCTGTAACTGATGTTTCAATACGATCAGTAGGCTACTGTTCCTTTCAGCTGCCAACAGCATAAAACCTCGTTGTCATGTACTGATAAATAAAAATATAAGAAAATGATATTGTACATTTAAGTAGGTATAAATTTATATTATATCTGTAAAATAAATATTTTCTGTATTAATTAATAAGTCCAAGATAGTTTTTCAAACACTGAACGGGAATTCATTTCATGAACCTCGTAATAGTACTTCCTTTTGTGTACATTTTGTACGAGATCACCACTTCTTCCAGTCCACACTATACAGAGCGCAGCTAATATCTGCATTCCGCTCATGAGCTGTGAGCCGACTCGGAGAGCGCAAACCTTGTGCAGACCTGGTATAAATGAAGGGAATTTAGCGCTAGTTCGAGTTCTCATGGAGCAGGAATTTTCGCTCGTAAAATTTCGTATAGGCGCCCACCCAGCATCGCAATGAATTTGGGGAGCTACGTTAGGCACCGAAATTCGATTTAGAAAACCATCTATAACGGCTGGGAAGAAATATCGTGCTGATCACACGTTACTCTCGTACAGGTACATCTCTGCTGAAGTATGTGGACGTGAGGGCAGCTGTCGTCTGGTCGGCCTTCACCTGTTATTATGGGCTTCAGCGCCATAGATGATAATAATAATAATAATAATAATAATAATAATAATAATAATAATAATAATAATTATTATTATTATTATTATTATTATTATTATTATTATTATTATTATTATTATTATTATTATTAGGCCTACTAGAGCCCGGATTTTTGGCAAAATGCCTTTCTTTTACGGGATGAAAGTAACTCATTATTTGCATAGATATAAATGTGATTTGGAGTAAAAATGATAGCACAGTCTAGTATATAGTCACGAAGCTCAGTATAGTAAATATGCATCCATAGATAGTTGCTAACCACTAGTATCGCTACTATCGCCTCATTACAGACAATGCGAAATAGTGCCTGCACAGTGTATTGTTTCTAGTACCCTCATAAACTCAAGCTTCGTGACTGTATATACTAGACTGTGGTGATGGGGTCAATTTTTATTTTGCCCGTTTTGCCTTTTTAAGGTGTTTCTTAGAGGAAGCGCAAAGAAAGCTTGCCCATTTGACTGATGCGCGGAGAACGATATTCGGTCCTCGTGCAGTCATGCTCGTTACAGGGCCGCTATGAATCACGTAATGCTGATTACAGGGCGCATTCGAAAGCGCGGTCTTGAGCTGTTCGTATCCTGAAATGTATTGTGCAGAGCGGGTAGAAGCCAGCGTATGCGTTACATATTCTGCTTTTTATCCCTCATATCAGGATTTTTATAGAGTTCAAAGTGTGTTTGTAAAATAACAGAGTTCTGTATAACATTCTATGTACTTAACAATGCCCCTGTTTCGCTCTAAATTAGGGAGTGCTAATGAAACGTTACACAGTCAAACTAGGGTATTTATAACGTTTATAAATTTATGAAAAACTAAACAGGCTCCTCTCGTAACGTTAGGAGTATATACAGATTAAAATAAACCGACCATAGTACCACGCTAGTTATCGGAACATTTTAACAAAATCACATAGTATTAGTTATTAGCATTTTATTACAATATCAAATGTCAATTATTACACGATCGCATATTTCTTATAACATCTTTGTAATTTCATTCAGTGATTTTATATGTAAAAGAATTCGTGCTTCTGTATTTTCAACAATGTTATGTTATTAGCTACTCTGCAACTAGGTTTAGGTTACGTTACATGCGCTGTGATAAATCTCACTCGAAACATCAAGCCAGCAGACGACTGAGAACTGACGACAGTTTGCCAATCGAATCGAAGCGAGGTCGAGTGCACCCGAACGTTTCCGAAAGTTCGCGCAGCTTTCTTCTTGCGTCTACTCTACTAATAAATGCCTTTTTTTGTCATTTTAAAGCAATATCTCTTGTTTATTTGCAATTTTCTAATTAATTGTACTGTAATGTGTATGAAATTGAAATATTTGAAACAATGACTAACTTTACTAACAACAATAAATAAAAGTAATTTATTTCGATGATTAATCTGCTAATAATCGCGCTTTAATACTATTGGTGTAATATGAATAATGATCAACAATCCACAGTTATAAAATAATAGGCCTACTGTCATATCTTCACGAAACCAACAATCATCTTTATAATTTTAAATATTAAGATCGTTCTCAATGGAGAAAGTTACACAACGCAGAACTGCACGCTTTGTATTCTTCACTTGACATAATTAGGAACATTAAATCCAGACGTTTGAGATGGGCAGGGCATATGGCACGTATGGGCGAATCCAGAAATGCATATAGAGTGTTAGTTGGGAGACCGTAGGGAAAAAGACCTTTGGGGAGGCGGACACGTAGATGGGAGTATAACATTAAAATTGATTTGAGGGAGGTGGGATATGATGATGGAGACTGGATTAATCTTGCACAGGATAGGGACCAATGGCGGGCTTATGTGAGGGCGGCAATGAACCTCCGCGTTCTCTAAGAGTCATTTGTAAGTAAGTAAGTAAGTAAGTAAGTAAGTAAGTAAGTAAGTAAGCTCGTTCTCACAGAAGTTGTCACATAGAATTTTCAATTGTTTGCTTTCATATTTTCAAATCTTACTGTTACAATTTTGTGCTACACGTGTTTATTATTGTAGGAGAAAGAAATTTGAGTGAGGAACAGTCAGTTATTGTCGAGTGACAGAAGATATAAATAAGATCGGTTAGCTAGAATGCCTAAATTCAGTAAACCATTGAAAAGTAAACTTCATGCGTACGTTAGTGAATTTGGTGGCCATGTGTTTTCAACCGATGGAACAGTTTGGTTATGTAAGGTTTGTGAAAAGACAGTTTAATCATGAAAATATATATATATATATATATATATATATATATATATATATATATATATATAAATCAACATGTGTCACCTCGAAGTAAATATGTGAGTTATGTTGATATAATTTAAATTTTACATCTTGATTACACAACTTTTAACACTGTATCACTTCGGAATATGTATGGTAAGACTTTCCTGTGTTAAATTTCAACGTACCTCGTTTATATGTTTCAACCTATTTATGGGTCATCTTCAGAATTGGTCGTTGTTGGCCTTGACGCCACTTGTTCTGTTTCCTGTGAGGGTGTGTTCCTGTGGTATAGTGTAGAGTCAAAGAGTGTGTGTGTTTTGAAGTTGAGTTGTGTGTTGAGAATTTCGTTGGGGTGTGTTTTTGTGTGTCTGTATATTTCATATTTTTCTAGTGTGTTTAGTTTCTGGCTTTTTTGTTGGATGTGTAGTATTTCCATGTATGTGTTGATGTCTCTGTGGGTGTGGTTAGCATTTCTGAAGATGACCCATAAATAGGTCGAAACATGTAAACGAGGTACGTTGAAATTTAGCACAGGAAAGTATTACCATACATTGTTCAAGGCACAAATGGGACACAAAGCATGGACCGATATCAATGCTAGATTAGCAACACCATCATACTTAGGAAGGACTGATCATATTAGGAAGTTTAAATGTAGAAAACAAAGAACGGACGTGGCAAAATTTTCCTTTGTTAACCGCACAATAGTAGACTGGAACAGCTTACTTGCGGCAATCTTTCAGGGTGGTCCTCTTAAAATCAATACATTTAAGGAAAGGTTGAGAAGATTAGACTGAAAATTTAATTGGAGGTGCAGTGTAATTATTTAAGTTGCGTCATGTAATTAAGTTGATATGTAATTAATTAAGGTGATATGTAAATAAATTAAGGTGACATGTAATTAATTAAAATGATATGTAGTTAAGTTGGTATGTAATTAATTAAGGTGATATATAATTACTTAAATTGGTAATAGTTGGGTGAAATAGAAGTACTTATAAGTTAGATTTACTTTTGCTTATCGTAGGCGTTATTATAGAATAGTTTTTATTTATAGTCCTAGGTTTATTGCATATTTATAGATTTACGTTTATTTTATTTTATGCTCGACCATGCCGAAATGTAATTATACACCTGGTAGCAGACCTTTAATGCATGTCATTAAAGTACACCTACTCATTAAAGGTCAGGTCTTTCAGCCAATGACGACTCAGGTTACAACTGTTCAGCCAATGACAGGTCAGCTTTCTACCATTATAAAACCGCAAGTATCGATTATTCTCGGATATGCAATCGAAAGAGTATTAGCGAAAAGTCACGCAGGCTGGAAATCCAATACTGTCGCAGAAGGTTATGTTCTGTTACTATAATAATTAGCGTTAATTGTAAATAATATTCAAATAAATTCAATTTGTCATCTCGTTTTTCAATGTCAAATTTAATTTCAATGTTATCTCTGTAGGTTCTTTTGGCCTAGCAAGGTCAATGTGAACATCTGTTCCTCGGAAAAAATCAATACTTTCGCGTCTGCGCACATCTCACAACATACGGGACATTGGTCAAGGTCAGATACAAAGAAAATTAATAATATCAAGTTAGAAATATGGTCGAGCATAAAAAGTCGTATGAAACTCGCCTATAATGGTAATTAAGAAGCTCGTATGAAAATTATGAAACTCGCTTGCGATCGTTTCATAAATATCTATACTCGCTTCTTAATTACCTTCATTATAGGCTCGTTGCATAATGTACTATTATTTCATGTAATTGTAATTATTGTATATTATATATCACTGCCACCGGTTGTATACCCAATTGTAGTGTTAATAAATACATACATACATACATATATACGTACATACATACATACATACATACAGGGACATCATTTTATTTTTACTTCAATTTCTATTGTACCTGCGTTTCTAAATGTACTTGACTCCCACCCCTTTCACTAATGTCCTTGCTAACGTCAGTCACACAAACTTACGGCCGCTGTTGCTAGCAGTAAAATAAACAATACAGAGTACAGTGTGTTAAGAAATATGTTGGATTTTCTATAGAAGAAAGAGCTTATATTATTGAAGTTTATTTTTACATAGGTATCGTGTGTAGCATAACTCAGTTTATCTGTGTGGACTGAACACAAGTGAAGATTAGAGTTACCGAAAGTACGGTACCCTATAATAAGGTGAGGTACTTAACAGCATTATTCATTAATCTGGTAGATAAATTTAGAGCAACAGAAAGTACAGAAAGGAAGAAAAGTGTAATATGGCCAACAAAGGTGACAGAAGATGCTGTAGAAGATGCTAGAGAAAGGATGCAGCGAGGTCCTAATGAGTCGGTCAAGAAGTTATCTGTAGAAATTGGGGTTTCTTACGGAAGCGCTCACAAAATTCTCAGGAATAAATTAGGTTAGTAATATGCTGAATAAAGTAGACATTACATAATGAATATAACCGCCTGAAGAGTTAAGTTTGTGAAAAAAAAAATTGTTACTATTCTACTGTTTTTTTTATAAAATACTGTAAAAGTAATGATCAAATTGAAAATAGTAATACTGTATTTCCCTGTAACATAAATAGATACACTACTTTTCTCTCCTCCTATAGCTAGTAAAATAATTTGTTTATATATTGCACTAGCAACTCCAAACTCCTGTAATGGAAGGGGGGTAACAGTGTTTCCGAGTAGGTATAACCAGGTTAATGTTAAAAATGTTGGTAAAAATAAAGTGATGTCCCTATACATACATAATAATAATAATAATAATAATAATAATAATAATAATAATAATAATAATAATAATAATAATAATAATAATAATAATAATGTTTTATTTTCGCTGGCAGAGTTAAGGCCATAAGGCCTTCTCTTCCACTCAACCAGCCTTAATCAATACAATACATAAATTTAAATTACAAATATTTTCACTACACTTAAAAGGTTCTCCAGCAATAATCTTCACAACACATTTATTTAAATTTAGATAAATCTATAAGGTAAAGTAGTAACTTAATTTATGAGCTAATTTAATTCAATGAATTATAATTAATTTAATATTTGAGATAGCTAGTAAAATGATGAAAATTAATTTAATATAAGCTTACTAGGACTATGTTACAGGGAGAATATATATATATTTCTATTTCTATAATGAGAATATTAATGTAATTGCCATTAGAGGTTTTGTAAATCTATTTAGAGAAATTAAAGATAATAATAATAAGAATGGACAGATGTTAGTTTCATTACAAGTAACAAATATTAATCAGCAATTCATCTGTTAAGTAAGAATTTATGTAATTTTGACCTAAATGAAGCTATTGTCCAACAACCCCTTATATCACTCGGAAGCGAGTTCCAATTTCTAGCAACTGAAACTGTATAGGATGAAGAATATAAAGATGTCTTGTGGTAGGGTATAATGAGTAAATTGTTATAATGAGATCTTGTACTTAGCTGATGATATGCGGATAAATTTTGAAAACGAGAAGCCAAATATATTGGGGTAGCGGTGCGCAGAATTTGAAATAAGAGAACAAGAGAATGCAGGGCTCGTCGATCGCTTAGCCTTAGCCAACATACATACATACATACATACATACATACATACATACATACATACATACATACATACATACATACATACATACATACATACATATTCCGACATTTAAATTTATTGCTAAAATGAATGAATGAAGACAATTTAAAAGATAAGATTGGGCCCGAAAGGGGTCGACAGGCCTAATCCTTGAAATACAGAAGAAGAAGAAGAAGAAGAAGAAGAAGAAGAAGAAGAAGAAGAAGAAGAAGAAGAAGTAAAGGCGGTGCCTTTAAGACGCTTTTAGGTGTAGCCTAGAGGATTGAAAACGGGAACAACTAAATTTCCTCACAGCAGTCTTAGTTTTCTTTTTTTTATTTCATCCGTCTTCCGAGTACACTCGGCGTACGCACGCGAAGTATAAAAAAAAGTAATAAATAAGTAGAGGCCGAAATAAAAAAGAGGAGAAGAGGCCTTCGCAGTCAGTCGCCTCCCCGACAATCAATGTTTCCTCTGTAGTACGGAGTTAGCCCATTGTAGTAGCGATGGCAGTTATAAGAGGATTATCTGAGGGTAGATCTTAGGGGCGTGGTAGCGCGGGGTTAGGGTACAGGCAGGCTTCTAAACAGCCTTTGAATTTGAGATCAAGGTACATTTGTGAAGGGGATCAAGGAGGCTATGAAAAAATTAAGAGATTGTAGGGAGGAGAAGGGATCCCCTATAAGAGATGAAGGCTCTGTTGCCAGGTACGCCGTACAGTACAGAGCCGGCGAGCGACCTCTCAGATCCGCAGAAACACAACAGTTTTAATTACGTCATCAACCACTCAACAGATATAAAATTAGATTTGTGATGTTCAGTTTTAATTTTCGATATAAGACCTAATAATTCAACCAGTAACTTACATTATTTTATTAGTTTGTTGTTTGTTTCTGTCGGATGCGTTTGCAATTCACTGCGGGCTAAAGCAAGGAGATGTACTATCACCTTTACTTTTTAACTTTGCTCTAGAATATGCCATTAGGAAAGTCCAGGATAACAGAGAGGGTTTGGAATTGAACGGGTTACATCAGCTGCTTGTCTATGAGGATGACGTGAATATGTTAGGAGAAAAACCACAAACGATTAGGGAAAACACGGGAATTTTACTGGAAGCAAGTAAAGAGATAGGTTTGGAAGTAAATCCCAAAAAGACAAAGTATATGATTATGTCTCGTGACGAGAATATTGTACGAAATGGAAATATAAAAATAGGCAATTTATCCTTTGAAGAGGTTGAGAAGTTCAAATATCTTGGAGCAACAGTAACAAATATAAATGATATTCGGGAGGAAATTAAACACAGAATAAATAGGGGAAATGCCTGTTATTATTCGGTTGAAAAGCTTTTATCATCCAGTCTGCTGTCAAAAAATCTGAAAGCTAGAATTTATAAAACAGTTATATTACCGGTTGTTCTGTATGGTTGTGAAACTTGGACTCTCACTCTGAGAGAGGGAAATAGGTTAAGGGTGTTTGAGAATAAGGTGCTTAGGAAAATATTAGGGGCTAAGCGGGATGAAGTTACAGGAGAATGGAGAAAGTTACACAACGCAGAACTGCACGCATTGTATTCTTCACCTGACATAATTAGGAACATTAAATCCAGACGTTTGAGACGGGCAGGGCATGTAGTACGTATGGGCGAATCCAGAAATGCATATAGAGTGTTAGTTGGGAGGCCGGAGGGAAAAAGACCTTTAGGGAGGCCGAGACGTAGATGGGAAGATAATATTAAAATGGATTTGAGGGAGGTGGGATATGATGATAGAGAGTGGATTAATCTTGCACAGGGTAGGGACCGATGGCGGGCTTATGTGAGGGCGGCAATGAACCTCCGGGTTCCTTAAAAGCCAGTAAGTAAGTAGGCCTAAGTATTATTATTATTAATAATTATAAATTTCTGTTAAGTTTACGTGTAATTGTTTAGTTAGTTTAAAATTAATGTAATCTCGTGTTTTATGTAACTTGTCGCGATTTTCTTTATGTAATTTTATGTAACTACAGGAGCTGATGAGTTTCGCCTGCGAATATCAGAATTCCAAGCTCGGAAGTAGAACCCTGCAGTTTGGTAATCCGCTACATCGACCACAAAGCGATGACGTTGAACTCCGCGATAACAAGTGCTCATTATTCTTGACATATTAATAAATGGCTTATCTCAGCGGAGTGTATTCTTTTGTATGTTTACAAATTGTTCAGCTAGGGATTAATTTGACATGGCGTTGATAAGTGCTGGTGTACTCCTTTATACAAAGCAATACTATCAGCTCCGCCACGCGCCTTTGCGCTCGGTCACACGGACCTCCAAATTACAATCCAATTTGTTTACGGCGTTACCTTCCCAAAACCCAACCTCCCGCAACTCAAACTGCAGAGATTTCTACTTGGTTATTAATAGGGCTCGGAATTTTAGGTGCCATAAATCGGGAAAATATTTATTTTTTATGTCCTAAAAATCGGGGAAATATGTGACAAAAAAGAAAAAATATTTAATTATCTTTCAATTATTTTGTGCGAGATCGTGCGTATTTGCTTGGTTTCCGCACAAAACCAACCCGCGGAAAGTCTAAAATTCCACAATCAGTATTCCCAACCTAACACACATAACAATTTCCCTCTTCTTACCGCTTAAGTGACATATTGATTTTACTGCTTTAGGCTTTTAACATATTATTTTTAGAGACGTTCAATATAGTAATAATTATGAATTGGAAACATACCACAGCAATTTCACCTAAATTGCACTGTTAATCATTGTTTTTAAATATTTGCAAAAATTAAGTAAACTCTACAACTCCACTAAAGTTATTGCATTCGTGATGCAAGTAACATTAAGGAAGCCGTGAAAAAATCAACAAATCAACTTGCCGATGTTATTACTGCAATATGTTATATAAATAATACTGTTAAAATATTAAAATGAAAAATAAATCATTACATAACCTTACCGTTTGTTTTAAGTTCGCATTTATAGACTGGGGGGGGGGGGAAGACAGACGTATATCACGGCCTGCTGGAGTATAGTAAACACAGAAAACATTTTAAAGCAACAATGTTGAAGATAGATATTTTTGTTTTGCAAATTTGCCGTCATTGAACAGAAACCAAGATGGAGATTTCATTGCAACTAATTAGAAATTCCTCTTTCAGGTATGTAATAAACGATCTTCGCACAAAATAATGTACGATACACGAGCGGTATGTTTTCTTTCAATTCTCGGATATTAAAAAAGCTCAACTACGTTTCGCTTTTTCAAACTTTTCCTCGAACATGAAAACTTCAACATACCGCTCTTGTAACGCATATTACTATTATAATATGCACTGCTCACCAGTATAAAATATGCTGTCTCGCCAACTGCTGAAGGATTACGGTACACAATGAGATTCATCCTCAAGTTGTCAGTTACAAATGACTGAAGATTATCGCGGAACACTGCCTTGTACTGGGAAAAAGAGCGCTTTGGCCGTTGAGAAACAACATGCATTCCCTAGAGACATGTTTATGATTGAAAACGAAAACAGAGGCAGATGATGTTTATGAAATTATAATTGTTTCCTGAATCAGCGTTATGATAACTTACAAGGCACTCCTAAATGCCACATCAATGTTTATGTGTGTTAGTTACAGTACAATTTTTTAGTGGTGACAGTGCTTATCGCTTGTGGTGGGAGAACAGACTGAAGTTCCACAGGTCCACAGAAGGCAATTCCGAGAAACAGTTGCCATCTGTCACGTCTAAGCAACTGCACTGAACATTCGGGTTATGATTAATCTGAAATGGGACTCTTGTCGAAAAATATTTTATGAAAACTTAATTTTTATGTGTTTTTATGTGAATATTTGAAAATATGTATTTACATTAAAAAATTCAAAATATGGATTTTTTTATGTGAAATAAATTTTAAAATATATGCTCAGGTGACCTTGTCCGAAACTTAAAACACAATTATTACGAGTTTCTATCACAGAACAAGACAAAACCTATATAAGTAGGTGTCCCTGATATGGCCCTGTAAACCACTTTTTTCTTACTCGTTCTCAGTCTAATGGACTTTCTTAAAACAATTTCGTTTCCCCATAAAAATAGCTTTAATTGTCCAAAAAGCCCCAAATTCTAAAAGTCTACCTAGTGGCCATATCAGGAACATGTGCACATGATATGGCCACCCTTGTTCCATGTTCTACAAATCGTAATTGTTTTCAGTTTGATAGTGCAGTTGTGCTAAAATTAAATAATTCTGGTGTAAAATGAATAAATATAACACTTAATAATCTTTTTTTTTATAATTCAAAAGTGTAGTCAAAACAGGTATTTCCATCAAAAATTAAGTTGTTTTTCTTAAAATACAAAACTTTTGCCTAATCCCAGATATAAAGCATGCAAATTTGTCAGGTGAAAAAATAAAAGTGAAATGAACTTGATATGGCCATGGTGCATTTGATATGGCCATATCAGGAGCACGTAAGCTTTCACGAAAATCGTTTGATTATGAACAACTCGTAAAAGATACGCCATAAACGACAACACCAATCAACAGAACATTAAAAACTGAATGGAGTACGATAGTTTTCATGGAACAAGTCTTTGAAAAACATGCATAAAACAAAGGAGACTTACCAGAGAAAAATAAGAAGAGGTCACACGAAAATCGCAAAACAGGCAACTGACGCCATTTTGCTCAACCTGACTGGATGGAAAACGATCAAGTGCAATACCAGGATGCCCTTTCACTGGATGCTGCTGCAATTTAGCGGAATTTTTGGTTAACTAACTCATAATAGGGGGGGTGGCCATGTCAGGAACATGGCCATAACAGGAGCACCCACCTTATTATATACCTTGCCATATCTTCATCGGTGCTAAGTGGTTTCCAGGCTGTCTATTATACCCGAGGTTTATATGTTAAGTTGACCGAGGGCCGTGGATTTTTAAATAGACTACTGTAGTAATCTCAGACATCGAGTGACATTTATTAGGACTATTTCGTGAATAAAATAAATATGTAAATAATATATCTCTAAAATTCCCTCAAAAAACGTTAATAATAATTGTATATTTATTAATATTTAACCTATTCAGACATTGTGAAGTTGAAATAGATGAATATCGATTACTTCAATAAAGAAATTGGATATATTCAGTAATGCCAATTGAGAAAAGCGAAATACAGGTTCAACAATTTTAATTACATGTCCTGCGCGTTTCTCTTGTTATTGTAACAGAAATACATATTCATTATCTGCTCAAATTGTAATTCATTTAATCATTTTATAATATAATTACAAATAACCTGATTAATACATTAATTAAATGAACAATTATTGTTATGAAGGAATGTTATTTACTTTAGATACAATGGACATGGAATTAGAAGATGAAGATTTAGATGTGGAAGTAGGATTTCACACTTTATTTAATATTTAGTAATGGATTTCATGCTCATCGATTTACGGGGAAACAGTTGGCGACACTGACTAAACAAAAGAACAACCATGCGATAAATTAATAATGATAAATTGAGCTGCAAAAAATTATCGCGATGTATGACTGTGATTGGTTGGAATTCAACATTTCATTACACTTCATTGGTCGAAAATGGAATGACGTCATATAAAAGAAATAGTCATAGAGATTTTCATTCTTACAATTACAAAACTTTATAAGAACATCCCTGCACAACGTATCATGGCATCTTGGGTAATCCCCTGCATTATCGTTCCTTTGGCGAATTTTTGGCGCTGTTAAATGGTGCAGTATACATTTTTCGGTTAAGATATACAGTACAAATATTCTGTTGATTCTAACTCTAATAATTTTCTATGTTCACTATGGCTGCACCTTCTCTTTTCCATTCGAATGCTGAGGTAGAACGCCTGTTCAGCCAGTCTAATTTAGTGAAACCATAACTACGCAACAGAATTCATATCAAAACAGATAGTGCTATATCTCACGCCAAAAACACCTTGAGGATTTCGGAAAAAAAAAAAGAGTTACAGAAACCAAATTTCCTGAAAGTGTTCTGCGGAAGACTAGAAATACTGGTGCATATTTACGTTCCACTTTCGGCATATATGACTCTTTGTCTTCCACGTCAACAGTTAGAGTAGAAAAGGAGGATATGGATGATTTATATCTGCAAAAGTTACGATAAATTTGTGCTATTGTTAATTTTATCAGTTTCTTTAAATACGCTTTTTCTTTATTTGTAAATTGAATTCAGCGAGTTTTTAGTGACATTTGACATCTTATTTGGTGACTTTGAGGTGACGATTGTTGGCAATACTGGACGCAACAGTTGGCAAGCAGATGGCATATGAGAAGAAACCATCACTCCGTCCGCGAAAATGCGGTGTAAATATAAGTAGGAAAGTACTTCAGTTTGGATTTTTAATGCTATATTAATAATAGTACTGAAACGTTTCGTAACAGTAGCTGGAAATGTACTTTGCCTTCTCAGAATGCTCGAATTTTATGAAGGATTTCTTGGATTTTTATGAGAAAAATTCTTTTATACTTAATATTGTCTTTCCGTTCTTACAAAGTGTGGGAATTCTAATTATATACTTCGTTCTTTAAATTTCCTGACAGGTACGAATCATACGGCGTGAGATCGGGCAGGGAACTTTAATTTCGTCAAACTTCCCTTTTGTTAGCACCCGATGTCACTGTTTCCGTTTTCTTGACTAAAGCAAACTCACTACTTTTTGTTTAATTTACAAACCTATATATCATGGTAATGTTAAGAATTACGATATATGAATATTTTCTACAGCATTTACTACTTCTTATCCTTAGCGGTTCAGTTTTTGAACGAGTATGGCAAATAAATTATTGACCTATCACTGTTCCTAATGTTTATTGTATTGGCGGAGTGATCATATTCAACTGATTGCCACAACTGGCTGAATTTATTGATTGGTTGGTTGATGACTGACTGGTTAATTCATTCATTGATTATTTATTTACTTATTTCTTTCTTTCTCTCTTTTTTATTTCTTTCTTTCTTTCTTTCTTTCTTTCTTTCTCTCTCTCTATTTATTTATTTATTTATTTATATCTCCCTTTCTTTATTTATATATATTTATTTCTTTATTTCTTTATTTGTTTATTTATTTCTTTTTTTACTTTATTTATTTATTTATTTACTTACTTATTTATTTCTCTCTTTCTTTATTTATATACGTATTTATTTACTTGTTTCTTTCTTTCTTTATTTATTTATATATATTTATTTACTTATTTATTTATTTATTTACTTATTTATTTCTCTCTTTCTTTATTTATATACGTATTTATTTACTTGTTTCTTTCTTTCTTTCTTTCTTTCTTTCCCTCTCTCTCTCTCTCTTTATTTATTTATTTATTTATTTCTCTCTTTCTTTATTTATTTATATATATTTATTTACTTATTTATTTATTTATTTACTTATTTACTTATTTATTTATTTATTTACTTATTTATTTACTTATTTATTGATTTATTTATTTATTTTTACTTTATTTATTTATGTATTTACTTATTTATTTATTTTTTATTTATTTCCTTATTTGTTTATTTATTTCTTCTTTTACTTTATTTATTTATTTACTTATTTACTTACTTATTTCTTTCTTTCTTTCTTTCCTTCTTTCTTTCTTTCTCTCTCTCCTTATTTATTTATTTATTTAATTATTTATTTATTTATTTTTTTACTTTATTTATTTATGTATTTACTTATTTATTTATTTTTTATTTATTTCTTTATTTGTTTATTTATTTCTTCTTTTACTTTATTTATTTATTTACTTATTTACTTACTTATTTCTTTCTTTCTTTCTTTCTTTATTTCTTTCCTTCTTTCTTTCTTTCTCTCTCTCCTTATTTATTTATTTATTTGTTTATTTCTCTCTTTCTTTATTTATTTATATTTATTTATTTACTTATTTATTTATTTATTTGTTTATTTTTTTTACTTTATTTATTTATGTATTTACTTATTTATTTATTTTTTATATATTTCTTTATTTGTTTATTTATTTCTTCTTTTACTTTATTTATTTTATATTTACTTATTTACTTACTTATTTCTTTCTTTTTTTCCTTCTTTCTTTCTTTCTCTCTCTCTTTATTTATTTATTTATTTATTTCTCTTTCTTCATTTATTAATATTTATTTATTTACTTATTTATTGGCGGCCGGGTAGCTCAGTTGGTAGAGCAGCTGGCGGACTGGAAGGTCCGGGGTTCGATCCCAGGTGGTGACAGGATTTTTTCTCGTTGCCAAACTTTCAGAACGGCCCCGAGGTTCACTCAGCCTCCCATAAAATTGAGTACCGGGTCTTTCCCGGGGGTAAAAGGCAGTCAGAGCGTGGTGCCGACCACACCACCTCATTCTAGTGCCGAGGTCATGGAAAGCATGGGGCTCTACCTCCATGCCCCCCCAAATGCCTTCATGGCATGTTACGGGGATACCTTTTACCTTTACCTTTTATTTACTTATTTATTTATTTATTTATTTATTTATTTATTTATTTATTTATTTATTTATTTATTTATTTATTTATTTATTTATTTATTTATTTATTTATTTATTTTACTTTATGTATTTACTTATTTATTTTTTATTTATTTCTTCATTTGTTTATTTATTTCTTCTTTTACTTTATTTATTTACTTATTTCTTTCTTTCTTTCTTTCTCTCTCTTTATTTATTTACTTATTTATTTGTTTATTTATTTCTTTTTTACTTTATTTATTTATTTACTTATTTATTTATTTATTTATTTACTTATTTATTTCTTTATTCCTTTTTTTTAACTTCTCCAGGAGACATTTAAACATACTCAAATTCTTTAAGTCAAATGGAACTGTAAGGCCCTACTGTAATGAAAGTCGTGCGAAATCTGACGCAAATAATTCAATGTCTGTAGTCATATTTCATACCAGAGAGTGTTTTGAACTGCCTGGCGCACTGACGCAGGTTACGAACTGCGGTGTCTGTAAAGATACGCACGATTCTGTTTTTATAACGCATATGGCAATTGTAAACAGATTTGTCAGACGCCAGCTTTCTCCGGAGCTACCTGTACTGTTTTATTAAGAGTGTGGCCCGCTCAGCGTTCTTAATTTGTTTTTTCCCCCCCATCGGTTTGTGAGTGTCAAGCTAGCTGAGATGTTAACGAACAAGTATGGCAACTGTGTAATAAACCAAAAAAACACACAGTAAAACATAGCCCGCGGATAAAAATGTTAAGAATGAAGGCAGGGAGGGGTTTCCAGCTAGTCCGCCCGGATTACCTGCGTTTTAAAGCCTCTCTAAACCCGAGCTCTTCGGTATTCGGTGCGTGAGCTCTGTTTACACCACAGCCTTCTGTATCCAACTGCTCCTTCAGCTTCGATAATATTATTTAATACACGGTAGCATTCTTCGAAATCATCACTAGACTTCGGAGTTAGGCTCAAAAATTAGATTTTAGATGCATAAAATAGGCTCAATAGAACCATTAAATAGGTTCTAAATTAAAAAAAATAAGCTTTAAAAATATTATTTTAAATTACTTTTCGTCACATCTTACTCAACATTAATAAATATCTCTTATACCTACTATTATTAGTTGAGCATTAAGTGTCTTATAAAAATCTTGTCCTTCAGAAATTGCCTTAACCCTTAAATTCGCAAAGTATCCTATAGGATACAACAGGTTAATAGGCTATCATTTTCCTATTTTCCAAAATCCATCTTCCGTCAGTTTTGAGAACTAATTGAATTTCAGAATTAAACAAACAAAACACACACTACAATAAACAATAGCCTATTACACGCAGGCCATGACCTGCAGGATTTCTGTCATATTTAGAGTTCAAATTCAATTGGTTATTAAAAACTTAAAGACTTGCTAAAAATAACTTACAGGTCTGATTCTGCGGTGTGTAATTTTCTGAGTACAGCTGTATATTGGATATTAAAATTTACAAAACTTGAGGTGGTTTGATGACATTATTACCATTAGAAATGGAATATTATTATAGTTAATGCCATGATGTGACTATTTGTTATTAATTATACATATTGATGCTATATTTATGATATGGAAGTGAAATGTTTTGGTGTTGTATAAGTAGATATAGAGAATATCTTAAATTAGATCTTTTTTTCTATAATTTACTGAGTGGCGGCTATTATATAACTACAAAACAAAACTTACGTAAGATAATAATATTGTTATTAAAAATCAAATACTTTTATAGTTATTAATTAAGTGGGTCTTTTTCATATACTTAATGGCGGTGTGGTGTAGATATTTATATGCGTCATTCTCTTCACTATTGGCTCGAGACAATGCAAAAATTACAATTCCTAGGGAAAGACCAAAAGGTATTACTGATAAAATAAGAGGCCTACGAAATGTTGTAGTCTTCCGATCATTTCAGCAAGATCTCTTAGCAGGATAAAATGATTTTACCCTCTACATTTCAAGCTCTACATGCAGCAGCTATACCAAGATGCTATGTCTATTGTTCGAAAGCATAGCAAACCTGACTTCTTTTAACTTTCACCTACAATCCACAATGACCTGAAATAGCTATTGCTTTACTCCCACATGAAAAACCCACTGATCGTCTTGACATTGTTACTTGTGTTTTCGCGTTGAAACTTAAAAACTGGTGTAAAAAAAACATTCAGAGTAAGTATGTTTCATTATTATGGAAGTAAATAACTTTCAAAATGTCTGGTATTTTTCATTCAAAAATAAATCTGAACAATTTTTATTTGAAAGTCTAATGAACTTAGTATGCAGCATTTGCTGCACAAGCCACTAGTATGCTATAATTGTAATAGAACAATGGACAAAAATTGGTAGGAAACTTAAAATTTCACAATACTATAATATTATGCAACATAAAATATGGACATTGCGATAGTTGTTTTCTTTACAGTCCGACACGGTTTAATAAAGTAATGTGAGAAATGAAGTTTTGACAATTTAAGGGTTAACTTTAAAAAATAGTGTATTTCCCTATCTGTCTATACAGAGTGAACAGTAATAATGTTATTAATTTCAGGGGGTTACTCTTTGAGATATGTCAAATAAAAAAGTTTCATACAGTTTTGCTCGTTTTTGCTTCCTTTTAGAAATAAAAATTGTTTTATTCCACCAATGAACTGAGCAGTTTTTCACTTTGCACTTTGCAATGCAGGTTCTGTTTCACCGTTACTTTTCGCTTTTCGTTTACAAACTGGAAAATGCAAAGTGAAAGTGAAGAAACTCTTCAAATAAAACATCGCTCTTCTTACATCTGACAAAATTAGGATGTTATTTCACAATGCCCTATTAGGTTAGAAAATAAACGTATTAAGATTTGACA
Organism: Periplaneta americana; assembly: GCF_040183065.1. Taxonomy (NCBI): domain Eukaryota; kingdom Metazoa; phylum Arthropoda; class Insecta; order Blattodea; family Blattidae; genus Periplaneta; species Periplaneta americana. The sequence continues at coordinate 189,758,600 of NC_091118.1, forward strand.
GACAAATCATTAAAAATAACAATAAAGTAAAGTTATTTATTTTGTATGTAAAATCAATGTCATACGGATGTGAGATACGGATGGTAACTACTGATATTCAATCGAAGTTGCAGTTTTTTGTAAAATGATGATCACGTAATATTATGGAAATATGGTAACCCAGCACGGAAACATTAAAGAGAGGAACTAGAAAGAAATAACGCTCTGAAGAAAAAGAAAGAAAAGTGCAATGATTGAAACTGTAATGAGAGGAAAAAACAAAGTATTGCTACTACAAATAAGTCTATAGGAAACAATACACAGGGACTGCAAAGAAATGAAACTTCAAACAAGGAAGAAAATAGAAGAGAATCGAAACAAAAAAGAGAAAAAACACAAGGACATTAAACTACAAACAAAGAAATTACAACGAAGAGAAAAACTAGAGAGAAAGGAAACTACAAGAAAAGAAACTACAAGTAAGAAATGAAATTACAAAAAGACAACCATAAAGAAATAAAACCACAAATAAGTAAGACATAGTAAAGAACAGAAACTACAAAGACAAGAAAGAAAAATAGGAAAGAGAAAAGAGAGACTTACGAAGAAATGAAACTATAATCAAACATTGGAAACAGCAAAGAATGGACACTATAAAAGTAGGAAACAGTAAAGACATACTTAAAAAGAAATGAAAATATAATAAGAAAATGAAACAGGAAAGAATGAAAAGTACAAAAAAATGAACAGTAAAGAGAGACTTACAAAAAAAAAATGAAACTGAAATCAAAGAAAGTATGAAATCTACAAAAATGGGAAGCAGTAATGACAGACTTAGAAAAAAATGAAAATGAAATCAAAGAAAGTAAACAGTAAAGAATAGAAACTACGAAAATAGCAAACAGTAAACAGAGACTTACAATGAAATGAAACTATAATTGATTATAATCAAAGAAAGAGCAAAGAATGGAAACTACAAAAATAGAAAACAGTAAAGAAGGATTTACAATGAAATGAAACTATAATTGATTATAATCAAAGAAAGAGCAAGGAATGGAAACTACAAAAATAGAAAACAGTAAAGAATGATTTACAATGAAATGAAACTATAATTGATTACAATCAAAGAAAGGGCAAAGAATGGAAACTACAAAAATAGAAAACAGTAAAGAAGGATTTACAATGAAATGAAACTATAATTGATTATAATCAAAGAAAGACCAAGGAATGGAAACTACAAAAATAGAAAACACTTAAGAAGGATTTACAATGAAATGAAACTATAATTGATTATAATCAAAGAAAGAGCAAAGAATGGAAACTACAAAAATAGAAAACAGTAAAGAAGGATTTACAATGAAATGAAACTATAATTGATTATAATCAAAGAAAGAGCAAGGAAAGGAAACTACAAAAATTGAAAACACTAAAGAGGGATTTACAATGAAATGAAACTATAATTGATTATAATCAAAGAAAGAGCAAAGAATGGAAACTACAAAAATAGAAAACAGTAAAGAAGGATTTACAATGAAATGAAACTATAATTGATTATAATCAAAGAAAGAGCAAAGAATGGAAACTACAAAAATAGAAAACAATAAAGAAGGATTTACAATGAAATGAAACTATAATTGATTATAATCAAAGAAAGAGCAAGGAATGGAAACTACAAAAATAGAAAACACTAAAGAAGGATTTACAATGAAATGAAACTATAATTGATTATAATCAAAGAAAGAGCAAAGAATGGAAACTACAAAAATAGAAAACAGTAAAGAAGGATTTACAATGAAATGAAACTATAATTGATTATAATCAAAGAAAGAGCAAGGAATGGAAACTACAAAAATAGAAAACACTAAAGAGGGATTTACAATGAAATGAAACTATAATTGATTATAATCAAAGAAAGAGCAAAGAATGGAAGCTACAAAAATAGGAAACAGTAAAGAGAGACGAAAATTGAAATGAAACTATAATTGACTATAATCAAACAAAGACCAAAGAATGGAAACTACAAAATAGGAAACAGTAAAGAGAGACTAAAAATGAAATGAAACTATAACTGATTATAATCAAAGGAAGAGCAAAGAATGGAAGCTACAAAAAAGGAAACAGTAAAGAGAGATTTACAATGAAATGAAACTATAATTGATTACAAACAAAGAAAGAGCAAAGAATGGAAACTACAAAATAGGAAACAGTAAAGAGAGACTAAAAATGAAATGAAACTATAATTGATTATAATCAAAGAAAGAGCAAAGAATGGAAACTACAAAATAGAAAACAGTAAAGAAGGATTTACAATGAAATGAAACTATAATTGATTATAATCAAAGCAAGAGCAAGGAATGGAAACTACAAAATTAGAAAACACTAAAGAGGGATTTACAATGAAATGAAACTATAATTGATTATAATCAAAGAAAGAGCAAAGAATGGAAGCTACAAAAATAGGAAACAGTAAAGAGAGACAAAAATTGAAATGAAACTATAATTGACTATAATCAAACAAAGAGCAAAGAATGGAAACTAAAAAATAGGAAACAGTAAAGAGAGACTAAAAATGAAATGAAGCTATAATTGATTATAATCAAAGGAAGAGCAAAGAATGGAAGCTACAAAAATAGGAAACAGTAAAGAGAGATTTAAAATGAAATGAAACTATAATTGATTACAAACAAATAAAGAGCAAAGAATGGAAACTACAAAATAGGAAACAGTAAAGAGAGATTTAAAATGAAATGAAACTTTAATTGATTACAAACAAAGAAAGAGCAAAGAATGGAAACTACAAAATAGGAAACAGTAAAGAGAGACTAAAAATGAAATGAAACTATAATTGATTATAATCAAAGCAAGAGCAAAGAATGGAAGCTACAAAAATAGGAAACAGTAAATTGAGACTAAAACGGAAATGAAACTATAATTGATTATAATCAAAGAAATAGCAAAGAATGGAAAGCAGAAAACAGGATATAGTACGGAGAGACTTACAAATAGATGTAACTATAATTCAAGGAAACAGCAACGAATGGACGCTAGTAAGACAGGAAACAATAAAGAGTGAATTAAAAAGAATACAACCACAAAAAACGTAAAGAGCAGAAAAATTAAAACTACAAAGAGATGCAATAGCACAGAATCGAAACAACAAACAGTAATAACTATAAGAAAGTGAACTACAAACACAGTAACGGAATTAAAAAGAAAAAATGAAACTATGAACAAGAAAACAAGTCACAAAGGAGAGAAACAACAGAAAGCGAACTTATAATATAAATTAAGGAAGCAACAGAGAAATTAAATTACAAATAAAGTAAAAAATCAGATAGGAAAGGAGTTAATAAAAGAGAACACTGAAAAATATGGTAAAAATGTCTAAATAGAGAGACAAAAAAAGAAATGATGGTTAAGAAAAGTTCGCGCAAAACATACATAGATAAGAGAACAAGGGGATACAAAACAGAATAATAAGAAAGGTTTAATTGAAAATAGAAAAAAAATGAAATGAAATAACAAATAAATAAATAAAGATACAGGGGTAGGAAGAAAACTATAGTAAGAAAGACCAGAAGAGATAGGATAAGGAATGATAGGATAAGAGAAGAAGTTAAAATGAAAAAAGCGTTAACAGAGGTGATTAATGAAAGGCAGTTGAAATGGTTTGGCATGTATATCGTATGGGAAAGAAAAGGAATGTTAAACAGGTGATGGAAATGAGAGTGGAAGGAAGAAAGAGAAGATAAGACCAAGGATTAGATGGAAGGATACAAAGGAAGAATACGCCAACAGAATGGAAAAACAATGGTAGAGATGAAGAGAATGTGTAGAGACCGGGAAAATGGATGAAATGCACGGAGAGAGGCGAACCCGACGCTTAGCAGCAGAAGGGACTGAAGAAGAAGAAGAAAACTACAGTAATGTAGAGTGGCCGGATGGGGAATGGGAAAACAGACGCGGGAGAAAACGGGGTTAGAGAAATAGAAGTAAACGTTAGGGAGAGGGATAAAGGGATAAAGGGATGGGTGAGGTGTAAACGGCGCGCGCCGCCTTGTTAGGGCGCGGGCAGTGGCGGGGCAAACTCTGCCGATCATCCCGCCGGCATTCCTGGAGCGAGAGTTATACGCCCGAAACAACAGGTTTCTTTTTTATTCCTGCCAGGGATCCCGAGCCTTTGTAGCACTGACATTCCACGCTCAATTGTTTTATTCAGGTGTTCCATCTCGCTGCCTCCAAGTCCACACGATTAGCTCTCACCCTTAACACTACCGCGGGTTCCTAATCTTCACACCTTTCAGAACACCCTGATCAAGTCCAGACTCTGCTTTACATTACGACACTATTCATATCGCAGTGCAGTGAGCTGTAAATATTTTACAGTAGTTCTTGTCAAACTTAACCCTCCTACTACAGTGGGGTCGTATAAGACCTCAAGAGCACATCAAAATGGCGTATCTATTTTGTTTCCTTATTTAAAATTTTGAAATAAATTCATTTTCTTCCTTTGAGTATGGTCTATCTAGCGATGTTTTGCTTTTTATTCTATTTTAATACTATAAAAAATTGGAGATTTATCCTTTGAAGAGGTGGAAAAATTTAAATATCTTGGAGCAACAGTAACAAATATAAATGACACTCGGGAGGAAATTAAACGCAGACTAAATATGGAAAATGCCTGTTATTATTCGGTTGAGAACCTTTTGTCATCTAGTCTTCTGTCGAAAAGTCTGAAAGTTAGAATTTATAAAACAGTTATATTATCGGTTGTTCTGTATGGTTGTGAAACTTGGACTCTCACTTTGAGAGAGGAACAGATATTAAGGGTGTTTGAGAATAAAGTTCTTAGAAAAATATTTGGGCCTAAGAGGGATGAAGTTACAGGAGAATGGAGAAAGTTACACAACACAGAACTGCACGCATTGTATACTTCACCTGACATAATTAGGAACATTAAATCCAGACGTTTGAGATGGGCAGGACATGTAGCACGTATGGGCGAATACAGAAATGCATATAGAGTGTTAGTTGGGAGGCCGGAGGGAAAAAAGATCTTTGGGGAGGCCGAGACGTAGAAGGGAAGATAATATTAAAATGGATTTGAGGGAAGTGGGATATGATGGTAGAGACTGGATTAATCTTGCTCAGGATAGGGACCGATGGCGGGCTTATGTGAGGGCGGCAATGAATATTATCTTCCCATCTACGTCTCGGCCTATCCAACGGTCTTTTTCCCTCTAGCCTCCCAACTAATACTCTATATGCATTTCTGGATTCGCCCATACGTGCTACATGCCCTGCCCATCTCAAACGTCTGGATTTAATGTTCCTAATTATGTCAGGTGAAGAATACAATGCGTGCAGCTCTGCGTTGTGTAACTTTCTCCATTCTCCTGTAACTTCATCCCTCTTAGCCCCAAATATTTTCCTAAGAACCTTATTCTCAAACACCCTAAATCTCTGTTCCTCTCTCAAAGTGAGAGTCCAAGTTTCACAACCATACAGAACAACCGATAATATAACTGTTTTATAAATTCTAACTTTCAGACTTTTTGACAGAAGACTAGATGACAAAAGGTTCTCAACCGAATAATAACAGGCATACGAACTGAAATACAATTATATATTTGTGCCAGAGCTACGTGTCACGCTGAGGTATCAATTTAAATTTAGCATTTTCTGAGAGTGGTCGTGTTATTTCTCGACGCGGTTTCGAGCCTGCTCTACACAGACACTTGTAGTTTTTGTTTGAGTTGAAATATACGAAGGTTTTGTTATGGATTCTTCAGAACAAGGAATGTTAATGACGCCTACTTCAATTATTTACAATAAGAATATTAAATTTTGATAAATATAAGGCTATAGAAATGCCAGAAATATTTTGCTAGTTTGAGTAAATATTACATATGCAGATTGTTAGTATTTCGTTATACTTCTAAGCTTTTCTAAGTGCTAAAGTTCACTTCGGACTTAAGACACTTATCTGAGAAGATATTTCATACAAAAGTAGCCGCGAATGGCGTAGATGCATTTTTTTCTTTCTTTTCTCTAAGAAGTCGAGTTTTCTTAAAAATGCAATTATTGATGGGTTTCCATTTCAGGACCTTCAGGTGCCACAATCACATGTCGAAACTACATTTGCGCTATAATTGACACCTGAGGAGAAGCAAATTTGGCAAAAAAACCTTGAATATCTGGAAAAATATCTTCTTGAAAAATATTATAGGGACGAATATCCACAAAAAGGTTTGGAGCATACACTATCTATGATAAAGCATCAATTCAAGGTCAGATAGCTACCAGTACTTAAGAAGAAATCCATATAAAATACAACGAATAGCTTAATGAAATAAATTACTTTACCTGAAACTATGGAAAGTTTGTGCAATTGTTGAGTTGAAGTGTAATGTGACTGTATTTATTTATTTTGCTATTTAGGCCTATTTGATTATAAATAAATAAATAAATAAATAAATAAATAAATAAATAAATAAATAAATAAATAAATAAACGTTTAAACAAATAAATAAAGAAAGAACTAGTAAATTTTACAAAATGGCATTTTGGCCAGCTTTTCAATGCAAATACCTCACTGAAAAGATGTTTATTTTACATCTAATTTACTCCTTCAATATATATCTTCGTTATAGATTATTCATAACACTTGACCTATAAACAGACAGAAAAAGCAAAAAACAAACAAAATAGAGGAAAAATTGAACGGAGTCGTGCATAACAAATTGTTTCACGTGTAAATCTAAGCTCTCACGAAATCAATCGAAGTCTCCCGAAGGGGACTTAGCGTATGGCAGCCGGTCATTTTTATGTCTAAGACTATACATATCAGACAGAACCTCGATCAGAGATTTATTCCCATTGCATGTAATGATTATAATATGGGAATCCTAACCGCTGTGATAAAAATATTTTGTTCATGGTGAAGATGAACGTGACAATGGCGGAAGAAGTGGAATAACGTATGAACGACAGAAGTGAAGGGCCTGCAAACATGAATAATGATACAAATCTCCCCATCCTGTTCACATCTGATCGCCAAACATTCCTCACATCCTTGTAAAAGCGGAGTACGTGAGTTTGAATTCCAATGCAAAGTCTACCTGTCTCCTATTTACAAATTTAGTGTTGTTGTCTACCAGCAACAATAAAAGCCGCTCAGTGGGGATAATCCAGTCGTTAGGAGGCAGCGGCTCGCCGGAGCCTCAGCCAAGTCTGCAGGTCATGTCTGGAATGACGTGTCATTTTCGTCACAGAATTTCCCTCTAAGATGTGCGTCCAAAAATAAGACTATATACCTCACTAAAGCCTGTGTGATGTATCTTGTCTCACTGTGAAAAGAGAGAAAGGAGATATGTCTTACTTTATCTGTGTTGTTATGGCGATGGGGGAATGGAGCGATGCCGTCCATCCATCCAGTGGCGGAAGGGACTAGTTGATACATTCTGTAGCGCAAAATAAAATAACAAAATATCTCTCTTCGTACTGTGTAGTTCCGTCACTGAGCTTGTCTTTCAAGAAACTGAGTTCCGGCAGCCTGTACAATAACAACATTTGAAAGGAAACCTGAAAATTTATAATCTCCACCCTCATTTGAAGGGACTTCGTTTTATTGCTACTGAGACAAGATAAACCTTACCAGGTATAAAATATTAGTTTTGGGAATTAATGAAAAGATATAATCTTTTTTCTGAAGTTTTAAAAGGTGCTCCTTATTTTTGGTTTACAAGACCAATATTTTTGTTAAATTATTAAAACTAAAGGTATTTTTTTTTCTATTATACATGCATTCAACCTATCACTTAACGTTACTCGAAGGAGATGTGCACATGAATCCTGTTTAGGACAAAGGTATTTGTCTGATCTTACACTATCTTCGGTCCAGATTCGGCGTCGTGTCAAATCCACTCCATACATCCCTCACCATGTGCTTGGCTAGTTTGTGTTGGAGAAAAATCAAGATGTTTATTTAGGCAAAGGATTGTAGAAACGTAGGAACATTCTGATCCTATCAGAGTCATACAGCTTTAAAAACTCTTGAATAATCTTAAACATAATCTAGACTGTAGTCGAATGCCTAGAATCGGACAGATCCTAGCAAGGCAACATCCAATCAAGCTAAAATGGTGAAAGGACATGAAGGGATTCGGGCATATTCGGACATATTAGCCTATATCTGTTTTTTCTAAAGATGGGACATGACATTAGTGCTGCGATCGGAAAAACAAATGAATACCACATAAAGAGGGAGGCCTGTTGCTATGGCAACAAAAGCTGAGTTGTCAATGCTACAGTTCCCACGTGGTTAGCGCTCAATAGCTCTCTTGGAGCCTCGTTGTGCACATAATGTCGAGTATTAATACGTTTGATGTTTCATTCTGTGTCGATTTCTGTATTGTTTTCATATCTTCGCATCAATCGTCAATTAACGTTTTAACATCAGCCATCTAACGTCAGCTGGAAGCTCGTATCATGTTAATGTCAAACCAAGTGCTTATACAAATTTTGGTCACTCGAGAACAATTACGAGGGCCGTCCAGAAAGTAAGTTTTCCTGGGGCCGTTTACAAAAAGAAAACACAATTTCATGGAAATATTTACTGCAACAGATATAGCAATTGTTGCGCTATTCTTCAATACATTCCCCACCGGAATTGAGATGTTTGATATATCGTGGGACAAACAACAGAGAGGTGCAGACGGCTGTCATTCACTGGTTCTGATCCCATAGGGGATTGCAGGATATTTTACTACTTCATTAACTTATTATTCTTAGAACATGAATTTTACCAGCAATCGAAAAGTATTGGGAATAAATTTGAATAAGGAACAAAAAAAAGTTTCCTTCCCAGACAGGATTCGAACCACGGAAGTCTTAGTTACCGGTCTATCGTGCTCTGGAGTGAACAAGGCTCTGAAATCAGCTACAAGGGTCGGTCCGGTTTTTTTTGCCACTACTGTACACGACATTGTGGTATGTTTGATGATCAATCAGATATGAACAGAATGGGGAGATTCCTATCATTAGGCCTACTCATGTTTGCATTACTTTTTCTTCTGCTGTCCATACGTTATTTCTAACTTCTACATTTTTACACCAATTAATCTGAAATTTTTACCACATATGCCTTGCAATGTGAACATGTAATACACAAATTTTCACTTCGTTATTCCAAACAGTTTACTTATAATTAATTTTTTTTTAATAATGAATTATAATGTCCCAATTTACAAAGTTTACATATTTTTGCTTTAAATTTATATTTAATTTATTCCTGATAGATTTATGTAAACTATGACACATGCTTCTCATATTTTTCCAATTACTTTTTGAGAAAAAAAAAATTTACCCTTTTAGTTGTCAGCTTTTAAAAATATATCGCATTCTCAACACATTGTGATTTGAATAGGCCTACGTTCAATAGCGGAAGGAAATACATGTGTCGGTTTAATTCACAGGATTTTGTGGATTTCTGCGCAAAATTTCACTGAGATTGAAAAAAAAGCTGCATTCATTAGACGCAGCGTTTCTCAAACTATGGTCCGCGGACCACCTATGGTCCTCGATGTCTGCCCTTGTGGTCCATCAAAGAATACAGAAGAAAAAATAAAATTCAATAGAATTGTGTATCACACTATAGCTGAAAATTTCAGAGTTTGTAAGTAAAACACATGGCAATCACCTTTCACTTTTTCTCCCAGTACAGACATTTTATGAAATTTATTACTCTACCCGTCTATCTCCTTCTCACTCTACTCTCAGCAACAAAAGAGGGATTTAAAGCACTATATACGTGGTGTTTCTCGACACCTTTTCCGTGCAAATCTGGAGCTGTGCCTGTTACCCAGCTAGGGACCACCCGAATTCATAACAGGACCAAAGTACCGAACCTTTTCATGTATTTATGACGTTCTTAATACTTTTGCTGACACCCAGTCTGCACATTCAAATGGTCATGTACTGTACGTCGTACACCAATAATAGAACATGCAAAATTGCATGTTTACTTGTTGAAAATCGGGTATGTTTCTGCATTAATTTTTTTTAGTTCTGTTTTTGCAAACGATGATATAAGAAATTCTCTTCTATTAACGTTAACTTAATTAGTTAATACTAATATAAAATTAATTGAATTAAATTAATTTTAATTAATTATTTCTACATTAAAATGTAAGTATACTGGTATTAAAATATGCTACATAAATGATAAATTTGCTTTCGAAGGGAACAAGAGTAAGGTGGTCCGCGGAACTGTTCTGACTTAAAAAGTGGTCCCCACTTCAGAAAAGTTTGAGAAACACTGCATTAGAGCATTTTGAATGTTAAAAATGTTGAAAATTGGAAAATCGAGGAACCTAGTATCAAAGTACAGCATGTATATGATATATACTATCGATATCTTTCCTTCCAATTCAGGTCTACTATACAAGTTTATCTCCTACATAACAGCGCGATAATGAACTGAATGAAAAGTAAAATTAGTTAGAATGAAGAACAAAGTCTGTCAGAATGACAGCTGAGTGTCAGTGTAAAGGACTGCTGCTCCACGCACGTGCTGGTCCTTTTAAAATCGTCCTGAAGGACTTTAAATTGTCACAGAGCCAAAATAACAACAGATTTAGGAAACTGAAACATTATTTTATTTTTTAGAGTTAAAAACAAAATTTCCATTTTTTAACGGTTTCTTCGTTATTTCATCGATCTCACAGCCTTAAGTTACACAGAGTCCCCTTGAATGGGTAACATATATGTTCACTGGTCACTGTGAACTGTAAGGACAATTCTGCAATATAAGGAAAGCACTGGACCCCACATGTTTCAGATGCCTTAAGGCAAATAAAACTGGAAAGCATGTATTATGTGAAAGCGAAATTCTAGCCACATTGAAATATCGCACTCTTGGGAGTAACTTCATTGAATTAAGTGAATTCACAAGCCCTCACCTTCGCTACCAGAGGGTGCTTAATAGGGATTAAATAAAGGAGGGGATGCACAATAGATCAGCAATGATTGCGGTGCTGGCTCAAAATGACCTCCCGTAATAACATAACTAACCGGGATATACACTGAAAAAAGGAAAAGAACAATAAAAGAATAAGGTCCGATTATGATTTACAAAAGACGTCATAACTAGAGACTTGCGGACATAAATAAACAATAAATAAGAATAATTTCGAGGGAAAAATTGTTCCGGAGCCGGGCATCGAACACGGGACCTTTGGTTTAACGTACCAACGCTCTACCAACTGAGCTACCCGGGAACTCTACCCGACACCGATCAAATTTTTCTCTCTATATCCACAGACCTCAAAGTGGGTTGACAACCGACAAGCAACCAACTTCGAGTGCACACTAACTCCGTGTGACTTAAATTGTGGTTTTCTGTTAACGAACAGTGACGTGTATTATGCAAATCAAGATTTCAGGTATAACTCCCTATAAAGTTGATTTGAATAATTTCGAGGAAAAAATTGTTCCGGGGCCGGGCATCGAACCCGGGACCTTTGATTTAACGTACCAACGCTCTGCCAACTGAGCTACCCGGGAACTCTAACCGACATCGATCCAATTTGAATAAATAAGAAAATAAAAATATTATAAATAAATAAAATAAGTATCTAAAAAAATAAATGGTATGTTATAAGATTTATAAGGTCTATACAAATAGTGTAAATGCGAAAGTTTTACAGACTTTGAGGGATTGTACCCATAGAGGAGACAGAAACAAACACATCTCCATTGCATTCTGCAAATATGGCCTCAAATGCCATTTTTAAAACGGTAGTAGTAGGCCTACTTTATGACGTTAAAACTGAACAAAGAAACTGAAATATCTTTTACAAAAACGATAATGTTTGTTTAGTCAGCAGTTCAAAGACTGGTTGGAACCCTCGTGGCACCAATAAGGCATCATTCATGATGCAACTAAGCCAGGAGATAATGGGTTAGGGTAGCTAGTTCCTTTCCCCCTCCTTTGCATACATCACTGACTGGTAACATAGTTCACTAATCAGACTTCAGATGTTCTTTCTCTGACACACATCGTCAAGTGAGATGTAGGCTACTGCCTGATAATAGAATATGTATCAGCCAGAACCTTAATCAGAAGTAGAAAAACAACAATATAATCTAGAAATACATTTTTATCGTTGGGGAAGAATACATATCCAGTGTGGTACAAAAGACGTAAGCTCTAACACTTAAATAAAATGTAGAAAAGCGACTTTTTTTAGTTGGTTATTTAAGGACGCTATATCAATTACGAGGTTATTTAGCGTCGATGAGATTCATGAAAGCGAGATAGTATTTGGCGAGATGAGGCCGAGGATTCGTGATAGATTACCTGGAATTCACCTTACGGTTGGTGAAAACCTCAGAAAAAGCCCAACCAGGTAATCAGCCCAAGCGGGGATCGAACCCGCGCCCGAGCGCAACTTCGGACCGGCAGGCAAGCGCCTTAACCGACTGAGCCACGCCGGTGGCTAGAAAAGCGACTTTAATAGCAATTATTATTACAGTATTATTATTATTATTATTTTATTGTTATTATTATTATTATTATTATTATTATTATTATTATTATTATTATTATTATTATTATCAGGGGCAGGTATTTATGGAGATTAATTTGATCATTTGTGTTTTTTAATATTGGTGTCGGCGTAGATTGTTGGAAATTGATTTGTACTCTTGGCAGAGATTAATGGAAATTTTGGAACATACGATTATTTTGGAATTGGGGTATTAACTCAGTATGAATATTACTTTCCAAATAATTAACATTAAAGGTTCGTTGGATTCTGATAAAGGTACGGTATGGCCAATAGACAATATTTGTTGGATTGAGACTGTATTTAACATAGACTACATTAATTAAAAACAGCCCTCAAATTAACACTTTCAAATTAGTAGTGAAATGTTAAATTCTCCGTCTTTTGAGTTTACTAATGTAATCAGAACACCTGGAATACGATGTAATGAAGCCTACTTGGATATATAACAAATTCAAGTGAAAAAAAAAAAATCCTAAAAAAACTTAGGATATGAAATTCGCTATAAAAGACGCAATAGTAATAATTCGCGAATGCGTTCATATTTCGCTGTTATAGTCGGACCATCGGATCTGTGCCTCCGTAAGATATGCGAACTGAACCCTAATTCCTTTTCAGCCTCGGTAATTCATTTCTATCCCTGCATTCCTATCTCTCTCTTTTCTATCTCGCTCCCTTTCTCTCCCCCACTACTCACAATTTTTAGGCTTCTTACAGGACAGCTTATTTGCACTTGCAGTCCAGTGTTGTCAACTCAACATGAACACTGTAGCACGGAGTGGCGAAAGAAATATTATTAAGCAAGTACGTAATAACATTTTGCGATGAAGAGAAACAAACAGGTCAATATGTTTTCTATAAATCAGGCAACGAAAAGAGCAACTGATATCACAGGTGAGGCTCATTTTATTTCAATTGATTATGTATTAAAATTACTTACTTAACTAATACTAATAATACAACATTTTATGTAATTTATATAGACAGGTCAGAACTCCTAATAAAGAAAATCAGGAGAGCGGGAGTCTGTGCAGGAGATGGAAAGCTAGAATCACCAGAGAAGAACAGACCAAGGGAACTTTTAATTATTGTAGATATGAACCGATGTATTTTAAGAAGAAAGATACAAGAATTTTATACCGTTCAGAAAGAAGTTTCAACATTGAAGAAATTACTGAAGCTTGCGAGAGAAGCAATAATTTCCTAGGTTGGAGAAAAAAACTACGGGAAGTGATTCGAGACATGGGATTTAGGTTTAAAAAATGTAGAAATACAAGATGTATTTTGATTGAAAGGAATAATATTGTAGCATGGAGGACCAGTTATTTATGACACCGTTTGACGGAAGTTTGGCAACATCCCTATTCGGCAAGGTTCGTGGCTTGCTGTTTAACGTGGTGGGAGGAAAGCGGGTGGAATGGAGTGAGAACAGGCGTTAATTTTTCCAAGAACGACGACAGCGCTGAAGGGGCACAGATTCGATGGTCCGACAATAGAACTCTATTTCGCGATTTATCGTGATTGTTTTATCCGCATATTATTAATCAGAATCACTTAATTCGTAAAGATTAGTAAAAATCTATTTATCTGTTATGTCATGATTTTCGCGATCTCCATAAATACCCGGCCCCGATTATTATTATTATTATTATTATTATTATTATTATTATTATTATTATTATTGACTTTAATAAAATTACTTCTTGCATTGGATGTTTATCAATGAGCCGCCACTGGGAGTAGGCCTACCTCGAGAAAACCAACAAAAACACAATATTAGACAATCACAAATTCTACTTGGACTCCCCAGGATTCGAAGCCACTCCGCTAACTACGAGACTCGAACGTATTACAGTAAGTGTGCCTGTAGATTCGAGAGTAGCCTATAAAACACTCAAACGCGTGACCATAGCGAAGCTCAACATAATTACATTTTAATTGCTTTGCTAATCTCATCCTGCGATACAGAATTCCGAGATAAGATTGCATTAAGAGCTGCGAAGAGTGTTCTTATCTGGGACTCGCATTAGCTCAATCCCGACTATACAAACACTTAGCGCTTTGTTTGATCCGCCATCTTATTATCTAGGTCATGTGATCAGATTATTCAGAATGCTCATCCTGTTCAATCAATTCTTATTACAAAGGTCTTCGCTAATTTTTGTGGACTTTGTGCTACTTATTATCGTATAAACTGCAGGCCGCCTCTGGAACAAAGAAATCACTTCTTGCGTGCTAGATAATCCTATCTTCAGCGTTTGAAAGCAATCAAGTCATGTTAATCAGACTAACAACTAACGGTATCGCTTTATCGTTATGGGAGGTCTGTGGATCAGTGTTTGCAGATGAAAATCCGGCCGAATGTGAAGGAATTTAGTGGACTATGATCATATCTCACCTTCTTTCGAGAAGTTATCATGACTTAGGTTACATGAGAGGAGAAATCTGCACTCACTTTCTCTCTTGTATCGAATTATGCACACTTCGTCCCCCTATTATTTATTCGCTCGTTTTCATACTCTCTCTCGCTATTATAATATTAATATTCGATAACAACGCGATAACACGCTAGAAATTCCACTTCACACATCATCTCTGTATTCCTCATCTTTCACTGTTGCTACCTCTCGTCACTGGAACTCTCTGCCGCCTGAAGTCAAGGGCTGCCGAACATTGAAATCTTTCAAATCCAAGTTAGAAAATTATCTTATGACGAGTTGCCAAACTAACTTGTTATTATGACAAGTGTTGTATTGCATGTTTCCACGTATTTACATTTTTTTTTATGTTCTAGTGATATTTAACTTGTTTTATATTTTTGTTTTTATATTTTCCGATAATGGTATATCTATAATGTGATAAGATGAGCTATATATAATTATAATTTTCCTTACTGTGTGTACTTAAAAATATTGTATTCATTGTATGCTTTGTACTGCACTATTTTATTACTACTACTATTATTATTATTATTATTATTATTATTATTATTATTATTATTACTATTCTTATTTTTTATCACTACCATTATTATTATTATTATTATTATTATTATTATTATTATTATTATTATCCATAATATGTCTTTTTTTATACTTTGTACGTGTCATTTATTTTGACCTGCTGTTTACATTTTATTATGCTATTTTCTTTCTTTATGTATGTTATATATTATGTCTGATTTCTACTTACTTGTTGTTTACATTTTATTATTATTATCATATTCAGTTTTGTGTGTAAAAAAGTAGTGTACTTTGTAAATTTGTAGTGTTTTTTGTAACGCAGTTTTACTCCTGGTTGACTGTTAGAGAAGGCCGTATGGCCTTAACTCTGCCAGGTTAAATAAATCATTATTATTATTATTATTATTATTATTATTATTATTATTATTATTATTATTATAAGAATTCTTAACCTGATTTTCTTCGAAAAGAGGTAAAGAAGCCCTAAGTCCAGTGTCACAGATTCGGTTCAAATTTGAAGAAAAACTCTGAAAAACTCAAGCATTTAACATCAGCCTAAAAGAATTCGAACCCACTACGAGCGAAGTCAGGAGCATGTCTCTCGTCTCGCACGCTACCCCTAGACTACAACGATGGCAATACTGTGGTAGAAGCATCTAAGAAAATGAAATTAAAATTTCCAGCCAAGAGCTGTTAAAGTACCAGAATGCGAAATCTCACAACACTACGAAATTGAAGTGTAGTGAACAGAATGCAGATAAAAATCGAATTATACGCAGTTAATATGTCCAGAACATGCGGATAGTTCCCAACAGAGTGCTGCATTGGAATGAAATCGCTCGCTTGAACTCGATCGAATGTCGAACCCTCGAGTGAGATACGATCGGTCGTGATACGCTCGTAATAAATAGAAGCACAGTACAAGGTCATCTCAACGACATGTCTTATCTTATATGGAAGGTGACAGACAAGATGTTTTGCTCACACAGTAAAAATAAGGCTTTATTTTCTGCGTTTATGACAAACGTTTAATGGAACAGTCAATGGAACGTACCAAAACAGAAACAAGAAATTATAAATAAAATAGTATGAAAAACTTCGATATACAGTTATTATTGCTAATTAATAATTATTCAATATTTGATTTACCACATATGTAATATGATAGGTCCATACATAGTGTTCCGCCCATATACTGCGACAATGTAGAAACGTTTTACAAAATATTATTATATAGCAGTAAATTAATAACAATATTAGCACAGAGATAACGTCACAGAAAATATACTGTAATAAAACGAATAATCATGCAGCACAACTGTTACAGACGCAAAGATTGATACACTAATTATTATTATTATTATTATTATTATTATTATTATTATTATTACTAGAAAACTTGATACAGTTCTTGCATTATCGTGATTGTGTTCTCCGTTTATAATAATTACATTTACATCCAATAACATCAGATGTGGCAAAAACAAAAACACTCCTGTGTGGGGGAAAAAAAAAACATTTACCTACAACATTTATATTACATTTTAAAGCAAGTTTTGTAGTTGTACTATGGAGAGGTTAGTTAAACACTGCAAAGTTTTGAAACATCTATGATGTTACTACACAATTCATCACTGTAACAAGAACGAATGTCTAACGCTCGGCTTATACCGTTCGAGGATTTATCGCTCGTGACAATTTTATCCATCATGCATGTGCGCTACCTATCGGATTATACTATGAACTACTTGGCGCTCGAGCGAAAACGTCCGATGCAGACCTCTGGTTCCCAACAATACACAGTTAAGGTACCCAATTAAACACAGTACTTTCACATATAGGCCTATAAAGGATGCTTCCACAACGATACCCACGTCAAGCTTCTCAATGCCAACCTGAAGGAAGAAGAGATTTAGGCAGCCACAGAATTAGGTAAAAGACTTCTTGGTAAGAATATGTTTGATCCATTTTTGGATCGAAAGAAGATGAAGTATAAACCATACACTTAAGAATGAATACTCTTAGTCGTTTACTAATTTATTAGTCACTCATTTTCTCGTCTGTATATTTCTAAATCATTAATTTATTCATTAATTTCTTTACTTAATTAGGCTATCCATTCCTTAATTAGCTTCCAACATAGATTGCGGAATTAGTAAAGAGAGAAAAATGTATGAAGATTCTCCCGTGACTTCTATCGCAATACTATTGCAGCTATTTCTTTAAGTACTCTAAATAACTGAGAAATCACAGTAGCCAGGCCCGGGGGTCAATCCCACAGATTTCGAATACGAAGTCAGCATGTATCCGCGGAGACTTTGTTAGAGGAGTGCTGTAAATCCCGATATCATGAGCTGCAGTAGGCGGCCGTATCCTGTCTCTGCTGGAGGTTTACAAGGGTTTCACTTATAACGTGCCCATAATCCAAGTCAACAAATATTGTATTGCCTCACACGCCCGAGCCATGCACAAGATACGAGAACTACACTCAGTGCAGGAGTGGTATTACTCCTTTCACGGAAAAATGTACTGTACGGATATATGTCTAATTTTTTCAGGGAGTGGTGGTAGTAGCAGTGACGGTGGTAGTAGTAGTAGTAGCAGTAGTAATAGTAGTAGTAATAGTAGTAGTAGTAGTAGTAGTAGTAGTAGTAGTAGTAGTAGTAGTAGTAGTAGTTACAAATGGCTTTTAAGGAACCCGAAGGTTCATTGTCGCCCTCACATAAGCCCGCCATCGGTCCCTATCCTGTGCAAGATTAATCCAGTCTCTATTATCATATCCCACCTCCCTCAAATTCATTTTAATATTATCCTCCCATCTACGTCTCGGCCTCCCTAAAAGTCTTTTTCCCTCCGGTCTCCCAACTAACACTCTATATGCATTTCTGGATTCGCCCATACGTGCTACATGCTCTGCCCATCTCAAACGTCTGGATTTAATGTTCCTAATTACGTCAGGTGAAGAATACAATGCGTGCAGTTCTGCGTTTTGTAACTTTCTCCATTCTCCTGTAACTTCATCCCGCTTAGCCCCAAATATTTTCCTAAGCACCATTTCTCAAACACCCTTAACCTATGTTCCTCTCTCAGAGTGAGAGTCCAAGTTTCACAACCATACAGAAGAACCGGTAATATAACTGTTTTATAAATTCTAACTTTCAGATTTTTGGACAGCAGACTGGATGATAAGAGCTTCTCAACCGAATAATAACACGCATTTCCCATATTTATTCTGTGTTTAATTTCCTCCCAAGTGTCATTTATATTTGTTACTGTTGCTCCAAGATATTTGAATTTTTCCACCTCTTCGAAGGATAAATCTCCAATTTTTATATTTCCATTTCGTACAATATTCTGGTCACGAGACATAATCATATACTTTGTCTTTTCGGGATTTACTTCCAAACCGATCGCTTTACTTGCTTCAAGTAAAATTTCCGTGTATTCCCTAATCGTTTGTGTATTTTCTCCTAACATATTCACGTCATCCGCTTAGACAAGAAGCTGATGTAACCCGTTCAATTCCAAACCCTCTGTGTTATCCTGAACTTTCCTAATGGCATATTCTAAAGCGAAGTTAAAAAGTAAAGGTGATAGTGCATCTCCCTGCTTTAGTCCACAGTGAATTGGAAAAGCATCAGATAGAAACTGACCTATACGGACTCTGCTGTATGTTTCACTGAGACACATTTTAATTAATCGAACTAGTTTCTTGGGAATACCAAATTCAATAAGAATACTTAATACTTCCCTCATATGCCTTTTTGAAATCTATGAATAACTGATGTACTGTACCCTTATACTCCCATTTTTTCTCCATTATCTGTCGAATACAAAAAATCTAATCAATAGTCGATCTATTACGCAGAAAACCGCACTGATGATCAGTAGTACTAATGCTAATGTAGCACCAGTGAAGCACCAGTGAGAAGTCTTCATGGGAGATCCTTGGACGGTTTACGTTGCAGATACTGCAACGAGATTGAAACCTTAGCACACGTCCTAGGATCCTGTCAGCATGGAGAACTCCTGAGAAATTCACGCCATCATAACATCCGAAAACTAATGGCACAGGCCCTTAGAAAAAGATCCTTCGAGGTCCATGAAGAGGTGCACTGCGTTGCGTCTGAAGGCGGCGGAATTAGAAGAGCGGACATCGTGGCTCTAGACAAGACTAATAGTAAAGACTTTATACTGGACCCAACTGTTAGATTTGAGATGAGCCAGACACAACTATCTGAGATCAACAAAGAGAAACAACAAATTTATGAGCCTACTATTCCGTATTTTCGAGAAAAATATCAGATGGAAGGCACCTGGGAATGATCGGAGCGAGGGGCACCATCCCACGATCAACTGTAAACACTATCAAAACATTTGGAATCCATGACATTATTCCAAAAATAATTACTTCAAGCATTAAAGGGTCTGTGGCGATTCTGAAAAATCATTTATACGGAATATCATAATTCCCCCCCCCCTTTTGTCCGTTAGTGTGTGCTTGTTACAATATATGTACAAATTTATTATTTCTTAAATTTAAGCTCCTAGTTCACATTTCAATTTGACTCATCTATTTTACTGTAATCGATATGATACTTATATGTGTGTTATTCTGTGTTTTTGGCAACCCAGGATGCCTGGGCAGACTATTTCTTGGAAATAAATTATATGTAGTAGTAGTAGTAGTAGTAGTAGTAGTAGTAGTAGTAGTAGTAGTAGTAGTAGTAGTAGTAGTAATAGTAGTAATAGTTAACAAAGTCTTACAATTGCACAGATAATTTAGCGTCAAACCAACGTGAACAAGGACTGGTGTAAAAATTTAAATTACGGTTTATTTAACGACGCTCGCAACTGCCGAGGTTATATCAGCGTCGCCGGCGTGCCGGAATTTTGTTCCGCAGGAGTTCTTTTACATGCCGGTAAATCTACTGACATGAGTCTGTCGCATTTAAACACATTTAAATGCCATCGACCTGGGCCGGAATCGAACCCGCAACCTAGGGCACAGAAGAGCAGCTCTATACCAACTGCGCCTCTCAGGGTGACGGACTTTCCTAATGGCATATTCTAGAGCAAGTTAAAAAATAAAGGTGATAGTGCATCTTCTTATATATTGAAATTTATTCAATTTATTTTGTACATCTTCCTCTTTATCATAAGTTACATTACAGAACAAATAATGAAAATGGCTGACTTGTTATATAATTGTTTTGTTTCTTATTATCTTCTATCGAATGAGACATTCTCCTCAAAAATTCCGCAACTTTTGTCTTTTTAACTGAGATTTCTGAGATTAACTACACCAGAATAAATAAATAAATAAATAAATAAATAAATAAATAAATAAATAAATAAATAAATAATTGTATTGTGCAGTAACCTTGCATAACAGCTGAGCGGCTATCTGCATTTTACACCTTATATTTACATCTGCATTTCATCTCTTTTTTCACTTGTATTAACATCTGTGCCTTTGTTAATATATTCGTATTAATCTCTTTTTTTCATTCTTCGTTTGTATTTATATATGCACCTTATAATTATATCTGTATTGATTGTTTTTTTTCATGTTTTTTATTTTGTAATTTTGTGGCAAAAGTAAATTGTAATTTTTACTGTATATTGTAAAATTAGGGCTTTGCCCTATTATCTTAATATATAAAATTGAATGTATGTATGTATGTATGTATGTATGTATGTATGTATGTATGTATGTATGTATGTATGTATGTATGTATGTATGTATGTTCTCTATACAATTCTACACGCTTTGACCGATATGTGCCAAAGTTTGCACATTTAACCTTCATAACCAGGAGAAGAACATAGGCTGCATTAAAATTGTAGAAATGGAAGTTAAATTAATTAAAGATATAAAAAATAAAAATAGATAGTTCAAATATTCATGTGTTATATTAAAATGCAAAATCTTCTACAGTCAATTGTTCTTTATTATTGTCTGTTGTATTCAACATAGACTTTCACGAGGCCTTGTAAATTTTAACACGAAATTAAATTGCATTTTTGTTACACATCATGAAGGCTAAAACTAGATCATTCATGCAATAAGTATCTTTACGCAGTCCAGGACCGTATTATGAATTCCTCGATGCAGTTTTGTAGATAGTGAGCAGACTGTTTTATCCAATTGAATTCTAGAATTCTTTCAAACTACAAGGATTGCTACCACATAATTTACTTAATATTGAGTAGCCATAGTAGACCTACTATTGCGAAATATTGACTCACCAAAATTATGCACTGTGTCAAAAACTCATGCGAAACGTAATATGAGTGGCAATATTAACTGGAAAAACGAAAGAAGATGATGTTTTTATCCCACGTATTGCTATTATAGCCATTCGATTTTAAGCAATTATTATAAGTTATAGTAATATTTGTGATAATATTACGATATTATAATATTGCAATAATAATATAGAGCCTATTTTACTGTTACTGTTAACCCGTCTCTTATTAATAAGTTATGGTCACTAATGACTTGGCCGTTTATAGAAAAATATGATTTTCTGTTGTGGTAGTGTTCTACATTGCCTTCTCCAGGAGAGTGAATTCTGATGAGTATAGTCTCCGTTACTGCAAAACACCCTGAAATCCATGTATTTGATAGAATCCATCCGTTACAGATTGTAGTTTGGCCTTGAAGGAAATTAAATATAATGTGGGCAGAAAGGCTTAATAATGCATAATGCCGTGGTACGATAAATATTATCATCAATCACAATGTTAAATATCTTAAATATCCCTGTAGCATAAGGTCTTAATGTTGTTAAAACTCTATTCATAGGTGAGATGGAATTATTTCGATTAGTCAGTTTCTTTGGATATTAGTGGCACTTTCTTTAATATTCGTCACTGGGGAGGAGAAAACATAAGTAAATATGGTTCGTTTTGGTTTTATATAGTTCCCTTGCCGAGGTCTCCGATAAGTCTAACAAACAGTTTATTTAGAAATAGACCAAAATTTAAAACCCGGGCAACGCCGGGTAATTTAAGCTAGTAATCAGATAAATAAATAAGTAAATAAATAAATAAAAACAAGTAAATATATAAAAATAAATAAGTAAATAAGTGAATTAATGAATAAAGAAATAAATGTAAATTATTGTTATTATTATTATTATTATTATTATTATTATTATTATTATTAAAGGTAAAAGAAAAGGTAAAGGTATCCCCTTCACACGCAATGAAGGCACTTGGGGGCATGGAGGTAGAGTCCCATGCTTTCCGTGACCTCGGCACTAGAATAAGGTGGTGTGGTCGGCACCACGCTCTGACCGCCTTTTACCCCTGGGAAAGACCCGATACTCAATTTTATAGGAGGCTGAGTGAACCTAGGGGCCATTCTGGAAGTTTGGCAACGAGAAAAATCCTGTCACCAACCGGGATCGAACCCTGGATCTTCCAGTCTGTAGCCAGCTGCTCTACCAACTGAATTATTGTTATTATTATTATTATTATTATTATTATTATTATTATTATTATCATCCTTGCGTTAGCCTATGATTAGCTACTCGCTTTTAGTTAATGTATAAATTAGTACATTATGCAACGAGCCTATAATGGTAATAATTAAGACGCAAGTATGATTGTTTATGAAACGAGCGCAAGCGAGTTTTATAATTTTCATACGAGCGTCTTAATTACCATTATAGGCAAGTTTCATACGACTTTTTATGCTCGACCATATTTCTAACTTTAAATTATTTAAAATTAGGTCTTCTTATGGTTATGTGCGAACTGACCTGAATTGTGAGATGTGCGCAGACGCGAAAGTATTGATTTTTTCCGAGGCCGAATGTCATTGACCTTGGCAGAGAATAAGATGAAGATTACTCTGATATAACCTGGAAATTGATTTAGAATTGAAAAACGAGATAACAAATTGAATTTATTTGAATATTATTTACAATTAACGCGACATTATTGGATTTCCAGCTTCCGTGACTTTTCACTAATTGTCTTTCGATTGCACATCCGAGAAAATCGATATAACGGTACAAAGCTGACTTGTCATTGGCTGAACACCTGAAATTTAATGAGTAGGTGTACTTTAATGACATGCATTAAAGGACTACTACCAGGTGTATAATTACTACATTTCGGCATGGTCGAGCATAAAAATATTTATTGTATTTAGAAGCCAGTGGCATTTTCCTTACCACTGAATAAGCCTCTACAAGATCCTAACCAATAGAAAACATTCACCGTAGTAATAATTTGGCTACCTTCAGTCACAGCATAAAATTACTTGAACAAGCACAGGATAAGGAATACGTAGGCCCGATTGTATAAACCATTTAATCTTAGATCAGAGGTTAAATTGATCCTTGTTTCAGCTGAACTTGGAATTTTGTGTTGTATAAAGTCTAATCTGAGATTAATTTGTCTCAAACTAAAGTCAACTTTGACTGAAGAAATTTCTCCGATTAAGTTAGATGATCCAAGTTCAGTTATTTATTTTCTGTTTGAAATATACGAGTGACAGATTGTGCAAATAAAATATCCATTATTATTAATATTAATAGATATGTTAGGTACATTTATATATATTTCTTTCAATTTCTTGCCTTAATACACAAACATTCTTATATTTTATAAGGCTCTATCGTGTTGAGCAGTATCAAATAACATAACCTATAATTATATTATGTTTATAACAACCATTAATTATTAATGGATATGATAGGTACATTCATAAATGTTCAATTAACTATATTACTAAACGAAAATTGTCGTTTTATAAAGCTTTATTATGTTTAGCAGTATCAAACACCATAACATGATAACAACTTGGAGAACAGTCAACCTTCTTCTTATTGTCCGCCATTATTTACATTACACAAAAAAAAAAACAGTGTCTGCAACAGAGTGTACGGAAAGTCGCCAAAAAGTAGTTGCAAAGTCGCTAGATTTCTCATTATCAACAAAGAAAGCTTACATTTTGTCACTATGGGGTGCTAAAAAGGTCACTAAATCCCTATTTAAGCAATATAAGAGTTAAAAAAAATTGTTGTTGAAAAAGAGTTAAAGTCGCTAGATTGGCAACACTGAACAAACCTGTATAACTTGGTCCGCGCATCACGTATTTCACCTGTTTATGCGATGTTGCCAAATCCTTTTCACGTGAACTTAGATTGCATTTGAACCAAGGTAATTTGATCGCAGAAAAGTTTTATACAATAGAAGAAGTGTCTGAACTCGGTTCACTTTTCGATCTTCAATCAAAGTTGATCTTTAGTCAGGGAGTTTTATACAATCGGGCTGTAGTCACTCTGTAGAAAAAAAATCCCTGAATCCCCGTCAGGAATTCGAACCCGGTTCCGCTAAAATTGTAGCCGGAAGCAATATCAAAGACGATTAATCTGAGGAGCTCTGAGACCGAGGAATTCAATTTAAAGGCAGGCCAAGATTTTGGTATCCGTCCCACGATTCTGTCTTGACCATCCATTAGGATCAAGGTAAACCCTTCACTACTTCTTGACGTTATGGTTATCCGCAGGTAAAGATCCCAAAGGGAGCAGAGGGCAAAGCGGCTCCATTGTTGCCACGTGAGTCAATGTCGACACTCGTGTCCCTTGGAGTTTTAATGTTTTACTGTGTCTCGTCACGTCCAGAATAACACAAACATCTAAAAGTGAAGGCTGAATGGCAGAACAGTTAGTTCAGAGAATTTGACCAAAAGGGACTGGAATTCTATAACAGGATGATCCTCTAAGGCCCGGTTGCAGAAACGCAAATCAAATCAGTCCCTGATCGCCAGTCAGTTGATGTCTGATTTATTTGATTGTTCATTGCGTTGCACAAACGTGAATCTCCAATCAACTTGTCTCAATTTACTAATTGCTGATTTGGGAAAGAAATACATTTGACAACAGCGCTATTTAGCAACCACAGCCAATTTGATGCTCTTTAAAAGTCGCGAAACGAATGCATCAAGTGGGCGGTGACTAGTAAAACAAGTTAATGTTTTGCTGGTTTGTTGCTTTTTGTAGAAAGGAAACAGGCGGATTCTGTTTGTATATAGACTACAATATAGTGAAAAAAAATGAAGCAAACAAAAAAGAAAGACGTGAGGGGGCTTCTGTTGTGCGATTTACTAGGGGAGTCGACAAGAAATTGGAATATGCATAGCCTCCATAACCTAAAATAATTCCATTTCCCATCTCTCTGTTTACAAATGGAGCTCGTAACCTACTCATTAAAAATATTGTGTTGTCATGTGTAGAACCCTGCCAACGGGCTACAACATTCCAGAATTTCAATGATGGAGTAGACTACATATTGCCTGTATACGTCACAGAAAAGAAACCTTTTCTATTTCGATAAAGTTCGGCATCATTTCAACCAGGTGATTGGACGGGGATGTGAGCAGTCTATACAACCAATATTAGGCTACTCTTGGAAATCCTGACATGGCTGAAAATTCTCTCTGGATTTCAAATCGTTCCCTGTTTGAAGTTTGGGAATTTATGAGACCCTGCCATAACAAAGCAATTTCATACGTAACATTCCTAACTACTCGGCAAATAGTTGATTTGTGGAACTTGGTTCATAGGAGAAAGTGAAAGGTTTCGATTTGTCTGTCTGCATATATTTGTTTCAATTTTTGAAAGTAACAAAACACACGAATCCTTACTTAACCTAAATCTTTGCTCAAATTCTCTGTCATTATACATAAAGACAATTCATGTCTATCACGGAAACGCCTTCTTCTTAATATTTTTTTCATTCTAAAATTTCTTCATCAGAAGAATCCATTATGTCGAAAACAATATTGTTACGTTATAACTATTTACTATATACATTACAGTAACTGCATTACAACAGAACAACATAAATAGCCTACTTGATCAATGATCAGTGACTTAACCAGCAAAAATCTGTTGATCAAATCTGATGGAAGACTGATCTCCGATCAAACACTGATTGTTCTTTCTGCAACAGAAATAGAACTGATGGCCAATCAAACCCTCCTTGATTGCCAATCATATTTTGATCGGTGTTTCTGCAACCGGGCCTAAGATTTGTGATGGACAAAGCGACTGTGGCCGGGCTTATCTGAGAACTTCTGTTTCATTTGCGTATTCCGTTTCTCATTCCACTATTGGTCATGTATATAGTGGCAGCTGAAGCCAGTTTTATCTGAGTAGTGCCGGAACATTGAAGTCAGGAACGAAAAGTAACGATAATGTACCGTTCTATAACTATATGAAGAGTCCACTGCAAGAATGATGGATGTCACTTTCTTGTCGAAAATGAACCAAGACTGTCAATGCGTAGCTTAAGACATATAGAATGTACATAGAGAGTTATATGGCATTAACACTGATAGTCATTGTCCAGTAATGATCGGAAAATCACAGTTAAGCTTTGAGCGCTAAGCATTTCAAACTTTCAATTGCTTCTCCTGCAAAATGTATTCCAAATGACATCCATCATTCTTGCAGTGGACTCTTCATATATATAGGCTACAGTCACACAAACTTTAAATGAATTAGTGTGTTTTTACATCAGTATCTCAGAAAGTTGTTTTCGGCATTTAGCACATTTAGAATGTTAGGTTCTCATTTGCTATTCGAAGAAAATGAAGGAGAAGAAATTTTGCTCCAAAAATAAATGAGGGAGACGCTGAAGTAGTACATCCCATATTTAGAACAAGGCGTGAGAAAGATTTTTTACAACACTAATCAATTGGCACGTTACAAGATGAGAAGCTATTTCGGGAGTTTTTCAGGCTAATTATTGCTCAGTTCAGCTATGTTCTCGATCTGATCAAAGACGATTTCAAGAAAGGTTCTTCAAGTAGATATCTGTACCCAATAACTCCTGACGAAAAGTTAGCCATAACACTGAGGTAAGTAAAGTAAAAATACTTTATAGTAGTATTGTAGTAATATATTTAATCATTTTTTCCTTGCAACATTGAAATGTAACAATGCAACAACTGTAAATTGATAAATGAGTTCTATTCAGTCAATACTTAACATATATGTTGAGTATTGACTGAACAGAACTCATTTATCAATTAACATTGAACTTAACGGAACCAATATGCCTTAAAAAAACCTGTAAAGTAAAAATACTTTATTGATATAAATTGTAGTAATTTAATCAATTCCCAGGCTTGCACTGACCCAGGATTACTTCCTAGACCATAAGTTCCTATTCTAAAGTTGTTGTATTTCGACCCCTCTATAAGCTCCTTAAGTTTGTGCGCAACTTTTGAATCACTCTGTATAATAAAACATAAATACCGATACATATTACTGACGTAGCGTATTATGTTTATTTACTTGCATTTATGTAGGATATTTCGATGGTGTTCGCGTAAGAAGGTTAAGTCATTTTTGTGCAAATGGAGTTTTGTTCCCAGGTGAATACACAAGTTAAATTCTACAAGTGGATGTGCGAAAAACACTAGTCTACCATTTGATGTGTTTTATTTGCGTACAAAATTATTTGGAATAAGGGTCTGATGTTTAATTTTCATTTATCTCAATACTCATTTTTATGACCCAAATCCATCGATTTTATTAATTTATACTTAATTACTTACTTACTGGTTTTTAAGGAACCCGGAGGTTCACTGCCGCCCTCACATAAGCCTGCAATAGGTTCCTATCCTGAGCAAGATTAATCCAGTCTCTATCATCATATCCCACCTCCCTCAAATCCATTTTAATATTATCTTCCCATCTACGTCTCGGCTTCCCCAAAGGTCTTTTTCCCTCCGGCCTCCCAACTAACACTCTATATGCATTTCTAGATTCGTCCATACGTGCCACATGCCCTGCCCATCTCAAACGTCTGGATTTAATGTTCCTAATTATGTTAGGTGAAGAATACAATGCGTGCAGTTCTGTGTTGTGTAACTTTCTCCATTCTCCTGTAACTTCATCCCTCTTAGCTCCAAATATTTTCCTAAGCACCTTATTCTCAGATACCCTTAACCTATGTTCCTCTCCCAAAGTGAGAGTCCCAGTTTCACAACCATAATGAACAACCGGTAATATAACAGTTTTATAAATTCTAACTTTCAGATTTTTGGACAGCAGACTGGATGATAAAAGCTTCTCAACCGCATAATAACAGCATTTCCCATATTTATTCTGTGTTTAATTTCCTCCCGAGTATCATTTATATTTGTTACTGTTGCTCCCAGGTATTTGAATTTTTCCACCTCTTCAAAGGATAAATTTCCAATTTTTATATTTCCATTTCGTACAATATTCTCGTCACGAGACATAATCATATACTTTGTCTTTTCGGGATTTACTTCCAAACCTATCTCTTTACTTGCTTCCAGTAAAATTGCCGTATATTCCCTAGTAGTTTGTGGATTTTCTCCTAACATATTCACGTCATCCGCATAGACAAGCAGCTGATGTAACCCGTTCAATTCCAAACCCTCTCTTTTGTCCTGGACTTTCCTATATTATAATATTATTTATTTATTCATTCGTTCATTTGTATTACATCTGAGCAATTGGTCTCTGGGTGGCCATCCTGTACGAGACTCTAATTGAGTTGTCGGTCTGTTAGGATCGCAGCATGCAGATGTGTGAACCGTTGTTTCCATGTCTCTATTGAAGTTGATCCGTTTGGATCTGAATGTGTGTTGCCGGCAGCGACACAGTAATTCAAGAGTTTTATCCTGCAACTGGCGTCAAACTGTTCTCCGAGGAGCGAAGAAGCAGCATGTTTAACGGATTATCTGTCAGTCGACAGTAGGAAACAGGAATTCCAATGGCCACACAATTATCTTGTATGACTATGGAGAACCGACTGTAATACCCGTACAAGAGTGTAATGTACTGTATAATGTCTAACAAGACATGCTGCATTACTCCACGTCGTGTTATTCCAAGTGCGTTGTATTCGTGTAGCAAGTCATTTACCTTCGTAAATCATTCCCAAAATCACATAAAAGATACGGAGTACCCATCCCAATTGCAACTCGAATTACATCAATCTTGAATCTTGTGTACACTACTTTTAACACTTAAATATAAATGATTGATTAAATGGCAAACTTACTATAGTCCCGTCGCTCTAATTTCCGGCAGCCAATCGCGTTGCAGGTCGGCTACATTTAAACGTGTTCGTCTTGTGATTCATTTCTTAAGGCTCGATAAATACTTAATATAATCGCCCGCCATTTCGGCTCTTTCGTTGGCGTTCGCAGAAAGTACACGAAGACGTTATTTGCCGCTCAATTATTTGCTGAATTACAGTGCGTTTGATTTATTATCATAGGAGCTACGACATGATAATGTTTAACGGTATGGCAAATAGATTCCTCGTCTGGTAGCTCGGCAACGAAAGAACAAAAATGGCGAACGATACTACCTATCTAGATTTTATAGAGCCTTGGCTTCCTAAAACGTAAGCAAAGAGGAGGAGTCACGCCGGGAATAACAGCGTCGCGACTATAGTGTTAAATTATAATTATAACCACGTGTGCTTACAGCTGTTTCGGTGCTCCTTCACACTATCATCAGAGCCTACTAGATCCTACGGCGTCATCTCGACTTCGCTGCCTGTTGTAGGGGTGCGTTTGTGTGTTGAAAAGTGGAGTCGAATAGTGTGTGTGTTCTGAAATTGATCTGTGTGTTGAGGATTTGATTAGGGTGTGTTTAGAATTATATGCAAATAAGTATACCTACATGACAAAGTAATTTTCTTTATAATTATGTAACATTTAGCAACAAAACTTTCAGTTGTTCCAATTAATAATTTATAATAACTAAGCTGCGGATTTATGTCTATATGCCTATTTTAATCCTTAACCTGAAGGCGGAAGATTTTAGGTTACATATCCATTTTAAGACATTGTGATTATTATATGCGAATTCTATGGTGCCTATAATTGCCTATTTCACTAGTAAATGCCTATTTGCTTATAAATGCCTAAAAGTCGCCTAAATATCCTTATTATATATTATACTTAAATTTACTGACCATTCTATCGATATTTTTTAATCTGTAATTTGTTTTTTTTTTTTATCTAGCAGAGGTAAGTCATATAGAACTATCGATAATTCTGTGTGTTACGTTTTACTACCACCAGAACGCAGAGAAATCGAATAATTTAAAATCAACCAATAAGAAAAAATGTATTTCGAAAGCCGCATGAATCATTGTGGTAGTTGACTAGGGTAGTTGTTTTAAACTGTGTATCCGTTTTGTGAGTTTGTGAGTTGAGTATGGAGTTGAGTTTTCTGCTGTAATACGTGAAGTATACCGTGGAGATATGCCAAAGCAAAAGTCATCAGAAGCATTGATTGAAAAATACATTGACATTACTCCGTTCCCACTGGTTTGGTCCCCAGCTGATTGAAGTATCACCCCATCACTTCATGTGAAGTGGAAGGGAGTTTCTCCCACTTTAAGAGCATTCTTACAGACAGTAGACATCAGTTCTCAGTACAACATTTGGACGAATGTTTAATTATTCACTGCCATAATAACATTCCTATAGAAAGTAGTCTATAATGCTACGCTATGGTCGTGTTAGCCATTGAGAATTAGAATTTTGTTAGTGCCTTTTTAAATGCCTATTTTAGAATTTTGAATGCCTATTTTTCCTGCCTATTTGAACTGTTTTTAGTGCCTAAAAATCCGCAGTTTGGTAATAACAATGGTTCGCCTTTCTAGCTATGTGGATATCGTGTTAGCTTCCAAACCAAGCGGTCCATGGATTGATTCCCAACGAGGACAATGGAAGATTTATCTCTTGTCTGCGGGACTGAATGTTTGCCCCTCGTCATGTGTTGTCACAGCGGGTCCATTCTCGTAACCAAACTATTTTTCTACACTCATTATGAACAATACTGCCCTCAGATGATCTCAGAAGAGAGACATGTACTATTACTGGTTGAGGGGACAACCATTCAGTAGTACCAGTCGTTTATACTGTTGCTTGGCTTCTTCCAGGCACTGCAAAGGGCATTGAATGTTCTTTTCAATTAATTAAATTTCTTGGGTTGCTGAAACCTTTGTTTTAGAATACATGAAGAGTCCAAGTTTCATCCTGGTCTCCAGTTTTACAACAAAATAACAGTGGTAAGCTTTTCTGATTAATAGAGGTTTTATGAAGAAAATGTCACTTCTCCACACACGTAGAAAAACGTGTCAGCACTGTTCACATAAACTTGTAATATTTTTGTTCACCTTAACGTAAAGCACTCGAATCTTCACGTCTTTAGAAATATATCAACAATCACACCTAAATCTGGTACTTATGTGAAAAACGAACTTAAATATGCATTAAAAATGACTGAAGTTGACCAGGAGAGAGAGAGACAAAAAAATCACTGAAAATTAAGGTAAAGGGCGTTTACTACCAGAATATTGAAATATAAGGAAGATTAGAAACTGAAAAAAACCATTGTTAAAACCACTTAAACCTTTTCCAAACTGTAGTTGTTAATTTTTTAATTAGTATAAAATCCTTATAAAATTACCCCCATTGTACAATGCTGTGTAAAATGAAAACTGGAGCTAATTTTTTATTTTCTCTTTGACATTCATGATCAGCACAACAAAGTTGATAAGAGTTGGCTATTATTATTGAATTTACATTTTCATTGTTGTACAGTGTTATCTATCATCTGATACCTTCTTCTGCACCGTACTTGTCTCCTGTTCACAATTCCTTCCAGTTGTTTAGTCAACTGTCCGAAGACAGGTCTGAACCTCACAAATAATACCAACAAGGCACCATTTATGAGACATCTAGGCCAGGAGATAATGGCGTAGGGTGGCCAGTTCCTTTCCCTTGTATTGCATTGTCGATTAGCTATACAGGGGGTAAACGATAAAAACTGCCAAAAATACTGGTGGTAGAGCATAAATAACTAAAAAAAAAAAGTCAAATGGATGTCCCAGAACAAAAATATGTTTTGTGAGTCTAATGTTTTTGGAAAAGAGAATAGACAGTAATTATTAAGGTTAGTTTGTCCGGTATGTAATACGCTGAAGTAGTTGTTTCTTACTCTGTTGTGTATTGGTATGTGTTGGGTGTTAGGTGCAAGGTCATTCGCAGTAACATTTATGTTCAGTCGAAATGAAAACGAATAATTGAACTACTATCAATTTTAAAAACATGACATTTTACAACTTAAAAATAAAATTATAAAATATAATTCAATTTCACTAGACATTCTTTCTAGTAGACCAATATGTACAACCTATATAACTTTGGCAGTTTATATGGTTTACATTCTGCATGTTACACTAATCAGACTTCAGATGTATACAAACAACTGTTCTTTCTCTGACACATATCGTCAAGTGAGATGTACTGCCTGATAGTAGATGTGCTGTACATATCAATTAGTATCTCAATCAGAGGCATTCTTTCCAGTAGGGCCTTTTTTCCTTAACTTGTGCACTCACGAGCTACCTTAGCCGCAATATGATTTATAAGCAATATGTAGTAAACTACCATAACTGCTTCTACTAATTGTAAGAAAAAAATTTAGGGCCGTATTCATAGACATTTTTAGAGCGAGTTTCCGGTGGATGATCAGCGTTTTTCGTATTCATAAACCAGTGTTAACGATAGGATATGATTTGAATTCTGTACTAGGAACCAGTGGATAGCCGGGACTAGCTTAGTACGCTCGTAGCGCGTGCTGCGAAATGTCTATGAATAGCACCCCTAGTTTCAATTAGATTTTTTTTCCATTCACACGCTATTTTACGTTTTGGAAATATTTTAACGAAAGTTTCTCTATCGCTGGACTTGGCGCCGACTTGAGTCTGTAAGCATGATGATACTAATATCATATCGACCACGGAATTTACAGTTAGGCTACATATACAGTGAGGTGTAAGATGTGTGGAAAACTGGTCTCCAGATGCACAGTAGAGACAGCCGTTATAAATATAATCATAATCATAATCTTTATTAGCCATTAAACAATACTATTATAATAGGCTTCGTCAGTAGGCTATTGAATTACATCAAACAGACAATCATTAAGTGTTAAGAAACTCATCTATGCTATAAAAACTATTTTGAATTAGAAACGTCCTAACAGAATTACTAAAATAAAATTAATAGTTTCTTTTAAATGTTTTGGTAATTTGTTATGAAATTTAACATCTAAAAAAACTATCAAGTGTTTTGCTTAATCTGCAAGTAGGAATTGCTAAGCTAATTCTAGTTCTTGTATTATAATTGTGTATATCTTCTGTTCTTTGGTACATCAAATTATTCAAATGTACTGCACATATTTTACACATTCAAATATATATAAACTAGGAAGAGTTAATATGAATATTTTTTTTAAATAAGTGTTTACAAGACTCCCATGGAGAGCATCCAAGAATAATACGAATAACCCCCCCCCTTTTTTTTTTTTTTGTAAAATAAAAATATCTTTAGCACTACTACTGTTTTCCCTATAACATAATTCCACAATTTATAAAACTATGAAAAAAATAATGTGCACTTAGTACAGTTTTCGTTGTGGTATAATGTAAGAATTCCATCCTGAAATATGTATTGTGAAATGGACAATTGGGACATAGATGGAAAGAAAGAAACACTGAATAAGGGAAAAAATAAATTATTAAAGTGTTAAGTAAGTGAAAGAGAGAACAAGAGAAGGAGAGGGAAAAGAGAAGAACTAGAGCCAGGGAGAGACAAGTTTAAGTAATGTTATACTTTACGTTCCATAATTCCGTTTGTCGGCTCCTCAACCGGATTTCTCAAGTGACCCTTCGATTACACTATTTACATCAAAATAAAGAAACTTTATTTTGTCCCAATCATCAGATCCGTAATTATCAAATAGTAATTCACAAGGGTTCATTCTGATGGCAATATTCTGGAAAAAGAAGCATCATAGTGAATGATAGTCTGAACTTATCGTAACTCTTCTTCATGCAGATCACACACAGAAGTCGATTGTGCAACTTCTGTCCCACGAAAAACGACACTCAAATTATATTTATCACTTGAGATTAGGGTTGTGGTCAATAACTCCATTGTCTGTGCTATCAAAGCTTACCTTAGGTGTGAACAACACAATTTTCTCTTTCCTGACGGAGGAAAACCATCCATTAACCCCGATGACAGTACGCTATACTGCCTGGCTTATTAACAAACAGATGTCGAATCAATCAAAAGTTATACTTCTGACAGTATGACAGAAAAGTGATTTATATTTTTAACATTGACTTACCAGAACGTACAGATTTACGTTTCGCCCACTGCTTCAGTATAAAAAGTGAGTCTAAGGAAAGCACTCGGGTAAATAAGCCTTCCTTACGGATCCGAGCACGATAAGATAAAAAGTTTTACAGGATAGATAAATCGGGCTCGGTAAACTTTGTGGTGCTTGCGATTTATAAAGAAGAGTTTGTTGGCTTAGCAGTGATTTTAAGTTTTTCCCCCTTCCTTTGTGTTTATGAAGGAGATCTTACAGCTAAGCCACTGTGGCTGACACTGCGAGCTGCGTGTTATCGTAAGCCAAACAAATGCTTTCGGAACCAGAGTGGCATAAGTGCAGAGACACCGTCTAGTAGTGAATTACCTCCGATTATAATGGTGGTTCTCTTATACGGAGCACGGAAAGAGAGCTAGACATCCTGAGAAAGTGTCAACGGAAAATGGAGAGAAAGATGCTAAACATCACACTCAAGACACAGACCACGTAACGAAGACATAAGGAGCCAAACACACCTCAAAGACGCAGCAGAGATGGCCGACAAGCTGAAGAAGAAATGGGCAGGACACGTGATGCGACTCAAAGCGAACCGATGGACACGCATGCTTACGACATGGGACCCAAGGATCGGCAAACGGAACGCTGGAAGACAGAAGACAAGATGGGCAGACGAACTTAGAGCAAGATTCGGCCATCTATGGTCAAGAACAGCGAAATACTGACAACAATGGAAACTAATCACAAAGTGACTTGCAACCTAAACAGTGACCATCATTCCCGGAGTGGCTAACCGGGAACTGTTTGGCAAGCCACCCTGCATAGTCAGGAGGCCCTTGCCCTTCATGGAATTTCGTGGCTAATTCTAATTCTAATAATAATGGTGGTGGTAGTACTAGCAGCAATGTTGTTATTATTATTATTATTATTATTATTATTATTATTGTTTAGTCAACTGTCCGAAGACAGGACTGAACCTCGCAAGTGATACCAAGAAGGCAACACTCATTAGGCAACTAGCCCAGGAGATAATGGGGTAGGGTGGCCAGTTCCTTTCTCCCTCAATTGCATACATCGCCGACTAGCTACATATTACACTAATCAGACTTCAG
Organism: Periplaneta americana; assembly: GCF_040183065.1. Taxonomy (NCBI): domain Eukaryota; kingdom Metazoa; phylum Arthropoda; class Insecta; order Blattodea; family Blattidae; genus Periplaneta; species Periplaneta americana. The sequence goes on from NC_091118.1 coordinate 189,794,431, forward strand.
ATGCATACAAACAATTGTTCTTCCTCCGACACATATCGTCAAGTAAGATGTATTGCCTGATGATAGATGTACTCGTACATATTAGTCAGAACCTTAATCAGAGGAATTATTATTATTATTATTATTATTATATTATTATTATTATTATTATTATTATTATTATTATTTATGGGAAATGCCTGTTATTATTCGGTTGAGAAGCTCTTATCATCCAGTCTGCTGTCAAAAAATCTGAAAATTAGAATTTATAAAACAGTTATATTACCGGTTGTTCTTTATGGTTGTGAAACTTGGACTCTCACTTCGAGACAGGAACATAGGTTAAGGGTGTTTCAGAATAAGGTGCTTAGGAAAATATTTGGGGCTAAGAGGGATGAAGTTACAGGAGAATAGAGAAAGTTACACAACACAGAACTGCACGCATTGTATTCTTCACCTGACATAATTAGGAACATTAAATCCAGACGTTTGAGATGGGCAGGACATGTAGCACGTATGTGCGAATCCAGAAATGCATATGGAGTGTTAGTTGGGTGGCCGGAGGGAAAAAGACCTTTAGGGAGGCCGAGACGTAGAAGGGAAGATAATATTAAAATGGATTTGAGAGAGGTGGGATATCATGGTAGAGACTGGATTAATCTTGCTCAGAATAGGGACCAATGGCGGGCTTATGTGAGGGCGGCAGTGAACCTCCGGGTTCCTTAAAAGCCAGTACGTAAGTAAGTTATTATTATTATTATTATTATTATTATTATTATTATTATTATTATTATTATTATTCTGGAATTCAATAGCATACATTAAAGTCTGTTCTTACTTTGTCTCTATCGGTACTTTTTACATCTTGCCTTTCGAAGAAAAGCGATCATCAGAATTTAGAAGTCCAATAATTTCCTAATCTAATATTTTTAAGTGTTCCGATATATCCAAAATTAAACTCAATTTGACATTTATCGTGATTGTTTCTTCTGGAATGTCTTAATTTCCTGGAGCGTATCATAGACGCTGGAAATCGAACTGTTGGCACACTTAAAATATTACTTCTTGTGAACATTCACCATTGAAGTTTCTGATACTGGCCATTTTCCACCTTTCTTCTCAATTTCGTTTTTGAGGTCATTTCTTACTTTTTCTAATTGTTGGCATTCATATACCTATTACGTGACCCACTGTTTGCTCTGGAGAATTACATGTGCGTTGTGAACTGTATCCATATTCTGGAAACGGCGATAATAGGACGTGTGTCGTCCGTGACCAGTCAAGAGAACTGCCCAAGTTTGGCATAACAGAGATGTTCATTTTTAGCCTATTCTTTACCGTGGGGAAGAAAGACTTGGTTATTTCTCCCTTTGTAGTCGTTATCATTCCCTTTCCCATTGCCCTTCACTCCTTTCTCGCTTCTCTTTTACTACTTGGCTTTTGGTCTGCGTGCGTGCGTGCGTGTGTGTGTGTGTGCGTGTGTGTGTGTGTGTGTGTGTGTGTGTGTGTGTGTGTGTGTGTGTGTGTGTGTGTGAAACAATGTAATTTACTAAGTTTCCAGAAAAGTATAGGTTCTTTGTAATTTTAAAACTTTTGTTTCCTATTATAGTTGAGCTTGGTAGAGATTACTTTTTGAAGTGATGACAGTATGAAATCACTACACTTTAGAAGAGTTAAGTTCTGGGCGCCACAGTACGTCTTACTTAAGCCATGACTGTCGCAACATGACAATAGCTGCAATGAGCTACAAGATCACACCTGACTTGTAGTTTAACGGGTTCGCTAGATACTATCGACATGGCTTAACTATGTGAACTGCGTCAGAAATTTCAAGGCTGTAAATGCGCACACAGGTATTTGTGCGCTTTGTTAACGGGGCAGTTTAGCTATTATTAAACTGAGCGACAAGCTTCCCTCATTACTACAGCATGTAATTCGTCTTCTGATTCTTATCCCAAACGGTCAAATATCTGACGAAGGATACCGGGCATAGTTAACACAAGCTAGAAGCTCGAGGGTTGTCTATAGGGCACAGATTTCGGTATTTTCGTTCTCTAAGTTTACTCATTTGACAAACGCTTTCTTAAATTATATACCTTCGATAGAGATAACAGGACTCATGTGGAGATTCTTAAACAGACATTACAGTATTCAGGATTGTTTTCCCAGAAGTTCAGATATAACTTAGAAATCTGAACATTTAGTAGTAGGTATTAATCAATCCTTCCCCAGAAAATGAAGAAAAAATTGAACGTACACAGACTACTTAACATACCAATGAACCAACAGGATTACAACGAAGAACTAAACACAATCAAATACATAGCACAAGAAAACGGATACAACCCTAACGTAATAGACAACATAACCACAAAAAAAACAGAAGAATACAATACAAACGCAAGAACACAAAAAATACATCACACTAACATGCGAAAACAAAAACACACATAAAATTGCAACCTCATTCAAGAAATTAAACTACAACATCGCATACAGAACAAATAACACTGTACAAAAACATCTCAACACATAAACAATACAAACAAACAAATACAACCACACATGCGTATACAAACTCAAATGTAACACCTGCAACAAATTCTACATAGGACAGACAGGCAGATCATTTCAAACACGTTACAAAGAACACATCACAGCCATAACAAAATTACAAAACACCTCCACATATGCAGGACACATCACAAATGCCAACCACACCTACAGAGACATCAACACAGAAATGGAAATACTGCACATCCAACCAAAAAGCCAGAAACTCAACACACTAGAACAATATGAAATATACAGACACACGAAAACACATCCCAACTATATTCTAAACACACAACTCAATTACAAAACACATACACTCTTTGACTCTACACTAAGAACGCACCCTCACAGGAAACAAGAGGCGCCAAGACCAACAACGACCAGTTCTGAAGATGACCCAAAATAGGTAGAAACATGTTAACAAGGTATGTGAAAATTTAACTTCTTATCATACATATTCCGAAGTGATACAGTGTTAAAAGTTGTGTAATCAAGATGTATTATCGTAAGTAGAGAAACGGCAGTTAATTTGATATGGACACAGCTAAGATTGGTAAAACCAGATGAACTAAGAAATATGACGTATTACCAGAGAGACTTAGTTTAAAGCAGTGGTTCCCAAACTTTTTCAAGGTGCGAGTCACTTTTGGGCAAGACATTTGTTTACGACTCCCACCGCACTGCCGTACCGGTATTTAATTCCATTCAAAAAACACAAATTCCGGAAAATAGAAAACGACAATTTTACTCAAAACCAGTGGATATCGCCACTCTTAATGTATACTGATAAATGAAAAACCAGAAGTTGGAATATGCAAAACTATTTTCCAATTCTCTTTGGCTTCTTAGACTGACCTTCCTTGCTGATATATTTTTCGAACACTTAAAACACTTGAACAATAGTTTGTAAGGCCAAGATGTTGACATAATAACTGTCAGAGATACAATCGAGTGGTTTTTGGTCGACATCACTTGACAATAAGAAATTTTATTCATTCCATTAATAATCCGTGGTGCTACAGCCCGTGAAGGACCTAGACCGACCAGTCGGCTGCTGGCCTCACGCCCACATGCCGAAACAGAGGTGGACGATCATCCAACCAGAAAGGAGGTATCGTTTGCTTAGCACGATATAGCTGGCATTCGCAACCGGATTTCGCTACCTATCGTAGCTCCCCAAGTGCATCATGATGCTGGGTGGGCACTGGTTCCATACACTGGCCGAAATTTCATGAGACGCCATGGCGCGGGAAATTCATTCCATTATATTAAAGAATTTACGGAAAATTTGTGATAGGCTAGGCTACAACAAATTACTGAGTTTGTTTTTGCGTGCATAGAGTTAAGTTTGCCCAGTTTGAAATAACAGTTTTTTTTATATATTTTCCGGAAAAAATCAAAACAAAATAAATACAACAGTCACAGGTGGATACTGAATTTGTTTTTAGACAATAATTGTATTCAACTAGCTGAAATTCAGTATTAAGAAAGACTCATTGAAATATGTACCTACTGATGGAATATTCAAACTATACTTTTTTCTTTTTCGCAGAGTTTTGATCAGTCCTGGAATTGTGATCCTGAAATTCACTGTTACTTATTGCAGCAGTAATTAAAATCTTTAACAGTAATGTGGAATCAGTCTTATTATATGGCTGTGAGACATGGAAAACAAGTAAAATTATACAAAATAAACTGAAAACATTTGTTAATAGATATTTACGAAGAATTTTAAAAATTATATGGCCAGATATAATCACAAACTCAGAACTATGGAAGATAACAAATCAGAAAGAAATCACAATAGAAATCAAAAGACGAAAGTGGAATTGGATAGGGCACACAATCAGGAAAGAAGATGGAGCAGTAGAAAGAATGGCTTTGGATTGGAACCCCCAGGGTAGTAGAACAAGAGAAAGGCCAAAAAATACATGGAAGAGAACAGTTTTGGGGGAAATTGCTAGGGATTGGAAAACATGGGGCAAAGTGAAGAAGTTGGCTACAAATAGGGTCCGATGGAGGCACTTTGTGAATGCCCTATGCTCCTCATGAGGAGATACAGGAGTTTGATTGATTGATTATTGCCGCAGTAGAATGTACACTGGGCACAGGGAGTGTGAGGTTTCTGCAATACTTGAAAAACTTACATATGTATATTACAACCATATGAATATCTGAATTTCAGAAGAAATGAGACTTGTGGAGTTGGTGCAATTCAGGATTCGTATTTCATCAGAAACTAGAAAATCCCAACCAAACCTGTACTGAATAAATTATCATTACTGAAAACAATCTTACAAACAAGCTGTTACTGGTGGCCAATAATCAATTTTTAGACAAGAGTGTAGGCTTCGTTTCCAGACAAGCTTACTGTTAGATTCCACTAAGTCCTCGTCTGCAGTGTCATGAAACTCAGGAATTAGCCAGTGAGTCCATTGTGTGCTGCTGTCAACACGACAGTTTTGTTCTTGTTGCTGGACGGACCAAATGACTGCACTAACTGCATTTCCGATTGTAATCTTGATCTCAGCGATAAATATTGATGGTCTCGGAGACAGGAACATCGTTATCATTAGACTCGGACGTGGAGGAACCGCAGGCAAAATCCACTCCTATTAACCATCAATATAACGGGATGTTAACTTATCCCTTGGTAATTACAATGAAGGAATACTGGAGGTGAAGGACACTGGGCTATGCAGGGCACCAGAAAATCCGATCTATAACATCCAGGATGTGTTCTGCTGAAGAAACTGAAGCGAAAATGTCAAAAATAGAAATGTCGCAGGCCACAGAATTTTTCATATAACAGGAAGCAAAAATGAGATGAACTTGCGATATTACCTCTTGTTGTCGTAACAAGCTATTTCCCACAGCTGTGGAGTAACTGTTAGCATGCCTTACCGTGAAATGAGCGGGCCCGGGTTCAAAATCTGGTTGGGACAAGTTACCTGATTGAGGTATACTACAAGAATTTGGACTGAAATAAATTACTTTTCGGTGGCTGCGTAGTGTATGTCACCAGCCTGTTATTAATTAATTAATTAATTTATTTATTTATTTACTTATTTATTTATTTAATTTATTTAATTAATTAATTTATATATTTATTTATTTAATATATTTAATTTATTTATTTATTTATTCATTCATTTATTCATTCATGTATTCATTCATTTATTTATTCATGCATTCATTCATTTATTTATTCAGTTATTAATTAATTTATTTATTTATATATTCATTTATGTATTCATTTATTGATTGATTGATTGATTGATTGATTTATTTATTTATTTATTTATTCATTTATTCATTTCCTTATTGGTTAATTTATTCATTTTTATTATTATTTATTGACTTATTCATTTATTTATTCATTTAATTATTTATTTATTTATTTACTTATTTATTTATTAAATTTATCTATTTATTTATTCATTTATTTACTTATTTGTTTATTAAATTAATTTATTTATGTATTTATTTAATTATTTATTTATTCATTTATTCATTTATTTATTTATTTATTTATTTACTTATTTATTTATTTACTTGTTTATTTAGTTATTTATTTATTTATTCATTTATTTATTTACCTATTTATTTATTTGTTTGTTTATTCATTTATTCATTTACTTATTTACTTATTTATTTATTTATTCATTTATTCATTTATTCATTTACTTATTTATTTATTTATTTATTTAATCTGGTGGAGTTAAGGACATGAGGCCTTCTCCACCACACCACTAGAATACAAATATACATAGTACATAGTACAAAAAAATAAATGCAGAGAGAAGTAAATAAGAAATAGATATATTAGTCATTAAAAAAATTACTAAATACCAGTAGCCAATGTCCTCGCCTTGAAAGCAATGATCTGGTGGAGGGGCTTCCATACTTCTTATGCAGACCCATTATCTGCGAGAAACATCTACTGTGGTGGACGGCAGGTTCGGCGTCACGCAAACACAAGAGATTCCCTATTTTTCGAAACGGAGGTGACAATGAATGAAAAATTGTTGCGAGTGTTGTTGGAATGACGAGGAGAAAACTTCGAGAAAAACCTTCACAACCTTGGCTTTGTCCACAGTGATACAGGTAATTCTGCCATCTCCGAGATCTGAACTCGTCGTCATAAACCACAGCAATGTCAACTGACCTGGCAAGATCGCTAATCAGCAACGATGGAGTTACAGCGGCAGAAGAACTCTAAGTGCGAGAAAGAAAAAAACTTCATTTGAAGCTGTTCTGCCCACCATAAACCTCGTAGGATCTGATTGGAGTCGAATTCCATCCACAAACAGAGAAAACACTCGATCAAAACAAGCAGAGGCTTGGACCACGCAGCTGCTTATGAAGAGCATTTGCTCCGCTATCCAGAGAATATCCACAACGTCACGAATCGGGCTTTTCTTCTCTTAGAAGTGAATTACAGGGAAATTGCCTGACTGCTTTCATCCTTCTCTTCCGAGAGACGAGTGGCATTACAACTGCTTCGATATTTGAACTCCTTTAGTTTGAACCCCATACAGACATTCCCTGGCTTCCAGTAGGCTACTGGTCTTTCAATCACTCTCCATCTCTTTCGCTCTGCAGGAAGGCTCGCCCATATCTAAGTACTTGCCGGCACAGTTGTACTTATCAAGAGGCTGGGAATGTGTGACCAAAATTACGGGCCAAAGTTCAACAAAATGAAATCCAGAAGTCACCTAATTCGAAAGAAGCAATTGGTGGCAAGAGCTTTAGATTCGGTAAACGAATAATGAAGAAATGCGGGGTCGAAAACTCAAAATTACGTCGACCGTGCCAGAACACAACTAAAGTTATATTACTCCCCAGCTGTGTCACTGAGGTTCTAAGGATGGGAACATGGAATTCAAATGGTCCCAAGGTCGATTCCTTAGAGGTCTTGAGATAAGGAGAAAAGGAGGGTGGGGCAACTCTCCCCGTGGGGCATCTCTCCCGGAATTACCTTATTAGACACAAGACAAATTGTATTGTATACTTATTAATTTCAATTCAGGAATCCGCCCCTGAGCACGAGTTCTACTCTTTCAGGGGCGAGCTAAAGTTTTTTCTATATATAATATATGTTATGTTATAATTATCAACAAAATAATAAATAAATAAATAAATAAATAAAAGAAAGGATGAATTAATTTTATTTAAAAATTGATGTAATGAACATTGGTAGTAATGGTGATGATAGTAGTAGTAGTAGTAGTAATAGTTGTAGTACTAGTGGTAGTACTAGTAGTAGTAGTAATAGTAGTAGTAGTAACAGTTGTAGTAGTAATAGTTGTAGTACTAGTGGTAGTAGTAGTAGTAGTAGTAATAGTTGTAGTAGTAGTAGTAGTAATAGTTGTAATAGTAGTAATAGTAGTAGTAGTAATAGTTGTAGTAATAGTAATAGTAGTAGTAGTAGTAGTAGTAGTTGTAGCAGTAGTAGTAGTAATAATAGTTGTAATAGTAGTAGTAGTACTAATAGTTGCAGTAGTAGTAGTAATAGTTGTAGTACTAGTTGTAGTAGTAGTAGTAGTAGTAGTAGTAATAGTTGTAGTAGTAGTAGTAATAGTTGTAGTAGTAGTAATAGTTGTAGTAGTAGTAATAGTAGTAGTAGTTGCAGTAGTAGTACTAGTAGTAGCAATTGTAGTAGTAGTAATAGTTGTAGTAGTAGTAATAATAGTTGTAGTAGTAGTAATAGTTGTAGTAATAATAGTAGTAGTAGTAATAGTTGTAGTAGTAGTAATAGTTGTAGTAGTAGTAGTAATAGAAGTAATAGTTTTAGTAGTAGTAATAATAGTTGTAGTAGTAGTAATAGAAGTAATAGTTTTAGTAGTAGTAATAATAGTTGTAGTAGTAGTAATAGTTGTAGTAGTAGTATTAGTAATAGTTGTAGTAGTAGTAATAGTTGTAGTAGTAGTAGTTGTAGTAATAGTTGTAGTAGTAGTAGTAGTAGTAGTAGTAGTTGTAGTAGTAGTACTAGTAGTAGTAATTGTAGTAGTAGTAGCAATAGTTGTAGTAGTAGTAATAGTTGTAATAGTAGTAGTAATAGTTGTAGTAGACCTAGTAGTAATAGTTGTAATAGTAGTAGTTGTAGTAGTAGTACTAGTAGTAGTAATTGTAGTAGTAGTAGCAATAGTTGTAGTAGTAGTAGTAACAGTTGTACTTACTTACAAATGGCTTTTAAGGAATCCGAAGGTTCATTGCCGCCCTCACATAAGCCCGCCAGCGGTCCCTATCCTGAGCAAGATTAATCCAGTCTCTATCATCATACCTCACCTCCCTCAAATACATTTTAATATTATCCTCCCATCTACGTCTCGGCCTCCCTAAAGGTCTTTTTCCCTCCGGTCTCCCAACTAACACTCTATATGCAATTCTGGATTCGCCCATACGTGCTACATGCCCTGCCCATCTCAAACGTCTGGATTTAATGTTCCTAATTATGCCAGGTGAAGAATACAATGCGTGCAGTTCTGTGTTGTGTAACTTTCTCCATTCTCCTGTAACTTCATCCCGCTTAGCCCCAAATATTTTCCTAAGCACCTTATTCTCAAACACCCTGAACCTATGTTCCTCTCTCAGAGTGAGAGTCCAAGTTTCACAACCATACAGAAGAACCGGTAATATAACTGTTTTATAAATTCTAACTTTCAGATTTTTGGACAGCAGACTGGATGATAAGAGCTTCTCAACCAAATAATAACACGCATTTCCCATATTTATTCTGCGTTTAATTTCCTCCCGAGTGTCATTTATATTTGTTACTGTTGCTCCAAGATATTTGAATTTTTCCACCCTTTCCAAGGATAAATCTCCCATTTTTTTATTTCCATTTCGTACAATATTCTGGTCACGAGACATAATCATATACTTTGTCTTTTCGGGATTTACTTCCAAACCGATCGCTCTACTTGCTTCAAGTAAAATTTCCGTGTTTTCCCTAATCGTTTGTGTATTTTCTCCTAACATATTCACGTCATCCGCATAGACAAGAAGCTGATGTAACCCGTTCAATTCCAAACCCTGCCTGTTATCCTGAACTTTCCTAATGGCATATTCTAAAGCGAAGTTAAAAAGTAAAGGTGATAGTGCATCTCCCTGCTTTAGCCCGCAGTGAATTGGAAAAGCATCAGATAGAAACTGACCTATACGGACTCTGCTGTATGTTTCACTGAGACACATTTTCGTAATAGTTGTAGTAGTAGTAATAGTTGTAGTAGTAGTAGTACTAGTTGTAGTAATAGTTGTAGTAGTAGTAATAGTTTTAGTAGTAGTAGTAGTACTAGTAGTAGTAATTGTAGTAGTAGTAGTAGTACTAGTAGTAGTAATTGTAGTAGTAGTAGTAGTAGTAACAGTTGTAGTAGTAGTAATAGTTGTAGTAGTAATAGTTGTAGTAGTAGTACTAGTAGTAGTAATTGTAGTAGTAGTAGTAGTAGCAATAGTTGTAGTAGTAGTAATAGTTGTAGTAGTATGAGTTGTAGTAGTAATAGTTGTAGTAGTAGTAGTAGTAGTTGTAGTAATAGTTGTAGTAGTAACAGTTGTAGTAGTAGTTGTAGTAGTAGTACTAGTAGTAGTAATTGTAGTAGCAGTAGCAATAGTTGTAGTAGTAGTAATAGTAGTAGTAGTAGTAGTAGTAGCAATAGTAGTAGTAGTTGTTGTAGTAATAGTTGTAGTAGTAATAGTTGTAGTAGTAGTTGTAGTAGTAGTACTAGTAGTAGTAATTGTAGTAGTAGTACCAATAGTTGTAGTAGTAGTAATAGTTGTAGTAGTAGTAATAGTTGTAGTAGTTGTAGTAGTAATAGTTGTAGTAGTAATAGTTGTAGTAGTAGTAATAGTTGTAGTAGTAGTAGTTGTAGTAATAGTTGTAGTAGTAGTAGTTGTAGTAGTACTAGTAGTAGTAATTGTAGTAGTAGTAGTAGCAATAGTTGTAGTAGTAATAGTAGTAGTAGTAGTAGTAGTTGTTGTAGTAATAGTTGTAGTAGTAGTAGTAGCAATAGTAGTAGTAGTTGTAGTAGTAGTAATTGTAGTAGTAGTAGCAATAGTTGTAGTAGTAGTAGTTGTAGTAGTAATAGTTGTAGTAGTTGTAGTAGTAGTAATAGTTGTAGTAGTAGTAATAGTTGTAGTAGTAGTAGTTGTAGTAATAGTTGTAGTAGTAATAGTTGTAGTAGTAGTAGTTGTAGTAGTAGTACTAGTAGTAGTAATTGTAGTAGTAGTAGCAATAGTTGTAGTAGTAGTAATAGTAGTAGTAGTAGTTGTTGTAGTAATAGTAATAGTTGTAGTAGTAGTAGTAGCAATAGTAGTAGTAGTTGTAGTAGTAGTAATTGTAGTAGTAGCAATAGTTGTAGTAGTAGTAGTTGTAGTACTAGTAATAGTTGTAGTAGTTGTAGTAGTAGTAATAGTTGTAGTAGTAGTAATAGTTGTAGTAGTAATAGTTGTAGTAATAGTTGTAGTAGTAATAGTTGTAGTAGTAATAGTTGCAGTAGTAGTAGTTGTAGTAGTAGTACTAGTAGTAGTAATTGTAGTAGTAGTAGCAATAGTTGTAGTAGTAGTAATAGTAGTAGTAGTAGTTGTTGTAGTAATAGTAATAGTTGTAGTAGTAGTAGCAATAGTAGTAGTAGTTGTAGTAGTAGTAGCAATAGTTGTAGTAGTTGTAGTAGTAGTAATAGTTGTAGTAGTTGTAGTAGTAGTAATAGTTGTAGTAGTAGTAATAGTTGTAGTAGTAGTAATAGTTGTAGTAGTAGTAATAGTTGTAGTAGTAGTAGTTGTAGTAATAGTTGTAGTAGTAATAGTTGTAGTAGTAGTAGTTGTAGTAGTAGTAGTACTAGTAGTAGTAATTGTAGTAGTAGTAGCAATAGTTGTAGTAGTAGTAGTTGTTGTTGTAGTAATAGCAATAGTAGTAGTAGTAGCAGTAGTAGTAATAGTAGTAGTTCAGGGTTTAAGCTAGAATATAAAAGTAATTGTCGCAAAATTGCACATATGAAAAATTATATTTGCGCAAATTGCGAAAAGTTTGTTCAATATTCTAAATAACTCTACAGAAAGATCAAATTAATCAGGTTTGCAGAAACAAAAAGTTATAAAATTTGTTTCTTGGAATTTTATTAGTATTTTCAATCCATCTTACCACACTCTAGATATACTTACGCAAGTAGATCATTACACGTAGGTATGTTTAGAATCAATTACTGCTGAATTTACATCGCATTAAAATACGTTATTTTATGGACACTCTAAACTTTGAAATTCTCTACGAGTACGCCCTTCAAGATTTATTGTTAGCAGAGTGCTAACTCTTTTATTGAAAGGCGGTTTCTAATTACAGTTTTTACAAGATTCATGCAACTAAATCCTCGCTCACAATTTACAGTACGCGATGGAATTATATAAATCAATTAGAAGAAATTGTTCACTGAACTTGTTAACTTACATGAATTGCACCAACACTTCTAAATCCGTTCCTGAACATCTATTGCTCAATACCTTTTTGAACATTGCCCATGGAATCAGCATTTCATTTAAATTCAGATTAGTTCAAACACATCTCTAATTTCATTTTCTCCATTACCATCTTCGTTTTGAAGTCCAATATGATTGTCGCATTTTTGCATTTTTTGTACATTGAAAGTTTTTTGCATTTTTAGAAATCCAATAGCAAAATAAGACAAATGCGACTGTAGCTTTTAAACCCTGCTGTAGCAGCAGCAGCAGCAGTAGTAGTAGTAAGAAATGAAGAAAGAATAAGCTAGAAAGAAATATAAATATAAAATATATATACGTACGAGGAAACAGAGAAAGGAAAAAGGAATGAGAAGAAGGAACAGAGACAAAGAAAGAAAGAAAGCAGGAACGAAAGGAAGGCGATGAGAAAGAGAAAGCAAAATTAAGGAAAGAAATAGAGAAATAAATAAAGCGAGAAGAAATAAACAGACATAAGAAAGGAGGGAAAGAAAGAAAGAAAGAAAGAAAGAAAGAAAGAAAGGAGGGATAGAAAGAAAGAAAGAGAGAAAGAAAGGAGGGATAGAAAGAAGGAAAGAAATAAAGAGAGAAAGAAAGGAGTGATAGAAAGAAAGAAAGAAAGAAAGAAAGAAAGAAAAAAGAAAGAAAGGAGGGATATAAATAAATAAATAAATAAAGAGGGAAAGAAAGGAGGGATGGATAGAAAGAAAGAAAGAAATAAAGAAAGAGAGAAAGAAAGGAGGGATAGAAAGAAAGGAAGAAAGGAGGGATAGAAAGAAAGAAAGGAGGGAAAGAAAGAAAGGAAGAGAGAAAGAAAGGAAGGATAGAAATAATAAATAAATAAATAAATAAAGAGAGAAAGAAAGGAGGGATAGAAAGAAAGAAAGAAAGAAATAAAGAAAGAGAGAAAGAAAGGAGGGATAGAAAGAAAGAAAGGAGGGATAGAAAGAAAGAAAGAGAGAAAGAAAGGAGGGATAGAAAGAAAGAAGAAAGAGAGAAAGAAAGGAGTGAAAGAAAGAAAGAAAGAAAGAAAGAAAGAAAGAAAGAAAGAAAGAAAGAAAGAAAGGAGGGATAGAATGAAAGATAGAAAGAAAGGAGTGATAGAAATAAATAAATAAATAAATAAAGAGAGAAAGAAAGGGATAGAAAGAAAGAAAGAAATAAAGAAAGAGAGAAAGGAAGGAGGGATAGAATGAAAGAAAGAAAGAAAGAAAGGAGTGATAGAAAGAAAGAAATAAAGAAAGAGAGAAAGAAAGGAGGGATAGAATGAAAGAAAGAAAGAAAGAAAGGAGTGAAAGAAAGAAAGAAAGAAAGAAAGAAAGAGAGAAAGAGAGAAAGAAAGGGGTGATAGAAAGAAAGAAAGAAAAATAAAGAAAGAAAGGAGTGATAGAAAGAAAGAAAGAAAGAAAGAAAGAAAGAAATAGAGAAAGAAAGGAGGGATAGAAAGAAAGGAAGAAAGAAATAAAGAAAGAGAGAAAGAAAGGAGGGATAGAAAGAAAGGAAGAAAGAAATAAAGAGAGAGAGAAAGAAAGGAGGGATAGAAAGGAAGAAAGAAAGAAAGAAGGAAAGGAGGGATAGAAAGAAAGAAAGAAAGAAAGGAAGAAAGAGAGAAAGAAAGGAGTGACAGAAAGAAAGAAAGAAAGAAAGAAAGAGAGAAAGAAAGAAAGAAAGGAGGGATAGAAAGAAAGAAAGAAAGAAAGATAGAAAGAGAGGAGAGATAGAAAGAAGGAAAGGAGGGATAGAAAGAAAGAAAGAAATAAAGAAAAAAGAAAGAAAGAAAGAGAGAAAGAAAGGAGGGATAGAAAGAAAGAAAGAAAGAAAGAAAGAAAGAGAGAAAGAAAGGAGGGATAGAAAGAAAGAAATAAATGAAGAAAGAGAGAAAGAAAAAGAAATAGAGAAAGAAAGGAAGAAAGAAAGAGGGAAAGAAATAAAGAAAGAAAGAAAGAAAGAGAGAAAGAAAGAAAGAAAGAAAGGAAGGAAGAAAGAAAGAAAGAAAGAAAGAAAGAAAGAAAGAAAGAAAGAAAGAAAGAAAGAAAGAAAGAAAGAAAGAAAGAAAGAAAGAAAGAAAGAAAGAAAGAAAGAGAGAAATATTTAACGATATTCAGTGAATCATTGCTATAATCTTCTATCCAGGGAACTTGTGAGTTCATAATTTTCGACTTGGAACATACATCAACCAGCAAAGCAACAAAGTTTTGACTGAGGGACCACACGGAACATAACCTCAATGAGGCACGCTCGTTAACCTCTTATCCCAGTCCATTTCTTTGCGATTAGACGTCATAAAATTAACATCCAGTGTCCGCGCCTTCTACCTGGCACACAATATAACACATCTCGGGAGGAAAGGGTCCCAGCGAGAGGGTCTCCTCATTCTGTTACTTCGTAATACAATTTCGTCAACGAGGTAGAGAGACAATAAAAAATACATCCAAGGTACCTGAAGGGTGAAAATAATGCCTGCACTTAGCCTTGGTATCAAATTACAAGAATCTTGTAAAGAAGCAAACATTTAGATACTGAAAATTCCAACAAGGGTCCGTGTTTTCTCACAGAGTCATAACTTATCGTTTGTTGTTGCTGCAGGCACAATTGAGTTCCAGCGGTCATGGTCAGTGCGATTCCGTTCGTGAATCAAGTGTCAGAAGGGGTAAAAATGTACGCCTATTGTGTGAAAATATTGCTTGATTTAAACGTTAATATTGCACAAAGATATTTGGCAAAGATCTCACGGTAAAGACTGCTATACAGTAAAACCTCGTTAATACGCTCCCGCTTATAACGTTATCTCGTTCACTATGTTTTTTTTTTTATGTTGTCCCAGAACATTTCATACATCGATAGTGTTTGGATAAAAGGGGTTAATCATTTTTTGTGCAAATGAACCTTTGCTCCCCAGGGGAATAAATGAGTTAAATTCTAAAATTGAGTGTGCAAAGAACAATAGAATACTAGTACCTATTTGATGTGTTTTAATTGTGTAGAAAATTATTTGCAGTAAGAGTTCGATGTTTAATTTTCAATTAACTAAAAACTAATTTTTATGACTTGTATTCGACAGATATTGGAGAAAAATGGGAGTATAAGGGTACAGTACATCTGTTATTCATAGATTTGAAAAATGCATTTGACTCGGTTAAGAGAGAATTTTATATGATATTCTTATTGAATTTAGCATTCCAAAGAAACTAGTTGGATTAATTGAAATGTATCATAGTAAAACGTACAGAAGAGTCCGTGAAGTCCAGTTTCTGTCTGATGCTTTTTCAATTCACTGCAGGCTGAAGCAAGGAGAAGAACCTTTACTTTTTAACTTTGCTCATGAATATGCCATTAGGAAAGTCCAGGATAAAAGAGAGGGTTTGGAATTGAACGGGTTACATCAGCTTCTTTTCTATGCGGATGACGTGAATATGTTAGGAGAAAATCCACAAACGATTATAGAAAACACGGAAATTCTACTTGAAGCGAGTAAAGCGATAGGTTTGGAAGTAAATCCCGAAAAGACAAAGTATATGATTATGTCTCGTGACCAGAATATTGTACGAAATGGAACTATAAAAATTGGAGATTTATCCTTCGAAGAGGTGGAAAAATTCAAATATCTTGGAGCAACAGTAACAAATATAAATGACACTCGGGAGGAAATTAAACGCAGAATAAATATGGGAAATGCGTGTTATTATTCGGTTGAGAAGCTTTTGTCATCTAGTCTGCTGTCAAAAAATGTGAAAGTTAGAATTTATAAAACAGTTATATTACAGGTTGTTCTGTATGGTTGTGAAACTTGGACTCTCACTTTAAGAGAGGAACAGAGATTAAGGGTGCTTGAGAATAAGTTTCTTAGAAAAATATTTGGGGCTAAGAGGGATGAAGTTACAGGAAAATGGAACAAGTTACACAACGCAGAACTGCATGCATTGTATTCTTCACCTGACATAATTATGAACATTAAATCCAGACGTTTGAGATGGGCAGGGCATATAGCACGTATGGGCGAATCCAGCAATGCATATAGAGTGTTAGTTGTGGGACCGGAGGGAATAAGACCTTTGGGGAGGCCGAGACGTAGATGGGAAGATAATATTAAAATGGATTTGAGGGAGGTGAGATGTGATGGTAGGGATTGGATTAATCTTGCTCAGGATAGGGACCGATGTCGGGCTTATGTGAGGGCGGCAATGAACCTCCGGGTTCCTTAAAAGCCATTTGTAAGTAAGCAGTAAAAATAACTCCGCAATATCGACAGCTTTTTATTCCAACCACATTCTGGTGTTAGATTTCCGAACAAAAGATCTTGAATGTCCTACATTTTGAGAAAAAAAATCATTAATTAGTTTTATAATAGATTAGTGACTTGGGAAGGAACGGAATTACCTGAAACTTACCACTGCAACATGGCTATCATCAAATATTATAGTCATTGAATAGTCCTTGCTATCGTGACTACAAATGATATCGCAACAATGCAACGGCCCTCCGAAACGTGCTGGAGAGGACAACAATACAAACACTGCACTGGTTCAAATGTATACTATAATAAAATACAAATAAATTGAATGATTAAAGAAAGAAAATGTCATCTAAATAAGAGGACTCGGGAAGGATGCAAGAATACTTGTAGCATTACCGCGCTGAATGGCGATACCAATGCGCTGACGTACGAGTAGATATTGACTGCTTCGAGGGTCCCCAGAAAGCTGCACTAAACTTCTGCCTATGGTGGAGATGAGAGCTTTGGCTTCACTACACCATGATCCAAACGTTTCAACCGCAAAAGGGACAAAAATATAATTATCTGCAAGATGTTTATATTTATGGTGTTTACTGACAGCGACACTTTCTGCTGCAGATCCTGGCGTCTTAGAGGTTGAAGACAGATGAGAAGGGGCCAGTGTATCCACACATATGGAATCCCAAATTAAGGATTTGCCTACACGCCACGGGACTAGAGTCAGACCATCGGGTCTCTTGCCGTCTGAACGGCTGATCCCGGAAGGTTCTAAGATGGATGAATCCACTGAGGATGTTAATGCTCTTTTAATGATGCCATTGAGCGATGAATCACGAAACTGGTTCATTGTTTTTTGGCTGTCGCATAGTGCTGAAGTATGGAACTTACTAGTAGTGTTCAGTTGTAACGCGTGCGTTCACTTTGGGGTAACGAGAAGGCTCGATACAGTTTTTCCTACTTCCTGAAAAAAAAAAATTGCATTTTCGAAATTACCGGTTTTGTTCGCAACCTTGACAGTTGTGATGTGTGATGGATATACTGTTTTGAGCCAGAATGCAAGAAACTAAATTATTTCGGAATGCAAAAATTTGTAACATGACATAAGGCAAAACAAAAACAGAACAAACCAACACAAACACCACGTGAGAATAAATACATAACATTAACATATCGCAATACCAATACTCACAAAATTGCAACTTCATTCAGAAAACTAAAATGCAAGATAGCATACAAAACAAATAACACAACACAGAAATATCTAAATAATCACATTAAACATTCAAATAAATATAATTCAACTGGAGTTTACAAACTAAAATGAAATAGTTGCCCACATTTTTACATAGGACAGATAGGAAGATCCTTTCACACAAGATATAATGAACATATTAAAGCTATAACCAAAACCTACATCACATCAAATTATGCAGACCACATTATCAACAATAATCATGACTACAATAATACAGAAACAGATATGGAAATTTTACGTATCAAACCAAAAAGTTCACAGTTAAACATCCTAGAACAATACGAAATATATAAGAATACAATAACATAACCACAACATATACTTACCACACAATTACAGTTCAATACCCACACATTATTCGACGTCATGATACGTCATAACACACAAACAACCAGCCCCCACCATAAGAGCAACACACCCCCACCCCTACTATCGACAAATGCACATCGCAGAATTCAAGATCCCCAGTAGTTCAGGAGACACTGAAGAAGACGTAACATCACGTCGAATCGGGCCGTCTGTCGAAGGTATATACCTTTTTTAATATTTTAACACTTTTTAAAGTATGAATTACTTACTTACTGGCTTTTAAGGAACCCGGAGGTTCATTGCCGCCCTCATATAAGCACGCCATCGGTCCCTATCCTGAGCAAGATTAATCCATTCTCTATCATCATATCCCACCTCCCTTAAATCAATTTTTATATTATCTTCCCATCTACGTCTCGGCCTCCCTAGTGGTCTTTTTCCCTCCGGCCTCCCAACTAACACTCTATATGCATTTCTGGATTCGCCCATACGTGCTACATGCCCTGCCCATCTCAAACGTCTGGATTTAATGTTCCTAATTATGTCAGGTGAAGAATAGAATGCGTGCAGTTCTGCGTTGTGTAACTTTCTCCATTCTCCTGTAACTTCATCCCTCTTAGCCCCAAATATTTTCCTGAGAGTCTTATTCTCAAACACCCTTAACCTATGTTCCTCTCTCAACGTGAGAATCCAAGTTTCCCAACCATAAAGAACAACCGGTAATATAATTGTTTTATAAATTCTAACTTTCAGATTTTTTGACAGCAGACTGGATGATAAAAGCTTCTCAACCGAATAATAACAGGCATTTCTCATATTCATTCTGTGTTTAATTTCCTCCCGAGTATCATTTATATTTGTTTACTGTTGCTCCAAGATATTTGAACTTCTCCACCCCTTCAAAAGATAAATTTCCAATTTTTATATTTCCATTTCGTACAATATTATCGTCACGAGACATAATCGTATACTTTGTTTTTTCGGGATTTACTTCCAAACCTATCTCTATTTGCTTCCAGTAAAATTGCCGTGTTTTCCCTAATCGTTTGTGGATTTTCTCCTAACATATTCACGTCATCCGCATAGACAAGCAGCTGATGTAACCCGTTCAATTCCAAACCCTCTCTGTTATCCTGGACTTTCCTAATGGCATACTCTAGAGCAAAGTTAAAAAGTAAAGGTAATAGTGCATCTCCTTGCTTTAGCCCACAGTGAATTGGAAACGCATCTGACAGAAACTGACCTATACGAACTCTGCTGTACGTTTCACTGAGACACATTTAACGTATGACTAAGTAATTTTATGTTTGTTATATGAAAATACGTGTCATCTTGATGACACTGTTTACTTCAATGCGTAGTCTTTTCTGCCATCCATTGTCATGTGACCATCTACTAAACTTTGTACATCCTGCAGTAAGTCTAAGCATCCATACAGACGGATAAAGGGCTGCTGATAATTTGCCCAGCTCTCAAGAGGTAGAGATGGAGGCAGAGGATTTCGATGAAAACACACTCCACCGGCAGCAAATCCAACCTACTTCAAAAGGCTTTGGAGCTCTGTGGAGATATTCCTATTCTGAGATACGTGGGGGTGGGCCGGGGTGAGCAGTAAGGGTACAGTCTGCAATATTAGCTATCATATAAAGAACGTGCAACAAAAGGAATAACACTAAGCAAATGTAAGACTGGCCTCCCCAGGCAGTGGACTGTATCCCTAGTTCTTGATACTCGACGTCAAATCCGATTAGCACAGACTACGTAATTATCGAGGCAGGCCCAAGTCAGAATTATAGACAATTGAGAATCGGAACAAAGTTATAGTTATAATTGTTGTTTACAAGTACGTATTTGTTACCGAGCATTATGTCTGCATAAAGAAGCTTGAAACATTTGGATGTCCTACAGCTGCCGTGTTAATAATATGACGTAACACGCAATATATTTTTTTGTTGGTAGTAGGCTACTATAAGAAGGCAGAAGGGAGGGGGGATTATTCTCTTCGCATCGCGGTTTTCTATCCCCAATTCGCTATTCAAAAGATAGATTGGTACGGCTGAAAGTAAAGGGTGTCGGAACGTGAAGAACCTTAACTTGCAGAGTTAAGAGGTGAGAAAACTTTCAGCTGATTTACATCACAATAACATTATACCAAAGGCAAGGTATCTTCAATGCCTTGTAAAGATATCAAAGTGCTATACGCCAAATCTGAATGTGCAGGACAACTGTACGTGAAGACAATAAAATTCCATTATAAATTTTATAATATTTAAACTACAAATGCACAAAATGTTGCAGTCATTAATAACTGATGCAATTTTTTAAAGTTTTACTAGATAATTTAGAAGTAGAACCCGGATGTTTGGCAAAATGCCTTTTTTTGCTGGGTGGAAGTAAATCATACCTTTTGAGAAGATTAACTCCATATGTAGATGAAATTATTGGGGATCATCAGTATGGTTTTAGGCGTAATAGATCGACTATTGATCAGATTTTTTGTATTCGACAGATATTGGAGAAAAAATGGGAGTATAAGGGTACAGTACATCAGTTATTCATAGATTTCAAAAAGGCGTATGACTCGGTTAAGAGAGAAGTTTTATATAATATTCTTATTGAATTTGGTATCCCCAAGAAACTAGTTCGATTAATTAAAATGTGTCTTAGTGAAACTTACAGCAGAGTCCGTATAGGCCAGTTTCTATCTGATGCTTTTCCAATTCACTGCGGGCTAAAGCAGGGAGATGCACTGTCACCTTTACTTTTTAACTTCGCTCTAGAATATGCCATTAGGAAAGTTCAGGATAACAGAGAGGGTTTGGAATTGAACGGGTTACATCAGCTTCTTGTCTATGCGGATGACGTGAATATGTTAGGAGAAAATCCACAAACGATTATAATAATAATAATAATAATAATAATAATGATTTATTTTAGCTGGCAGAGTTAAGGCCGTAAGGCCTTCTCTTCCACACAACCAGCAAAAAGTGTATATACATATGCATGAACTTACAAAGATTAGGGAAAACGCGGAAATTCTACTTGAAGCAAGTAAAGAGATAAGGTTGGAAGTGAATCCCGAAAAGACTAAGTATATGATTATGTCTCGTGATCAGAATATTATACGAAATGGAACTATAAAAGTTGGAGATTTATCCTTCGAAGAGATGGAAAAATTCAGATATCTTGGAGCAACGGTAACAAATATAAATGGGACTCGGGAGGAAATTAAACACAGAATAAATATGGGAAATGCGAGTTATTATTCGGTTGAGAAGCTTTTGTCATCTAGTCTGCTGTCAAAAAATCTGAAAGTTAGAATTTATAACACAGTTATATTACCGATTGTTCTGTATGGCTGTGAAACTTGGACTCTCACTCTGAGAGAGGAACAGAGTTTGAGGGTTTTTGAGAATAAGGTTCTTAGGAAAATATTTGGAGCTAAGAGGGATGAAGTTACAGGAGAATGGAGAAAGTTACACAACGCAGAACTGCACGCATTGTATTCTTCACCTGACATAATTAGGAACATTAAATCCAGACGTTTGGGATTGGCAGGGCATGTAGCACGTGTGGGCGAATCCAGAAATGCATATAGAGTGTTAGTTGGGAGGCCAGAGGAGAAAAGACCTTTGGGGAGGCCAAGACGCAGATGGGAAGATAATATTAAAATGGATTTGAGGGAGGTGGGATATGATGGTAGAGACTGGATTAATCTTGCTCAGGATAGGAACCAATGGCGGCTTATGTGAGGGCGGCAATGAAGCTTCGGGTTCCTTAAAAGCCAATAAGTAAGTAAGTAAGTAAATCATATTTGCATAGATATAAATGTGATTTGGGGTAAATCAATAGGGTCAATTTTTATTTTGCCTATTTTGCCTTCTTAAGGTGTTTCTTACTAATAAATGCCCTTTTTGTGATTTTTGTAATATTTCTTGTTTATTTGCAATTTTCTAATTAAATGTAACGTAATGTGTATGAAATTTAAATATTTGAAACAATGACTAACTTTACTAACAATAAATAATAAATAAAAGTAATTTATTTTGGCGTTTAATCTGCTAATAATCGTGCTTTAATACTATTAGTATAATATTAATAATGATCGACAATTCACAGTTACAAATATAATATTGTCATGTCTTCACGATACCAACAATCAGCTTTATAATTTTAAATATTAAGCCCGTTCTCATAGAAGTTGTCACGTAGCATTTTCAACTGTTTTCTTTCATATTTTCAAATCTTAGTAGCCTATTACAAGTTTCTGCTACACGTGTTTATTATTGTAGGCGAAAGAAATTTGAGTGAGGAACAGTCAGTTATTGTCAGGTGACAGAAGGTATAAGATCGGTTAGCTAGAATGCCTAAATTCAGTAAACTAATGAAAAGTAAACTTCATGCCTACGTTAATGAATTTGGTGCCCATGTGTTTTATACCGATGGAACAGTTTTGTTATGTAAGGTTTGTGAAAAGACAGTTAGGCCTAATCACGAGAAAAAATATTTTATAAGTCAACATGTGTCAACTACGAAGTAAAAATGTGAGCTATGTTGATATAATTTAAATTCATTGCTAAATTATATTACGTCTTTTTAATATTTATAATGCCTTTTTCAAAGATTATTGTGCCTTTTTTTTACTCTTTTATTGCCTGTTATAAATGTCTAAACATCCGGGCTCTATTTATGGGTATTTTAAGGTGTAAGGTGTAACTTTGTTTCTCGGTAATTGATTATTGATTATTTAACGACGCTTTATCAACTGCTATGGTTTAATAGCATCTGAATGAGATGAAGGTGATAATGTCGGCGAAATGAGTCCAGGGTCCAACGTCGAAAGTTACACAGCATTTGCTTTTATTGGTTTGAGGGAAAAGCCCGGAAAAAAACCTCATCCAGGTAACTTGCTCCAATCAGGATTTGCTAGTTTCATGATCAGGCGTGCTAACCAATATTCCATAGCAGTGGACTAGTAATTGTTTCTTTACTCACTAGTAAATACTATGTGAAAAAAATCTATATAAAACAAACAAATTTTGATATGAAGCTGGGATGTTGTGTAGACTTTAAGAAATAGAGTAGCTACCTTAAAAGTACCGTTAGAATATTTTGGTATTGATAGAAGACTTTAAAATAGATTTACAGAAATTATGAACACCGGCTGGACTCCGGACTCATTTCATCGGCATTATCACCTTCATCTCATTCAGACGCTAAATAACATAAGATGTTGATAAAAAGTCGTAAAATAACCTACTAAAAATATACCAATGTATGAAGATTTTTAAATACAACATTTTCATTTTGCTCTTTATAGTACAGTCACAGACATAAAAATGCAAAAAAAAATGCAGTTTTATAAAGAAAATGATATAATGCTCTCAAGAATATCACAGAATCACAAATCTTGTCTTAAATGAAAGCTAAAGGACTGCTAATCAATTTTGTTTGATGATTTTTAGAAATTTTAATTTTTATATTTTTATCTTGCATTTTTATGAACAAAAAGTAAAATTGCACGTCTATTTTCAACTTATTCTTTAATTTTCAATTCGAAAATTTCCACTTATAGAATTATTCATGTATGAAGAGAGAATATGCTCTGAAAATTTTATTTAATTATATCTATTATTGACTGAGATGTTAGTTAGTTAGTTAGTTAGTTAGTTAGTTAGTTAGTTAGTTAGTTAGTTAGTTAGTTAGTTAGTTAGTTAGTCAGTCAGTTAGTTAATTATGTAGTTAGTGGGTTTAAAAAGGGCATGTTAGCTACTATGGCTAGTTGCACTTTTATCTAAAATCCTTCACAAAACTAAAACATAAATAATACAATAAGCGGAATGCATAAAAAACTAAAAAACGTTGTCACAGTAAAACCAAAGTAAGGTACACAAACGCAGTATCAACAAGGTGTTTCATAAAATTCATAAAAGTGAGCAGTTCTCAGACCCTAAGCAGTATTAGTTAGTGGGGTTTAAAAAAGGCGCGTCAGCAACTATGGCTAATTGCGCCCTTGTATGAGATATTACATATTAAATGTTTAAAAATGTGAAAGAAACAAACTCCGGATGTTCAAGGAGACTGGAGCGCTGAGGATATTTAAAAATGGCGTAAAAGCAATTATTTTCTTCCTAACGACCTTGAAACTTCGCTCAAATGAAGCCAATACCACAGTCTACTATATACAGTCACGAAGCTTGAGTTTTGAGGGTGCTAGAAACAATAGACTGTGACGGTACTATTTTGCATTGCCTGTAATGAGGCGATATTAGCGATCCTAGTGGTGAGCAACTATCTAATGTTTGCATATTTACTACGTATTGAGCTTCGCGACTGTATATACTAGACTGTGCCAATACTATGGAATAATTTTAAGCTAAAAATAAAAAAATATGTTAATTTTGACACATATTTGGTCATTCCTGTAGGGCCTTCCCCTTAAAGGGAGAGCGAGAGGAATATAAACTTCTATAAAAAGGGGATGATTAACTACAGAGAATAGAAGAGGAAAGGAGAGAGAGCGAGCCAGAAGCATATTTTCCGAATCTGTAACCGAATTGAATTTTCTCGGAAATCTGAAACACTTACGTTGCAGTCTTGATATGTTTATATAAGACAGGGCTTGGAAACGACGAGGATTCATAGCATTATGGCACTATGTCGTAATTCAAGTACGGAATAGAGACTCGTTTTTATATCTGTAACCGGGAAGTAGCGGCATAACTTGATGTGTAATAGCCAGCAGATATTGTTCCTCTGGGATGCGTGCAGGGTTTCATTATTTAAAGAAAACAACTCCGAAAGACTAAATCAAAATATATAAAAGTCCCGCTCGATCGGGTGAATGTGGTTGCAATACTGCAAGGAGGCGGTGGGAGGGGGCGAATAGAATATATATCTCTGGATCAGCGAGGCTCTTGAAGCAAGAAGGGGCCAGAGCGAGTGGTGCACTTGTAATCAGTGTGCACGTGTAGTATAAAATGTATATTTGTGGGCAAGAAATGCAAGGTAACAAGATTAAGACACAAGACGTAAAGTTGGAGATAAAAAATAAAAATAAAAAATGAAGGGCAAAAACTTAAAATATATATATATATATATATATATATATATATATATATATAATTTGAACTGGTAATGGAAATTACGGGAAAACGGCTGAACGGATTTTAATAAATGACCCTTCATTTTGAAGCTTGGAATCCAAAGTTTTTAAAAAAAAATAGTAGTTTTCAGTGAAGCGTTAGTTTTCCTACATATATTTTCCAAAATTCATCTTTCGTCAGTTTTGAGAACTAATTGCATTTCAACAGTCGGCCGTGATTTCAGAATAAAACAAAACACACACTACAATAAACAATAGGTTATTACACGAAGGCCATGACCTGCAAGATTAGAGTTCAAATTCAGTTGGTTATTAAAAACTCAAGACTTGCTAAAATAATTTACAGGTCTGATTTTGCGGTGTGTAATTTTCTGAGTGCAGCTGTGTATTGGATATTAAAATCTACAAAACTTGAGGTTGTTTGATAACATTATTACCATTAGAAATGAAATATTATTATAGTTAACGCCATGATGTTACTATTTTTCGTTAATTGTACGTATTAGTGCTATATTGATGATATGAAAGTGAAACGTTTTTGGGGGTACATAAACTTAAGTAGATGTAGAGAATATCTTAAATTAGATCTTCATTTCTATAATTTACTGAGTGGCGGCTATTTTACAAATGAACTTACAAAACTTACTTAAGACAATAATATTGTTATTAAAAATCAAATATTTTCATAGTTACTAATCAAGTGGGGTTGCGTCTTTTTCATAAACTTATTGGTGGTGTGGTGTAGATATTTATATGAGTCATTCTCTTCACTAATGGCTCGAGAGAGCGCAAAAATTATAGTTCCTAAGGAAAGACCAAAAGGCATTACTTACTGATAAAATAAGAGACCTAGAAAATTTTGTAGTCTCCCGATCATTTCAGCAAGATGTCTTAGCAGGATAAAATGATTTTACCCTCTACATTTCAAGCTCTACATGCAGCAGCTATACCAAGACGCTATGTCTATTGTTCGAAAACATAGAAAACCTGACTTTTTTTAACTTTCACCTACAATCTGCAATGACCTGAAATAGCTATTGCATTATTCCCACATGAAAAACTCGCTGATCGTCCTGACATTGTTACTTGCGATTTCGCATTGAAACTCAAGAACTGAAGACGAATAGGTTCAAAGAAAAGTATTTGGCATAAAAAAAAAACATTAAGAGGGAGTATGTTTCACTATTATGGAAGCAAATAACTTTCAAAATGTCTAATATTCTTCATTGAAAACAAATCTGAACAATTTTTATTTGAACTTCTTATGGAATTAATTTGCAGTATTTGCTGCACAAGCCACTAGTAAATATTTAATTTAAAAGTCAAGAATTAAAAATAGTAAAGAAATAAAATATGAACAAAAAGGCACAATTAAAGTAAAGACGAAAACAAGTAATAATTTAAAGGTAATATCAACTATTTCAATAAAGGCACAGTTTAAGAAAGAAACAGAAGTGAAACCAGGTACAAAAGACGAAGATAAAAGATAAGAAAATGGAACAATTTGAAAAAAAATGTAAAAAAAAAAGACAAAGTTAAAAAAAAAAGGTGAAGATAAACGTAGAAATAAGGCAAAGTGGGTGTGTTTTTTTTTAAATTTCAAATTTATTTATATTGTGTAAAAAAGGTAAAGGTATCCCCGTCACACGCCATGAAGGCACTTGGGGGGCATGGAGGTAGAGCCCCATGCTTTCCATAACCTCGGCACTAGAATGAGGTGGTGTGGTCGGCACCACGCTCTGACCGCCTTTTACCTCCGGGAAAGACTCGGTACTCAATTTTATAGGAGATCGAGTGAACCTCGGTGCCGGTCTGGAAGTTTGGTAACAAGAAAAATCCCGTCACCACTTGGGATCGAACCCCGGACCTTCCAGTCCGTAGCCAGCTGCTCTACCAACTGAGCTACCCGGCCGCCGTTATTTATATTGTGTATTTAATACAAATTAAAATTTTTAAAACATTTACAAAAAAACACATAAATATAAAATACAGATTTACATAGCGTTCGCTTACATAATATAGGCCGACTGAGCGGCGCGCGACCGGCACAAAGCCATACAACACGCGGCAAACCGTCTCCCGCACGTTCGACAGTCCATTTCAGTCTATCTATAGGCGTGGTTGTGTTGATGTTAGATTGCGTGTTATTATTTTTTTAGCTTAGCTGTATCAACTACTAGGTTATTTAGCGTCGGTGGGATTGGTGGTAGCGAAATGGTAGGCCTATTTGGCGAGATGAGACCGAGGATTCGCCATAGAATACCTGACATTTGCCTTACGGTTGGGGAAAACCTCGGAAATAACCCAACCAGGTAATCAGCTCAAGCGGGAATCGAAACCGCGTCGAGTGAAACTCTGAATCGGAAGGTAAGCGCCTTAGTCGACTGAGCTACGCCGGTGGCTGCGTGTTATTCTTGTGATTGTGTTAATGAGCTTAGAAGGTAAAGAAACAGAAGTGAAATAATGAAAGATGTAGAGATAAAAATCAAGGAAGTGAAAGATAACTAGATAAAATTGAAAAAAAGATACAATGTAAAGAGTTAGAATTTAAGAATACAAAGGTAAATGAATTGGAGTAAAAGAAATTGAAGTTTTAAAAGTAGAAAACAAAACGACAGATATTAAAAGATAGAAGGTAAAGTCAAGAAGTAGATGGTAAAGATATAGAAGGCAAAAAAGGTAAATGATAAAGAGATAGAAGGAAATAAAAGTAAACGGTAAAGGACGGAAGGAAAAAAAAATAGAAGGTAAAGAGAAAGAATGCGGAGGCATAAAAGATACAAAAGTAGAAACTAAAATTATTTTAATTTACAAATTCCCTAAAGTAATAAACGTACAACGTAAGAGAAGAATGAAAGAAAAAGTTTTGAGAAGGATGATCAAGTCAATAACGTTAACGATGAAAAGAAGTCTATTTACAACCCATGTATTCCTCACTTCAGTGAGAGATACAAAATGAATATTAATACATGGGAAGTGAAAGGACCTCTTTTTGACTCTACGGGAACTTCATGTAAGTTAACCAAAACCATTCTCCTTTCTCTTAAATTTTCTAATGAGGACATTAACAAAATTTGTCTAATGGTATTGAGAGATTCATTATCCATTTTACACAATCACTTGTATAATACTACGAGTATGTAATTTTTTTTACCTCATTTCATTACTCTTCAATGTATTTTCATCTCGTGTTTCTCCGAAATCAAATTGTACTTTATTTTTAAATTTATCATTGTGCCGTATTCTCTCCGCAATCATATTGTATTTTTAATTTAACCCCTGCTTTGTATTCTGGATCCTAGTGGTCAGCCGTAGATTTCGGCCAGATGCCCCAAATTGTGGAATTTGTGTGAAAAATGTGTTAACACAGTATACCAGTAGCCTACAAACATTCAAGTGAAGTAAAAGAAGAAGAAAAAGAGAAATCGTTCATTGGTATTTGGACAGGCATTGGACATATTCATTTACAGCAGCGGATATAGACTAACAAATTTACTAATTGAAAAGAAAATAAAAGTCGGCAATTTCATAGGCCACTCTTTCCCGTATGCGAAGCCACATTATTCGAACGTTGTATTTGAATACCAAGTGCAGGTACAGGCCGAGAGGATGGGACACAGTTGCGATTGCTGATATAATTCATCGAATCGAATTCCGAACTAGACTCAACATCTGCTTCTGTGCAAGAAACAGATTTTGATGTCCTTTGTTACGCGTGTGCATTGACAAAATATGGCCCTACTTACAAGAACTGGAGGATTTATCTTATAAATCAGTAGACAAGACTTAGTGGGAAGTTACCAAGCTTCACAGAAGGGTTAACTTCGTCACTTTGTGCTTGGATGTATTGAAGTGTTAAACTAAAATATAATATCTGATTGTATTTAATATTTCTTTATGCAATCCATGCACCAAAACATGCTTGTTATGACGTTATTATGCACAACTGGTCTAATTCTGGCACTGGTGCCAGAAAAGGTTATCTAGCAACTAGCATTCCATGACGTCATCACCGCCTTCACAACACAATTTTATACAACGTACCTGTAAGAAAAAGCTTAAAAAAACAACAAAATAACATTGTCTTAGAAACGGTTACTTAGCAACCATGCAATAGGCTATATTACGTCATATCCAGTATTAATGTCTCTACTACGTCATAAACAGGCTTCGGTCCTGGACACAGAAACGCATTAAGTTCAGAACGCACAGACGATAGTGTTGTGTTGGTCGAGTAGAGTGGGAGTTGGAGCGCGCCATTACTTCGTGTCTCAACATGTAAACAGTCCGTCACAGTATGGCACTGTTTCCCCGTAAATTGATGATCATGAATACATTAAGATGCAACTAGACGGTTAAACTTTTCTTTCAACTTTAAAGCAATGAATGCAAGATTGATATTTAATATTAATTAATATATTTACGCAGTGAAGACGACGTTCAAAACGGCGCACCATGTAGACACAAAATCTTTATGCATCTTAATTGAACGTACCTTTTAAACTTGATTCTTTCAATATTCTTCCCAGATTGCACGCATACGCGATTGGAATATTGAACCGTGTAGATGCAGCTTTAGTTCCGTTACACACTACAGCGAGAATGCGTTTGTCGAGCTATAAAAAATGCTTTCGTGTATCACTGATTATAAGTAAAGGTCGAAATAAGGCACAGCTGACGTTGGTCCTGCTCCCACAGGTAACTTATGTAGCCTATAAAATTTGTATTTTGTGAATGAAATTAAACAATTAATAGAAAGTCAGATGTTCAAATTTATGGAACATCATCGCATATCAAACTCAAAGACCTTGCATAGTAATAATAAGGTCTTTGATCAAACTATCTTCCGTATGGCGTAATAAAATTCGTGTTTTAATTAGGCCTATCTATACAGAGATGGCTTCACTGTGTAGCAACATGTCTCGCTGTGAATACATAAGCATTGGTATATAGCTGTCCCCACTGTTACTGTTAAATTAAATTATGATTTTAGCAGATACAGTATTTCGTATATTATTTTGTGCGAGATCGTGCGTATTTGCTTGTTTTCCGCACAGAACCAATACACGGTAAGTGTGAAATACCACATTCAGTATTCCCAACGTAACACACATAACAATTTCCCTCTTCTTACCGCTTAAGCGCGACATTCATTTTACTGCTTTAGGCTTTTAACATATTATTTTTAGAGACTTTTAACATAGTAATAATTATAAATTGGAAACTTACCACTGCAATTTCACCTAAATTGCAATGTTAATTATTGTTTCTAAATATTTGCAAAAATTAAGTAAAGTCTACTACTCCACGAAACTTATTGCATTCCTGATACAAGTAACATTAAGGAAGCAGTGCAAAAATCAACAAGATTCCAGATGCCGATGTTATTACTGCAATATGTTATATAAATAATATTGTTAAAATATTAAAATGAAAAATAAATCATTACATAACCTTACCGTTTGTTTTAAGTTCGCATTTATAGACTGGAGAAAAAAAAAGACAGACGTATATCATGGCCTGCTAGAGTATAGTAAACACAGAAAACATTTTATAGCAGCAATGTTGAAGAAAGATATTTTGGTTTTCCGAAGTTGCCGTCATTAAACAGAAACCAACATGGAGATTTCATTGCAACTAATTAGAAATTCGTCTTTCAGGTATGTAATAAACGATCTTCGCACAAAATAATGTACGATACACGAGCGGTATGTTTGTTTTCATGTTCTCGGAAATTAAAAAAGCTCAACTACATTTCGATTTTTCAATCTTTTCCTCGACCATGAAAACGTCAACATACCGCTCTTGTAACGTATATTACTATTACGTTATAATAATAAGAGAAAAGTGCAGTACATGTAATTAACATTGTTAAACCTGTATTTCGCTTTTCGCAATTGGCATTACTGAATAATAACATCGAATTTCTTTATTGCAGTAATCGAAATTCATCTACGAGTATTTCAACTTTACAATGTCTGAATAGGTTAAGTATTCGTTAATATACAATTATTAACATTTTGTGATCGAATTTTAGGGATATATTATTTACATTTTTATTTTATTCACGAAATAGTCCTAATAAATGTCACTCGAGGTCTGAGATTTCCCAGATAAAACCACTCGCGTTCAATTTTAAATATATTAAATTCAGAATAAACTATTTTATTTGGATAATCAAATTGTATAATTCATCGATAAGAGAAAATCCATTCCTTTCCCTTTCCGTGGCTGCTCGAACACGGCAGGACGTCCGTTTTAAGACCTGCAAGGCACCGCATCCGCATCAGTGAAGGACTTGATGCTTTTACCTTAATAATTGATTAATGAATGAATTGACTCAACATCCGCTAAGGCACTGCTGCTCTTACTCCGGCGAGGAGCGTACGCTCGCGCTGCGTCAACAATGGACCATCTCTGACGTCTCTTTCCTTCTGAGCACTTTGCAATTTTTGTACTGGCTAAGCATAGAAATAGCCTAATACACGCTTACCATAGCTGAGGTATTCTAGCAGTTGCTATATTCGTAGGATAATCGTTATTACGACAACCTCTTACAAAATAAATATAATAATAATAATAATAATAATAATAATAATAATAATAATAATAATAATAATAATAATAATAATACTTACTTACTTACAAATGGCTTTTAAGGAACCCGAAGGTTCATTGCCGCCCTCACATAAGCCCGCCAGCAGTCCCTATCCTGTGCAAGATTAATCCATTCTCTATCATCATACCCTACCTCCCTCAAATCCATTTTAATATTATCCTCCCATCTACGTCTCGGCCTCCCCAAAGGTCTTTTTCTCTCCTGTCTCCCAACTAACACTCTATATGCATTTCTGGATTCGCCCATACGTGCTACATGCCCTGCCCATCTCAAACGTCTGGATTTAATGTTCCTAATTATGTCAGGTGAAGAATACAATGCGTGCAGTTCTGTGTTGTGTAACTTTCTCCATTCTCCTGTAACTTCATCCCGCTTAGCCCCAAATATTTTCCTAAGAACCTTATTCTCAAACACCCTTAACCTATGTTCCTCTCTCAGAGTGAGAGTCCAAGTTTCACAACCATACAGAAGAACTGGTAATATAACTGTTTTATAAATTCTAACTTTCAGATTTTTTGACAGAAGACTAGATGACAAAAGCTTCTCAACCGAATAATAACTGGCATTTCCCATATTTATTCTGCGTTTAATTTCCTCCCGAGTGTCATTTACATTTGTTACTATTGCTCCAAGATATTTGAATTTTTCCACCTCTTCGAAGGATAAATATCCAACTTTTATAGTTCCATTTCGTACAATATTCTGATCACGAGACATAATCACATACTTAGTCTTTTCGGGATTTACTTCCAACCCTATCTCTTTACTTGCTTCAAGTATAATTTCCGCGTTTTCCCTAATCGTTTGTGGATTTTCTCCTAACATATTCACGTCATCCGCATAGACAAGAAGCTGATGTAACCCGTTCAATTCCAAACCCACTCTGTTATCCTGAACTTTCCTAATGGCATATTCTAGAGCAAAGTTAAAAAGTAAAGGTGATAGTGCATCTCCCTGCTTTAGCCCGCAGTGAATTGGAAAAGCATCAGATAGAATAATAATAATGATAATAATAATGATAATAATAATAATAATAATAATAATAATAATAATTTATTTTTCACTGTAACAACAAACTTATGAAACATATGTTTGTTGTTACAGTGAAAAATAACAAATTGAAATAGATTGAAACACAAAATAATATACGAAACGTCAAGAAGATGTGAATTAAAGACATGGCCCATGTATATAATGCCTGAAAATAGCTATTGATCCTTTGCGTGTTTGTTTTTAAAATAATGTGTTTAATCTGTAACTACAGTCAGTGTATTGTTATTAGCATCTCTTTGTTGTTACCTATTGCTTTAAAAAGAATGTTTAACTTGTAATTTTAAGTCAATTTTTCTACAATTTCTATACTGTTTACATTTGTTTTTAAATCTTTTGTATTGCCCCTACTATTATATATTGCTCTTCAAGAATTTCGTTATTCGTTAGTTCTAAGTCATTACTTGTCTTATTATTTTAATTATTGTACTTGTTCCTGAATCAAGTACGTAACTTGTAACCGTAAATCATTGCTTGTAATATCCCTTTATAACTCTTAACTGTTCCATTGTTCATGAATTAAGTATTAATTTGAAAGTGAAAGTCAAACTTTGTTAAATTAATCTACAGTACTATTGATTATCTTTTTAGGTCGTGTATTTACTCTGAAACGGTTAGACATTCTTGTATATCTTTTGCATTGATTATTCCTCAAACATCTCATTAATCTTTAACAGTATCCATTTTTCATTAAGGTGCATTCTTCTACATAATTCATGTGAATTGTAACTGTGACCACTATTTTATATTATAACTTTACTATTGTTTATTGATTATAAAATATGTATTTTGATGCCAACTATAACCCTAATCTACCTCAGGGTGAAATAGGGTTTATTAAATTGGATAATAATAATAATAATAATAATAATAATAATAATAATAATCACGTCCTTCGCATGTTTAGACCGTAGTGGATCCGTCACGGTCTCAAGACAGCGTTTTCGTGGTCTTCCCAAATTTCTCCTTCCTTTTGGTACACAGGCAAGAATTTGTCTAGGCCATATAGTGTAATCCATCCTTTCAACATGTAGGCTATCTTCCACACAAGTCTATATTGTTAAACAAAATGAACTATAGGATCCATTTTTAGTTCTTTCAGTATCTCTTCATTTTTACGGTGTTGGAACAATGAGCATCCCGCTCTCCATCTCATAAATCTCATTTCAGCTGCTGTTAGCCTTTTCTCATCAGATTTCCTAATATTGTCCATGCCTCATTGCCGTAACTGGTCCAGCTACGTAGTGTTTTATGGACTTTTTAGCCTCGTGTGTTTTTGATCTTGGGAGGGATTGAAGACGGTGTTGATTACTCCAGTGATTTTTATAAATGTAGTAATTTTGCTTGCCATATCTTCATCAGTAATATAAGATAAATTATAGCCTAAATAGTTAAATTTATTATTATTTATTTATTATTTTGCTAATAATTGTAACATAAAATATAATATAGACAGAAAAACTTTAGCTCGCCCCTGAAAGAGTAGAACTCGTGCTCAGGGGCGGATTCCTGAATTGAAATTAATAATTATATAATACAATTTGTCTTATGTCTACTGTGCAATTATAGCATATAAATTTAAATTTACAATTTTTCAATTTTTATAAAATCCATACATAACTTTTTAAATTTAATACTAGAAATATTAGAATTGACAAGATTAGGATATTTAAATATAAATTTGTTATATATTCTTGGGCCTAAATTACTACTATGATTAAATACTGTAACAGTGTTGCATTTTGGTTCAAACAATCTTAAAGAATTCATACCTTTTGTTTCATAACTATGAGAATACAATTCAAAATTATTTCGATTTTTATGAATGAATTTTATTAATACAATATAATAAATTTGTCCTACAGTACGTTAAGTACATTAAAGTCTAGAAACAAATTTTGAGATGGAAAATCAATAGGTTTATGAAGACATATTTTAATTATTTTCTTCTGTAATAAATAAAGTAGATTAAAATTGGATTTAAATGAGCTACCCCATCCTATAATTCCATACATAATTACCGATTGAAATAAAGTTAAATATATTGTACATAATAAACTTATTGACAAGTAATTCCTCAATAAAACAAAATAATATACTATTTTACGTAATTTATTACAAAGGTAATTAATGTGTTGGTTCCATTTTAAATGATCATCGAAAATTTTGCCTAAATACTTAACTTCAGAGGACTCTTTAATAATTCGGACATTTACACTGTATAAGACAACAATCAGATTTATGTAATTTAATACTTAATATAGATGTAGAAGGTTTGTTACATTTTTCAGATAATGAGAATGGAATAATTATGGTCTTATTTTCGTTGATAGGAAGATAATTTATATCAAACCATTTTTTTATTAATTTGAGTCCATTATTTGAATTATTATATGCATCATACCAGGTTTTTCCACCAAAAAGTAAAACTGAATTGACACGTTCAATTAGTTTATTATTTACCATGATTTTACTTGGAATTGGATCTTGTCCTGAAAATACTATGATTTTTGTCTTCTCTGCTGAGATTTCCATATTGAAATCTGAAGCGATTATTTGTAGATTATAAACGGATTTTTGTAGATCATCTTCTGTTTCAGTGATAAGAACCTGATCGTCGGAAAATAGTAATGTATGGAGAAGAATGTTTCGATTAATTTGAATTCCGGCATAATTAATTTGCCTTCAAATGTACAAAATATGGTTCTTTTCAAACTGAAAATTCTTTACGGTACTATAAAATATGCTTTGCGATCGTCATTTGTTTACAGCATAGACAGTCAACTGAAAATGGAGGCTTCGTTCAAATATTTTGGTGAAGCTAACATTAGTGAAATAGAATTTCAGTATGTCAATTAATATTTTATTGTATTAGAGTACTTTATTTCTTCTAATCTTTATATAATTACTTTCTTCTAATCGTGTAATAGTCAATTAAATCCCATCGAGTTTTGATTTTCTCCAGATAAATCAAAACCTCTAATGAGATTACTGTTGATAATTTGAATGGTAAATGAAATTAAAATTCTTAAAATAAAATCAGTTTTTCATTTTTAATAGTGCATATTTTGTTATTTTTAGTGCATATATCTTGAGTTTTAAGGGGATATGTGCAGACATATTTTTCAAAATTTTAGTGCATATGATTCCGCC
This sequence comes from Periplaneta americana, assembly GCF_040183065.1. NCBI lineage: Eukaryota > Metazoa > Arthropoda > Insecta > Blattodea > Blattidae > Periplaneta > Periplaneta americana. The sequence goes on from NC_091118.1 coordinate 189,830,162, forward strand.
CACTGATCATTACATTTTGTCTCTGAACGTGTATGTTGTCAACAGTAATCTCACTAGAGGTTTTGATTTATCTAGAGAAAATCAAAACTCGAGTGGGATTTAATTGACTATTACACGATTAGAAGAAAGTATATAAAGATTAGAAGTAACGAAGTACTCCAATACAATAAAATATTAATTGGCTTATGAAAATAGAACTGTCTTGAAATGTATTATTGTACCATCTCAACATTACGCTAGATGGCAGTAGTGTTTCATGATTATGTTTTCTTGTTATCAGTTGTGCCAACTATGGAATCTTCATTGAACTCTGTGGACGGTTACTAGTAACGAGTTAAATACTAGTATCTAACTCGTTGGTTACTAGTCAAGAAGGCTTTGTTGATTCAGTTTCATTTTTATTAAAACATTTGCATTCCACTTCAATCATCCGGATCCCAGTAATCAACGTCACTTGACAGATGGTTTTCAATAAATCTCAGTATTAAACAATCTCTGATACGTGACTATCCATAATAATATATAGCATAAGCTATAAAAGAACATAACCTAAATAATATAAACAAGTGTTAGAAAAGTTTTAATTAGGGATGATGAAATAAACAAGAAACGTTTTAATTAACGATGATGAAATAAAAAATAAATATGAATAATTTTAAAAGAAACAATTATTGAAAGTACAATTTTCAAATTTGAATGTTTTAGTGGTTGGTGGTTCAGTTGATGTTATATTGGACGTGTGCGTAAAAGAAGTGGAACTCGTTGATGTATGCCATACATGGTGTATCCCTCAACTTATTCAGGATTTCCGAATGGTGCTCTTCAGGTATGACCAGTGATCTTTATTAATTCTTGTTCTTAAATGCCAATGAGAGTCACATTTGAAAGTGCTGTGCATCGACTGGAGTGGTTTGTAATTTTCTGTTTTTGACGTCCAGACCAGTGCAGTTTGAAATGTTGGCAAACATAGAAACAAATGCTAGGGTAGTGATAAAAATAAACAAATGCTAGGGACGCGATAAAATTAAACAAATGCTAGGGACGCGATAAAATTGTGCGATAAGCAGCCATGATTGGTTGAAAGACGTCCTTTCGTACCGTTTTATTGATCAAAAGTAGTGTGACGTAGCAAAAGTGTAATAGTCATATCAAAAAAGCTGAATGTGAAGATAAACTGTAAAATTACAAGTTTTTTTTTTTAAATTTAGTGTTGTATAAACAAATACGTGCTTACTATGAGGAGGGAGGGGGGGCTACAATATTCATGGAATGATAGAATAAGTACCATAACACAATATTTTGACACTGATTGCAAAAATGGGATATGTGGACCCAATTTCATGTCTCCTTGCCTGCAGGATAGAGTGTCCCTGGGGCCCGGCGTTCATCTGTGACTGTACCAGGTATATTGATGATCAGCGCAGCGCTGGAACAGGAAGCTATCGGAAGGAGTAATATCATACTGCCGTATTGCTAATTGCATATACGACGCAGAAGATGAGGGTGCCCCTGTAATATAGAGTGCCCGCCAGCCTTCACGAGAATATAGGCAGACTTAATAAGTAAATTAATTGACTCTTAGTACGATATTTATTGTAGTCGCTAAGGGAAGAAGTGGGGGAGGGTGCAGACTCTTGCTCCCGGGGACGATACAGCGGGTTAGCTTCTGCGGGCAAGAGCGAATCATAGCGCAGGGGCAGCTTCTCTCATTGGTTATGTAACGATGCTCTGGACACACACACACAGAGGCTGATTTACAGCAACTGCCCCGCGTTTTCTGCAGTGACGTAAAGACTACATTGGAGGAAATCAATATACGTATAGTTATAATACAGTAGTAATTAGCTTAATTAAAAAAAATCCAGCATGTATCAAAATGTTCAATAAAGTTCAATTTTGCTAATGAAATTCGCAGAAAACTCTAAAAATTTATGAAAATTGTAAAAACTGCTCCATTTTTCGCGAATGAGTACGGTACATTTTGTTTTTGTAACTATCATACTTAGGCAGGGCTGATCATATTGGGAAGTTTAAATGCAGAAAACAAAGAACGGACGTGGCAAAATTTTCGGTTTGTTAACCGCACAGTAGTAGACTGGAACAGCTTATCTGCGGCAATCTTTCAGGGTGGTCCTGTCAAAATACATTTAAGGAAAAGTTGAGAAGATTAGACTAAAATTTAATTCTAGGTGCAGTGTAATTATTTAAGTTGTGTAAAGGTAAAGGTATCCCCGTAATATGCCATGAAGGCACTTGGGGGGCATGGAGGTAGAGCCCCATACTTTCCATGACCTCGGCACTAGAATGAGGTAGTGTGGTCGGCACCACGCTCTGACCGCCTTTTACCCCCGGGAAAGACCCGGTACTCAATTTTATAGGAGGCTGAGTGAACCTCGGGGCCGTTCTGAAAGTTTGGCAACGAGAAAAAATCCTGTCACCACCTGGGATCGAACCCCGGACCTTCCAGTGCCGTAGCCAGCTACTACTCTACCAACTGAGCTACCCGGCCGCTTTAAGTTGTGTCATGTAATTAAGTTGATATGAAATTAACTAAGGTGATATGTAATTACTTAAGTTGATAATAGTTGGGTTTAATAGAAGTACTTGTAAGTTAGGTTTACTTTTGCTTATAGCAGACGTTATTATAGCATAGTTTTATTGGGGGCATGGAAGGGTAATAAAATTGTCAACGAAGAAGGAGAGCGCCTTTGTCCGGTTTGCAGAGAAAAGGACTCCTATAAACATATTTTATTACAGTGTGTCGAATTGGAACATGTACGGAGAAAATATCTACCACCCTCGATGCTAAGTCAGAATAGGAGTTCGCTTGCATGCCTTGACCTTAAGGGGAATAGAGAATACGAACAAAAGATTGGCTTGTTCCTCTTGAAGGCGAGACAGATTAGAACTTCAGCTGTTAAAGTTTGTGACACGAACTGAGGAAGGGATAATAGTATCTACCCAACTATACTCTTTTATGTCTGTTTTAGGTTAGGATATATTATATAATATGGTTTATGTGCCATTTTCATTTTAATATGTGTGTTCTTTTGGAGAGTAGTGGATATAATCATAGGTGGGGGAGAACCTACAAAGGAGGACTTGTTTTAGGTACAAAGCACGTACGGTCAGAAGACCCGTGCATTGGATTTTAGAGAAAACTATGATAATATAAAAATCTGTATGTATAATATTACTCAATAAATCCATATATCTATCTGTTTATAGTCCTAGGTTTATTGCATTTATTTATTTATAGTTAGAATTAAATTTACGTTTATTTTATTTGCTATTGCTGTAATTACTGTAAATTTTAGTAATATAATTATTGTAACATTATTGTATATTATATATCACTGCCACCAGGTGTATACAACAATTGTAGTGTTAATATATATATATATATGTATGTATATATATATATATATATATATATATATATATATATACGCATACATACGTATTACTAAGCTGGGCATATGTAGAATTTCGAAGGCCGTCAAAAGTTGCATTGTCATAGCATACTTAAATGTGAACAAATAAAAGCAAGTATACAATATCTGTAAACTGTATTTAATTCACCGCCTGCTCGAACGCATCCAAGCATCCGATGGCTGCTTATACGGCCTGCTCATTCAATGGTCAAACATGTAACATTAAAAAAAAAATTGTCGCTAGATGGCACCTCCTACTGGCCAACGAAATTGCTTGCGGATATAGGTCCTATGCTTTATGTTTGTAGTATATGATTAAAATATTACCACAGTCTAGTATATACAGTCACGAAGCTCAATACGTAGTAAATATGCATCCACAGACAGTTGCTAACAACTAGGATAGCTACGATCGCCTCATTACAGACAATGAAAAATAGTACCGGCACAGTCTATTGTTCCTAGCACCCTCACAACTCAAGCTTCGTGACTGTATATACTAGACTGTGATATTACTTTGTTTCACGACTCTAATAGCTTCTTCTTCCTCTTCGTTAATCCATTACATTCTTTGTTCTTGAAAGAACAGGATAACCGAAAAACTTCCTCTGCATGGAACTGTATGGTGAATATTAGAGAAAAAAAACTTATTTAGATTTCTCAAATCTCTCCTCAAGATTTATTACCAGTATCATTTTGGTGCAGAAGTTACTATCCACCATATGTAATTTCATTTTAAGTATTTAAAACTGCATATTAACACAATATAAGTATGCTGAGGAGAGTACCTTGAGATTATACCAATATTCTATGAGAGCATGTCATTCCAAAAAATGTTATACAGATCTGAAAACTTAGACAATGGCAAACCGAATAGAAACCTATTGAAATGAAATATTGAAAGCTCTTACGAAATATTCACTATATGACCATAAAAATGACAGGGGAGTTGGAAAAATCTCTATGATTGTGTATACCGTCTATACAGGAATTAGGCTAATAGAATTAGAATAAATAAATAAATAAATAAATAAATAACACAATTTGCTGTAAGATTTAATTGTGTCTAATGAACGGAATGAAATAAGCTATGAATAACAGTCAATCCTCCAATAACAATGCATTAAAACAGATTGAATTGTTTTAGCCACCGGCGTAGCTCAGTCGGCTGAGGCCCTTGCTAGGAGTTGCGTTCGAGCGTGGGTTCGATTCCTGTTTGAAGCATAGCAATCATGCTGAATACCTGTACCGTTTTGGAAGCCAGAATTAAGATGAGCTTCTGAAGTTTTGTAATTATTTTAAGTTATTGTTTGTGTATAAAATTATAGATAAATGATCAGTGATTCATATCTATGTACCTGTGATTATAAACAAATATTATTTAATGTGTCACTTGTGGGTTTAATTAATGGGTAAAATTTTAACATAGTCTTTATAAATTAGAGTTACGATACAATATGTATTGTTCCGATAAAGTTTTCGTACGTCGATTATTTTACTGCTAGAAAAAGTGTGACGGATGTCTTCCTTCTAACTTTACGGGGTGCTCGTCGAGTGGCTGTAGTATAGTGAGGATCACGTAAGTTCAGTTCCCAAACAGCAAATATTTCCGTCTTGTCAGTGTTGCCAACTGTTACCAGATATCGCCACATGTAGTAAAATCACGATCCTATGTACTGAATGACTCTGTACTCTAAATGGCACACATTTTCTTCCTTGGAGGAGTCACTGCCACGCTATTTCCTCTCTTTGACATTGTAATAAAAATCTAAACACTAAAGAAATTCATTAAAATGTGAAATGGTATTTTTATCAATTACCCACGTGCATTATCACATCCCAGTATATTATATCCATTTGTACTTATCTGACTGTTCTTGAATTATAACCACAACGCAACACACAAAGTAATTATTATGTATTAATATTAATACTGATATTAATTAATTATTAATAAGTTCGAATTTCACTATCTTCCAGTAACCGACTCAGAAATCTAGTAGTATTTAGTTTTCAAGAACGCCAGTACCGAAGACGCTTACTACGGTTACGACCGTAATACCAACATAACAGTTACAAAAACACTACCAGTTGTAGTATTTGTCAGGACCGAAATTCGAAACGAAGTTTGCAAAAGAAAATTCAAAATTCAAACTAGAAAATCACCATAATCCACTAGCATATGTAGTAATGGGGGAAAAATTGTTAGGTTTCACCCTTAGGGTATTAAGTAAGCTGATCTGCCCTATACACACAGTTCACGAGAACTTAGAATACCCCTTCGATGTCAACGAGAGCGAGACCAAACTATCGAGAGGGAGAAGAAGCGCACTTTTTGAACACTCTCCAGTACTTTGTTTCTGGATAAACTAAGTTGGTTCTCTAGAAATATTAGGCCTATTATTATCAGTAGTAACAGTCACCTCGAATTCAAACACTGGAAATAGCACTTCTTTAACTAAAATGACTTACTCTCAGTATGGTAGTAATGCCCGGATATGAGAAATGCACCATTTAAACATGACAATCAATTTGGAGGCGCAGTGAACTAAAGCTCATGATGATAATGACGAAATGAAAAAAGTAAAATTGTTCAGGAATGAAAGAAAAAACTGATCAACCTAAACCAAAACACAATATACTCGTATTATTATGAGAGAGAAAAATATATTTAAGATAATATTATCATATGATTTTTTTGGCTTTCTATTTTGGAGCTGCGTCCTTTTCGAAATACAAGGACAATTTTTTCATAAATAAGAAAGAATTTGAAAACAAAAATGGTAAAAACAATAATACGAGATGCAATATAAAAAACATATTATTCATTGACAAATATTAAATGACTATGAGTTTTTCTGTCCGTACTAAGTGGTGTGTTTCATTATGCACTTTATTCTTCGTAATACAAAATCGCGGAGAAAATATTATAACAATTACATACAGGGTTACTTCTAGTTCATTTGCGAATTGGTTTAAGAGAACATTACTTGCATTCGGTTGTCTGAGGATATGGAGTACACAAAATTACACTAAAAACGTTTAATCTCTGTCAAGATATTTTTAATAATAATAATAATAATAATAATAATAATAATAATAAAAATAATAATAAAAATAAAAATAAAAATAATAATAATGATAAAAATAATAGGCCTAATAATAATAATAATAATAATAATAATGTTTTATTTTCCCTAGCAGAGTTAAATCCATCAGGCCTTCTCTTCCACTCAACCAAGATCATAGCACATACGGGAAAATAGATACCGGTAGCCTATACAACTACTAACATAAAAAATAATAAAATAGATTGAATACATATGAATATAATCACAAACAGGAAAATAGAGTATATTCTGGTATACAAGTATTAACTTAAAAAAAAAGAGAATGATTACATATGAATATAATCACTCAACTAAAGGAATAGTGCAATTAGTAGTCTATAATCAGTATTGGTTACATTGAAACAATGACAATTACCTAGATATTAGTGTTAATGGAAAATACAAAATATTATTTACTTATTTATTTATTCACTTATTTATTTATTTACTTATTTACTCATTTACTTATTACTTATTTACTTATTTACTTTTTACTTTTTTACTTAGTTACTTACTTAGTTACTTAATTATTTATTTATTTATTTACTTATTTACATATTTATTTATTTACTTTTTTACTTATTTATTTATTTATTTAAGCTGGTAGAGATAAGGCCATCAGGCCTTCTCTTCCCCTCTACCAAGGGATTACAATTACAATATTAAGAATACAATTACAATTATAATTACACTATGACTATATGAATATGAATATGACTATATTAAAAAATAATAATAACATACAAAATTATACCTCCGAAAAACGAATTCTATATAACCTAATTTTAAACGACTGAGGACTAAGATATCCAGCGGCAGCGAATTCCAGGAGCGGGCCGTGGCTATTGAGAAAGAACCTGCTTACAGAGATGTCTGATGACGTGGTATTGATAGCAACAGGTTCAAGATCGTGTAACTGCAGTTATGTACCGGATGATTTCAGTTGTCTCTGTACAGCTTCGATTTTGTCCCCTACTCTGCTCTCTGAGGATACTCTACCTGTAAATTCTTGTGGGTATGACTTGGTCTGCATCACTATCATGAAGCCTCTCTTTCGATAAAGAGACCCTGCGGAGTCCGCCATATTTTATTCCACGCTTTCATTTCAACATGTTCCTGTCTGACCTCATTTAGATGCTTGTCGAATGGTATATTATTATTATTATTATTATTATTATTATTATTATTATTATTATTATTATTATTATTATTATTGTCACTACTACCACCACCACCACTACTGCTATTGCTACTGCTACTAAAGACAAAAGTGGACTACAGGCACCGTGAATAAGATTCACAAGATCGGCTGAGATTAGTACTAGAGAGGATACATTTAAAATACACGATAGAACAAGATTAAGTGTTCACAGAATAAATTAAAAAAGAATTCAGGCATAAATGTTTGAACTATTTAGGCCTACAGCTTAAGGCAACAAAAGATTTCAAACTGATATCTTCGACATAACCCAAGAGAACGAAAGAACAGAGGCAATTGCGTAAAATATGAAATAAAAGACTGGGCGCGACGGACTAACAAGTGAAAGGTCAAGAAGGTGAGGATAATAATAAATAATAATAATAATAATAATAATAATAATAATAATAATAATAATAATAGTCGGCCTAGGTAGCGTAGTCGGTATAGCGCTGGCCTTCTATAGTCGAGGTTGCGGGTTCGATCCCGGCCTAGGTCGATGGCATTTAAGTGTGTTTAAATGCGACAGGCTCATGTCAGTAGATTTACTGGCATGTAAAAAAACTCTTGCTGGACAAAATTCCGGCACACCGGCGACGCTGATTAACCTCTGCAGTTGCGAGCGTCGTTAAATAAACCATAATTTAAATTTTTAATGACAATAATAGCAACATTAGAAGACATTAAGGGATATTCTTGTTGAACGATAATTTCATTCTAATTGTCATTCTATCTATACCAACGTATCTTTCAATAGGCATATAGGCCTAGATTAATTTGTATTTCTTTCTGTTTAATTACAAATCTTTGAGGTTGCCTCATTGTTCTGTTTTGTTATTCATTTCTCAACAGCGTAAAGTTTCCTATTTAATGTAGCTCTGGTAACGCGATTAACTGAACGGAGTATTTTAGTTTTAATTTTGACCAAAACACACAATTAACAATAGCTAAATTACAGTAAGTACATAAAGGTGGTGCTTATGAATCTGATAATCGATACAAGAAAATTCGTTCTTCAACTCGGTCACAAAAAATCATAACACGGTTCCGAACAGTCTTGTATATAATACGTTTCGTAACTACAAAAAATGATGGTATAGTTCATACCCTATAAGCGTTATGTCTGTTAAGAATTTTGTTGTGAATAAAACATCGATGGTAGTTATGTTAGTTTCACATTAAGCCCTCGAAATATAATGTAACTTATGTAGAACAGTTTACTTTAGAAATATAGTTCCTACTCTGGTATAGGATTGTGTTTTGCAACGGCTTTAGCTTTAAGTATAAACTAATAAATGTATGAATGAATGAATGAATTAATTAATTAATCAAATCAAACAATAAATAAATCATAAAAGATGGAAATATTGAAACAAAGGGAGTAGGTCTATAAATAAATGAATAATAAATTGAAACAAGAAATAAATAAATTAAGTGTCGAATTAATTAATTAATTAATTAATCAAATCAAACAATAAATAAATCATAAAAGATGGAAAGAATGAAACAAAGGGAGTAGGTCTATAAATAAATGAATAATAAATTGAAACAAGAAATAAATAAATTAAGTGTCGAATTAATTAATTAAATAATTAATTAATCAATCAAATCAAACAATAAATAAATCATAAAAGATGGAAAGAATGAAACAAAGGGAATAGTTCTATAAATAAATGAATAATAAATTGAAACAAGAAATAAATAAATTAAGTGTCGAATTAATTAATTAAATAATTAATTAATCAATCAAATCAAACAATAAATAAATCATAAAAGATGGAAAGAATGAAACAAAGGGAGTAGGTCTATAAATAAATGAATAATAAATTGAAACAAGAAATAAATAAATTAAGTGTCGAATTAATTAATTAATTAATCAATCAAATCAAACAATAAATAAATCATAAAAGATGGAAAGAATGAAACAATGGGAGTAGGTCTATAAATAAATGAATAATAAATTGAGACAAGAAATAAATAAATTAAGTGTCCAATGAATGAATGAATGAATTAATTAATTAATCAAATCAGAGAATAAATAAATCATAAAAGATGGAAAGAATAAAACAAAGGGAGTAGGTCTATAAATAAATGAATAATAAATTGAGACAAGTAATAAATAAATTAAGTGTCCAATGAATGAATGAATTAATTAATTAATTAATCAAATCAAACAATAAATAAATCATAAAAGATGGAAAGAATAAAACAAAGGGAGTAGGTCTATAAATAAATGAATAATAAATTGAGACAAGAAATAAATAAATTAAGTGTCCAATGAATGAATGAATTAATTAATTAATTAATCAAATCAAAGAATAAATAAATCATAAAAGATGGAAAGAATAAAACAAAGGGAGTAGGTCTATAAATAAATGAATAATAAATTGAGACAAAAAATAAATTAATTAAGTGTCCAATGAATGAATGAATTAATTAATTAATCAAATCAAACAATAAATAAATCATAAAAGATGGAAAGAATGAAACAAAGGGAGTAGGTCTATAAATAAGCCAATAATAAATTGAGACAAGAAATAAATAAGTTAAGTGTCGAATGAATGAATGAATGAATGAATGAATGAATGAATGAATGAATGAATGAATGAATGAATGAATGAATGAAGTCAAAGGAGACAAAAAATCTCAATTCGTTTGTCTAGAGAATTACATGTTTCAATAACTAAGCATGGCTTCCGCTGAGGTGCATGCCAAGGCTGGTCAGTATGAATGGGACAACCGAATGTTTATCAGGACCCCTGTTTTGAAACCACAGCACAACACGTCGCGTTATATGCCGCTTACGTATTTAAAGTAGGAGCTATCTCCTGGTTCGGTGAAGTTAGTTTAGTCTTTGATCGAGAGAGTGCGCAAGCCACGCTGCTGACGGCCATTAAGGAAGTCGCTTAATAAAGTTAGGTTATGTAAGGTTAGCTACCGCTTCCTCAGGAGTAACAGGTGAGCCTCTGTCACAAGGGATCGGAGAGACGGAACTCAGGGTTCGATCACTGTTGACACCAACGTCAACATATCCTATTTGTATAAATTATCTGACTGCGCTCAAAGACTGATTTAATCTAGTATACCGACAGTATGGTGATTCTGCAAACATAACTGATCACGAGATTTCCCTGAAATATACATTTGTGCGAGATCGTGCGTATTTGCTTGGTTTTCGCACAAAACCAATCCGCGAAAAGTCTAAAATTCCACACTCACTATTCCCAACCTAACACACATAACAATTTCCCTCTTTTTACCGCTTAAGTGACATATTGATTTTACTGCTTTAGCCTTTTAACATATTATTTTTAGAGACGTTCAATATAGTAATGATTATAAATTGGAAACTTACCACTGCAATTTCACCTAAATTGCACTGTTAATTATTGTTTTTAAATATTTGCAATAATTAAGTTAACTCTACAACTCCACTAAAGTTACTGCATTCGTGATGCATTTAACATTAAGCAAGCCGTTTGTTTTAAGTTCGCATTTATAGACTGGGGGGGGGGGGAGACAGCGTATATCACGGCCTGCTGGAGTATAGTAAACACAGAACACATTTTAAAGTAACAATGTTGAAGATAGATATTTTTGTTTTGCAAATTTGCGGTCATTGAACAGAAACCAAGATGGAGATTTCATTGCAACTAATTAGAAATTCCTCTTTCAGGTATGTAATAAACGATCTTCGCACAAAATAATGTACGATACACGAGCGGTATGTTTTCTTTCAATTCTCGGAAATTAAAAAAGCTCAACTACGTTTCGCTTTTTCAAACTTTTCCTCGAACATGAAAACTTCAACATACCGCTCTTGTAACGCATATTATATTAGACCATCTCTGAGGGCTGAAGTGAGGCTTTGCGCTGTGTTTGTATAGCGAATTCTGAACTCTTGTTCTTATTCAGCATCTACTTGTCTGAGAAAGATGCATATGAAATATTATAACATTTATAAAAATAAGGATATTATTTAAAACCAAAAATATAATTAGATTTCAAATAAAATTATCGTCATTTTTGCATAGAATAAAAAGGAAAACGAAATGGTAGAGAAAATGTTTTTCCTAAGAGAATAATGAATTACAATATTCATTCATTCGTTCTTTCGTTTGTTCATTCGTTTTCTGCCCAAGGGTAGGTATTTCACTGCAAACCCAGCAATCTCCAATCTTCCCTATTTTCCTCCTTCCTTTTAGTCTCTGCATACGATCTATATCTTGATTTGTCTATCATCTGATACCTTCTTCTGCTCCAAACTTTTTCCCCGTTCATCATCCCTTCCACTGCATCTTTCAGTGGGCAGTTTCTTCTTAACCAGTGATCAAGTCAATTTTTTTTCTTCCTGATCAGATTCAGCATTATTATTTTTTTACCCACTCACGGTTGCTCCGTCTTCTATAGCTAAGTTATGTGGACGATAGCTCTTCTACATAATATTTCCTTCATCTGTCTGTGTGTTATTTCATTACCGATTTCCTCTTCTATTAACCACATGGATTTTCTGTTATTATTTATGAAGTTCAAACATTTCGCTTCTCGGTAAATTAAATCATATACCCCTTTCCTCTCTAGATCCTCTATTTCTTCGTATTTCTGTTTCATCCAGCCTTCCTTGCGTATCAGTTTCTCTTCTTAGTTCGTTGCTCAATTTTCTTTAGTTCTAGACCATTGTACTCAGCCGCTGATGTAACCCCCCAAACCACGAATGAAACAGAATCTGTCCACAGACACCTCAAATCAAATTTTTATTTGCTCCACCCATTATTTACGCAATTATTTTCATTATTATGGAAATGTACGAAAATCAACCTGCTGAGGTACATCAGGAAAAATGCGACATATACGATCCCACTATATCATATTATAAGGGAAAATATCATCTAACGTCGATCGAAGTTATTGGATTACCGATTGGGGCTAGAGGAACAATCACAAAAAGATTCGCGCATTTTTGTAAGCAGTTTGGTTACTGAAGTATCTATGTCTGCAGTAAAGGGATCTATAAAAATCCTAAGAAACCATCTCTACAGTTATATAGATTGATCTCTTTGCTATGGCGATCTGCTGGGGTCTTGCAACTAGTGCTAAATAGACGACTGTGATCACCCAATACCAAATAGATACAAGGAAATTTTATGTTTCTTCTGGAATTAATGATGTTTTGTTTAGTCTTTTCCAATTATTTCTAATTGTGCTATTTTTTATTCTTTTTCTTCTCAATTGTTTTCTTTTCTTTTCCATTATAACAACAATTTTATGGTAAGCCTTGTCTTCTAGGCAGCCTTCAGTTGGAGGAAACTGAATAAAATTTATTTCTTAAATTTGTTAAAATATGTGATACTCCAATATTTACACAAATTTAAAATGGGTATGTTTTGCTCATGCACAACCGGCCCTATGTCTTGAACAAGTCTCAAGGGAATGTTGTGCAATTCTTAACACCGACGGTTCAGTCATGCTCGTAACTAAATTGGCTCTTTCAACACATAAATTCTGGTGCTTTTAGTATGCCAAAGGATTATATATTTAGAGCTTTCGGAGAACACCTACCTACCTAAACTACCAATATACCTCAGTTATCTACTCTACCTTTCAACCTATTTATTTCTTTGTCTACATATCAGGAAATAATTTTAATGTGTGAAACGCTCGATTTGGATAAGTGATGATATTTAAAACAGACGTCATTTCACGTATAAAATTTTGACCAATGAAACGTATGTTTTTTGAAGAACATTACCTGCTACCAGTTTAATTTATGTTCCAATAACTTACATTTTAAACTGAATTGAAATTTAGAGATTTTGTAGCATGAATTAATTGATTAATTAGAAATATGATTATTTAAACAACAGCCATTCTCTATTTTTTCTCAATTTTCTAGGCTCAATTTTTTTATAATGAGACACTTGTAAGGTCTATTATTGTATCTGTCTATTTGACGATAAGTAAAACTGTACAATCGTAAATTCTTCACTTTGATTATTAAAAGAATGTAATTCATATTGTTTCATTGGAGGAAGTACAGTAAATTACGAACAGTAGCAAAGGCGATATCTAAATTGGTGGTAAGCGAAGGTGTACAAATAATTGGAACAGGCAGCGCTAACCAAGTGCCTGTACTGTGATTCTGGTCAGAAATTACAGATCTGAATATAACTTCTTCTGCGTCCAACATATTAAAATGTAACAGGAAATCTGGAAATAAAACATACCGGTATACTTTCTTGTTTCGTGGTTTATTTATGACTTCTGTAAATTAGATTAATCTAAAGAAATAATTAGACAGGTTCTAACTTATATAGGTTGAAGCACAATAATTCTACTTGATCCACCTGTATTTCCCCGTCATTTTGGCAGTACATTCATAAAGGTGTATCAATTGTAGGCTTTATCCATATATTCTTCTAAAGAAAATTAAGAGAGGAAAAAGCACAGAATTAATTGAAGAAACATTAATCAACCACTCAATTAAATAAAAAGAAACAAAACCAAAGAAAAAATGAAAGAAATAAACTAAACACGGATAAAAGAAGAACAGAAGAAAGAAATAAAAGTGGAAGAAGAGAAGAAAATAATAGTTCATGAATATATTAAAAGATTAAAAGAACAACAACAAAATAGGAGAAATACATAAATAAATAAATTACTGAATAAAACATAGAACGAAAGAAAGAAAAGAAAGGGAATTGAGGAAAATAACAAAATAAAGAATGCATGAAATAGAAAAGGGCAGAAGAAAGAAAGAGACAGTTGTATTAATTAACTTAAAATAAAAAATTTATATAGAAATGTTACGTATGTGTACAAAGTAAATGATATTAAATTCTACATTTCAGTCACAAAAGGGCTGGACTTGTAAAACCTGTGAGGTTATTTAGTATCGCAGAAACATTACATGTAGAAGCCATAAATATTAAGTAAACTCGCAAAAATCGAATGATATAACTATGACGACCGTGATCATCAGGTTTCGAGACTTTGGACCCGATACAATAAGTTTACTGTGCATGTACTATAGGTTGTTGACTCGCTGCAGGTAGTGAAAGGTAGAGATGTGTTGAGGTAACAACGTTGATATTTAGAGTAGAGTACGGTAGTATGGGGAAACACACATATGTACATTCTGAAAGTAAATATACATTACACAATGACAGTGTCAAAAGAATGTGAAAAGCATTTATTCTCCTTTCTTTTATAAGTATTTGTGTTTAATTATAGACAGTGTTAATGGTGGAAATAAACATGTAGCAATTTTAATTTCTTCATTTATCCTATTGGTCGTCTTTAGGAAGTTCAGTTACAGTACCGAATTGCAATGTACTGCAAGATATATTTTCAATGTTTCAAACATAAATATTTTTCGGTTATCTGCCAAACACAATTTTTATTGTGAAAAGCTGCCCTCTACATGGCATGACGTGATAGGAGCAAAACGAAAAAATCTAACATCATTGCAGTCTCTAAGAGACAGTCCTTTATTCTCGGGTGACTCTACGTGCACTAATTTGCAGTTTATGTTATATAAAGTTCCATATCCGTTATTTTTACATAAAATTATTTCCACTTCTGTTTTACACGTTCAGTAACCGATGTACTTGGTGTCTCATTAATTCTCTGTGTCATTTCCTCAACTAATTTGAGGGCTTCCGGCATCTCTTGCTCTGACTTTTCTAACCGTGTAATAGTTTCAGACACAGTTTGAAAATAGGTTTGTATGAAAACCAAATAATTATTCGTCAGGACCTTCAAATCCGGAGCGTTTTCCTTTGCGTATTTGTTGGCATTCATTCTACAGTACCCCCCACCCACTGTACGCTTTACCACTATACTCAGTACGCCGTTATGCGGATTTACCACTGAACTGCTCTATCGGGTCCGAAGTCTCGAAGCCTGGTGATCATGGAGTGTGTGCACAGATCCCCAATTAATAACATCAATTTTCTACTCGATTAATTTTGGAAGGAACTACGAGTAAACAATTGTCGTAATTACATTTTTATGATCGAATTATGATAATATAAAAGTCTCCAGATGCGAGACCAGTGGTTCTTAATTGGTTGAATACGGACCAATAATAATAATAATAATAATAATAATAATAATAATAATGATGTTACGTCTGATATTTCCCTATATTGCCTTGCCTTGGTATAAATAAATTACCAATCTTAGAGCTGACTGTGCGATTATAACGGTTCCATTCTGCTACGTGTCAGTGTGAACTGTGCTTGCATTAGGGTCACTTCCTTATCAAGGTAGTTCGCTTAGAAGTCTCTATTACGGCAAGCGCGTACTCCGGTCTTACTCCGGCGTCTCGTTCTACAAAGTAATGCAGAAGGGCACGGCGCAACCCCTTCCACTCTCTGTGGAACGGTAATCATATTTTACATATCATTATATCGAACCAAACCGTCACAATGAAAGCTTGCTGAAATGTAAGATTCGATCAACTTTGAACCGCTGAATATCTTATCCTCCAAAGTTGGCAACCGCGCAATACGTAGATACACCGACAGTTCAACACAAAATGTAGCTAATATTAATTCATTTCAGCAATGAGTTTCGTCGCCATAATTATCATCATCATCATTATCATCATCATCAACAACATCATCATGAATTAGGCCATTGTTTATTTCGCTTTCACAGTGATAAAAATGTATTTTAATTTCCTGATATTCTTATTGTTAGCAGCTATTTTATATCTGGATGTTTAGTTATAAGGGGGCTGTATGGATAATATATCGTTCCCCTGCAGTGAAGAAATATTTGTGACTAATATATAGATGGAATAAAAATGTTCAACGTTTCAGAGCTGCACGTCGACTCCATCAAGGAAGAAAAAATGAAAGGAGAATCGATGTATTGGTTTCATTACCAGGACTGTATACTAGCTTTTGGTGACGGATCCAATCACCAGGTTTCTACTCCTTTTATCCACTCTAACTACGTTGCCGATACGTGCAGTCTAATATGAGCACACAGGTAACCGCATCCTTTTTCTTCTCACTTTCATTTTTCATTCTTGTCTTCCATTTTCCATTCTTTTCCTGACTTTCTACACCTTTCCACTTCCTTTCTCACTTTATTCACTTCATTCCACTTTTCCATTCCTCATTTTCTTCACTACGTTTTCCCCTTTTCTCCCTCATTTTCTTCATTTCATTTTTCTCTTTTCTTCCTCACATCCTGAAATTATTTTTCCACTTATTTTCATAATTTTCTTCACTCCCTCTTTACCTTTCGTTCCTCATTTTCCTCCCTTATCTTTCTCCTTTCCTTTACCATTTCCTTCACTTCTATTTCCCTTTCCATCTTATTTTCCTTCACTTCTTTTTCCCTTTCCTTCTTCATTTTTTCACTTTATTCCGTTTTCTTCCCCATTTATTCGCTTTTCCTCCCTAATTTTCTTCACTTCTTTTTCCTTTTCCTCCCTCATTTTATTCTTTTCCATTTTCCTTCCTTTTCCTTTCATCTTCCCTTCTTTCTCTTTTTCCTTCTCATCTCTGTTTTCCCTTTTCTTAATCTTTTTTCCTCCTTTTTCTCTTATTTTGCTCACCCGTCTTCTTTTTTGCTTTTTTTCATCATCTTTCCTCTTTCCCTTTTCATCTCTTTTCTTTTTCTCTTTTTCTGTCTCATCTCCTATTTTCTCATTTTCCTCATCTTCTTTCCTTTCTGCTACTCATATCTTCTTCTGATGAGACGTTTTTGTTTACATTCTCCTCTCGCAAGTCTAGCGGAGTGAATGATTGCAATTATTGTCACCCCACTGCGGACCAATGACCTTAAGGGGCACTGCAGTATTACAATACGTTACATTCCGTATCCTCAAAACTATCGACGTATTAAAAAACTTATTTGACAAAATTTGCTCGCATTGACTTGATCTATTACCTCTGTGAATTGATGTAATACGTTCTCTTCCACCCTGTACATAAAACTGTTCAGAAAAGAACGTTTTTTAATATAATCAGTTAAAATATTTTCTGTTTTTTTTTTTTTTTTTTACCTGTTAACGACCAACCTCCCCTTATGAGACCAAATCCGCAACACCCTACTTAAAGAAGGATTGAAAATATTCCATTTAGCTGACAAAATAACAAACACTAAATTACAATGATATATAGACCGAGCCGACTGGACTCAGGAAGACTAACTTAATATTATTATTATACGTAAAACTAAAGGACGACGAACCATCGGCCGTTCTATGACCATATAGGAGGACACGTTTTAAGTTGGAACAGACTTTTTAACCTAACCTTGTAGAACAGTGATCGCCAAAAGCTGTGTCGCGACACATGCCCCTCCTCCACTCAAGCGTAACCATGGCATCATACCCCCACCCTCTGTTTACAGCCATCACTTCGATATAAGTAAAGACATTTATCAGCAGCGGACGTACACATGTAATGTTACAAGTGTGTAGGATAGTATGTTTCGATGTCGTTTTCAAAACAGAAAACAGATAATATGCAAAACCTTAATTTTAAGGACCATAGGAGCAAAAGTCCTTCTTTTGTGCAGATGGCAAAAATATTAGATACTTAATGTGTTGTGAAATTTTAAATGAAGTATGAAAGAACAATGTACGTTGTCATTATTTTTCTTGATATAAAGACTACCACGCCCTTACCTGTAAATTGAATATTTCATTAATAAACGAACAAAAAGTATCGGCTTCTATGTCTTAATCGGGGTAAAATACTTCGACGTTTTCTCCGACGTATGTAGTGTAATTTACAAATTCGTGACTAGCCTGGTAAGTTTTTCTAATTTCAAATATCTTCTGATGTAAAGTACACGTTGTTTTTATGGTAAATAAGAAAATATATTTTATTTTATTTTATTAATAATATAAAAATAATGAATATGAGGATAAAAGTTAACACGAAAAAAAGAGTGTGTGTTGTTAATAAGTAAAAGATTATTATATTCCTTTTGCTTTTTGGTCACAGTCCGTGTCTGCACTGTTATTCACTGCATTGCCTGAGGAGATACCCAATCCACCCCTCTCCCTACGATATTGGTGTGCGGGTTGCATTTCTATTACGTCACAATTTCGTGATGTTTGGCAATCACTGTTGTAGAAGGAGAAGAAGAAAAAAACTCTGAAATTCAGGTAAGATTATCTTCATTTATTTAAGTAAATAATTTACTACTTACGCGAGCGATCACTCGCCACATTGTAGTGCCGTGAAGCAGCAGGAACGTTATCTGCGAGAGTTTACGATCTGCTTGCTAGGTTGCAGAGACCGCAGGAGTGCCTGCACCTTAGGTCTGACTCTGCCTATACCAGGTGTGTAGTCCAATAGATATTAGGACATTTTTATGTACAGAAACTTTCCAACACGAGCCATGTATCTGCTTACGCCTTGCTGGGAATTGAATTCCGATCTCTCTCTGTAAAAAAGAACTGATTGAGTTTCAGCAGCTCCCCTATTGGTGAACTGCCATCTCATCTGCATCGTATTCTCAGAAAATACGTGGGAGTGCTTAATGAAAGACACGGACGATCAAACGACAAGACTTAGACAATAACTGACGTCGAAGTGCCTGTCTTCGAGAGATCTCTTAAGTCCCATCTTACTTCGCAGCAAAATATTCGCTTATATATATTTTTACATCAAGCGCCATCGTTATGTAAATCACTAATTGGCCAATATATTATTGTTTGCAATACGAAAAAGACTGGAGACATCAAACATCTCTCCTGCTTTGTCGAAGAGGGACGGGAGAGGCTAAAAACTGATGCGACAAGCGAGAGAGTCTTTGAAGATTTGCTCTTTATTTCTTCCTGAGAAAAAAATGAAGTATAAGGAAAGTAGAATAAAAAAGTAGTCGATACACTGCTCCTTCAAGCCCAACTTTATCATGTCTGAGCGTTCTTATGCCTTTTTCCTTGAAATGACAACCCTCTTAAGGATTCAGCCATCATTTCACTCCTTTCCTATATATATATAAGCTTCACAAACAGTTAATTTGCCCCTTCCCTCATCTGAAACTCCCTCTACATCATTTTGAGGTGGGCGGTGACAACTCCCATGCTGTTAGCTGCTTCTAGCTAGCAGATTTTCTGACGGGAACTACAGAACGGAAATAAAATTGCAGCTCATTTCAGTTTAAGCTTAAGCAGCTTATGAACTGGAAACAATTTTTTAAAAAAATTTCGTTTGTGTGTCTAAGGAGGATGAAGGAAGAGGCAGACGGCAGCATCGTCTCTGTCTAGCTCTACCTGGGCCAATCAAAGGGAGTATTAGAGTCGCAATCCTATCCTCTCGGATTCTTAAACGATTCTCGCGAGATTAAGCTTTATTTATAATTAAATCCGCTGAACTAGATTTTCAGACGAAGAGCATGAGCGGAATAAGTCGCTTTTTTTACATCCTGACTTTTAGATCTGCAGAGTCGAAGTGAGTTACCATACGTAACCAATAATCTTTGAGAAAATTTTTATGGTTGCTATAATTTTGACGTGATCTAGGTGTGAAGAAAGAGCTTTATATTTCGAGGTAGAGGTCGGACGCGTGTTCGAATCCCGTCTCATTAAATTTCAGATTTTAAAATGTAAGGCGAATGTCAGGCAGTCAAGTGGTGAGTCCTCAGAGTCATTTCGACAAAATACTACCAAGATATCGCCAATTTCAGGGATTTTAAAAAAATTTATTGGCGATAAATCGAATTTCTTGACGACAAACATTTATGCTGTATGTGATTGTTATTGTGAGCACGGTTGGGACAGTAAGGATGTTTGCGATTTTAATAATAATAATAATAATAATAATAATAATAATAATAATAATAATAATAGTAATAATAATTTATTTTAGCTGGCAGAGTTAAGGTCGTAAGGCCTTTCTTCCACTCAACCAGCAAAAAGTATACATACAGATGTATGTATGAGAGAGGAACATAGGTTAAGGGTGTTTGAGAATAAGGTGCTTAGGAAAATATTTGGGGCTAAGAGGGATGACGTTACAGGAGAATGGAGAAAGTTACACAACACAGAACTGCACGCATTGTATTCACCTGACGTAATTAGGAACATTAAATCCAGACGTTTGAGATGGGCAGGACATGTAGCACGTATGGGCGAATCCAGAAATACATATAGAGTGTTAGTTGGAAGGCCGGAGGGGAAAAGACCTTTAGGGAGGCCGAGACGTAGATGGGAAGATAATATTAAAATGGATTTGAGGGAGGTGGGATATGATGATAGAGAATGGATTTATCTTGCTCAGGATAGGGACCAATGGCGGGCTTATGTGAGGGCGGCAATGAACCTCCGGGTTCCTTAAAAGCCAGTAAGTAAGTAACTAAGTACAGATGTATGAACTTACAAAGAATTCAACAATTTTATTTAGATAAGAGCTACATGTATACAAGAGTTATTTACGAATTAAACAACAAAATACTATGAACTATTAATTAAACACTGAAATACAAACTATGTAGCAGAATTAAGCTAAAATACATAGAATGTTAATATATTTCAAATAATGTTAGATAATAGAAAGAGATTATTATGAGACAATTTTGAAAATACAGCACTATCAGGATGCATGTCTAAAGGAAGGAGTAACAATGTAGACAGTGATAGTTTAAGTCAGTATGATTGGAGTGCAATGCTAAGAAGGTTATCTTTTAAGCTGTTTTTAAAAGTGTTTATTGTCTTGCAGCCCCTAATACTTTGTGGCAGGGAATTCCATTGTTGCGAGGTGGATACTGTAAAAGATGATGAATAACGAGATGTTCTATGAAGAGGTATACTTAACGCGCCACAGATAAGGGGTTAGGTAGCGCTTACAGCAGTAAAATTTTGGAAATATTCAACATTTTTCTTCCATTACTGTATATTGTACAATAATGAAAATTAGTATGTGTAAAACACTGTCCTTCTGCTATATGAAAAAGATATTTTTACAATTAAAAAAAATTATTTACATTTTTTCTTCAAAATTCAGTTCACTATGCAGTGATGAAGCGTTTCCCACATAACTCAAAAACTATCCAACATTCTGTCATGAAATATTTTGTGTGTATTTATGCATGTCAAATCTACAATATGATGCAAGATCACTTCTCTACCTTTGATAGATTGTCTGATAAAAATAAATTAATTTAATTAATTTGCTTATTAATGGTGTCTGAGGGAAGGATGCTCGAGAAATTTTTGCTGTGTGTTTCTTATTTGCTTTCTGAAATTCCTCTTCCTGTCTTTTCCTGCGTTGACTAAGGGATTTATGTATCGGTCGTTCTAAAGTCATGTTGTCTTCATAAGAAAAATCGTCTACAAAACCCAGGGGGTGCTCATACGGCTATGCGCAGACACGTAAATTTTAGACAGTTGACGCATGACGTCACCGAGGAAGCTAAACAATTGGCAGTATGAATTAAAAGCAAGCTATAAGTTGTTTTCTAGCAGTGATTCTGGTTACGTCTGCCCTAAATGTGACAAATCTGCACTCATAGTGGAATATTTCCAAATAAAAATGCGTTATAATGAACTGAATTATATTTATAGCAGTTACAGTTGCTAATTCGGGCTTTCACGTGTTTTATAATCGTAGTATATAGGTTATGTAGTTAAGTTAGCCCACGTGGTATTAAGTTAATTAGTTTATT
This sequence comes from Periplaneta americana, assembly GCF_040183065.1. Taxonomy (NCBI): domain Eukaryota; kingdom Metazoa; phylum Arthropoda; class Insecta; order Blattodea; family Blattidae; genus Periplaneta; species Periplaneta americana. The sequence continues at coordinate 189,852,541 of NC_091118.1, forward strand.
GTAAATATTTTGTGCCTAAAAACATATTGTATTATTTACCATGCCCGGTTGCGCAATGTTTTCGTGTAAAAATTATAATCGTAAGACTAAAGGTTCAGATTTGATTTACCACACCTTCCCAAGGATGACAGTGTTTGTAAGCAATGGATTCATGCTTGCAGAAGGAAAGACAAAATCAACATAGGGCTCTAGGGCCAATCTGGGTCCAAAGATGTCAAGCATAATATGTTTGTAACATTTAATATAGTTTATAGCTTTAAGTGAGTTATGTTAATAATCAGCTTAATGTGTATTATAACGAGTATTTGAAAATATAGGACTAATGATATAGTAATATATATGGAAAAATTATGTGCCTATATTAATTAAAATACATAGGCCTACTATCAGAAATAATTAGGCCTACCCATGTCTTTATTATTTCTGCATGTTCCAATAATATTTATTAATGTGTTATGTTTTCTGTCATTGTTATTATGTTAGGAAATTATTAGCATTCACTATGTAATTGTTCTATTTAATAACGAACATTTCTTATGAAGGGTAACTATATTTTCTGATACAAAAATATTATTTCGTACAAACTCTTCTCCAGTTTAGAAGATGAAATTACTTGTAACACATAGGGATAAGACACGCTTAATATAGTTTCCTTTTGTGAGTGGTACATTTTTCCTCACAAATAAAAGTTAAACAAAAAACAAATTGTCGTTTAAAAGAATTTTGTGTGATAACTTGTTACAAATACTTCGGTGCTAGGAGGCCATAATGCATCCCGTGGCTAACGAGCTTCCGAAGTGACGTCACGAGTTCGTCTGCTAGCGGAAATTGCCGAGTGGCTCTACCTTATAGTAAATCCATATACCTTGTACAAAACCCATGGAAGTTGCCTCATTATTCACTTCAGTAATTATTTGAGATACTTCATCCATTTTCTTCACACGTCCTCTGGCACTTGGATATTGTCTAATATTTATTTCCTCTGATTGTAACACAGAGTCTGATGGGGTATTGCACGCCCCACTATCATTCATATTTACGTAGTTTATGAACAAATAAGGCGAAATAACACAAAAATAAAACCCTCAATTAAATAAACAGTTATTATTAAACGTTTTCAACACAAAAACTCAAACGCAAAACACTTTATATCATAATTATTAAATTTCTCTAATAGAAAGCAATTTCTACACTTCGTTTTCACTGTAAAATCTCTACAATAATTTAATGTTTTCTGGTTAGCTCATAGATGGTGTTACTTGTCAACAATGCGTTGGTGAAATGTATGGTCAGGTTTCTTGAGCGACAGTCTTGATCCTATAGCCTACTGTATTTTATTTTAAGACTGGTTAATTAATAATAATAATAATAATAATAATAATGTTTCCACGTATTCACATTTTTTTATGTTCTAATGATATTCAACTTATTTTATATTTTTGTTTTCATATTTTCCGATAATGTTATATCTCTAACGTGATAAGTTGAGCTATATATAATCTTAATTTTCCTTATTGTGTGTACTTACAAATATTGTATTCACTGGATACTTTGTACTGCACTATTTTATTACTACTATTATTATTATTATTATTATTATTATTATTATTATTATCATTATTACTATTCTTTATTATTATTATTATTATTATTATTATTATTATTATTATGAATAATTGTCTTTTTTTTTGTATGCCTCATTTATTTTGACCTGCTGTTCACATATTATTATGCTTTTTTCTTTCTTTCTGTATGTTATATATTATGTCTGATTTCTTCTTATTTGTTGTTTATTTTTTATTATTATTATCTTATTCAGTTTTGTGTGTAAAATTGTAGTGTAATTTGTTAATTTGTAGTGTTTTTGTAACGCAGTCTTTACTCCTGGTTGAGTGTTAGAGAAGGCCGTATGGCCTTAACTCTGCCAGGTTAAATAAATCATTATTATTATTATTATTATTATTATTATTATTATTATTATTATTATTATTATTATTATTATTATTATTATTATAACAATCCGGCACACTCGCAATTATACAAATTTTCAGACTCTAGACATCCACAGGACTTTTCTTCTTCAAGGAAAATTCCCCGAGAGCCAAGCCCGGGAATTAAACCCTGAACCTTAAGATCTGGAAGCTATCACACTGGCCATCACATCACGGAAGCAATCGAAATACAGGTTAAATATTTATTTTCGTTTCTGTCTTTATACTTCAAGAATATTGGCCTAAATTTAACAAGGCGAAACCTTCTCGTTAACTAAGTACCTACACCATGACTGCTTCCTTATTCCATGAGGTCTAATCTCCAGACAATGCAATTCACGGTCGAAACGATTCGCACATCAATATGACCCCAATGAGTTGTTTGAAATATTGTAATATTACGCCATTACAGGTACTTGGATTAATTTGGAAATCATTAGTCGGGACCGTATTCTATCCCAGAGCGAACGGAGATGAGGCTAGTTGTTCCTAGACTACATTGGCGTGATGTCATTATTTAGCGCGTGGCACAGGTACTATCAGGGAACACTTGCATCTTGTTTGTACTCCAGTTGACGTTCTATGCATGATTAGAAACTAGACCTCTAAGAGTGTTGAAAATGCATTCTACTGATGAAGATTGATACTACGCCGGCCTTTCCTAAAATGTTTATTATTTATTTAGGTCTATTTATTTATTTATTTATGTATTTATTTATTTATTTATTTATTTATTTGATTTTTACCCACACCATGACATTCAAAACTTTCTCGTTCACTGCAACACGAAATTTTAAAAATATGTACGTAACAAATACAAAAAGGCAATTTTAGGCTCTAAAACCTTAAAATAGGTCTCAGTGGAAAAAATAGGATTTTAGGCACCAATAAAACCGCTTTCAAACGTTCATATTTCATATAAAATGTGTAGATATTTAACTAGTTTTAGTTCATCTCTTACTTACTTACTGGCTTTTAAGGAACCCGGAGGATCATTGCCGCCCTCACATAAGCCCACCATTGGTCCCTATCCTGAACAAGATTAATCCAGTCTCTATCATCATATCCCACCTCCCTCAAATCAATTTTAATATTATCCTGCCATCTACGTCTCGGCCTTCCCAAAGGTCTTTTTCCCTCCGCCCTTCCAACTAACACTCTACGGTATATGCATTTCTGGATTCGCCCATACGTGCTACGTGCCCTGCCCATCTCAAACGTCTGGATTTAATGTTCCTAATTATGTCAGGTGAAGTATACAATGCGTGCAGCTCTGCGTTGTGTAACTTTCTCCATTCTCCTGTAACTTCATCCCTCTTAGCCCCAAATATTTTCCTAAGCACCTTATTCTCAAACACCCTTAACCTATGTTCCTCTCTCAAAGTGAGAGTCCAAGTTTCACAACCATAAAGAACAACCGGTAATATAACTGTTTTATAAATTCTAACTTTCAGATTTTTTGGCAGCAAACTGGATGATAAAAGCTTCTCAACCGAATAATAATACGCATTTCCCATATTTATTCTGTGTTTAATTTCCTCCCTAGTATAATTTATATTTGTTACTGTTGCTTCAAGTTATTTGAATTTTTCCACCTCTTCAAAAGGAAAATTTTCAATTTTTATATTTCCATTTCATACGATATTCTCGTCACGAGACATAATCATAGCCTATACTTTGTCTTTTCGGGATTTACTTCCAAACCTATCTCTTTACTTGTTTCAGGTAAAATTCCCGTATTTTTCCTAATCGTTTGTGGATTTTCTCCTAACATATTCACTTCATCCGCATAGGCAAGCAGCTGATGTAACCCGTTCAATTCCAAACCCTGTCTGTTATCCTGAACTTTCCTAACGGCATACTCTAGAGCAAAGTTATAAAGTAAAGGTGATAGTGCATCTCCTTGTTTAGCCCACAGTGAATTGGAAACACGTCTGACGGAAACTGACCTATACGCACTCTGCTGTACGTTTCACTGAGACACATTTTAATTAATCCAACTAGTTCATCCCTACAGAAAAAAATTGGTATTTAACCTAAAATCCGAGGTCAAGTTATGACTTATTGACATAGCAATGTAATCTAAAGAAATGGTCATTTGCCCAACACAACAATTACGAATCCAATGATGCAACTGAGAAATCTAGAAGATAAAAGACCGTAGGACAAACGATCACAGAAGGGCGAAATGATATTTCAGCGGCGTTAAACAGAAAAGTCTGGTCCTCAAGTCTCAGCTTCAACTGCAACTACCTGTATGTAGTAGTTCTTCTGTCGTTGTCTAGCAGGTGAACGGGATTCGCACCCATGACTTTTCATGTTCCGTCTCATATGAGCATTTACACGGAATGTCTCATTTCATGCAGCCTGATGTCTTTAGTCGGTTTCTAGCAATTTGAACAAATAGAAACACGATACGAATATACATAAGATATCAACATTCATCTTATGATCTTAAGACTTTTAGAATAAGAGATGGGGAGGATGCAGGAAGACTAAAAGCAAAATGAGGGAGATAAGAAGATAAATGAAGGAAATCTAGAGATGAGTGAAAGAGCGTTCCCCATTATAATACAAGGAAGAAGGATGCAGATCTCTCGGAGGATGAGAGGTAACTACAGGCTATATATTTTAGACGTATTACTGAATATTAGGCGGAGGCAGTAGATTTCCCTGCGTCAAGTATAGTAGCTGTAATCCCTTCAAAGCGGCAGATGAATACCTCCGGGAGTACATCCATACCGAGCGGGTACCAAGCAGTGCTAATATAAACTCTCTGTGTGTATGTTCAGCGACCAAATAATACGCGGATGACTACGTGGGTGATAAGGTCATGGAAGTAGTTCCTATGGCGGTAAAGTACCCCCGCTTTACTGATGCCATTTACTGTGAAGTATAAGGGCAATCCTCTAATACAGAGACGGCAGACAGCATATTACCGTGTGTAAGACGACCAGGGGATTATTTCCTGCACTTCACAGAATTATTGGAAGCCTTCCTTCCGTAAATAGATTTCTACTTCATCTCACAATAATAATAATAATAATAATAATAATAATAATAATAATAATAATTCATTTATTTATTTATTTATTTATTTATTTATTTATTTATTTATTTATTTATTTATTTATTTAATGTGCTGTACAACAGCCAGTGGCCAATTACAGTTCAGCACAAATATAACAAAAACATAAAACAAAAATAATTATTACACATAAATATAATTACAATAATGACGATGAATGGACAACTAAGAATACTATGAGACAATGTTAATTGAGTATAATGCCTAAAAGAATACATAAATGATAAATCGTTGCCAAGAGCAAACAAAGTCTATACATTGAAGGGATCGAATTCGCAGCCATGCATGTTGGCATTTTTAATGCATCTGGAGACTGGTGAAAGAAATTTCGAATTTCTAATATAGAAAAGTTTGTGGGCTCTCATATCTTTTGTTGGAATACGTAAGGTAATATTGTTTAAGAAAGAGTCACAGGATATATCACCTTTGAGGACTTTACAAAAGAACAGATAATCTAGCTCATGGCGTCTAGCATATAGATTTTGACAATTAAAATATTCACATTTTCTCTCATAACTATACCCGGAATTAATGGGCAGAAATCTGAATGAACAAAAGGATATAAATAATAATAATAATAATAATAATAATAATAATAATTGATATATTTATTGATATTTATGTGCTGGACAACAGCCATTGGCCAATAAAAGTCCAGCACAGTGATACAATTAATACATGAAAATGAACAACTAAGGTACAAATTAAATACTTGAGTTAACAACAAAATAAAGAACATAGATTACAATAATTAATTTGCAAGAATTAAAACTATAAATTATTAGGGAAAGGAGTTGATTTACACTACCAATTTGTGTATAAGGATTATGCAAATAATATTAGCAAAGACATTGCCATATTCTAATAGGGTAAGGTTGCGTATATCGCACCACTTTAGCATTTATAATTTTTATTGAACAATACAATTTTTATTTTCTGCATTCCTTTACAGAAATACATTCCCAGAATATTTACCTTTCATGTAAAAAAGAATCCTTGAATTTGATTTAATATTTTTGAAGTAGAATGACATTTTCGAAACACTTGTCAGTGGTGCCATTTAAGCAACTAGTTTCCTAAATAGCACCTGCGGTTTCTTAAATCGCACCTCTTTAACTGCAGAGAACAGGATGAAGGAAATCTTTTAATATTGAACAATATTTAATATGAATAATGTAATAAATGCAAATTACAAGTTTATTGAAATTAATGAAAGAGAGTAACGCATTTTCAAATGAAAATGAAAAAATAGAGCATAAATTACCTAACATTTAAACTTCCTGAATGCGTTTTTTATTGTTACACATTTGCCATGTGCTTCACCAGGCAGTTCAAACTGTAAACTGCGTCACCTTTTCTCCACGATTATCTCGAAGCCACCTAAGAACTGCTTCATGATTTAGGCGTCTGAAATGGTTTGAAGATAGAAACATCTAAAGGCTGGGCCTCTGAGTATCATGACGAGGAAGCTGAAATAGGAGCACATCATTTTCCCGAGAAAATCTAGCTTCTAAATTTTTGGAATGGTTCGTATAGGTGGACATACAGAAGCAGCACTTTTTTCTATGGCAGGTTTGAGTGGCAAATAAAGTGTTTGAGCTATTCGACAAATAGTTCACAGTTGATGTAACCAGAATCAGAGCAAACAAATAACGATCCTGGAAGAACATCAGCTGATAATGTAGGATGCACAGTTTGACGTTTAAAAATTTTCATAGGTGGCACAAAATATCTGTGCGCTTGTACAACACACAATTGTTGTATTAACGCCCTTTTCACCACTTGATATTGCACCCACCTGATGCATTCCTCGTTCAGTTAAAATTTTTGGGCCTTCTTTTGTACGGCTAGAATTGGTACAGTTGCTCATATCGCACCGGTGCGAATTAGGCACCTACAAAGTGGTGCGAATTAAGAAACTATGTCATAAGTTATTATTTCCTTCATTCTAGCCTATAATCACCACATGTTCGAAAATCGTACTAAGTTAAATGTTCTTTAATATTTCTTTTAACCAATAACATCTTAAGGTTATGGATTCCTTTGCATACAAATCCGTTATTTAGTTACAAAATGTTAGCTAAATTTACATCCACCTGAGCGATTATATTAAATACTCTATCACCATGTTGCTAGAACAAAGAAGTGGCAGAAATCAAGTGTCATGGTGGAAGTTCATATGGTAGATTGTAACAATACCACTAGATGCTACACTATTACAGTAACTTGTTTTAAACTAGCAGTGGTGCCATTTAGGAAGCAGTGCGATTTATGCTAATCTACCCTACTTCTATACATTGAATGGATCGAAATCGCCTACATGTAAGTTAGCATGTTTAATACATCTGGAGACCGGCGAGGAAGATTTAGAATTTCTAATATAGAAGAGTTTGTGATGTCTCATGTCCTTCATAGGAATACGAAGGCTGACATCGTTTAAGAAAGACTGACAATTAATGTCACCTTTAAGGACCTTACATAAGAATAAGTAATCGAGATCATGACGTCTGGCATACAGGCTTCGACATTTAAAGTGCTCGCATTTTTTATCATAGTTATAGTCAGAGTTATTAGGCAGGAATCGGTACGAACATAATTAAATAAATTTCCTTTGAATATTTTCCAGTTTTGCCGAATCAGAACTAGTAATAGAGTTCCAAATTACAGATGCATATTCGAATAATAATAATAATAATAATAATAATAATAATAATAATAATAATAATAATAATAATAATAATGATAATAATAATAAACAGTTATAGCTACTATGTAATACATCTTCCTGTGTCCAAAGTTAATTTCACTTTTATTTTCTTCCTCCATTCTCTTCTGTCTTCCCAGTTCGTTTCTTCTAAACATTTTTTTCTCTCATCCATCCAAGTGCTCCTGGGACGACCTCTCTTTTCTCTTCCAGGTGTTATCCAGGCTAAAATCTTTTTTCGGTAGCCGCTGATTTGACATTCGTCCATCATACCCATACCATTCTAACTGCTTATATTTCATAAAGCCTAAAATTGAATTTTGAACTTTCATTTCTCTTCTTATTGTCTCATTTCTAATTTCTTCCAATTTAGAACGTCTTGCGGAATGTGTTAAATAGTCCATACGTCTGTACTAAGCAGTTTCAAAATCATATTTTTATTCAACCGCTATGTTTCTGCCCCATATGTTAAAGTACTTCGAATAATAAAAGTGATTTATAAATTTGCAGTTTGGTACCTAATTTTGGTTATATTTTTGTAACACAACATCCCATCCCTGCTGCCTTGCAGTATTTGGAGTTGGTCTTCTAAAGGCTAGAGGAAGAAAATCTCGAGTAAAAATCATCTGGTTTCCCAGGTTAGGAGTTGGTTTATTAGACCAGTTCCCTATTCATCATACAAATTTCATTGCTAGAAAGTCCAAAGTTTAAAAGCAGGATGGATCTAACAGGAGACGACAGAAGTTACGAAATAGGATCTTTTTCGCAGAAAGGAAGATCAACATAGCAATATCAAATAATAATAATAATAATAATAATAATAATAATAATAATAACTTACAAATGCCCTTAAGAGAATCCGAAGGTTCATTGCCGCCCTCACATAACCTGCCATCGATTCCTATCTTGGGCAAGATTAATTCAGTCCCTAGCATATTCCACCTTCATCATATCAATTTTAATATTATCCTCCCATCTATGTCTCGACTTCCCCAAAGGTCTCTTTCCCTCCAGCATACGAGCTAATACTCTATACGCATTTCTGGATTCACTCATACGTGCTACATGCCCTGCCCATCTCAAACGTCTGGATTTAATGTTCCTAATTATGTCAAGTGAAGAATACAATGTGTACTTATAGTTCTGTGTTGTGTAACTTTCTCCATTCTCCTGTAACTTCATCCCTCTTAGCCCCAAATATTTTCCTAAGAACCTTATTCTCAAACACCCTTAATCTCTGTTCCTCTCTCAAAGTGAGAGTCCAAGTTTCACAACCATACAGAACAAGCGGTACTATAACTGCCTTATTAATCCTAACTTTGAGATTTTTTGAGAGCAGACTAGATGACAAAAGCTTCTCAACAGAATAATAACAGTATTTCCCATACTTATTCTGAGTTTAATTTCCTCTCGAGTGTCATTTATAATTGTTACTGTATCTCCAAGATATTTGAATTTTTTCACCTCTTCAAAGAATAAATTTCCAATTAATAATAATAGTAATAATAATAATAATAGTAATAATAATAATAATAATAATAATAATAATAATAATAATAATAATAATAATAATAATAATAATCCCTGGCGCTACAGCCCATGAAGGGCCCAGACCGACCAGCCGGCTGCTGACCTCACGTCCACATGCCGAAGCAGAGATGGACGATCATCGAACCAGAATGGAGGTGTCGTGTGGTTAGCACGATGATTCCCTCAGCCGGTATAGCTGGCTTTCGCAACCGAATTTCGCTACCTATCGTAGCTCTCCAAGTGCATCACGATGCTGGGTGGGCACCGGTCCCATACACTGGGTGAAATTTCATGAGACAATTTCTTCCCTCATGAGGAATCGAACCAGAGCGCATTCCGTAACGCGAGTCTTAGGCAGGATGCCTTAGACTAGCGTTTCTCAAACTATGGTCCGCGGACCACCTGTGGTTCTCGAGGTCTGCCCTTGTGGTCCTTCAAAAAAGGCAGAAGAAAAAATAAAATTCGAACGAATTGCGTATCACACTGTAGCTTAAAATCTCAGAGTTTGGAAATGACACATGGCAATCGAATTTCACTTTTTTCTCCCAGTACAGACATTTTATAATATTTATTACCCTACCCGTCTCTCGACTTCCCACTCTACTCTCAGCAACAAAAGAGGGACTTAAAGCACTATGAACGTGGTGTTTCTCGACACCTTTTCCCTGCACATCTGGCGCCGCGCCTGTAACACAGCCAGAGACCACCCGAATTCATAACAGAGGACCAAACTACCGAAACTTAATTCATTTTAAAAATATAAGTATACTGGTATTAAAATATGCTACGAAAGTGATAAATTTGCTTTCGAAGGGAACAAGAGTAAGGTGGTCCGTGGAATTGTTCTGACTTTAAAAAGTAGTCTCCACTTCAAAAAAGTTTGAGAAACGCTGCCATAGACCACAACGCCACAGCTCGGAACAATACTAATAATAATAATAATAATAATAATAATAATAATAATAATAATAATAATGAGTTCTTGTCCTGAGTCATACACTTCAACTTTCCGTAACTGAGTTAACGTATTTAAATTGAACAAAAAGGCATGTGCGATACTGCTGTATAAAGGCAGCTGGCAGGGGTCGGTCTTCTTTTCGGAAAGGTAGTTATACCAAGTATAATTTCATGTCAGGCTGAGTCGAGTGCGCAAGCTGTACAGGGTACATCAAAGCCGGCACACACGGCAAGCACGGACTAATTTAATCAACACATTAGAGCCGCATAAATGTCTCTATATACACAAAACTTGACCATCGTGGACTCATGATTAAACCCTGTTTTAACTTTTCAATCAGCCCCTCCTCTATTGAAAAGCACTGTAACAGACTTATCCGCCTCACTCCTCCCTTCTTTATCGTGCGGAGGACTGCCTATCAACGTCCTCAATCCCTTGCCCACTATGCCACTTGACGACGCATTCCAAATATTGACTCTGCTCACAACACAGTCAATTAGCCAGGCGTCACATATGTGCAAAAGCGACACACGATTTGTGTGACCGACCGGACAGGTGATGTATCCATCCGCGAACTGATTCGTCAATTGAGTAGCTGTAGGCCTAATCATTAGCGTATTCAAGGAAACTCTCCTTCTCTAGGTAATTTACGCAACTATAAAAATTGGAGATTTATCCTTCGAAGAGGTGGAAAAAATCAAATATCTTGGAGCAACAGTAACAAATATAAATGACACTCGGGAGGAAATTAAACGCAGAATAAATATGGGAAATACCTCTTATTATTCGGTTGAGAAGCTTTTGTCATCTAGTCTTCTGTCAAAAATTCTGAAAGTTAGAATTTATAAAACAGTTATATTACCGGTTGTTCTGTATGGATAGTTATCACTATCTCTCATTTTGAGAGAGGAACACAGATTAAGGATGTCTGAGAATAAGGTTCTTAGGAAAATATTTGGGGCTAAGAGGGATGAAGTTACAGGAGAATGGAGAAAGTTACAGAACGCAGAGCTGCACGCATTGTATTCTTCACCTGACTTAATTAGGAACACAAAATCCAGACGTTTGAGATGGGCTGGGCATGTAGCATGTATGGGCGAATCCAGAAATGCATATAGTGTGTTAGTTGGGAGACCAGAGGGAAAAAGACCTTTGGGGAGGTCGAGACGTAGATGGGAAGATAATATTAAAATGGATTTGAAGGAGGTGGAATATGATGATAGAGACTGGATTAATCTTGCTCAGGATAGTGACCAATGGCGGGCTTATGTGAGGGCGGCAATGAACCTTCGGGTTCCTTAACAGCCAGTAAGTAAGTAAGTAAGTAAGGTTTTATACCTTATGTATAACATGTTAAGTCATTGACGGAAAAACATTAAATCCACTTATTGAATTTCAAAAACTCATCTGAAAAATTTCTTCAATATGAATGCACAGAACATCCTTCTACTCATCATCTTTCAGTACATCTATTCCACGACTCTGGAACTCTCTCCCTGACCATGTCAGAGACTGTCAGACGATATCAAAATTCAAATTTAAATTAAAAAATCACATTCTAGTTCATGGAATTGCTTGTTGAACACCTGTCAGAATGCGCAACTTCACCTTAACCCATGACATATAGTAAATATTGTAACTATGCTGTTGTAAAATTGACAATTAATATGTAATGTATTTATTATTATTATTATTATTATTATTATTATTATTATTATTATTATTATTATTATCAGTTATCACTATTATCATTGCTATCTCTGTTTTCTTTCTTTTTTCTTGTTTTAGCTCGATGAGAGCTCTATAATGTTCTTTTGACTCTCTTGACCCTCTATAGGGCTTTAACTTAATTTGTATTATTTTCATCAGTGTTTGTATTTCTTTTTTGTATTTATAGGTGCTATCTGGTAGGATGGAAGAGAAGGCCTTATGGCCTTAATCCTGTCGGATTAAATAAATAAATTGTTATTATATAATAATTATTACTTGCCAAAATTCACAAAAAAAACTTCAAAATTTTAGTGGTTGTATCAAAGTTTACATGGAATGATATGTTTTTATTACAGAATGATATGTGATACGTTTCGCTAGAGAAGCAATGGTCGTTTTCAGCTCACAATTTTCTTGTAAGCTGTTGTGTTGTTTAATAATGACACTATATTATGTACTAGTTTCTAAATATTGGTTACTCAATATCTAAACACGAACGACTGTACAGTTATTGTAAATTTCAGGAACAATATTCGGAAATGGTTATTTTGTCATGACCGATCAAAAGACTCGAAAGCAGCTGCTCTTTTATGAACAGAGTAAATTGGGCGTGTGTGGAAAAGATTTTGAATACGTTACCTCAATTTCCTGTATAAGACTTTCAGAGTCCTTCCTTCTAATTATGTGGAAACCACAAAGAGTGTTTATTTTCCCCTCTTTTTATCCTCTCTTCAAACTTGCTTCCTTAAGTTATATATTACTAAGACTGTTTTATTAGCATTTTATAGAAAAATCAACATGGGACTGGGATGCTGCGCTCTTTGTGAACGTGCCTGCTCCGTTTCATCAACTAAGTATCCAGATTGACTCGCAGGTCGTTAAAAACTTTTAAGTCTTCCTTATTCGTGCAAACAGACTTCTTTGTACACACACGTGTATAGCGCAATTCTTATAATTCCAAATAATCATTACTTTTCTCAATAGTTACTTCTAAATTGAGACTGTTTTACATTGACTGAAATGAACAAGACTTGCAAACTTCTCATTAATTTCACAGTTCACTAAGCGAGGTGGGTCAGTGGTATAAAACACTACATTCGCGTTCAAGTCCCGGGGTTGGTCAACCTGACCCTGAATTTTAGTTGTTTCCTCAAACATAAATTCAAAAGCGAATCCCGGATTAATTCCCACTTCCGCTAAGAACAAAGGTACAATCCACAGTGTTGTATATGGTGGATATTTTTTCAGGCTACTTAGATATGGGTACTGGGTGGAGAATATAAAAGTTCAGTTCATGAGCTGTAATGCCGGGTCGATAGATGGCAATACCTGGGAAGTACTCGTCTGAGATCTAAATCCTTAGATGGCATAAAATTGTAAACTATATAGGGGAGACTCGGCTAATTCCGCAAAATTAAGAAGTAAATCTATCATATTTCTATCAAAATGCTTTTTGAAAAATATTATCAAGGTATGTAGACATGGACGAAACCTTTCATTACCAAATGAGATACAGAGACCTATTAAAATGTAAATATATTTAGTTGTATATACATTACAGTTGAAAAAGAACAACTCGGGTAATTCCGCAACAGTGCGGATAAATCCGCAATAGGACTTGGTTAATTCCGCAGTAGTAAATAATTATGAAATACATTATGAAAGTAACAAAAAATAAACAATTCATATGTAACAATGCCCACTTTCTTCACAGCTGTGTAGCAAAACACGAAAAACAGTCAACTTTCGATGTTTCACTGTATTGCCGACAGAGGTGTCGACCAATATCCTTGATTTTTTTCTATAGCATTGCAGAGGACATGCCTCCTGTTGACAGCCTCTCAAAACTTATGTTCACGCTATTGTAAAGCCGCAGTAAAATCATATATGCACTACTGCGGAATTACCCGTACTGCGGAATTAGCCGAGTTTCCCCTATTACAACAATGCAACACTCCCAAAACAAAGTCGTAATAATATATGACATCTCAGTTAAAAATAATATAAATGAAATCTAAAAGGAGTCTAATATTATAAAAAAAAAAAAAAAACAAATTGAAGACCGGGAAAAAATATCCCCTTTTCAATGTAGGTTTGAACCTTTATGTATGTATACTATACGTTATGTAGTTTTCTATTATTAATAATACATAATAGAATAAAATAGAAAAAAAGAATTTCAGCAGATCAGCGATTTGTAAGAAATGGTATCTTGACAGTTGACAGAGAACATTAATTTAAACTGGCCAGTCCGCAGTCCAAATTTACGGTCGTAAACCCAATCGAGCACATGTGGGATTTAGTTAATCGTCGACCCCGCAGTTGTTTTTCATACAATACCTCAATTGCGAGCCTCCATCCTAGAGGAGTGGAGGAATGTCGCCCAAGAAGACGTCCGGAACCTGATATCCAGCATGCACAGAAGAATGCAAGCCGTAATCAGAGCTTGAGATGGTAATATCTGTTATTGGATATCTGATTCAAGTTATGATGGGATATTATTGTTTAGTGAGCGAATTATTATCTGATTCAAGACCTGATGGGATATTATTGTTGTTTATTAACAGTTTAAATGTTCAAATTAATTATTTTTTGTTAATTCTTAGCAAATTGTTTAGTTATAGATCATAAATAAACCATATTTTAAGAACTAATTCTAGTGTAACTTTTTTTTGGATTTGAGTGTATTTCAAAATCTATATACATAAGCCTACAGTCATGTCCTTATGTTTTCAGACATGCGTCAAAATTAAGAAATATCCCAGATGAGATGTCAAAATGTTCCATACAATAAGCAGTTTTGACGTAGAATACGTCTTTCCCGCACCGAGTAGGGACACTCATTCGAGGATTAGTGGTGAAACAAAAAATTACAGAATTTCAAATGCTTACTGTAACAACACTATGAGCCATAATCGAATGCTAATGTTACTAGTAGTTACGCCGTGTAACTTGTGTGATCACGTCCAATGACGCCGCCTCCATTCGCTACGGGCATGATGGTATCGAAGTTGCGTATAAAATTAGCCGTGCCGCGCGGTCTCCTAGGGCTCCTATTTCGAAAGCTTCAATACAGAAAAATGCCGAGACTTGTGTGGGGAGGGAAAAGTAGGATCGTGTCTCATTTTTTTAGGGCTCATCTCGACATCTCTGTTAGCGTCTTAGAAAAACCACGGAAAACCACAGCCAGGTTAACTATCTCAATTTAGGAGACTAACTGTGAGGGGATTCTTATAAAAATACGGCCCGATTGACCCTAAGGACATAGTGTAAAGAAATGTGGGGGGAGAAAGGAATGTGTATCCCTGACTTAGAGATTGGTTGGGAGTGGAGCATGTGTGCCATCCTCATTCTGATTATAAGTGACTCAGTTGCTGATGGCAACATCGCTCTAGATGCAGGACTAGTCCAGCCCCGTCAACCGATCCCGAATTTGGGAACGAAAGATAGGACACTTGGTGTGTATGTAACAGCCCGAATTGTAGGTCACCACAAAATAGAATATCGGACTGTTTTTGTCATAAGAAGAGCAGAGGATGGGTCCCTATCCTGAGACTCAACAGGCAACAGTTGTTTGTCGCTTCTCGGTCACTGCTGATGCTGTATTCCGGGTGTAGAAAACCTCAAGGCATATTAAGGGACACTAGGATTGAATTTTTGGCCAAAATAATAAAAATAAATATTTGTATTTTTTTACATAAATAATTACTTTATACATTTGTTTAACATTCTGTCGTATATTTAGCTACCGTCTACTACTTTTAAAGGTCTGTCGACCATTTTTAAAATGCCACACCCACTATTTTGCGTTTTCTCAAAACCACGTTTTTGGACAATAATGAAGTTCGTAGCGGCTTCCATTTGCTTCTATTTACATGAAACTTTGCAAGTATACTCAGCATATTGCAATATACAAAGCCGTGCATACAATCAGCTCTTCACCGAAAACTTTTCATGATGTGAATTTTTAACTTCTAAAAATTAATAGGATATGTATAAGAAGGTTTAACAAAGGGTGCGTCAGCTACTATGGCTATTTGCGTCCTAATCTAAAATACTTAATAAAACAAAGACATAAATAATATAATAATCAGAGTGCCAAAAGAACTAAAAAGCGTTGTCACGGTAAAACGAGGTACACACACACACACACACAGATATATATATATATATATATATATATATATATATATATATATATATATGAGTAGTTTAATATCAAAGACGGACATCTGTCGTCTCCATAGTTTTGATCTAGAGGCACTTTTTTGTTTCACAGTGTTCTTTGTAGTATTTTAAAACAATTTATTTTTATAAATGTAGTGTTAGAGTTTGTATACAGTTTCACCATAACTGAAAAAAGCATGAAAAAATGTATAAGAATCCACATTATCTAAATTTCATCTGAAGGTCAGATGTCCGCCTTTGATATTAAGCTACTCATATATATATATATATATATATATATATATATATATATATATCTCAAGCAAAAATTATAATTTGTAAGAAAACTTTTATCTCATTAACCAATTCTATGCTCAGTTTTCTTTATCATGAAATGTAAGTCCTTCACAGAAGATTTTTAAAAGCAAAAACAATTCTGAAGCTGTCAGGGATGTTTTGAATTTACGCATAATTTAATATTAAAATACGTGAAAATTAATATCTAAGGGTGCTATTCATAGACATTTCGCAGCACGCTCTACGAGCGTACTAAGCTAGCCCCGGCTATCCACTGGTTACTTATACAGAATTCAATCATATCCTATCGCTAACACTGGTTTATGAATACGAAAAACGCTGATCATCCACCGGAAGCCCGCGCTAAAAATGTCTATGAATACGGCCCTATAGAACTAATGAATGAAACTTGATGAAATTTGGTCCGATTATTTAAACGTACACACACAATAAACTCACCGAATTTGAAATAAATTAATCAAAAACTTTGAAAGTTTCAAAACTCAGTCACACCTGTCGCTTAAGTAGAGAATGGAGCGAGAGGGAGCACACGGAAAACAAGGCACAAAGTTCTTCTTATACGTCTGTTTCCATGGTACCAAGATGTCAGAGTAAACATTTCATATCAAAACGTTACAATTTTTCCCTCCTTGTAGGTCGAATACAGATGTAACTTATCACGATGAAAGAAAATAATAATATACCTAAACTTCATATGTTTACTGTAAGTTTGGCACAGACAGGAATTCACTAGAACAGATACCGATATATTCTTAAATGTACGTCACGTGCTGAACATGCTACGAACGCGTACCACTCTTGCACAGAAGAGCGCATTCATTTGAATCCAGGATCGTCCTGTGAGCGCTGTGGTCCAATCTAGATATAAGCATCATAAGGATGAAAATGAGATGGGAAAATTTCGATTTGGTGTAGTGGGATCGCTGTAAAGGTAAATACTGGCAGGCAACATTTGCGGTTAGCTCCGATGCAGTAATTTCGCTAATAAGTTCTATCTTATATTAGCTAATGCTCCGACAGAGCCGAGGCGCAGCGTGTGAAGGGCCTCAGGGCTCGTATTTGCTGAAGAGATTCTGCGTGCGTGCGGGACAGTTTTATTTGTTCATGGGGAAAATTAATCAGCGACCCAGGGTAAAGCAGGTATAAATATTGAGGACAGGGTTTCTGTGACTCGCAAACTGACTGTCACTGCCGAATTTCAATACGGAGTATTACGGTAAATCCTGCTGCAGACTATAGTAAAATAATAGCCTAATAGGGTAACCAAGGGTACATGGGGTCAAAAAGTAACAAATCCTTAATTTTATTGTTAATTTCATAATATATTACACTCATAACATATCATTAGTTACAGCCACATGTAAGTACTACTTCCCCAAAAATGTTTCTTTTTTACTCCAAACTAACTGCCTGTACATGAACTGAAATATCTCACTGCAGTGACCCTTTTTATCCTTCTGTATAAGGATAAATGGGGTCAGTGTTTAGAGCAAATCGGGCCACAATTTTTCCCTCTATATACCTGCACGGAACGTTAAAAATCAATATTGAATTGATTTAATTTAACACTTTACACCGTCCACAAACAAACACTGTTTTCTTTTCTGCACCAACGAACTGTACATGCGTACATGCGTACAGTTTCAAAATTTTAGACACAAGTTCATTTTCTTGTTCTGGAGTAAACGTAGTTTGACGGCCTTTACTTTTCAAGTGGTTGACATCGTTGCAGACATGAATGAGGAACCCTTAACAACCCAGCAGCATGACGTTGGCTTCTCCTCGCGAAATGCTTTAATAGCCTTCTGCATGTCGTTCTCAGTCCACGAATTTGACGTTTTCCTCTTACATTTAACTATCTGTCACAAAGAATTGAAAATAAATACTTAATTTGAGTGGACTGATTTGAAACATGTTGACCCTATTTGTCCGATATTACTGACCCTATAACCCAAATTTAGAACTTTTTTGCGCTAGAGGTTGGTAGTATTGACGAAGGCGTTAATAGCCATAATCTATTCTAAAAGCTTAAACTTAATACTGAAAGTTAATCGCACAAATTCTCTGCAATAGTTGTTGTAAAATAATAAAGGAACCGTAAAGTATTATTTAAAATGTATAAAATACTCTTAGCTCACCTTTATATTCTCTCTATTCTTTTATTGTCAACACAAAGAATACACACACCAGCTAGCATCAATGGCACTCAACGTGTACAGGAAGTTCTCTTCCTGACCAATATATGGCAGCACTTACTTGAACTGGTTTACGCTTGAATATGGAGACAGGGTTTTGAAATTGACCCGATTTAACCTCTGGCCCGATTTAGACTGAGTTACCCTACTGCTGTATTTTCGTCTGATTATACGTAGCCCTATACTTTTATATTTTAATAATTTATTTTTATCCATTACAATTATGATAAACTTAATCACTGCAATATTTTATTACTCTTTTTCTCCTTTATAATCCTAATTATCAACAGTAATCTCACTAGAGGTTTTGACTTATCTAGAGGAAATCAAAACTCGAGTGGGATTTAATTGACTATTACACGATGAGAAGAAAGTATATAAAGATTAGAAGAAATAAAGTATTCTAATACAATAAAATATTAATTGACTTACTGGAATGCTATTTCACTAATGTTAGCTTCACAAAAACGTTTGAACGGAGCCGCCATTTTCAGTTGACTGTCTATGCTGTAAACAAATGACGATCGCAAAGCATGTTTTACAGTATCGTAACGAATTTGCAATTTGAAATGTTGGTAACAAAGAAACAAATGGTAGGAAGGTGATAAAAACAGTAGAAAGTGTATAAAAATTAGACGAAATAAAGTACTCTAATACAATAAAATAGATATTAATTGACTTACTAAAATTCTATTTCACTAATGTTATCTTCACCAAAGTGTTTGAACGGAGTCG
The DNA here is from genome assembly GCF_040183065.1 of Periplaneta americana. Classification (NCBI taxonomy): domain Eukaryota; kingdom Metazoa; phylum Arthropoda; class Insecta; order Blattodea; family Blattidae; genus Periplaneta; species Periplaneta americana. The sequence continues at coordinate 189,871,937 of NC_091118.1, forward strand.
CCATTTTCAGTCGACTATCTATGCGGGAAACAAATTACGATCGCAAAGCATGTTTTATAGTACCGTAAAGAATTTGCAGTTTGAAATGTTGGCAAATAAAGAAACAAACGCTAGGGTATTATTATTATTATTATTATTATTATTATTATTATTATTATTACTATTATTATTATCAGTAGTTATCACCCTATCATCATTGCTATCTATGCTTTCCTTTCTTTTTTTCTTGTATTAGCTCGATGAGAGCTCTATAGTGTTCTTTTGACCCTGTTGACCTCTATAGGGCTTTAATTTAATTTGTATTATTTTCCTCAGTGTTTATATTTATTTTTGTATTTATATGTGCTATCTGGTAGGATGGAAGAGAAGGCCTTATGGCATTAATCCTGTCAGATTAAATAAATAAAATAAATTTAAAAAAAACAAATGCTATGGAAGCGATAAAATTAAACAAATGCTAGGGAAGCAATAAAATTGTGCGATAAGCTGCCATGATTGGTTGAAAGACGTCCTTTCGTACCGTTTTATTGGTCAAAAGTAGTAAGACGTAGTAAACGTGTAATAGTCAACATTATATTATTTTCTTTTGCTCCATCATTTTATTGTTTTGTTCATCACGAACTGTTATTGTAACTTTTATTATTATTAGTATTATTATTATTATTATTATTATTATTATTATTATTATTATTATCAGTAGTTATCACTATCATCATTGCTATCTCTGCTTTTCTTTCTTTTTTTTTCTTGTATTAGCTCGATGAGAGCTCTATAGTGTTCTTTTAACCCTGTTGACCTCTATAGGGCTTTAATTTAATTTGTATTATTTTCATTAGTGTTTGTATTTATTTTTTGTATTTATATGTGCTATCTGGTAGGATGGAAGAGAAGGCCTTATAGCATTAATCCTGTCAGATTAAATAAATAAAATAAATTTAAAAAAAAACAATTGCTATGGAAGCGATAAAATTAAACAAATACTAGGGAAGCGATAAAATTGTGCGATAAGCTGCCACGATTGGTTGAAAAACGTCATTTCGTACCATTTTATTGGTCAAAAGTAGTAAGACGTAGTAAAAATGTAATTGTCAACATTATATTCTTTTCTTTTACAACATAATTTTGTTGTTTTATTCATCACGAACTGTTATTGTAACTTTTATTATTATTACTTACTTACAAATGGCTTTTAAGGAACCCGAAGGTTCATTGCCGCCCTCACATAAGCCCGCCATTGGTCCCTATCCTGTGCAAGATTAATTCAGTCTCTATCATCATACCCCACCTCCCTCAAATCCATTTTAATATTATCCTCCCATCTACGTCTCGGCCTCCCTAAAGGTCTTTTTCCCTCCGGTCTCCCAACTAACACTCTATATGCATTTCTGGATTCGCCCATACGTGCTACATGCCCTGCCCATCTCAAACGTCTGGATTTTAAGTTCCTAATTATGTCAGGTGAAGAATACAATGCGTGCAGTTCTTATTGTAGGGATTCGTAACAAGCTGTTTTTTACGGTGATGGGTTGTTAGCCCTTCGCCCAACCCCCAAGCTGGAGGACCACCCCTTATCGGCTGTCCACGACTGCTTATTCAATATATTCGCAGCTACCCTCCATATCTGGAGGCCGTCTCCTCTATCCGCAACCTGAGGACGCGCCATGCTGTGGTGATAGGGACCCACCATACATGGTTTATTATTATTATTATTATTATTATTATTATTGTTATTATTATTATTATCATTATTATATTCCTTTAGTTGTGAGATTATATTCATATGTATTAATTCTTTTTTTTTAAGTTAATACTTGTAAATTAGAATGTATTTTCCTGTTTGTGATTATGTATTCAGTCTCTTTTTTTATTATATATTTTTATTATTGTTATTATTATTATCTTATTTTATTCCTTTAGTTGTGAGATTATATTCATATGTATTAATTCTTTTTTTTAAGTTAATACTTGTATACTAGAATGTATTTTTATGTTTGTGATTATGTATTCAGTCTCTTTTTTATTATATATATTTTATTATTATTATTATTATTATTATTATTATTATTATTATTATTTTAAAGGTAATACTGATTGTGTATATGTATTCAATATCTCTTTTTTAATGTATTATGTTTATTATTATTTTTAAGTTAATATTTGTATACGGGTATTTATTTTTCTGTATGTGATTTGATCCTGGTTGAGTGGAAGAGAAGGCCTGTTTCGAAAAGAAAATTCTGGAAAGGGTGAATGTGAATTCAATTATTTGGGGTATCTTTTCAACCTGAAAAGGATATCTCCCAGAAAATCAACAAATACACTAAAACTACGAGCATAATCAATAATGTTTTCAAGTCTGCAATTATTCAGAACTATAACATATTGTATATACTTGTAATAAAGTAATTAGTACAATGTTGGGTCTCCTATGGTTAGAAACACTATTTTCTGACACTCGTTGGAATTTGAATATTGTCTTCAGTATGAAAATAATGTGATAGTCAGCTAAAAATGAACACTTTAGACGTTTTCAATACTTTCGTTGTATTTATTAGGAATTGCTGTTCAAATGCCACTGTTCGGTGAAATTGTGCGAAAACCATTCGAAAATGAGCCAATCGCTTTGAAATGCACGTAACTACAGGCAGGCGGAATCATTTTAATCTATAGAATGGGATGAGCTTGTTCTCCTCTCGCACTACACTAACCCGCTACAAACCAGAGTCAAGTGGCCTCCAGCACCTGCACGTAGCAGTGGCTTAAGTCACTTACAGGTTTACTGAATGGCGAGAAATATTTTACACACCGTAACATAATTAAGGCAACAAAGTGGTCGCAGTTTGTAACTGGTATACAGTAACTGGGCCTAAACATCGAATATTTTATTTCATTGTTAGTTTACTATTATTCCATTGGCCCATACACCCCACTTTTTTTTATAAGGTATTAGATTTTTAGCTAATTTCATATTTCAGTTAGAAATCGTCCATTGCTCTATGTAAATTATCTATTTACAGACTGACCTGAACAATCAAAGCCTACTGCAAAGCACACTTCTACTCCAAATTATCTTCGTTCCCGGTTTAACTACTTATCCTCCAATCACAATCCAAACACCAGGTCACAAGAGAGCAAAATCCTAGCAATTCCTGCCCATAGAACATCCCACTTTTCATCCTCTTTTACTGTCTCAGTCCTCCGTGAATGGAATTCTCTACCTCAGAAGATTAGGGGCTGCCAGACAATAACCACTTTCAAGAAAAGGCTAAACGATTTCTAACGGGCGCAGTCAAATTGAAGTTATAATTGTGATCGAGTTTAATAATTTAATTTAATTTAGGTATGACTATCATTACTATTACTATTATTATTATTGTTATTATTATTATTATTACTACTACTATTATTATTATTATTATTATTATTATTATTATTATTATTATTATTACATAATTATTTTATTGGTGTTGTGAAGATGAAAAGAATTGTCATTGTATTATATTAATTATGTATTATATTGTCTTGTATTGTAGTATTGTATTGCTTTGAATTGTATTGTATTTTATTGTATTGTATTGTATTGTACTGTATTGTATTGTATTAATTATGTTATATTCATAACATTGTAGTAATTTTCTATCATACTGGTTGAGTGGAAGAGAAGGCCGAATGGCCTTAACTCTGCCAGTTAAAATAAACCATTATTATTATTATTATTATTATTATTATTATTATTATTATTATTATTATTATTATTATTATTAAAGATACCTACATTGCCTAACGTGAATCCCAGGGTACTAATTATGGAAACTGTGCAGAAGAAAGTTTGAACTCGCATAGATTATTGGTTTAATCTCTTGTATGTTCTCAAGAACCAAGGAGCAATTCATATATAACCTATTTATACCTAGCATCAACAGACTCAGCACACAGAAGAATTTGCCGGAAAGTTTATTCTTCCCTGCCGCATAGATTACATACGAAATCACAGTTATACCCGCGATTTTTAGACACTTTTTCAAGCTATAGTAACATGTTATAAATTTATTCTTCCCTGTCATCATGTGAAGAAGTTTCTTCTTCCCTGCCACATATCCTACAAATGAGATCATTATTAGACCAATGATTTGCATGGACTTCTCCAAGCAACAGTGACGTGTCATATGAAGAAGTTTCTTCTTTCCTGTCGCACAGCATACTCGTATACGGATTTTAATCAACAATGGCGTGTCACTTTTACTATTATGCGAAGAAGATTTCCATAGCCTATGGGATTATGAAGTGTCACTTACTGTCATGTGAAGAATATTCCCATAGCTTATGGGATTATGAAGTGTCACTTACTGTCATGAGAAGAAGTTTTCCATAGCCTATGGGATTATGAAGTGTCACTTACTGTCATGTGAAGAATATTCCCATAGCCTATGGGATTATGAAGTGTCACTTACTGTCATGAGAAGAAGTTTTCCATAGCCTATGGGATTATGAAGTGTCACTTACTGACACATGAAGAGGATTCCATAGCCTATGGGATTACTGTCATGTGAACAAGTTTCCCATAGCCAATGGGATTATGACGTGTCACTTACTTTCATGTGAAGAAGATTCTCATAGCCTATGGGATTATGAAGATTTCATTTCTCTGCCGCATAGCCTGAATTTGAGGTCTTTTTTGTATTTGGTTATTTTACGACGCTTTTACGGATCTTAATCAACAGTGGCGTGTCATTTTTACTGTTATGTGAAGAAGATTTCCATAGCCTGTGGGATTATGAAGTATCACTTACTGTCATGTGAAGAAGATTCCGTAGCCTATGGGATTATGAAGTGTCACTTACTGTGATGTGAAGAAGTTTCCCATAGCCTTTAAGTGTCACTTACTGACATAATATATGAAGAAGATTTCCATAGCCTATGGGGTTATGAAGTGTCACTTACTGTCATGTGAAGAAGATTCCGTAGCCTATGGGATTATGAAGTGTCACTTACTGTCATGTGAACAAGTTTACCATAGCCTATGGGATTATGAAGTGTCACTTACTGTCATGTGAAGAAGTTTCCACATAGCCTATGGGATTATGAAGTGCCACTTACTGACATATGAAGAAGATTCCATAGCTAATGGTATTATGAAGTGTCACTTACTGTCATGTGAACAAGTTTCCCATAGCTATAGGATTATGAAGTATCACTTACTGCCATGAAAAGAAGATTCCTTTAGCATATTATAGGATTATGAAGTTCACTTACTGTAATGTGAAGAAGTTCCCCATAGCCTATGGGATTATGAAGTGTCACTTACTGCCATGTGAAGAAGATTCCCTTAGCATATTATGGTATTATGAAGTTTCACTTACTGTCATGTGAAGAAGATTCTCACAGCCTATGGGATTATGAAGATTTCTTTTCTCTGCCGCATAGCCTAAATTTGAGTTTGTTTTTGTATTTGGTTATTTTATTACTCTTTTTCAACTGCTATGGTCATATAGCGTCTGAATGAGATGAAGGTGATAATTCCAGCGAAATGAGTGTAGGGTCCAACGCCGAAAGTCACCCAGGATTTCGTCGTTGTTCCTGCAATAACTCCTATGTGACATATTTATCGATTTTCAGATTTTTGCTCTATTAAATAACTTAATAGCAAATAATAAAATCTCCTATATGAAATTTTATTTCTTTGTTTCGAAAACGTAAGAATTCACAGTCTCCTATGTACGGCTGCCATAGGATAAATAAATGTGTTTTTTTTTCTTCTTACTGAATAATTTTATATTTTGTACATAGGAGTTATTGCTGGAACAACGACGATTTGCTCTTATTGGGTTGAGGGAGAACTCTGGAAAAGACCTCAACCAGGTTACTTGTTCCAACTAGGATTGGAGTTGTTATTAGACTAATTATTTGTAGATATATTTCCAAGTAACTTTTAAGAAGTTTTATGCTCGACCATGCCGAAATGTAGTAATTATACACCTGGTAGCATCCCTTTAATGGACCTCATTAAAGTACACCTATTCATTAAAGTTCAGGTGTTCCACAATCAGAAAATACCATTGTAGCAATATGAAAGCGCAAGTATCGATTATTCTCGGATATGCAATCGAAAGACAACTAGTTCTGTTACTATAATAATTAGCGTTAATTGTAAATAATATTCAAATAAATTGAATTTGTCATCTCGTTTTTCAATGTCTAATTGAATTTCAAGGTTATATCAAGGTTAATGTTTATTTTATTCTCTAGATTATATCAAGGTCAATGTCGACATTTGTTTCTCGGAAAAAATCAATACTTTCGCGTCTGCGCATATCTCATAATTTACGAGGCATTGCACAAGGTCAGTTCCGCTCCTCAGTCAGATAAGAATAACACGAATACTTATTAATAATTTCAAGTTAGAAATATGGTCGAGCATAAAAAGTCGTATGAAACTTGCCTATAATGGTAAGTAAGACCATCGTATGAAAATTATGAAACTCGCTTGCGCTCGTTTCATAAACATACTCGCGTCTTAATTACTACCAATATAGGCTCGTTGCATAATGTACTATTTCCTTCCACTGACCCATAACCTATAGACTACACAAGTTCCTAGCATGCTCATTATTTGTTTGCTGGTATTTTTTCAAGCAATAGTGAAATATCATTATAACTATAAGCATATTTATAACCTTTCCAGTTAGTGATTGGCGTCAGCCCGTGGTTATATTATAGTAAACATATCTTATGTTGTGTTTAATGTGTTTTCAGATAGCTGACTTGTTTATTCCTGTATTTTTACAAATGTGTTATAGGGAATGTACATACTCCAAATATAGAGCAATTTTAAAAGTAAATCGGACTCTAAGACGACGTGATTATGACCCCACCACAAGGAAGCATTTGATTGTGACTTGGACGTCTATTGAAGACTTAACAATTCTAATAGAAATTTAGTGCCCGGTTCCGTAGTCACGTGATTTCGAATTAATTAAAATATATTTTTCTCGCTCTCCTTGTTCCTGTCTTTTGTTTTAACAGGCAGAAGAGTACAGTTTTTATCATTAAGCCCAAAACGTGCTGCCGATGTAAAAATTGTGATTATACCGTAATAATGAAGAGATTTATAACTAAGTTATCGGGAAGGAGTGGGAGAAATGAAGAGGGTCAAATTTTAACTGAAGTCTCCAGCATCTGCTTTTGTTGGGACATAGACGGGGAAGGGGATGGTAGTCTCCGTAACTGGTGTTAAAGGGGGGGGGGCAGAACTCGGCGTGAAAAAGCAAGCAGGCAGGACACGTCTTACTATCACCCCCTTCCAAAATTGTAATCCAGGCACGTAATGAAAAATTACATCGTCAGGGATCCATGTCACTTAAAAATAAAAAGAAAGACGGTTCTGGAGAGGTGGGGGGTACCCATCCAGAGGAGTGTGTATAAGAGACTGAGAAAGGCTTTTTACAATATCAAAGCTTCAACCCTTACCCTTCCACACCCATCCTCCCTCACCTAGACATCTTCACCCCAACCCTTTCCATCTCTATCGACCAAGATGTAGACACACAAGCAACGGTACCTCCTATGGTGTTCAGATGATGACTCATGGAAGAAAAGAAGCTTCGTGATCAAACAGTCTATGAGATTATAGCTGTCAACGGTGTATTCAAATATAACACAGTATTTCCAATGTTTGGTAACTACATTAAAACTAGATATAATAACGTTTGCAGATGATCTTGTTTTACTAACAACATCTGAAGATGATTTGCAATGGTCAGTGCATAATTTAAATTTAATAGCTCGAAGATATTCAATGGAAATATCCATTAACAAAACAAAAATAATGGACTTTTGTGGTAAATACCCAATACCAAGCAAAATTTGTTTAAATAACACAATTTTGGAAAGAGTTAACGAGTTTAATTATTTAGGATATAAACTTTCTTTTGTTGAAAATTTGGATTTATCAGAGAAAATTGTAAAATTCAACAAATCAATGGGCATCATTAATAGAGTTTTAAAACCTTCATTAGTACAAAAATCAACTCGTACTCGTCTTTATCAAATAATAGTTCGACCAGTCTTATGTTATGGGAGTGAAGCGTGGACTATAAGGACAAAAGATGAAAGCAGGCTAACAGCTTGCGAGATGAAATTCATGCGCCGAACAGCTGGCTACACTAAATGGGATCCAAAGAAAAATGAAGATATCCTTCAAGAACTTAATATGTCATCAATACTGGACTATATCTCCAGATATCAAACTGAAAGGAACACGTCTCAAGAATGGTTTCATCCAGGATCCCTAAGGCAATAATGAAGTATCGTCCAAATGGGAAACGGTCACTTGGTCGACCCATGAAAAGATGGCAAGAAAATCGCTTTTTCAGGCCGTGACAGTTGTTCTGGGACTAGTACTTGACAGGATGATGATGATGATGATGATGATGATGATGATGATGATGATGATGATGGTAACTACTTGCAGGTTCCACCATCAAGATAATATTGCCTAAGACTTGAAATGTCGCTTGTCTTTTGGATCCCTTAAGCTCGGATAATCCAGTTTTGTGTTGAGACAATATTTCCAATTATTCAGAACTTCCAAGTTCCACCGTCAAGGCAATACTGCCCAAGATGTGAAGAGTCGAATTTTCTTTTGGGTCCATTAATAATCTAACTATATCGTATTTTAGATGTGAGTAGAGGGGGCCAAAACAAAAGAGAAAGGCTCTGTTCACTAGATGTCGTTGGAGCTATTAAAACTACATGTTAGTGCCAGTTATAAAAACGTTGCATCTGTTTTGTTACCGCTGTGTATCGCTGTCACGAGCACGGTAAACGCGATGTAAAACTTCATTTTTATAGAGAAAAAAAATTATTACTGCAGAATGGATGTATTTAGATCAATGAATTTTGGGACAGAGTTAGACATTATCTCAAGTCACTCTTCCAAATCACAATAATCTGCCACTTCACGTCCACACTTCTGAATTTCGATCCATTTTCACTTTTTTTTTTCAAGGAAGAAATCTAACCTTTCCACACTTATAGCAAACTCCACAACTGTTTACTAAAAATGGAGAGAATAAACTGATTGACCAGTATTAACAACTTCCTATGTTATGATGTAAGTGGCAGTGGCGGTTCCGGGTCAATTTGATGAGAATTTCAAACTCAAAAGAATTTTAGAAAATAACAACTTTTCCTAAAGAAAATTAAGAAAAAATCTGGATTTTAATGAGTAATTTTTCAGTGAGTTTTCATAACAGAAAAATTGTTACATAATCCGCAGTTAAAAGATAGAGAGATTGCTTTGCAGTACAAAACTTCATTTTTTCACAGGCATTTGGTCCCTTTATAAACATAAGGGGATTTCACGTAAGTATAAGGACAGGAGTGTAACATCGATTTCGAAGGGGTGTCCTTAAAATTATGGTAGAACTTATGCAATAAACGACACATTTATAAATATGCAAAGTGTGAATATTTTTCAACAAATCATTGCTCATAACTTTGCAACCGATGTATGAACTTGAAGTCGCCAATTTATATCTTAATTTTGTTAATTTTACTTTTAATTACGGGCAACTGAATAAACTCAAATTCTAAATCGGTTCCTTTTCTATATGGCCCAAATTGACAAAACCTTATATTCTAAAAACAAAACCTGTACCCTTAACGATGGAGCTGAGACAGTATTAAGGCCGGTTCAAAATAAACCGGGAACGGAAATGACAAGAACGAGAACGGAAATATTGTTGAAATATATGTATATGTATATATAAATTTTAATAACTTTGAAAGGTATATACATAAATATAGAACTAAAAATATGAGTTCCCTGAGTTTGCCTGAACCAAAACGTAAAACCAATGCAGCTTTTTATCATAGCATGAGTCAAGGTCCCAGATTATTAAACAAATTTTATTCCAATAATATTTCAACCACGAATCGTCTCCAAATTAATAAAAAAATTAAAAAAATTGTATTGGATTTATAGTTTGGGTTTAAGCATATTAAACACTATTTAATCTGTATTCACTCTCAATTTTAAATTTATTTTTGTCTGTATTGGAATCCCCTCCTGAGCACGAGTCTTAGCCCCTACTCATTCAGGAGTGAGCTAGTTTATCTTTCATTGTATTTATTAATTTGTATTCGTTTCAAACTTACTAGCAATAATAAATAAATAAATAAATAAATAAATTAATTAATTAATTAATTAATTAATTAATGTGAGCATTCATAATTAACGAAAAGCTTGCCGGAGCCTGGGAACAGAAATGTTAAAGTCAATTGTGAATGCTCACATTTAAAAAAATTTAACAATATTTCTGTTCTCGTTCTCTTGTCGTTTCCGTTCCCGGTTTACTGTGAACCAGGCTTTAGTCTATATAAGAATGTAATAACATAACGTCCAAGTCAGACAATACTACAGAAGTTACTTTATGAACAACAAAGTCGGCTTTCTTTTTAAAGAGAACTGTTTACATTTCTCTTCAGTGTTGCGTCGGTTAACATGTTTTACCTAAGGATAATCATTGCACACTGAAATTGCGGTCAATCAGAATCTCCTGGGACAGTACGTTTTAAAGAATAAAGCCAGGACAAGGTTTACTGACGAGGTAGTACATGAATGATGCATACAAAAGCCTAAAACTGTCTCCATATGGCGTAGTTTAATTTCTTCACCACATGGCGAAACAGAGAAGATCACTAGCTACACGTAACTACCTGTGCTGAATTCCTACCATTGTATTTGTGACAAAAGAGACACTTGTAACACTGACCTAGGTGTGTTAGCTGAATAACACGCTAATTGAATTGCGAAGTTAAGTAAAGGAAAATGCTCAAAATAAATTCGTTCGATCGGTCACATTTAAGCCTAATCAAGGAATTTTAAAGGCATGTTAGGTCCGATAAGTATAATATAATTATCAAATATGTGTAGGTTTATTACAGTCAAATTACTTATCAATAGTACACACATTGAACTATTACAATATTACATGAAATGATATATAAAAGTTTTTGACAAACGTTTTCGCCATAACCATGGCATCTTCAGGTCATATTAAAAAGAACACAATAACACATGATGAACACTTGATTTCATACGCCCATAAAACATCAGCACGAGCGATCTACATTCTGTAGCATTTTCGTTATTTTGGGAACTGCATCTGTCTGTATTTGAAGACTGTTATGCTTTTACTCTACTTCTTTGTACACTTATCAATTAGTACAGTATTTATTTTGATGTACCGGAGTACATATGATATTTCCATGCAGATATTCTGCGTCATCACATGAAGAAAGAGTGATGACGCAGAATATCTGCATGGAAATATCATATGTACTCCGGTACATCAAAATAAATATGATATGCGTAATAAATCACTTTGTGATTTAAGACGGCGCCCATACCGTCGGATCCCGGCCAACCAGTCACTCATTCGAGTGCACCTCAACACATGTATGGACTTCGGTCCTGCGTTCATAGACACCTATGACGTAGTGCAGAGGGCGGCCACTAGAGGGAACCCAAGAGATGGAGCTTAATCTGAGACGATTCTAACCGGCGTCGGGGTTGTATCCGGCGTGGCTTAGTGGATAAAGCATCAGCACGTAGAGCTGAAAACCCGGGTTCAAATCCTGGCGCCGGAGAGAATTTTTCTCCGTTCCATCACTCTTTCATCAATTAGTACAGTGTTAATTGCCTATGCTATGTTCTTCAGGGTGTTAATTTCATGCTACATGTAATAATTTTTAATGGCATATGTTTTAACTGCCTACCACACCAGCTTTTAAACTTTTAACGATTGTTTTAACATGAATATTTTTAAGTGTTCATCATGTGTTATTGTGTTCTTTTTTATATGACCTGAAGATGCCATGGTTATGGCGAAAACGTTTGTCAAAAACTTTTATATACCATTTCATGTAATATTGTAATGGTTCAACGCGTGTACTAGCCTATTGATAAGTAATTTGACTCTAATAAACCTACACATATTTGATACTAATCAAGGAATATATTTTATTCTTTTAACCGAAGTCGAAATTGGTTACCCGACAAACGATACTGTTGAAAAAACATTCAGTTACTCCTAGACGTAAAATAATAAATCCTTTTTTCTTACTTAAATCTCGCGTTCGTACAAGTGAAATTAATTCATGGGAACATGGACAGGGATTACTAATTTTTTCACTGAACTGAAAAATTAGTTAAAGTTGTGTTCGTTATATCTACATTTAAAAGTAGGGGAGAGTTGGGTATTATCGGACATCGGGTAATATCGGACAGTGCGTTTCTTTCATCTACCACCAGATCGTAGTATCTGAATGACATGGTTACGTTTCTGTATGCGACATCACAGAAACGTAACCATGTCATTCAGGTACTATCATCTGGTGGTAGATGAAAGAAACTCACTGTCCGATATTACCCGATGTCCGATACTACCCATCTCTCCCCTATATATACTGTAATATTCATAACATCATAGTCTCAGGTTTGTTTATAGGCGCAAGAGGAACTATATCACGAATCACGAACTTTCGATAAATGGCGTCAAAAATATAAAATTCCTGAAGAAGTACAGGATGAAATCGTAACGTCAGCGATAAAATTTTCTGTTGCAATAGTTGGAAGTGACTTATACAGTGTCCATGGTGTCTAAATTTCGTAAATATAGAAAAAGTTCAAATGTTTCATATTCAGTTACTTCGTAAACAACTTGCATGGTGTTCAACTTTTTCAAACAACTCAGAACATGAAATTACCTATAGTGTTTTTTATATCAAAATTTATATTCTTCGTAAAATTCATTGTTATATTCTTTGTTACATTGAAGAAAAAGGTAAATTATTCTATGTATTTTGGCAATTACATAAATTGTGTCAGATTCTAAATACATATCCTACATATAAAGTATATACGTGTTTCATTACTGTACAGTAGCTGTATTTAAATTCCATGACGTCGTAAGACTATGTACCCATTATCTCCAAAGTAGTTGATATGCTGGTAACTTCATTTATCCCATACTAACAACTGTCTTTTGGGCATCCAGTTTTTCTACTGTCGAGAGGTATGCAATTAATGATTTCTGGGAGTAATCGTCCCTAACGCAATTGTGTCTATAATATTAAACCCGTTCATTCTCTAATTTTATTGCATTATTACTGCCTCTGACTTAGATAATCAGATAAACATCTACGGGTGTGTCATATATACAATATGTGAACTGAGATTTACTTCATATATCGGTAAGTGAAGAACTCTAAGAATTCCACTCTATCATACTTTCCTAATAAATACAATAACATAGACCTGATATCGCTGCAATCATCATTTTCGTAATTTCCAACATTACTATCACAGTCATAAAAAAAATATCTTTTTTTCCGTAGTTAAGAGGGCTGATAGGTCGAATTTCTACTTATTTTCTCTTATTTTGAGTTTAAATGAATTCATAATATGACAAAATTTTTATCGGGAACTGTAAGAAAATGTCCGAGATAAAATATCAGTTTGATTATATACGAGATAGTTTTTATTTAAATGGGCGATTTTCATAACGAACTTGATAGGCCTACTTATTCATATACAATATTACTATATTTCGGTTCATTAAATTAATACGTATAATTAGTTCTAGCTGCAAGATATTCCATATTAAATCTGAAAACTTATGGAATTATTGACGGCACATAAAATGTCTTGTTAGTGATAATGGTATGTTATCTGAAATATCGAAAGTAGTATATTGAAAAATTAATAAGTACTCACTCAACCAGCGCTGAGTTGAAACCAGACTCCATAGCCTTCTTCTTCTTCTTCTTCTACTTCTTCTTCTTTTCCATTTTCTTCTGATATTCGCCTACGTCTCCCTAGGTCGTGGAACGGCACTCAACCTGTAAATAAATAATAGAATTATGACTTCGGTACCAATTTTTAAAATTGCTTATACATACAATACGAGAAACGTGTAAGGAAAACCCTTCACATTTAAAAATAGTTTTATTACTTCAAGCACACTTTTACGCAACTCAATGATAAAAATAAAGGATATAACTGGAATCGAGAATTATATGAACTAAAATCCATAAAATATGCATTCTAATATACAGGGTGATTCACGAGGATTTACAGTCCTTTACGGAGCTTATTTCTGAAGGCATTTTGAGCAAAAAATGTCATATAAACATAGTTCCTTTTCTCAATATTTTCAGAGCTACACTAATTTGAAGTTGTTTGTAAAATATGTTTTTCTTTAGTTTGAAGGTAAAAGAATAATACAAATAGAGAATGGACCATTCAGAAGTATAATTTCTTTAATTGGCAAGTATTATGAAGCTAAAAATGTGCTGTGAACTCCTTAGTTGCTTCGTACAGACATCTTTTTCTATTTTTAACTAGAAAATTACATTATTCTTAAGCACTTATCACAACAATTATTACAAATCACACCATTTCCACCGACTTAAATATTTGCAGTTCAATTTTGCATCCTAATTTACAGTGTTGTAGAGTTTACAACACATTTTAAAAAATGTCGCCGTCCGCTTGAGTACACTTGGCCGCACGCTTGTGAACGGCACTCGTCGCGCTACGTAACTGCATACGGCTATCTTTGATTTCCGTAGCGCTCGCGCTGGCTCCTGACTGCACGCTGACCAAGATCGCGCGTTCACAGCAATGCGTTCCAATAACGAAAATATTGAGAATAGGACCCATGTTTATATGACATTTTTTGCTTAGAATATCTTCGGAAATAAGCTCCGTAAAGGATGGTAAATCCTCGTGAATCACTCTGTAGAGTAGAACCACAAAATATACTCTTATATATGTACAAATAAAAAAAACCTGACAACGCTCACTACGGTACAAAATCCCGTCAAAAAGCAAGACATTGACCTTGCAATGGGAAATGTTCAAAGTATAGGGTACAAAAAATGTGTAATTTCTTAGTATTCATTTAATTAAAAAGATATTTGGAGAAAAATTGATAGAACAACTTCAGCTCTTTAATATCCGTTGAATGACGTCTGGACTTAATGTACAGAGCCCTTAATACATTTGGCTGCCGTGGCACGAGATATGGTCCCGGGCGACAGGTCAAGCGCCAGCCGGTAAAATGTTGCCTACAACGGCGGAAGCAGAAGTGGATTATCAAACCTGTCTTAGCGTTGATGAAAGTGTCGTCCTTCCACCAGTATGGAAGCTTGATATCGCAGTAATAGGCCTTTGTTGTCACTTAGTCGTATAAGCTCATAAACTGAAATTCTTCTTATTTCATGATCAATGTTAGCGTAGAGTTTCTCTAATATGTACGAATTCGTGTGAAACACGTCTTTCCTCTATTAAAACTGTCCGTGTTTTTTCTTCGTAAAAGTTACTTTAATACAGTTCTGCTCGAAGGGAGTTTATAGAAACATCCTATTGTAGTGTCCCCTTCAAGAAGTGATATACAAAGACTAATGATGAAATTTGAAACCACAGGTTCAGTTCTGGACGATAACTTCCTGAATACGAACATACAGTATTATAATTACAACGTTTAAAATGAAAATGTCCTATGTAGCAGTTGTTGCAGGTGTAACGTTTGACAGGCAGATCGTTTCAAACACGATACAAACAACACATCACAGCCCTAACAAAATTACAAAACACTTCCACATATGCAGAACACATCACAAATGCTAACCACATCCACAGAGACATCAACACAGAAATGGAAATACTACACATCCAACCAAAAAGCCAGAAACTAAACACACTAGAACAATATGAAATATACAGACATACAAAAACACACCCCAACGAAATTCTCAACACACAACTCAACTTCAAAACACACACTCTTTGACTCTACACTATACCACATGAACACACCCTCACAGGAAACAGAACAAGTGGCGCCAAGACCAATAACGACCAGTTCTGAAGATGACCCATAAATAAGTCGAAA
The DNA here is from genome assembly GCF_040183065.1 of Periplaneta americana. Classification (NCBI taxonomy): domain Eukaryota; kingdom Metazoa; phylum Arthropoda; class Insecta; order Blattodea; family Blattidae; genus Periplaneta; species Periplaneta americana. The sequence goes on from NC_091118.1 coordinate 189,887,899, forward strand.
CATATAAACGAAGTACGTTGAAATTTAACACAGGAAAGTCTTACCATACATATTCCGAAGTGATACAGTGTTAAAAGTTGTGTAATCAAGATGTATAAAATTGTTATTTGATAAAGTTTGCTGTAACATAGACTCCCTTCCATACGTCAATAGTGAAGGCCAATGACCAAATACAACAGTTCCTATCCTGCATGTGTATTCAACATCCCCCACTTCATCCGAAGAGAAGAAAAGTGGTGTGGTGGAGGGAAGGAAGAAGGTTCTTGAAGTCTTCTCACGCGAGTCCCGTGTAACGCTTGCCTGGAGGACAAACACCCCCTCGCGTCATTTTTGTTCTTATTCTTCGAACACTTTGCAACCCTTAATCTCTTTTAATCACGTCTGCAGCAGAGATTAAAAACATTTTTCCCCTTCTTCGTTTTTCGTAGAAGAACCATGCAAAGGAGATGGGTGGATGGAAGGGAATTGCAGGCTTTCCAGCTCCCTAGTTAAGTAGCGATGGCAGGAGAAAAGGGTCTTAACTAGTTAAAAGGTGCGCCATAGAAAAAATATATGCGAGGGTTTTAAAATTAGCGATCAAGCTATCATTTTTCCCCCTCAGCTAAGCGACGTAAAATTATCATAGAGGAAACTTGAGCATTTCCTCTGTAACGTCTATTCGTAATTACGACATATTATCATGATCAGCAGTCCCATCAAGGATTAGGCCCATTGACGTGTTCCTACCACAGTAAGTTTTCATTACTTATGAATAAGATGCACTTTTAATATTACAACGTAAGGCTGTGTAATTATGTTATGAGCCACAAAATTATCAACTACAAATTAAAAAAATTATCGTCTACAGATTTGGAAAAATTTATTAAGAATTACATTTTGCTTGCATCTCTAGTAAAGTAGAATAAACATAATCTTTGTAAACAAACACCCAACTATAAGTTATGACAGTGTTGGCGGACTTCATTACTTCAGACACAATTATTTCAGACATTGATAATAGACACAAATTATTACTTCACGAATTATTAACGGACACAAATTATTTCAGACATTAGTAATACACACATTATTATTTTCCGAAGTGTTAATGGACATTTATTTCAGACATGAATTATTATTTCACGAAATGCCAACGGACACAAATATATTAGTCAATGGTAACAAATAAAATTATTATTATTTCAGGAATTGTTTATGGGCACGATTATTTCAATTTGTGTCTGTTATCAATAAACATAAATTATTTTTACACGTATTGTTAACGGTGACACAATTATTTCAGACGTTAAAAAGAGACACAGTAGTAATATGCGTTACAAGAGCGGTATATTGAAGTTTTCGTGTTCGAGGAAAAGTTTGAAAAAGCGAAACGTAGTTGAGCTTTTTTAATTTCCGAGAATTGAAAGAAATCATACCGCTCGTGTATCGAACATTATTTTGTGCGAAGATCGTTTATTACATACCTGAAAGAGGAATTTCTAATTAGTTGCAATGAAATCTCCATCTTGGTTTCTGTTCAATGACGGCAAATTTGCAAAACAAAAATATCTGTCTTCAACACTGTTGCTTTAAAATGTTTTCTGTGTTTACTATACTCCAGCAGGCCGTGATATACGTCTGTCTTTGTTTTCCCCCCAGTCTATGATGAGTCTGGAATCTTGTTGATTTTTTCAGGACTTCCTTAATGTTACTTGCATCACGAATGCAGTAACTTTAGTGGAGTTGTAGAGTTTACTTAATTTTTGCAAATATTTAAAAACAACAATTAACAGTGCAATTTAGATGAAATTGCAGTGGTAAGTTTCCAATTTATAATTATTACTATATTGAACGTCTCTAAAAATAATATGTTAAAAGCCTAAAGCAGTAAAATCAATACGTCAATTAAGCGGTAAGAAGAGGGAAATTGTTATGTGTGTTAGGTCGGGAATACTGAATGTGGAATTTTAGACTTTCCGCGGATTGGTTTTGTGCGGAAACCAAGCAAATACGTACGATCTCGCACAAATTATTATTTCACATATTGTTAAAGGGCAAATTGACTTCAGACAATTGTAATAAACATGAATTATTTCACGCACTGTTAAGAGATACAATTACTTTAGGCATTTTGCACAAGTTGAGTCAAGGCTTTCATATAGTATTTGTTTTTGGGGATGACATTTTTATGGCTCAGAAGCGTATTGTCAGGTGCATAGCGGGTGTTGATAGTAGAACCTCCTGTAGGGAATATTTTTTACAGTATAATATTCTCACTGTTTATGGTATACATATTTTTAATGTAGTGCAATTAATTTATTCAAATCTTTCTGACTTTCACCAAAATAGTTACTTTCATACTTATGACACTCGTAATAAGATTTGTTTAAGTATTCCGGTACACCACCTTACAAATATTAGCAGAATTTATATGGTTTATGGTATTAAAATTTACAATAACTTGTCTGAGGATATTAAATATACAAATAATACTCAAATTCAGGACATATATAAAAAAAGAAATTAATACATTTGTGTCTTTACAGTTTAGAGGATGCACGTGGGGGCCTTTGAACTGAATAATGTATTTTATATTTGATTTACTTTATTTTAATGTACGGTATTAATGTATTTTATTGACAATGTCTATGCATATATGCCTCTGATAATAAAGTCTACCTACCTACCTACCTACCTACCTACCTACCTACCTACCTACCTACCTACCTACCTACCTACCTACCTACCTACCTACCTACCTACCTACCTACCTACCTACCTACCTACCTACCTACCTACCTACCTACCTACCTACCTACCTACCTACCTACCTACCTACCTACCTACCTACCTATCTATCTATCTATCTATCTATCTATCTATCTATCTATCTATCTATCTATCTATCTATCTATCTATCTATCTATCTATCTATCTATCTATCTATCTATCGGCAATACACACAAATTACTTTTCATGCATTCTTAACTGACACAACTGATTTCAGACGTTGTTAGCAGTCACTTCTAACGGACATACACTATTTCAGACGTTGGTAATAGACAGAAATTATTTCCGGAATTCTAAATGAATACAAATTATTTAGGCCTATTTGTACCATTGGTAGAAGGCACAAATTATTTCTGACATTGACAACATAGTGTATACAAATTATTACTTCCACAGTTAGTAAGAAACAAAAATTGTTGTTATTTGTGACATTATTAACAAACACAAATTTTATTATTATTTTACGTATTGCTAATGGACGCATTTATTTCAGAGAATAAAATATGATAGAAATTATCATTTCAGGAATTGTTAAGGGACATTATTTCAATCGTTTGTAACATACACAAATTACACTGGTCTACAGTGATTTTGCTACTGAATTAAAATAAGTGCACCAACCCTAATTTGAGTGTGCTGATTACAGATCTGAAGTCCGTTTTCTTCCATCACGCCACAATTTTAAAATAGTAACATTTTTAATTCTTATATTTTAGAGCCATTTTATTTATTTTATTGTGATTTTGCTACTGAACAAAAACAAGTGTACCAACCCTAATTTGAGTGTGCTGATTACATATCTGAAGTCCGTTTTCTTCCATCACGCCACAATTTTAAAATAGTAACATTTTTAATTGTTATATTTTACAGCCATTTTATTTATTTTATTGTGATTTTGCTGCCGAACAAAAACAAGTGTACCAACCCTAATTTGAGTGTGGTGATTACAGATCTGAAGTCCGTTTTCTTCCATCACGCCACAATTTTAAAATAGTAACATTTTTAATTGTTATATTTTAGAGTCATTTTATTTATTTTATTGTGATTTTGCTACTGAACAAAAACAAGTGTACCAACCCTAATTTGAGTGTGCTGATTACAGATCTGAAGTCCGTTTTCTTCCATCACGCCACAATTTTAAAATAGTAACATTTTTAATTCTTATATTTTAGAGCCATTTTATTTATTTTATTGTGATTTTGCTACTGAACAAAAACAAGTGTACCAACCCTAATTTGAGTGTGCTGATTACAGATCTGAAGTCTGTTTTATTCCATCACGCCACAATTTTAAAATAGTAACTTTTTTAATTGTTATATTTTAGAGCCATTTTATTTATTTTATTGTGATTTTGCTACTGAACAAGAACAAGTGTACCAACCCTAATTTGAGTGTGCTGATTACAGATCTGAAGTCTTTTTTTTTCCATTTTAAAATAGTAACATTTTTAATTCTTATATTTTTAGAGCCATTTTATTTAGCCTATTTTATTGTGATTTTGCTACTGAACAAAAACAAGTGTACCAATCCTAATTTGAGTGTGCTGACTACAGATCTGAAGTCCGTTTTCTTCCATTACGCCACAATTTTAAAATAGTAACATTTTTAATTTTTATATTTTAGAGCCATTTTGTTTATTTTATTGTGATTTTGCTGCTGAACAAAAACAAGTGTACCAATCCTAATTTGAGTGTGTTGATTACAGATCTGAAGTCAGTTTTCTTCTATCACGTCAAAATTTTAAAATAATAACATTTACAATTTTTAATCATGATGTGTGGCACTACGTTCAGGTCAAAACTGAGTGCTCTTGAACTCGAAGCTTGAGACACATTCGTAGTGTCAACTAGGTTTTTAGGAAATTATAGAGCTGATAATTATGCTGAGCTAGTATATAACATGCTTAGAGCATTCGAGACTCTAGGTTGTCGCATGTCTTTAAAAATGCAATTTCTTCATTCAAATCTTGACTTTTTGCCATCAAATATCGGCGCTGTAAGTGACGAACATGGTGAGAGGTTCCATCAGAACATATCAACAATGGAATCCAATACGCTCCGAGCATGATGGATGATTTCTACTGGTTCCTACAGTGATCAACCACATGCCAACATAAGCGGAAAGACGTCTAAAGCACTTTTAACAGAGTTTTCAGCGCTTACTACATATTGTAAGTGTATATCTTCTTATAAATGTATTTAAAATAATATAATATAACAATTTGCAAAGAATATATAAACTAAGCTTAATTTATATATCTGACTTTACGATGCAGGTATGTACTGAATAGCAAGATTTAGAATTGATGTTACAGTCCCATAACTAAAAAACACTGACGTGCTATGATAAATCTGGAATCAGTGCATCAATTTCAGTATAAAGCAATTGAAATTTCCTAAGTAGCAGACAAAAAGTCAGCACGTAGACTGAAAACCCGGGTTCGAGTCCCGGTGCCGGAGAGAATTTTTCTCCGCTCCACCCATCCTTCATCATATTCTAAGATTATTCTTGAGTGTCAAGTCATAACACACACGATAGCAGACATTCAAATGTTCTGCAAGGTATAACCTTACGTTGAAACGGACAAACAGAATGTTCATAATCGAGGATGTCTTCCCCTCTCTATAATATATTCATGTTATTGTAGAAAGTTGTAATATGGATACGGCACTTGAGGACGCTGCATTCTTCTTCTGGAAATAAAGCAAGAAGAGGCCTTTCTTAGTTGATATTGAGAAAGGGTTCTTGGGGCTGTCGCGAGATGATGACTAAAGAATTACGTCCCCATTAAGGGAGGATTAAAGAAATACGAGAGGAATAACTGGGGGAGTGAGGCTGGACCCGAGGGAGAACGGCGCTGATGTAATTTTAGGGTTCTTTTTATCAACACTCAGTTCCGCTAAAAATATATCAGAACAATGAGACGCCATCTGCAGTTTATACAGTTGAAGTAACAGAAAACGCCAGTGTTTGTTTAGCAGTTAATAATAATTAATATAATATATTTTAGTTGAGTATTTAACGACGCTGTTTCAACTACTAGGTCATTTAGCGTCGATGGGGTTGGTGATAGTGAGATGGTATTTGGTGAGATGAGGCCATAGAATACCTGACATTCGCCTTACGGTTGGGAAATACCTCGGAAAAAAGCTCAACCAGGTAATCAGCCCAAGCGGGAATCGAACCCGCGCCCGCAGCAAACACCTTAGCCGACTGAGCTACGCCGGTAACTAATATACTATTAATATGCTATCCATCAGCCAGTAGTTAATAAAAGGTTAACGCAATGGAGATAAAGAATTATTAGATATTATGTAGGCCTACAATATTATTCTTAAATACAGATCTTTCACTAATTAAGAATAACAGAGATGATGATCATAGTGTTAGTACAAATATTTATAATGAAAATAACATATACACGTTGGTGATTTAGTGGATTTAGTGAAGAATTGTTTTCTGAATATGGGAGCGATGATAGTATAGTATAGTATAGTATAGTATGGTATAGTATAGTATAGTATAGTATAGTATAGTATAGTAGGGTAAATTTTTTAAAATAAATGTCCCAGGATTGGATATCTTGCTAGGAAGTTCATCGACGTCTCAAAAGTAGGCGAAAGATGTCTGGCGCTATGGTCGAACGTCATAGCTTTGACTGACATTCAATTTAAAAAATGAATCACAGGATTAGGGGTATCACGGAATTAGGCAACTTTACCGTATCGTATAGTATAGTATAGTATAGTATAGTATAGTATAGTATAGTATAGTATAGTATAGTATAGTATAGCATAGTATAGTATAGTACAGTATTAGTATATTATAGTATAGTATAGTATAGTACTGTATAGTACTGTATAGTATAGTATAGTATAGTATTAGTATAGTATAGTATAGTATAGTATAGTATAGTATAGTATAGTATAGTATTAGTATAGTATAGTATAGTATTAGTATATTATAGTATAGTATAGTATAGTATAGTATAGTATAGTATAGCATTAGTATAGTATAGTATAGTACAGTATTAGTATAGTATAGTATAGTATAGTATATTATAGTATAGTATAGTATTAGTATATTATAGTATAGTATAGTACAGTATAGTATAGTATAGTACAGTACAGTATAGTATAGTATAGTATAGTATAGTATAGTATAGTACAGTACAGTATAGTATAGTATAGTACAGTACAGTACAGTATAGTATAGTATAGTATAGTATAGTACAGTATTAGTATAGTATAGTATAGTAGTATAGTATAGCATAGCATAGCATAGTATAGTATAGTACAGTATAGTATAGTGTAGTGTAGCATAGTATAATATAATATAGGATAGTATAGTATATTATAGTACAGTATAGTATAGCATAGTGTAGTACAGTATAATATTAATATTAATTTAATAATTTATTTATTTAATCTGGCAGAGCTAACGCTATAGCAGCGGTGGCGAAAATGTAATCGTGCGCCGAGCCACTGTGTAACCTGCAACGTGGATAGCACCTATGGAGGGAGGCGGACACCCGAAGGGGAAGTGAAGCAACTGTCTGACTTATTAACGGAATTTTCATTTTCCTTACGTCAAGCACTTAAATATAATTTTATACAGTACAAGGCTACAAATAATATTTAGTACGTGTAACGAAGAAAGAAATGAACAATAAATTAACAATATCACAACCTAAAATTAACTGTCTTCAAAATGTCTCTGCGATAGAGTTTCAAAATCAGGAATTATGTCACTTACTGCCAGTCATAGTTGATCACGAAGGTATTCGTCTGTCAGTCGTGATCTAAATTTGGTTTTTACTATTTTAATTGTTGAAAATAATTTTTCACAAACGTAAGTTGTAGCGAACATGGCTTCAACAGAGCAAGCGAAAGAACGAAGCTTCGGATATTTATTTTTTGGTAAAGATGTAAAAGTTAAACATTTGTCAAGTTCTTACATCTAGCTTTCATTTGACATCACATAGTAAATCAGTGAGTTCAAATTGAAGATCTAACCGCATTATTCGTAGATCTGCTGAAAAAGGGTCGACGTACAGAGATGATGATGATGATGATGTTGATGATGATAACAATAACACTTAACCGTTTAATGTTTCATCAGTAACATGTAGTATAATGCCGTTTTATGTTATACAACCGTTTTCCTCGTAATACTTGTGAACAAATCATACATTTTATATTCTCAACATATTGACAGTAAAAAAAAAAAAAAAATGCGTCCTCCCGTCCTACTTGGAACTTTCGTACTTGGTTTCGAGAGAGAGATATGCCACTCGCAGGTCAGAGACAAATACAAATGGAACGGAGTTTGACTCCATTGAGTGAGAGGGTGGGGGTTGGCGGAGGTTAGAAGCAGCTATCACTGCGAGCCACAATGTCTCGCTAGTCACGTTCTCGCCACGGCTGCGCTATAGTATAGTATAGTATAGTATAGTATAGTATAGTATAGTATAGTATAGTGTAGTATAGTATAGTGTAGTATAGTATAGTATAGTGCAGTATATTATAATATAGTATAGTATAGTATAGTATAGTATAGTATAGTATAGTATAGTATAGTATAGTATAGTATAGTGTAGTATAGTATAGTATAGTACAGTATATTATAATATAGTATAGTATAGTATAGTATAGTATTAGTATAGTACAGTATATTATACCTAGTATAGTATAGTATAGTATAGTATAGTATAGTATAGTATAGTACAGTATATTATAGTACAGTATATTATAATATAGTATAGTATAGTATAGTATAGTGTAGTATAGTATAGTATAGTATATTATAGTACAGCATATTATAATATAGTATAGTATACGTTGTCTTTTCGGGATTTACTTCCAAACTTATTTCTTTACTTGCTTCAAGTAAAATTCCCATGTTTACCCTAATAGTTTGTGGATTTTCTTCTAACATATTGACGTCATTCGCATAAACAAACAGTTGATGTAATTCGGTTCAATTCCAAACCCTCTCTGTTATCCTGGACTTTCCTAATGGCATATTCTAGAGCAAAGCTAAAAAATAAAGGTGATAGTGCATCTCCTTGCTTTAGCCCACAGTAAATTGGAAAAGCATCCGACAGAAACTGGCTTATACGGACTTTGCTGTACGTTTCACCGAAACACATTTAATAATACTAATAATAATTTATTTATTTATTTATTATTAATATTTGTGTGCTGAACAACAGCCAGAGGCCAATTATAGTTCAGCACAATACACAAACAGAAGATACAAAGGTACAAAAACAATTAAATAATATCTTAAATAAACAAAAACATACATAAATAAAATAGATAACAAGAACAGTAAATACTAATAATCAAAACGAAACTATACCTTAAAAGGATCTAAATTGTGCCCATGCAAATTGGCATATTTTATGCATCTACAGACTAAAACGAATCTTTTGAGCGCAAAATTCTACAAATGGATTTCTTACTGCAACACGGTACTTTTCTTTATAGACCTACTGCAAGTATGAGAAAGTAAAATAGACTCCTCTAATATCTGCGCTCTGTGCATACCAAAGTACTGTATTGTTATTATGGAGTCTACATCCACGTGTTTCTCAGAATCGTGACGCACAACCTCAGAAACACGGTGCATATGAATCGCTTTCCGGAATATTACGCGTGGACGTTCTTGACGGCCGCGTGTGACGTAACGCATACGAGTGCTGTCAGACAGCTGCACAATGCTAAATATATGTAGTGAGGCGGACTCTACTGGTGAATAGTGGAACTATTACCAGTACAATAAACAGCTATCACATGTTATGCTTGCGTTATGACTACTCATTCTCGTCGGCTCAGTGGTCTAGGGGTATGATTCCTGCTTTGGGTGCAGGAGGTCCCGGGTTCAAATCCCGGCTGAGCCCGTAAAATTTTACTTACGTTAAATTTAAAGTTAAGTGATATGTAATAGGCAGCTTATAGGAGACGCATGTGAACGTAAGTATATGTGTTAAATTTATATGTTTAAAATGTAAGTAAATCCATTCCTTATACATTATTGTTACCAAGACCAAGTAATTGTAAATTATTATTATTATTATTATTATTATTATTATTATTATTATTATTATTATTATTGGAAATATAAAAATTGGAGATTTATCCTTCGAAGGGGTGGAAAAATTCAAATATCTTGAAGCAACAGTAACAAATATAAATGACACTCGGGAGGAAATTAAACACAGAATAAATATGGGGAATGCGTGTTATTATTCGCTTGAGAAGCTCTTATCATCTAGTCTGCTGTCAAAAAATCTGAAAGTTAGAATTTATAAAACACTTATATTACCGTTTGTTCTGTATGGTTGTGAAACTTGGACTCTCAAACTGAGAGAGGAACATAGGTTAAGGGTGTTTGAGAATAAGGTGCTTAGGAAAATATTCGGGGCTAAGAGGGATGAAGTTACAGGAGAATGTAGAAAGTTACACAACGCAGAACTGCACGCATTGTATTCTTCACTTGGCATAATTAGGAACATTAAATCCAGACGTTTGCGATGGGCAGGGCATGTAGCACGTATGGGCGAATCCAGGAATGCATATAGATTGTTAGTCGGGAGACCGGAGGGAAAAAGACCTTTGGGGAGGCCGAGATGTAGATGGGAGGATAATATTAAAATGGATTTGAGGGAGGTGGGATATGATGATAGGGACTGGATTAATCTTGCACAGGTTAGGGACCGATGGCTGGCTTATGTGAGGGCGGCAATGAACCTTCGGGTTCATAAAAAGCCATTTGTAAGTAAGTATTATTATTATTATTATTATTATTATTATTATTATTATTATTATTATTATTATTATAAATGGAGTGGAAGTAAAAAAATTAATCCTAGTCCGTTCAATTTACTACAAAACCGAATAATTAAAATTTGTTTGAAGAAACGTTTCGATTATCCAACTAAATTAATTTATTCTGAATTTAATGTATTTAATATTGAACAAATTTATAAGTATACGCTGTTAAAATTTTATCATAAAAATCATAATAAGTTTGTATTACAGACACATAATTATGACACAAGGCGAAATATTAATTCAACATTAGTAGAACCTAAATGTCTCACATCTGCTGGTCTAAAGCATAGCATTAATTTTGGCCCTCGGTTGTACAATGTTTTAACTAAATTACACCCAGAACTTCTAACATGTAACCCACTAACATATAATAAGAAAATTAGAAACGTGTTAATATCTTCAATTTGATTAAATAAATTTATAGCCTATGTGTATGAATTAATCAATCTATATTATATTTGTATTCTATAATTTTGAAATATATATATATATATATATATATATATATATATATATATATATATATATATATAGTCCTACTTTTCACGTGCGATATTATTCTCTCTAGTGTTAATATTATATTATATAATTCCATTGCCGCTGTAATTTAAATTTTAGTTCCTATTTTATTTTATTTATTTATTTTTATTATTTTTTTCTATATTTCTCTTATATTAATATTGTATTATATAATTTCTGTAACTGTAATTTTAATTCTATTTCCTATTTTATTTTATATTCTCTTATAGGCCTATCACTCCAATCATACTTCACTCCAATCATACTGATTTTAACTATCACTGACTACACTGTTGCTTTTTTCTTTAGACATCATCCTGATTGTGCTGTATTTTCAAAATTGTCTCATAATAATCTCTTTCTATTATCTAATATCATTTGAAATATATTAACATTCTATGTATTTTAGTTTAATTCTGCTACACAGTTTATTTCAGTGTTTAATTAATAGTTCATAGTATTGTTGTTTAATTCGTAAATAACTCTTGTATACATGTAACTCTCATCTAAATCAAATTGTTGAATTCTTTGTAAGTTCATGCATATGTATATACACTTTTTGCTGGTTGAGTGGAAGAGAAGGCCTTACGGCCTTAACTCTGCCAGGTAAAATAAATCATTATTATTATTATTATTATTATTATTATTATTATTATTATTATTATTATTATTAATTTTATATCTGAACTGCGACCGAACACGAGCGCTGCTCATTCGGTCTCAAATTTTGTTAATACTACTGTATCTCCTGTTTTATATTGTTTGTATTATTTTATTTCTATTTCTCTTGTTTGTTTGTAATTATATTCTTTATTCTGTATATTTAAATTTAAATAAAAATAAAATAAAAATGACAAGTGTGTATGTTAAAGATTCTAAATTATTTTTCCAAAATAAATTTTTATTTTTGTAAACATATTGATCTCATTTACAAACACGCCATCAAAATATTTTAAGAACTACAGTCCATACCTACGTGTTTCTACAACTTATTCACTATCAAGTTAATCATTTGCTTTGCACTAGCTAAGCTGCAATGCAATTGGAATATCCATCTGTCTTTGTGAATTGCTACAATATGAGATATGAGAAAATATTCAGAGCAAATTTCTGTCCTTACTTTTTTTTCTGCCTTAATAAACCTCTTGATTATCCTTCAGAAATGTTGTATTCAGAATTTAAAGTAATTGACTTTCATCAAATTTATAACAATGTACAGTATTATTGAATTTCGTACATAAAAACCGAAATATATTTAATTTATATTCACACAAATATAAAACCGAAAGATCAGACAACATATGCTTGACAGTACCCAAATGTGCCACAACTGTAGCATATAATCTTCGGTACAAGGCTAAATACCATGATAATAGTTAAATTCCCAAACATACAATTTACTAATGTTCCTTATTTTAAAAAATCAATAAAAAAAATTGCTGATTAGAGAGAAAATTTAAATTTAAATTATTGTCATATCCATGTTTTTCTTCTTCTTTTTTATTTTATCTTATTTATTTATTTTATTTTTTTTTACTTTTTACTTTGTTATTTAATAAAATGTCTTAACATTAAGTAGAATGTCCCCTGAGCACGAGTATGTAACTTACTCTTTCTGGGGGTGCTAGAGTGTTTTATATTAAAAAGAAATATGTATCTTTATTCTGGCAATAAAGTATTATTATTATTATTATTATTATTATTATTATTACTATTATTATTATTATTATTATTATTATTATTATTATTATTATTATATTGAAAAACAGGCAACATATTTGCAACCAAGACCTCTTCAAGTGATATCTCTATCCAATGCTCTTGCTTCAGTGAAGTCTCATTTTACAAACCTATGGATCAACAATTGGCTCTCTTCTGACAAAGGAAAAATTTTACAGTCTCTACAAAAGAAACCAAATGACCTGGAAATGTGCAAAAACTTGCCCAGACATGTTCAAACATTTTTAACAAGAGCCAGAACAGGTCACATTGTCACTCAATTGTACCTACACCGATTTCACATTTCTGATAATCCTACTTGTCTGTGGTGTAATAATCATGATGAAGATCTGGAACACATTCTTCTATACTGTCCATCCATAAACCACAAAAGAAGTAAATTAAAATCATCAGTACCAGTTGCAGAAGACACAGCCCTGCAGTATATATTGACTACACCCCAACTCTGGCTACTAGCAACAGGCATCTATAATGAACACCGATCAAAATACCCCTCATTTCTCATGAAAAACAACAACTGAATAGACTGCAGTGGACTATAGTGGACTTTATGTTGTCAGCAAACAGCTGGATACATTAAGAAGATTTATTATTATTATTATTATTATTATTATTATTATTATTATTATTATTTTAATAGTAATAATAGTAGTAAAATGTATTTTATTTACTATTCTTTACAGTATTTTCTTAAGTTTAAACTGTGTATTTCTACTTACAAATTAATTCACGAATAAAATTTTTTTCGTCTGATGTCATACTTATGAAATGCATTTTAATTTTATTTTTATGTACTTTTATGGGTGTTGTTAGCAGTCAACCAACACATTTTGACGACGACAATGATGCTCTCAAGACCGTTGTCGACAATGTCAGAACAATTAAATAGAAACAAATGCAGCTGGAACTGTGCCGGTAAGTAGACGAAATGGAATTAATTTGAATAACGGGAAGTTATCTGGGGGAGGCGTCGCGCTGGATTGCGACTCCCGGGTTCTGATCCGGGCTAAGAAGTAGATGGGTTGGGTTGTGTATCGGTGAGGCGAGCGATAATCCTATTGCGGTGCGTGCCCACCCCTCACTTAGAGGCGGCCTGGCTCATGCACAATTCATTCCGCTGTACCGTCTGTGCCCAAGCAGCTGTCGGATGTCGGCGTCTTCAACTGCAACATCGCACTTCCCGACCGTTGGGCATGCAGCAAAGAGCGCGAATCTGAAGGAAGCGATTAAATAAATTACGAAATAAATATATTACATTTCTTGAATAACAAGGGAGAGCAAAGAAAGGAAATAAAAGGAATGGAAAAGAAGATGAAGGAGAAAGAGAAAAAAGTTAAAGAACAGCGCGAAGGATGAAGAAAACAGATGTCATATTCGCCTAATAGTTCCGGAACACTTCGAAAAAAATCCAACCTAGTAAACGGCTTATAAGTGGCATTCTAACAAACGCCCGAGATTTCGAATAACGATCGTAACCCCTAGACTACGTTACTAGCCTAACAAGACAAAAGAGTAAAGTATGAAAGAAGAGAGGAAGAAAAACAAGTTAAAAACGAACGAAAGAAAATGAGAGAGAGAGAGAAAGGAACAATTAATAAACAAAAACTAATTAATAATCAAATAAAAGAAACAAAATCAGAAAAAAAAAAAGATATCAACGATGAAACGAAGAAAGAATAAGTGAAGGAAAAACAAAGGAAAGGACAGAAAGAAAACAAAAGAAAGGGCTGTAGAAAGAACAAATGAAGGGAAAGCAAAAGAACAGGCAGAATTAAAAACAAATAAAGGAAAAACAAACTAAAAGCACAGTCTAGTATATACAGTCGCGAAGCTCAATACGTAGTAAATATGCAAACATTAGATAGTTCCTCACCACTAGGATCGCTAATATCGCCTCATTACAGGCAATGCAAAATAGTACCGGCACAGTCTATTGTTTCTAGCATCCTCAAAACTCAAGCTTCGTGACTGTATATAGTAGACTGTGATAAAAGCCAGAAGAAAGAACAAATGGAGGATAAATAAAAGAACGGGCAAATAGAAAAACAAATGAAAGGAAAATAAAAGAAATCGCAGAAGAAAGAACAAAAGAAGGGAAAAAATGAAGGTAAAATAAAAGGTAGGAGGAAAGAGAGAATGAATGAAGGAAAAATAAAGTAAGAAATAACAGAAAAAAAGAATAAATAAAGGGGGGGAAAATATAGGGAAAAAAAACAAATGAAGGGAAAACAAAAAAGGACAGAATAAAAAAGACAGATGAAGGGATAACAAAAAAGAACAGAAGAAAATGTGAAATTCGGAGGGAAAAAATAGAAACACAAATACATAAATTAAGAAACAAAATAGAGAATTTCGAATAAAAGGAATAAGGGAGAAAAAAAGGAAGGAAATGGCAAAATTTAAATGAGACACAAGATGAAGAAGAAAAAGAAGATGAATAATGGTAGAAAGAAACAAAATAGAGAATTTCGAACAAACGGAATAAGGGAGAAAAAAAGAAGGAAGGAAATGGCAAAATTTAAATGAGACACAAGATGAAGAAGAAGAAAAAGAAGAAGAATAAATAATGGTAGAAGGAAACAAAATAAATGTAGTTAAAAGAAGGACGGAAAGGAAAATTAGAAATGAAGAAAAAAATAAGAAGGTAAGGAAGGGGCAATCGAATGGAGAACAAAATTATTACTGAAATATAGACTATAATAAAATCTGACCAAAGAAACAACGTACATGAGAAAGAGGAGACTACGACAGGGAAGAAAGCATGAGGGACAAAAAAGACTATGAAGAACTGAATGAAAGCAAAGAGAATCACTAAGAATAAATTGATAGTGATGAAACTGTGCAGTAAGAAAAACACGTGCGTAACGAGGAGGAAGGAGACAGCAGGCCTGGATAAAACTGCGAAAGTTTGCAAATGATGTGGTTCGCTGTGTATCGAGGGATCACGGTTTAATAGAAAGCGAGCGTATGCTGCTTTAAGACAAGACAATCGTCTTACCGCTATGGTTTCCATGCAATGCTTGAGGTAGCTTCAACTTGCGGAGTTGAGAGCACCCCCTCCCCCATTCTCCTCCACTGTCTCCTGTGAAGAGAATTCGAACCCACAATCTCATGGTGGCAAGGCCGGATTCCGCGGTCCGCTCAAAGTTGAATATTACATGAGGGGAGCCGCATAGGCTGCTCCTGCTTTCTGGGATTACAAAAATTAGCAGGCTGTTTCCTGGGAATCGACTTGGGCTCTTGTCGTCGCTCACACGCTGTCTTGTCAAGCGGTGGGTGCGGTACCAGCCAATGCATTACATTACAAAGACATAAATTAGGCTTACATGCATACATACATACATACATACATACATACATACATTACCTGGCCACATTATTATAATCACTCACATTTTTACTATATTTTATATATTACGTCCTCTTTTGAACTCTGGTTTCCTTTCTTAAGCAGAATTCAGGCCCTGTCTCAAAGCTACATTTTTCAGCTGAAGTGAACTAGATTGTTGACTAAATAGCCGGATGTGACGTCTGAAGTTATGATCCAAAGCTACATAGTGCATAGCAATCAAGTCCGTAGTAGCTAGTAAACGAAAATGCTTGCTTGATTGTTGACTTGTTCACTAAACAAACATGGATACCTCATCAGCAATTGGGGTTATGAAATCTGAAAATGCTTTGGAAGTGAAATAATGTAAGTATAATGTAGAATAACACGTTAACTTTGAACACTGACATTGTTAGTACCTTCTGTACAATGTTTTAAGCATTATTGTACTATATTAAGCCCTTATCTTTTCCACATAACTCGTAATGAAACTGCATTAGGACACTGCCTTCTTAATTCAGTGCTGCACCGTGATGCCATGGTTTTTATAAAAATAGTCTATGAAGAAGGCCATGTTTCAAGGATACATGTCCAAAGCTCCCTAGTGTGTAGTTTACAAGTCATCTAGTTGCTAGTCACTAGTGTGTAGTTTGGACTTGAGCTTTGAGACACGGCCTCACATTACATATTTAACTTTTAAACAATATTAAGTATAATTACAATTATAACAATGTTAATTCAAGAAATATTGATAAATAACCAACCACACCTCATTTTTACAGAAATTTCAGTATTTCGTACGACCTCCTTTGGCTTTAATTACAGCTTCAATTCTCTTTGGCATGCTTACAATACACTTCTGTATTATTTCCTGGATCCTCTCATTGTGATTCCAAACATGTATCAGCTTTTCAATAAGTCCAACTCTGGTAGTAATAAATTCTTTTGCCATCTCTCTTTTTACGAGTTTCCAGACGCTCTCAATGGGGTTCAAGTCCGGTGAGTTTCCTGGCCATGGCAAAAGTGGAATGTTTTTGGAAGCCAGAAACGTTTTGACTCTCCTAGCAGTGTGGCAAGGTGCACCATCTTGCATAAAAATATATTCCTCTGAAAATTGTCAAAAAGAAACTGATAAAAAACTCTAAATTTTATGTTTAAGTATTAAATACAGTATTTAATTTAGAGTTTTTATCAGTTTCTTTGACGACTTTCGGGTTTGCTTCTCCGATGAATCAACCTTTCAGTGTTTGATGGACAAAGCTATTTTTGTTCGTCGACGAAAGGGAGAAAATTTTGCTCCTGGATGCCTGGTTAAACCAGTTAAACACCCAATATCAGTCATGATATGGTCTGTGATATCAGGCAAAGGTTCAGGACGACTCTACATTGTTCAGGGAACAATGAAACAAGATCAATATATCCAGGTATTGGAAAACAGGCTTATCCTTCAGCTGAACGAATGGTTCCCAAATGGGGAGAAATATATTTTTATGCAAGATGGTGCACCTTGCCACACTGCTAGGAGAGTCAAAACGTTTCTGGCTCCCAAAAACATTCCACTTTTGCCATGGCCAGGAAACTCACCGGACTTGAACCCCATTGAGAGCGTCTGGAAACTCGTAAAAAGAGAGATGGCAAAATAATTTATTACTACCAGAGTTCGACTTATTGAAAGGCTGATACATGTTTGGAATCACAATGAGAGGATCCAGGAAATAATACAGAAGTGTATTGTAAGCATGCCAAAGAGAATTGAAGCTGTAATTAAAGCCAAAGGAGGTCGTACGAAATACTGAAATTTCTGTAAAAATGAGGTGTGGTTGGTTATTTATCAATATTTCTTGAATTAACATTGTTATAATTGTAATTATACTTAATATTGTTTAAAAATTAAATATGTAATGTGAATTCTGCTTAAGAAAGGAAACCAGAGTTCAAAAGAGGACGTAATATGTAAAATATAATAAAAATGTGAGTGATTATAATAATGTGGCCAGGTACTGTACATACATACATACATACATACATACATACATACATACATACATACATACATACATACATACATACATACATACATTAAGTTCATCATCTACTTGGAGGGTTTAGTGAAAAACTGTTTTCAGAACATGGGAGAAGTGATAGTAGGAGGAAGAAGAATAAAGTGCATAAGATTTGCTGATGACATGGCTTTGATAGTAGAAGAGAATATGTTACGAAGGAATATGCTACTGAAGTTAAATTACAGGTGTGAACAGTATGGGATGAAGATAAATGTCAACAAGACGAAGACCATGGTCACAGGAATAAGAGTAAAGAAGTAAACTTGCGAATTCTAAATGAGGCAGTAGAGCAATTAGACAGCTTCAAATACTTGGGATGTACTATAAGCAGCAAAATGACTCTTGCCGAGAAGTCAAAAAGGAGAATAGCAATGGCAAAGGAAGCTTTTAATAGAAAAAGGAGCACCTTCTGCGGACCTACGGAAAAAGAACTATACCTGGTAAGGTTTATCTTGTCTCAGTAGCAATAAAACCAAGTCCCTTCAAATGAGGGTGGAGATTATAGGAGGGTTGTAAATTTTCAGGATTCCTTTCAAAATCTTGTTATTGTACAGGCTGCCGGAACTCAGTTTCTTGAAAGACAAGTTCAGTGACGGAACTACACAGTACGAGGAGAGATATTTTGTTATTTTATTTTGCGCTACAGAATGTATCAACTAGTCCCTTCCGCCACTGGATGGATGGACGGCATCGCTCCACTCCCCCATCGCCATAACAACACCGACGAAGTAAGACATATCTCCTTTCTCTCTCTTTTCACAGTGAGACAAGATACATCACACAGCCTTTAAGGAAGAGACTAGTGAAGTGCTTTGTGTAGAGTGTAGCATTGTATGGGGCAGAAACATGGACATTACGATGAAATGAAGAGAAGCGACTAGAAGCATTTGATATGTGGATATGGAGAAGAATGGAGCGTGTGAAATGGACAGACAGTGTAGTGTAGTTGAAAGGAGATTTACCTCCATTCATGGGACTGGGTCGTTGTCCCTTGTCACATGCTGTCCTGCGTTGTTTATTTGGTGGCCCTGCGCCATGCTTAACATATGGTCAGGAAAGCCCGCAATATGCACCTGATAATGTTGTTCCAAAGGTATACCCTCTCCTACACCTAGTTGTCTAGTAGGCCTAAGTACTATAGTTATCAAATGAGGAGAGAATACAAGACAAAGCAAGAAAAGCAAATGAACGAACAAACAAAAAAAAAATAAACAAGTAAATAAATAAATAAAAATATAAATAGATAGATAAATTGATATATAATAGATAGGTAAATAAATAGATAAATAAAGAATTTTAAAACCTTTATTAGTACAAAAATCAACTCGTACTCGTCTTTATCAAATAATAGCTCGACCAGTCTTATGTCATGGGAGTGAAGCGTGGACTATAAGGACAAAAGATGAAAGCAGACTAACAGCTTGCGAGAAGAGATTCATGCGCCGAACACTAAAATGGGATCGAAAGAAAAATGAAGATATCCTTCAAGAACTTAATGTGTCATCAATACTGGACTATATCTCCAGATATCAGTTAAACTGGAAGGATCACGTCTCAAGAATGGTTTCATCCAGGATCCCTAAGGCAATAATGAAGTATCGTCCAAGTGGGAAACGGTCACTTGGTCGACCTTTGAAAAGATGGCAAGAAAATCGCTTTTTCAGACCGTAACAGCTCTTTTGGGACTAGTACTTGACAGGATAAATGAATGAACGAACGAACGATCGAATAAATGAATAAATGAACAAACAAATAAACAAATAAATAATTAAACAAACAAACGAATAAATATATATATAAATATTTAAATAAATAAATATTTAAATAAATATTTAAATAAATGAATAAATAAATAAATATTTAAATAAATGAATGAATAAATAAGTAAATATTTAAATAAATATATAAATAAATAAGTAAATAAGCAAATAAACAAACAAATAAATAAATATTTAAATAAATAAATATTTAAATAAATAAATAGATAAATAAATAAATATTTAAATAAATAAATAGATAAATAAATAAATATTTAAATAAATAAACGAATAAATAAATATTTGAATAAATAAATAAATAAATATTTAAATAAATAAATAAATATTTAAATAAATAAATAAATAAATAAATATATAAATAAATAAATAAATAAATAAGTAAAGAAATAAACAAGCAAGCAAACAAATAAATAAATAAATAATTAAGTAAATAGATAAGTGAACAAATGAATAAATAAATAAGTAGACAGATATAGTGAGTGAGTGAGTGAGTGAGTGAGTGGGTGGGTGGGTGGGTGGGTGAGTGAGTGAGTGAGTGAGTGAGTGAGTGAGTGAGTGAGTGAGTGAGTGAGTGAGTGAGTGAGTGAGATGTGAAAAGATTGCATTTGCCTTTTCATTGTGTCATTAATTTCAATAAGTGACTATGCAAAGTCTGTAATTTACTCCTCAATACTTCATAGGGCTATCTGGCTGCAATAAAAGTATTACTATTAATTTCTCATGCGCCTCCTAAAAATTTCCATTTTCTCACGATCTAATTTCCGAAGTTTCAACAAAAAATCTGTTTTCTTTCAAGTGTCTTCGACTCAAAGTTGTTACTGCAAATAATTTCAATGCTCTCTTCTAAACGGAGTTAAAATGCTCAAGAAAATCTGCAACGACGCATTCAGTTTGACGGCACGAGTCATGATTACAAAAACCTCCGGGAGAAGGTCGTTACTTTGATTGACGCACTGAACTGTATGTCGTGTTTCAAGTTTACAGGCTTCGAGTCCAGACAGCGAACAAGCTCGCTACAAGAAAGCACGGCAACAGTCGACGGGAGCGCCTGCAGACGTGCTCTGTGTGGGACCAACGTGACTGCACTCAGAACAGCTGAGCTCCATCTTCACGCACTAGCATTCGATTTATTTGCAACGTCCGTAGATCTGACCGTATCACACCTTCACCAAATATGCTGTCCTGGGCCCGTCTCAAAGAGCGAAGAACTACTATTCACTCTCTCACTTTACTCATCAATATTCTTCAAACCTCTAACCCTAGCTACTTAGCTTCTCGTTTTCAACATTTGTCCTCATATCACGAAATAGATACTCGCTCACAACACCATATCACTCTCTCCATTCCTAAACACAGAACATCCTTCTACTCTTCTTCTTTCACGGTCTCTGCAGCTCATCTCTGGAACTCTCTACCACAACATGTCAGAGACTGTCGGACATTGTCTAGTTTCAAAAATAAATTAAAATTGCACTTTTTGAATTAGATTCCTTTCAGTTATAAGCCCTTTTCTCTGCCATAGTTTTGTAAAAATATAGGATATATATTTCTTTTTCCTTCCTTTCCCCTTTTTGTTCTCTTTATCAGTCGATGAATTTATTATCATAGCCTTTTTATCGTGAATTTTATTTAATTTTTGTATTTCTTTTATTTTTTATTACTATTTTATTACATTCCATTTTGATATATTCTTCCTTACGTTTTTCCATATTAACCATTTGTACTAAATGAGTTGCTTTCACTATATTCCAATGTATTTTACTTTTTTTTCCTGTTATGGTATTATTTTCATGTTGTTTAGTGTCGATTTTATTATGCTATTATTATTGTTTTTTGTAATATGTTAGTATTCTGTTCTTTAACTTTTTGTTAAATTTTAACTGCTTGTATACTTTGTGACCTGCTAGAGTGTAAGAGAAGGCCCTATGGCCTTAACTCTGCCAGTATAAATAAAGAATAATAATAATAATTATTATTATTATTATTATTATTATTATTATTATTATTATTATTATTATTATTATTATTATTATTATTAGCCTTTCATTTTCATTATATGAACAAAGAGTGAGTAGAAATCATGGTAGTATTTGTTTAACGATGCTCCCAACTGAAGAAGTTGAGCGTCACATTGAAAAGACGTATACATTTTGCCTGGAGCCCTCTATCATGAAAAGGGTTCCCTGCCATAAATCTACGACACCTGTTTTATTTCTCTCTCAATGAGAACCAAGGCAAGTATTATGCCATCCTTTAAAATCCGAAGTTTTCGCCTGAATTTGAACCCCGAACCTCGAGTCAAGCAGTTACCATGGTAACAAATAGTTGCGAGGATCTTGAGCTTCTTTCTTTATACAGAGTGGTAAAAAATTCACTTTATACTCTTAAAAATGAATAAGTGTGGTAACATCATGAAAATAAAGCATGTAAATTGGCGCTAGTAATTTATTAGTGACGTTTAAAGTTGGTAACATAAATAATCGAAGCTTTCCAGGTTGGTAACAAAACAAAAGAGAATTATTTAGGTTAGTATCATAGATAATCGAAGTTCTACAGGTTGGTAACCAAATATAACACAAATATTTAGGTTAATCCAAGTTTTGCAGTTTGGTAACGAAACGAAAGACAAACAAAACGAATGGACTGTCGCCGAGCGTAGCAGATGGTTGAACCCGGTTAGTGTTACTCTTTGTTTACACGTTGTACTGTACCAGGACTCATGATGGATTTGGACAACTTTGATGAACTATACTTCCAGCAATACGGATCTTCTTTCCTTTATGCTACAGTTTTTCGTGCGTATTTGGATAACTTTTTTACCTTATAGTGGCAGGACTGCGTGCAACCATTTAAATGCTACCACGTTCACCATAACTCACCCCAATGGATTTCCACCTTTACGGTCTTACTAATAAAAACTCTATATACAGACGTTTAACTGTCTTATACTTATACAATGAGTAGCTCGTTTATAAGTCGTGTGTAAATTCCTGACTAATAATCACTACATACGTCGTGTATAACAGTATGACTGTTACACAGCTACGTCATAGTTAGAAAGGTAATAGAATATCTGAGGTTCTCTATTGCATCCGGTAGAGGGCTCTAGTGTGGCGTGTTAAATATCGATAGTACAACTGGCTCTAATCGATTACCACACTACATTTTGGTCAAAGAGTACAAGCTACAGCAATATTATTCTTATTATTCTGTGCTCTTTGGTTTGTTCTTCTATGGTTATAAGGTAACCATCATCATAAAATGACAGTCGATACGAACAGCTGTTAGAGGGGCGGCCATTTTTTCGCTATATACAACGCTTAAACAAGGGGTTTCGTGTATATAACTACTGCAAAGCAATTCCCATTGTATAGTTACAGCCTGTTTATACGTCCATAGCTTGTTCACGGTTTATTAGTAACGTTTTCTGTCTCAACTCTGCATAAGTCTCGTATAAAAACTATACACTGTTTATTAGTAAGACTGTTAGAGTGCGGTGAAAGATTCAGTGTATACATATATATATATATATATATATATATATCATATATACATCATATCATATATCATATCATATATATCATATCATATCATATCATATCATATCATATCATATCATATCATATCATATCATATCATATCATATATCATATCATATCATATATATCAAATAGATTATAACCCAATCGAAGAAGAAAATTTTAAGAAACTATGTCTTCTGAATTCAATAACTCGATTTTTTTACACACTTTAAAATATATCACCTAATCAACACTTTAGACACACTTCCTCTCGTTTTCCGTTTTCCATTTCGATAGCAATTGTTTCCTACTTGATTCTTTTAAAGCTGTTCGGTTGCTGTTGCGTTAGTTATCGAGAATACGCCTAAGAAGCTTGCATTACCAACGTATGCTGGCCTGCTCGCCAATATCGCACATTATACAGCTTGGCGGTCGATTACCAACTGGATCATTTAGTAGTTCTGAAACTATAAATCTCAATACAGAGTTTAAAACTCAGAATAAAAATCCTTCTGAACAGAATTACCGCAAAAGAGTAAAAATTAAACATTATATAATTTTCATAATAATACTGAAATATAACAGGATAACTTATCTTGGTTCGAAAATGTTTTCACTTGCGTATGATAACCAAAAATTTTTATTTTGTATGCTGTATATTTAGGAATATTTCTTTGTAAGAAAGGAAGTAAATAAAGCATACCCAGATGTACGAATATATATTTCTCCCTCGTGTTAAGTGCAACATTAAAACCCTACTAAGACATTCCTTCATTTCAATACAACATCAATCATCACATAAATGATCCTAAGAAATTCAGTTTTCAAAGAGGGATGAAATAAGAAGCTTTATTTTTCTTCCCACAGGTGTATTTTCTCATATTTGTGCTTGTAATTTTTGTAAGTAAAATATAGCAAAGCCCTCTTCGAAGGTAAATTCCAAGAGACAGGAAATAAATGCGTACAGATATATCTTAAAGGTAAAAAACAGAAAAAGAAATGAAAAGCAATATTCAAAATATAATCCCTCCTTACAGATGTGACGGAAATCGAATGATAGAGTTGATACCCCCCAACCTCGACAGATCTTCGACTGTTTGTGTGAGGTGACGTGGCTTACTGGAGAGAAAAAGAATTGCATGCATTTCCACAGGAGAAGCAAGGAAAGCTCTAGTCCATTTGGGAATTAAAGTAAAAGAAATGGGTCACAGTCTCACTAAATGTATATCAAACGTTTCACGAAGAAGGCTTACAGGATCGAAAGTTCTCAGGATGTACGATGATTGATTGAAAGTTGAGAATCTTAAAAGGTGCAGTATTACTCTAGAAACTAGTATATTTATATGTGTATATAGTGAAGACACTGAAATTGAAGAGAATATTGAATAGTCCATAATTTGAGAGCTATTTTATTTCTATCGAATTAAATAATTCAGAAAGGGAAAAAAAATACTGGTTCTATTTTACATTAAAGTTTGGTCTCTGCGTGTAGAGGGAAACGTTTCTAATATCTAGAGACGAGAATTCCATGCCAATGAAAATAAAACAGAAAGAGTTCCCTTTTTTCTGAGTAACACATATCGTAAAAGCAAAGAATAGTGCTGGCTTTCAATAGAAATATGAGAAGATTATGCTAGGATTAAAATAGAATTCGGTTACAAAAATAGGAATAATAATAATAACTTAACTCTTTCTTCGACACGGTATTGCTAATTAAATGTGTCATACAGACGTTCTTTCACATCACAGTGGCGTTTATCCTAACTCATTTCAATATTTTTCTTTTAGACATCACAAAATAAATTTGTTTCTTTTTCTGCTAGGCCAGCGTCTCTCAAACTTTTTTGAAGTGGGGACCACTTTTTTAAGTCACAACAGTTCCGTGCACCACCTACTCTTGTTCCCTTCCAAAGCAAATTTATCATTTTTGTAGCATATTTTAATACCAGTATACTTATATTTTAAAACAGAATTAATTAATTACAATACTTTTGTAATTATATTTTTTGTAGACAATCACAAGTAACTTATAACAAATTCTGTGCATTGTCGATTCATCGCTTGCCTGTTAGCAGTTAGTTTGAAATCCTTCTTATGTGGTACACGCTAGTAGTTGTCCATGTCTCTGTTAAATAGTGTCCATTATAAATAATGGAAAACTGGCTTCGATCCGGATCTTTGAAAAGAAAGGAACGTGATGATACGCTTCATTTAGGCAGAGCTAATAATTCAGAAGCTGTGTGTGAAGAAATGTATTAATTATAGTGCTATTAAAGAAATATCTAGTCCTACTAGAAGCTATTCAAAGAAAAAATACTTTGGTAAATATGGCAAGAATTATTTGGAACTTGGATTCACTTGGTGTGGCAGTGAGAGTGAACCAAAACCTCGGTGCGTTGTTTGTTACGAAGTACTTTCAAACGAGTGTATGAAACCCGCGAAATTGAAACGGCTCTTAGAGACGAAACACACAATTGTAAAAAGTAAACCTGTAGGATTTTAAAATAGGCGGAGTCTAAAATTTTTTATATCGTCATCTAGAAAAACAAATAAAAATTAATGCAGAAACATGCCCGATTTTCAACAAGTAAAATTGCAATTTGGCACGTTCTATTATTGGTGTACGACGTACAGTACGTGCCCATTTCAATGTGCATACTGGGTGTCGGCAAAACTATTAAGAAAGTCATCAATACATGAAAAGGTTCGGTACTGTGGTCCTCTGTTATGAATTAGGGTGGTCCCTGGCTGGGTTACAGGTTCGGCACCAGATATACAGGGAAAAGATGGCGAGAAGCACCACGTTCATAGTGCTTTAAATCCCTCTTTTGTTGCTGAGAGTAAAGTGGGTAGACGGGTAGTGTAAGAAATTTTATAAAATATTAATACTGAATTTTATTTTTTCTTCTGCCTTTTTTGAAGAACCACAAGGACAGAACTCGAGGACCACAGGTGGTCCGCGGACCACAGTTTGAGAAACGCTTTGCTAGGCTTATAGATTTTTTTGTGTATTTAAGGAATTATTAACTGTCCAGTTTAGCTATATTTATATTTGAAATCAATAAATAAAAATACTTCCAAGAAGACTCCAAAATTATTATTTAAGTACTTGGGATTCCGGTATTTCGAAAGCAACATTTTCTCAACATTATTATAACAATTAAGAATCCTGTGAAGAGAAAAATACAGTAGCGTTCATGATTGCTTACAACAGATTAATTTCTGAAATGATTTGTTAACATATAATAAGCTACCGCATTTATCTTTCCCAAGAAAAATTGCAAAAATGTGGATATGGAGAAGAATGGAGCGTTTGAAGTGGACAGATAGAATAAGAAATGAAGTTGTGTTGGAAAGAGTGGGTGAAGAAAGAATGATGCTGAAACTGATCAGAAAGAGAAAAAGAAATTGGTTCGATCACTGACTGAGAAGAAACTGCCTACTGAAGGATGCAATGGAAGGAAGGGTGAATGGGAGAAGAGTTCGGGTCAGAAGAAGATATCAGATGATAGACGACATTAAGATATATGGATCATATGAGGAGACAAAGGGGAAGGTAGAAAATAGGAAAGACTGGAGAAAGCTGGGTTTGCAGTGAAAGACCTGTCCTTAGGCAGAACACTATGAATACATGAATACGGTATGTTATAAATTTGTGTAACAAAGTGTAAATTTCATTAGATTTTGAGCTTTTTGAAATGTTTGTAAAAATATAATAATTCAGTTACAAATTCAGTATTATTATTTGTTTGCTGTTGCTAATTTAAAAAAATTATAGGAATGAAATTAATGATAAACCATTATTTTTAAATAAGTATTGAAAAATTACTATTTGTGTTAACCCCGAACTTTTATATTTTGTGTCAAAACTCTAGAAATTTGTAGTTTTGTTTAAACCCAAAAACACTAATATTTCTGCTTCAAATTTGGAAAGCTGATACTTTCTTGCCAAAACAAAAAACATGCTTTCGAGTCACCCTCTCTAATAACGATATTTTTATGTAAATATTCTGGTACTTGAAGATTGGAAAAAAATTACGCACCTCATTATTTATGAAGCATGATTCCACATTAAATTACACACGTAACAAAACAGCTATTACTAGTACAATCATAAATAATTAAAAGTGTAATTGAACTTTAATCATGTTTTTGGTTCCTTAACTTTGCTCACACATTAATGACAACGAATACCTATAAACATATAGTATAATATAATATAATACAATATAATATAATATAATATAATATAATATAATATAATATAATATAATATAATATAATATAATATAATATAATATAATATAATATAATATAATATAATATAATATAATATTGAACTACCCCCCCATTGAGGGTAGCCCTTACGGACTCAGTGTACCCTAAAAAAAATAATATACATATGTAAACATAGATATTAAAATTTAAAGAAGGGAAACAAAAAAAGGGCGTGAAAAATTACAATTGCTATTAATGTGGAACCATGTGATTAATTAGGATTTTGCAGGATTTTTTAACACAAGTACCACAATGTCATCCCTCAGAGATTTGGCAGAGCAAGCTGCCATCGAAATTTTTAGAAAAAAGCTGGTATAGTCCCTCGAGCACCTATGAGCAAGCCGAATACCTCAACGTGAATTAAGGCACATTTCAGCTTGAAATAGTTGACTGAAAGAATGTAAAACCATTCATTTCATATTGCCATAAACTCGATACTGTAATGAGGTAGTATGATGATCACAGCATTCGGCCGCCTTTTTACCCTTGGGAAAGACCAGTCACTTAATTTCGCAGGCGGATGAGTGGACCCTGGACCGTTCTGAAAGTTTGGAACGCCACTGAACGCGGGACCTTCCAATCTATAGCCAGTTCCACTACAAACCTATTTGGCCCTCTGTATGTATGTATGTATGTATGTATGTATGTATGTATGTATGTATGTATGTATGTATGTATGTATGTATGTATGTATGTACATACCTTTTTTGAGCAGCATGTTCCATTACAAATGAGAAATAATACTACATACCTAGGTTTATCTTCAAGTACATTATCGATTTATATTACATATTGTTATGTTGCTATTCCAGGTTAAGTATGGATTAGTCTAGTTCATCTACGATGTGTAACTGTCAAGATAATATTGTTACTTCTTAGTTTAACTTATTTTCCTATTCCTAACCTATAAAGTACAAGAATCTATTTACATATTCTAGAATTTAAATATTTACACTATATGCATATTTACTATCTTTTGATGAGTCTATTTTCAAATAAATTATATCCTCTAATATCTAGCTTATTTATAGAATATAAGTAACCTATTTTGGACCTTTATCACTTAATTCTGAATTTTAACCTCTTTACCTTCCCAAATAACTTATCCTTATATACTAGCCAGCCTACTGAAGTTGTTCAAAGTCTATACTATTTGCAAACTTTATAAAATATTTTACATAACTTTTCACTAATTTTGTCTTGTCCACAGGCCACTTCCCACCACATTTAAGTACAGACTGGATTAGTGTTTCTCTTTCCTATCCTAATTTCGTGCAGTCATAAATGATATGATCCACTGTCTGACCCCCATCCCCACTTACACATGTCGCACTATTCTTGATTTTACAGCGATGAAAATATGCGTTGAGTCAAGTTAGGAGTTACTTATATTTTCAATTTCAATCTATCTTGGACACTAGGGAAGAACGCCTTGGTTAGAGTACCTTTGGAAGTAGTTGACCATTCACTTTCCCCTTTTCCTTTGGATATGACCGCCAGCTGTATGTATGTATGTATGTATGTATGTATGTATGTATGTATGTAATGTATGTATGTATGTATTTTTTTATTTTATTGGGTTATTTTACGACGCTGTATCAACATCTAGGTTATTTAGTGTCTGAATGAAATGAAGGTGATAATGCCGGTGAAATGAGTCCGGGGTCCAGCACCGAAAGTTACCCAGCATTTGCTCGTATTGGGTTGAGGGAAAACCCCGGAAAAAACCTCAACCAGGTAACTTGCCCCGACCGAGATTCGAATCCGGGCCACCTGGTTTCGCGGCCAGACGTGCTGACCGTTACTCCACAGGTGTGGACTGTATGTATGTATGTATGTATGTATGTATGTATGTATGTATGTATGTGTGTACGTACGTATGTATGTATGTATGTATGTATGTATGTATTTATGTATGTATGTACATATGTATGTATGTATCTATTAAATTAATTTTCATCATTTTACTAGCTATCTCAAATCTCAAATTAATTATAATTGATTGAATTAAATTAGCTCATAAATTTAGTTACTACTTTACCTTATAGGTTTATCTAAATTTAAATAAATATGTAGTCTACTAGTCGTTAAAACTTAACTGAAGAATATTGCTGGAGAACCTTTTAAGTGTAGTGTAAATATTCGTAATTTAAATATGTATTGTATTGATTAAGGCTGGTTGAGTGGAAGAGAAGGCCTTATGGCCTTAACTCTGCCAGCGAAAATAAAATATTATTATTATTATTATTATTATTATTATTATTATTATTATTATTATTATTATTATTATTATTATTATGTATGCAAGCATGTATGTATGTATGCATGTATGGTTGTGTGTAGCCTACATACGAATGTTATGTTCTAGAAAGCAATTCAAAGTTTCGCTATATCGCATCCAACTCACGGAATCAGTGGTTGTACTAGTTATTACGTACGTTCGATATGCAAGTACTAGAGCTCTCTTCGTTGAAGTTGGAAGTGGTATGGAGTTGGCGTATAGTATGAGACAATTCTTTCCACTACACGGCTTAAATACTCAAAAAAGTCCAGCACAAGCCAGCAATCACGAAGTCTCAAATCTCATTTCTTAACTATGGTTTTGAGGTTATGTGAGTTGATATCTGTGCTCTCATTTGCGGAGACGTCGCTCGAGCGGATGTTACAACGGGAACGTCTTCCTTGCTTTATAATTATCATTCTTT
Organism: Periplaneta americana; assembly: GCF_040183065.1. Lineage (NCBI taxonomy): Eukaryota > Metazoa > Arthropoda > Insecta > Blattodea > Blattidae > Periplaneta > Periplaneta americana. Next base: position 189,918,438 of record NC_091118.1, read on the forward strand.
CTCCTTCTTTACATCTTCATCTGCGCTATTACTCTCATTTATTCGACTTTCCTTCCCCTCCTCCTCCCCTCGATTCTTTGATTCGGAAGCTCCAAGTAGCGGCATTGTGAGACTGCTAAATACCCTTTACTGAAATGCAGTATGAACCCAGACCTCCTCCTGATCTTCTTTACTTAAATATGGTAGCAATTATTCTTACTACATTTTAAAACCTTTAAGAAGGCTATTCTTTCCACCACAGTCTTAACAGAGACAAAACACACAAAAGATTGGCTTTATAATAAAAACGGAGACTGACTCGGCGTGGTGAGCGGGGGGAGGCTGAGACGACTGGATGGAATGATGTTAAAACCTTCATGGGCCCTTCTTTTTTATTTTTCTCTGTCCCTGTCTTTCCTTTTCTTTTTTGGAGGGAAGACATTGCTTGGAGAGAGAGCTTCAAGAAACGACATTTTAATCTCCCTGATTCTTAAGCTATCTAAAGCTTCTTCGTTGTACGCTGGAGAGCAGCACCATGTAAAGAGTGGAAAATAAATGAATCTAGTAAAATATATTCTTGCAGCTTCTTATTCTTCTTCTTCCCTCGGTTTGAAGCTCTTCTTCTGTAGCGTTTTCTGAATAAATTAAAGTCTGTGTATCATAAGGCTTAAAGGAGATTCTTGGAAAGATCGCAAGGGAGCGAAAATAAAAATACGAGAAGGATAAAATAATGCCCGACCTTTGCAACTATTTAGAAGAGAACACAAATAAAGGATGTTTAAAAAGCAATAAATCTTTTGTTTTGATTCCAAAGCTCGACCGGCTCGCCAGACAATGCAGCGTCACGTATCGCAAAATAATGTTTTCAGAAATTAAGAACTGAAAGCGTAGGTAATTTTCTTTCTTCATTCATGTGTACAAGAAACGTGTACAGCAAAGATAATAAATACCCTTGGTGGTAGTTAGAGGGCAATGTGTTTCCGATGAAATATGAACCTTAGGTTCTTCAGTTCATAGAGCACGGATATCAAAATTGGGCACTGAACCGCTATGTCTTACGATAGAGACCTATGAAAAGGGAATAAGATGAGTAAGCGGGTATGTTACTTAATCGGTGGAAGGATATATATTATATTCACTCATACGAGCTTATTTCAGATTATCATAAACAAGTTTTGTGGAATAATATTTGAAGAGTCCACTGCAAGAATGGTGGATGTCACTTTCTTGTCGAAAATGAACCAAGACTGTCAATGCATAGCTTAAGACATATAGAATGCACATAGAGAGTTATATGGCATTAACACTGATAGTCATTGTCCAGTAATGATCGGAAAATCACAGTTAAGCTTTGAGCGCTAAGCATTTCAAACTTTCAATTGCTTCTCCTGCAAAAATCTATTCCAAATGACATTCATCATTCTTGCAGTGGACTCTTCATTTACCGTAGATCAAAAATGTATGTTGTCGCTGCGACTCCAAAGTCCGCAATGTTTTAATACGATTTTGCAGGAGAAAGAAAAAAACATTGTTAGTCTTAAGACCTTTGATTTTGAAATCTACTTTCGGTATAAGTTCAATCATTGCATCATAAATGATGGAAGTATAGAGAAAATATCATAGCTTTGAATATCAAGAGAATTAAAAGAGACAATGCTTTTTCCTTTCTCTTGCAAAATCTTTTTAAAAACACATAGCGGATTTTGGAGTTGCAGCGACGATGTTGAGTATTTCGAGAAAATTAAATGTAACATGTAGTAACGATGCAGCGGTACGCACTTCACTTTCTTTCAGAGGAGTGGGTACAGTTCTTCCTGAGATACTCTGACTGCAAGATCTTGATGGCCACGTTACTATAAAATTTGTAATTTAATTTAAGGCTATTACTTGAAATATAGAATTTATAACTCAAATAAGACATCCTATTCTTAGATTACAGCCGTCACTTTGGCTCAGTTGCGCTGAACTTATAAGCCAGGGGGTCCGAATTTAAATTCCGCGTCATCCTGAATTTATAACTTCTGTTGGCAAGTCAGTGGTGCAGGCAAAACAAGTAATTAAACAAAGAAGAGATAAACAAATACATAGTATACGACCAAGGAGCCTTGCTAGGGAATCTGAGGCTATGAGGAAAAATCTATGTGAGCTTCAACCCTGCTGTCCTCTAGGTTAGGTTATGTTAGGTTAGGTTAGGTCACGGTGGCTACGGGCGATTAAGACAACCCTTTGCACGTCGGTCATACTGAGGACTATTGTGTACCCAGAACTATATATGGGATGAATGAGGATGAGGGTGTACCAGCCCACCGGCTGCATGTGACCCCCCCTATCCGCTCACCCAATGGGGGCCTCCTACCCTCCCCCACCCTAAGTTCACACCGCCAAGATGACCAAACAGCACAGGATCCATTCCAACGGCCCTTCCAAGGTCTCGAAGCGCCCTTGGAAGTGCTCTTAAGGAATGAATCCTGGCTAGGAACTCAGGAACGGTTGTAGAGAGGACGCCCCCCCCCCTAAGTGGATGAAGACATGCGTCATGACCTGGATATGGCTATTGAATGAGATGAGAAAGATGAATGATATGATATGAAGAGTCCACTGCAAGAATGATGGATGTCATTTGGAATACATTTTTCAGGAGAAGCAATTGAAAGTTTGAAATGCTTAGCGCTCAAAGCTTAACTGTGATTTTCCGATCATTACTGTACAATGACTATCAGTGTTAATGCCATATAACTCTGTATGTGCATTCTATATGTCTTAAGCTATGCATTGACAGTCTTGGTTCATTTTCGACAAGAAAGTGATATCCATCATTCTTACAGTGGACTCTTCAAATGAAAATCTAAATTCTTTTTCTTTCGTATCAAAGCGTTACAATTTTGTTTTCTTATATTCCGAAATTAAACGTCTGACGTAAAAAATTGTACACGAGAAAAATAACTGTAGAAATGCGAGAAAAGAAATGTACACAATATCTGACCCTACTAATTGATAGTGATCGATAATTTGTCGGTGTAAATGTAGCTACTTTAGTTATTACTTTTATTAATAGATGGCGAAGATAGTAGTCAGTGTTGCCAATCGTACATAAACATACCCGCATTATAGAATTCAATTTTTTATTCCACTCTACTGATTGTAAAACAACACTGGGTTTAGTTGAAAACCGGTGATATTGTCAATTATGAGAATAATTTATGCTTAATCTATATAATTATTTTCCCTGACACTTTTTAACCGCCCCAATAATAGTGCCACCTATTGAGAACTAGCGGAACTCTGTCAAAGTTTATCAATGTTTACATCTTTGGGTCTGATTTATCCCGTGGTTGGAAAGTTCGCTTACACGATCATAAAATTGTAGGTCAGACATCAATATACGAGAGCCACCATTGCAACCCTCTGTCACCAATTTGGATTTAATTTCCAGTGGATGATGAAGATGGTAGAGGAGGTGGTAGACTATAGGTGGCAGGAGTAACTGGATAACACCAGCTTATCAACGTTAATTAATTTTTGTTCACTACTAAAATATTTGAAGTCTCCTATACAATATTTGCTTTTGTGTTTTCGCAGTGAGAAGTCAATATTCTTAATCATTCCAGGCATTATGGATCGATTTTATTGGTATTATATCTGGTAAGGTTTTTCTTGTCTCAGCAGCAATAAAACCAAGTCCCTTCAAATGAGGGTGGAGATTATAGGAGGGTTGTAAATTTTCAGGATTCCTTTCAAAATCTTGTTATTGTACAGGCTGCTGGAACTCAGTTTCTTGAAAGACAAGCTCAGTGACGGAACTACACAGTACGAAGAGAGATATTTTGTTATTTTATTTTGCGCTACAGAATGTATCAACTAGTCCCTTCCGCCCCTGGATGGATGGACGGCATCGCTCCATTCCCCCATCACCATAACAACACAGACGAAGTAAGACATATCTCCTTTCTCTTTTCACAGTGAGACAATCACACAGCCTTTAGTGAGCAATTGTGTACAAATAGGGACAGAAATTGTCCGTTTGACGTTATTTTCCAATTAATTTATTGGGGTCAAAGTATGAATGTTGTAGGCCATAGCAAAATATAAGTCAAAACAAGCCGCTGATAAAAGTTTTGTAAGACTAAAGAAGCGTCCAACTTGAGATATGTCAAGTTAAACCATAAACTCGCATCGTTCCTGCGCTGACTACGTGACTGTCATAAGAAACTGTATTTTATCGGGAGAACCGTTCCTTCGGTAACTCAGAAACCTCGTATTTCATATGCCTCATCCTCATGGAAATACTGTTATTCAATCAGATATTGTAGTTTCGTCTTTGAAATGCAGAAATATCCTTTCAGAAAGTCGCAATAAATCTTCATAGCTTTCAACAACACATGTTTACTATGAACCAAATTCAAAGCATGGTACAATGTTAAGAGAATGAATTTGATGTACATTCGCGAAATAAATGGCATTGCAGTTCCAGCACTGTAACATGTATATGTAAATATATATATATATATAACTTGAACTGGTAATGGAAATTACGGGAAAACGGCTGAACGGATTTTAATAAATGACCCCTCATTTTGAAGCTTGGAACTCAAAGTTTTTCAGAAAAATAGTAGTTTTCAGTGAAATGTCAATTTTTCAACATAATTTTCCTATTTTCCAAAATCCATCCGAGAACTAGATAATTTCATTTCAGAATAAAACAAAACACACACTACAGTAAACAATATTACACGAAGGTCATAATCTGCAAGAATGCTGACATATTTAGAGCTCAAATTAAATTGGTTATTAAAAACTTAACTTACTAAAAATAATTTACAGGTTCAATTCTGTGGTGTGTAATTTTCTGGGTACAGCTGTGTATTGGATATTAAAAACTACAAAACTTGAGGTGGTTTGATGACATTATTACCATTAGAAATGAAATATTATTGTAGTTAATTCCATAATGTGACTATTTTTAATTAATTATACATATTAATGCTATACTGATGATATGAAAGTGAAAAGTTTTGGGGTTATATAAGTAGATGTAGAGAATAACTTAAATTAGATTTTGATTTCTATATTTTACTGAGTGGCGTATATATAGTATATGTTACTGACAGCTATAAAACTTACGTAAGATTATAATATTATTAAAAATCAAATATTTTTATAGTTATTAATCAAGTGGGGTTGGGTATTTTTCATATATTTAATGACTGTGTGGTGTAGATATTTATATGCGTGGTTCTCTTCAGTATTGGCTCGAGAGAGTATCTTTCATTATTATGGAAGCAAATAACTTTCAGAATGTCTGGTATTCTTCATTGAAAATAAATCTGAAAAATGTTTATTTGAACGTCTAATGAACTTAGTTTGCAGCATTTGCTGCAAAAGGCACTAGTTTAATATATATTTCGCTGTACTAACTAAAGTGTAATTAAAATATATTCATAAGCAAAAGCAATTAAGTCTGCTGTTATTGGTGACATCATCCTCATTACCGTTTAGTTACGAATAAAAATATTTATTAAAAAACATAAATACTAAAATGTGCATTATATATTAAATTGCCTTTTTTAATGTAATTTTAATCATAGAGATATATCAAAGAATTTGCCACATTATCCAATGAGCCTGTAGTACAGTGTTCAAAAATATTGTTGCACATTATTTTATTGGAATGTAAGTAATGTCATTAATTTCAGGGGGTTATTCTTTGAGATATTTCAAACAAAAAAGTTTAATAGAAATGTCCTAGATAAAAATTATTTTGTATGAAACATTTCATAGCGTGTTTTGGGAAAGCCACTGATTTAATTCCCAATATGCTCAATCAATTTAAGAAAGCAGTGTATTATGATAATAAACAATTGAAAGAATTTTAGTTTCGTTTTTTAAATGTACAGAAATTTAATCTGAATATATATAACATTGCAAAATTACTTTGCAAAAATAAAATAATAATAAAATCAATCAACTGAAGGGATGAGAATGAGATAGTCCACAGCCACACTTTCAAATTTTTTTTTTTTTGTGCGCGTTCATTTCTTACACAGGTTATATGGGGAAGCTACCAGTAAAATTTTATATATATTACGCAACAAATGACGTAATTATATGTCAAAGAATTTATGATACCGCACTTAATAGCATTGGACTCTAAACCTTCAATACGCTCTCCTGTAAAATTTTGTCTGTGTGGCTTAGGAATGATTATTTTACATCTTTACATTTTTTGTAAGTTTGTAGTAAATAATGTAAAAATTGCTTATATCCCAAATACATAAAAATACTTAACTACCTTGGTGTTAGGAAGTTGTAAAAAAACCTTGGTAGCAGAAGGGTTAACAGAGATTATTTAAGAAAGTAAAGAAGATAACTAGAGATAGGGTTGGAAGTAAATCCCGAAAAGAATAAGTATATGATTATGTCTCGTGATCAGAATATTGTACGAAATGGAACTATAAAAGTTGGAGATTTATCCTTCGAAGAGGTGGAAAAATTCAAATATCAAATATAACAAATATAAATGGCACTCGGGAGGAAATTAAACGCAGAATACATATGGGAAATGCGTGTTATTATTCGGTTGAGAAGCTTTTGTCATCTAGTCTGCTGTCAAAAAATCTGAAAATTAGAATTTATAAAATAGTTATATTACCGGTTGTTCTGTATGGTTGTGAAACTTGGACTCTCACTTTGAGAGAGGAACAGAGATTGAGGGTTTTTGAGAATAAGGTTCTTAGGAAAATATTTGGGGCTAAAAGGGATGAAGTTACAGGAGAATGGAGAAAGTTACACAACGCAGAGCTGCACGAATTGTATCCTTCACCTGACATAATTAGGAACATTAAGTCCAGACGTTTGAGATGGGCAGGGCATGCAGCACCTATGGGCGAATCCAGAAATGCATATAGAGTGTTAGTTGGGAGACCAGAGGTGGGAAAAGACTTTTGGGGAGGCCGAGACGTAGATGGGAAGATAATATTAAAATGGATTTGAGGGAGGTGGGATATAATGATAGAGACTGGATTAATCTTGCTCAGGATAGGGACCAAAGGCGGGCTTATGTGAGGGCGGCTATGAACCTCCGGGTTCCTTAAAAGCTAGTGGCCAACCCTGTACTAACTTGTCATTTGCTGTACTTAGTACTTCTTTTAATTAGTTTGGTCACTTAGCAAAAGAAACTGTCTTTGGGCAATGTTCTTAGAAGAATGAATAGGTTAGAAGCCAAGAACTACGAAGGAAGAAGGTATTTCATTTATAAGATAAAACACAGCTCCTCCTGCTCAAAGGCGACATTATAAGAGTACGTCGCTACTAATAAGAAATTATATAATTTAGGAAGCTCTCATTGATTCTGTGTCGTCAAAAGACTAACGAAAAGCGTACCGCAAGGGACGAAGTGATCAACTAAAATGGTAGGGAAGAAAACTCGAGTCTCTCTAATTATATGAAAAGGTTGTTGGTACTTGCGAGGTTTCTAGACAGTTAATATAGTAATTGACCTATCTGTAACCGACGCGAGTCTCTATTAACAAGACCACAAAAAATAATCTTTTGTTTAACATGATCAAGCTTCCTAATAGGGCTCACTGCTCACAGCAACCATCATCTCCGGGAATTTGTGGCTGTGCTGGTACATACAGACTGGCTGATTACGTCAACGATCATGCACAAGTATTTATTTACAAGTCATTCTCTGAAGATTAGCGATTTTGACGTCAAACATTGCAGGCACGCACGCTGTCTCCTGACTACTGTAGTCTAGAATGGGAAACGTGAGTGGAAGTTTGTTTTCTTTCGGAAGTGGACTATTTTGTAAGAAAATATGACATAACCTTATCATACATTCTAAAATTTTAGGAACTCAACTTTCCCTAATCAAAACGCAAATTAAACGCGAAAAATTGACATGGCCAGAAATGACAAGCTCCCAGTTGAGGGGAGATTGGCCTAAAATTCCGCGCCTTAATCAAAAATAGAAGACCGGTACGATATTCATTTAATACTATACACTTGAGCTACATTAGGCATTGGAAACCGAAAGAGCAGAAGCTCGTGCTCGGGTGCAGTTCAGATCAGTTATACAAAATATATCACAAAATTAAGAGAGTTCATTGAGCACAATAATATTAATCAGTGGTAAAATACATACAGCATGTAATAATAGGGTCTATATGCAAACAGAAAATACAAAAGTACATGAATATTAGAGTATCAATTTTTAACTCAATTAGCTTAAACAATTAAATAATTAATCTGATTTGTTTCTTAAATCTATGTGTGTTAAGTATACTTAGCTCAGGGTAAGCTCTAATTAATGCATTATATACTTTGGGTCCAAAATTTCTGCTGTGTTTTAATCCAGCAGTTGCGTGGCATTTGGGAGTTTTTAGAAAGAAGCTGTAGTTTTTTCACGTATGGTATTCATGAGGATCAAATTTAAATTTATTGTCGTTTTTATGGGAGTAAATGAGCCATGTTTGTTTATAAATTTGTTCTAGATTTGATACACCAAATTCCTGAAAAATTAATTTTGTTGGATAATCAAAAGGTTTATATAGACAAATTTTGATAATTCTTTTTTGGAGCAAATTTAAAGGCTGGAGAGTCGATTTTGCCATGAAGAACATTTTTTCCAAATTGTGAAACTTATTTTGAAAAAAATATGCGCCAAAACAAACAATAACATGTTTACAAGCTCCGGGATCTATAAAAGCCATTTGTATGTTAGTAAGTAAGTAAATATATGTATTGTTATGGTATTATACGCAATTAACTCTTCAAATAAAATTACCACGTAAAATTGTAATTAATATCTGCAGGATCGCATGAAGCATTATAAGACTCGAAATAAATTATTTGCTCTCAAATCCGTTACGTCGCGACCAGGGAATTGTCTTCCATGCATTCTCTCCTGTTATGCACTTTCGATGTGGAATTAAATTAATTAATGACATGTGAAAAGACTGATCAAGATATTGGTCAGATTGCCAGCTATAGACTTCTGTAAGAGGAGGAAGACATGGAGTTGCTGAGAGGAGACAGGCTGCGATACAAATATGCCGACAACAACGTGTGCAGGACTTTGACATGAATAATCGCCGGGCACTTCAGGAATTATCCCAATTGGATTACGTAATTAACAGAATTGGGTTATGCTGTAAGAGCGTTACGCCACTGCCTGTCGAATGTGACAACCACAACCTAACCTTGACACGATTATGTGGCTTCTATCATAGCGGAGCGGTCCGTGTTATAGGATATTGAATCAAAAACGATCACATGACTCTACACTAGGGTTGCCAACCCTTCCGTATTTCTGGGATCTCCCGTATTTGCCCCTAATTTTCAGCAGTCTCCCGGCTCCCGTGTTTTCCTTCTGTTTGAGCATTTTTCTCCCTTATTTTTGCAATGTAAAAATCCTTATTTTAAACATTTGATTTTGCCATGAATGATGACTGTTTATATGTTGAATTTTGTTGTTCAACAGATGCATTCAAATGTGCAGGCTTTTTAGAAGGTAATGGTTGCCAGAAATGGTTTTAATAGGCCTACCCATCTGTTTAAAATCAAACAATAGAGACTATTAATATTATACATTTGGAAAAACTGACTAGTTTTGTTCTAAGCATACCAAGTAGTAATGCTCATACAAAGAGGATTTTTTATCTCATGAACAATAATTGAACAGACGTTAGAAACAGGAGCACCGCACATCTAATCAAATCAGAGCTGCAAAGTGTAGTCTAATTCAATTATTACGCGAGACAAAATCTGTCTCAAAATATCTTATTTAAGCCTAGCTGGCAAAATGTAAATAGAGGTGTCTTTTAGTTGTCTGAAAACCTTGCCCACGTCCAAGGTCAGTGTAACAGAGGTTTACTGCTCCGAAATGCCAGACACCATCATGTTCGATCCTTAATTGCAACTGCTTTAAGAAAAAAGTCTTGGGCAGTAGAAGAGGAAGTCTTTTGCCTCGCTACTAATGGCTCCTCTAGACGTATTGACATCATACCGTATTCCCAGACATCAAGAAAGGTTATATAGCCTAACTGATCCTGCCATAAGGATTGAAACGGGGAGTAGCCAGCGGAGGATGTCAATCAAGAAAAGATCAACATTTATCTGCCAACAGTTGATTACTTCAAAGCAAAATACCAGCTTGAAAACATTGAGGTGATTGGTCTTCTTATTGGAGCTCGTGGTGTGATTCCCAAGTTCTTTGAGAGCTTCAGGAAGACTTTTGAACTACCACAGACACTTGCTACTGACATCATAACTTCAGTTTTGAAACGCTCTTGCCAAATTCTGAGTCATCATATTCACTATGTTTAATTTATTTTTCTTCACTTTATAATTCATGTATGTTTATTTTAATTTTCTGTCAACAAATTTATGTAAACATTAAATATTGTAAAATTCACGTAGGAGAGTATACTGAGTCCTTCTGGGCTACCTCCAATGGGAGGCAGTTAACAATTTAAATTTTTAAAACGGAATAATTTGTCAATTTTCTATAGAAGATTTTGTAGATTTCTTAATCTCCCATATTTTTTTCTTGAAAAAAGTTGGCAACCCTACTCTACACGCTACAGCATGCATTTTGCAAGAAAATTAGAAACGTGGGCGCGTGCAGGTTACGGCCGTCGAAATGAAGTTATTGATTTCCTAGCTGAGTCTAAAAAATTCAAACTATATACAAGCTATTCAAGCTATATACAGAATCCTACATCATATATGTAACAGATAGATCGGCCTCATAGGCTTTGACGTTAACAACTTTTGTCAGGTTTACTACGCTGCCATCTAGTTGTTACATAAGGAGTCAAGTCATAATTCCCATTTGAATTGCATTAGCGACTGTACTGCCATCTCGTTTTCGTTTACGGCAGACGGGTGGCGATCCTGGCAGTTGTTCTCTTCAAAGTGCTGCCGATTTTAACATAGCGATGAGTTGTCTGTTTTATATATATATATATATATATATATATATATATATATATGATCTAGGACAGAATGTAACGAAAAATGAGCAAAACATCATTTATGGATTCCGGATATGTAGGCCTATGGAAGAAAAAAAATGATTATATCAACATGGGTCCGGATATGCTTGGTTTCTGAGTAGAGCTTGTGAGTACGATCATACTGTACGCTTGTTTGCTGGAATTATTTTGATGCTTTCTGTTTACATTTTCTTACATGAAATGTCCACCTCCTGCCTGAATACTACAAGCGTCAGTTCCCATCTCATCGAGATCCGAAAAAGTTCCCAAATTCCTGGCATAGTTGTTATATGACAGTCTTGCAGAATTCGATTAACGAAGAATTCCTTCATCATTCACAGAAGTCGAATAAACCAAGATTTTTAGTTCTCCCACAGAAAGAAATGCAATGGGTTGAGATCTGGTGATCGTAGAGGCCAAGCATTTATCTAAATCAAATCATTTATGTTGCTGAGATGCTAAGACTATATTTCAAATAAAACCCATTAATTGATTAATAAAATTAAAGACTTCCGGATAAATTGACTGGAAGGTACGGAGTATGAACACGCTCAGTCCAACAGTTATGAGAAATCGCTGTACACAGACGAACGGACTGATAGATGGGATTTCCGAAGACACTTTTTAACAATCTGGGATATAGGAAACTGTACTTAAATCCTTCTAGGTACCTGAAATACCATATATAAGGAAAACAAACTCGTGAAATAGTGCGAAATATGTCAATAAGCACGAAATATACCCAAAACATTGAAAAGCCTACGATTACAATATTTTATTCAATATTATTAAAAAAATACATGTTTGTAACTTTTGTTTCAGTTAATTTGTCAATTGCTTCGTAATAGCAATACCACAGTCTAGTATATACAGTCGCGAAGCTCAATACGTAGTAAATATGCAAAGATTAGACAGTTGCTCACCACTAGGATCGCTAATATCGCCTCATTACAGGCAATGCAAAATAGTACCGTCACAGTCTATTGTTTCTAGCACCCTCAAAACTCAAGCTTCGTGACTGTATATACTGGGTGTTCATTTCCAAGTGTGTCATGACGTCACTGTTGTTGGGTTACCGATTTGAAGCGAGTTTCAGCTTATATGTTAGAGAAGTTGCCTATTATTTAAGGCGTTCTTCAATCTGAACTTGAGAACGTGTACGGTATAACTTGAACGTCGTAGCAACAGATGGCGGTCTGTACGGTCTGTGTGTACCATAACCTCTTTCGAACTGTGTTTTGCGCCGGCAAGTCGTACGCAGGGTATTTGTTATCATCGGTTGCGTACGGTAACATTCCACAACACAAATCAAATGCTCCGTGTCCATGTTGACCGTCGAAGTTAATGTCAACAAATACGTAAGTAATAGTCTTAACCCTCTCCCCATATCCCGACAGTACGTATTTCCAAACAGTTCGCATTCCTGCCACTACCGGCGTTACCGTACGTATCGGTACGTACTCTTCAGAATGAACGCCGTACTTGCTAGGCAACTTCTCTGCTTCATAGGTTATACACCTCTGCGGAAGTGTAGGAAGATTGAATTCTCTAGGCTCATCGGCTAGCCACATGACGGCATACAGCGAACCATGACACACTTTGAACTGAACACCCAGTAGTAGACTGTGCCAATACTTCTGTATTTCCTCTATGGATATTGTGTGCCTTACTACCTCTATGACTAGTTATCGAACAAAATATCGATTTCTGTAGTCGACTGCAGTAGAAGCTATATTTCAATGAAAAGAGGTTTCAGGAGGACTAGTAGAGGACTACAGTGAATTTAGTGTGAATTGTTTGCAGGCAGTATGGTATCGTGCATCTGGACAGTGAACCAGGCTTTTGTGCGCACACGAAAAGTAGTCACTGACTGACGAAACTGCATGAGGATAATATAGAAACCATGTTTAGTTTATATTTTGGTAGTGCTGATTTGTCATATGTGTAAGAAAAATTAATAAAAGTAACAAAAGTTTTATACGTACTAAAACTACGGTTGTACCATTTTTGTTAACATCTGTTGGTATGAAATCTCCTAATCCGCTCTTGTATTTAAAAATTCATACATACAATTATTGTAACCGTAATTCTGAATGAATCTTCTCAAGTTAAGTTTCTCGGAATAATAGTCGAGCAACACTTATGTTGGGATAAACATGTTTTTTTTTCTTTGCAGTAAATTAAGGAAAAAAGTATTAACTATTTTATTATCCTAAGAAATTAATGTACACCCATACTTTACGACTGATTTACATCGCATTAGTACAAGCTATATTACAATATGGTATTACAGGATGGGGCTGTGCTTATAATATCTCCCTCGTGCCAATAACACTGGTACAGAAAATAACAATAAAAATATGTCTTAATAGCCTCTTGATTATCCCTCAGAACTGTTATATTCTGAGTTTAAAGTATTTCATATCCAACAAATTTATAGCTACTGTATGTCTTATTGAATTTCGTTCATGAAGACCGTAATATATTTAATTTGTATTCACATAAATATAAAACTAAAAGATCAGACAACATAATGCCTGACAGTACTTAAATGTACCACAGTTGTAGCTTATAATCACAGTAGCAACTTCGGTCCAAGGCTCTATAATAAGATAACAAATTACGAAACATTTAATTTGCTAATGCTCCTTATTTAAGAAACTCAATTAAAATTATTGTCTAGGGAGAAAATATAAAATAGTTTCAATTACTGTAATATCTGTGTTTTTCTTTTTCTCTTTTTACTTTTTATTACGTTAATTAATAAAATGTCTTAAAATTTTATGGCATGCCTCCTGAGCACAAGTATGTACACTCTTTCTGGAGGTGCTAGAGTGAATTTTATATGTAAAAAATATGTAACTTATCTTTGTTCTAGCAATAAATTATTATTATTATTATTATTATTATTATTATTATTATTATTATTATTATTATTATTATTATTAGCTAATAATAAAACATTTAAATGACAATTTATTTCACAAAATACCCACCAATTTGACAATGCCCATTATACTTACAAATGGCTTTTAAGGAACCCGGAGGTTCATTGCCGCCCTCAAATAAGCTCGCCTTCGGTCCCTATCCTGTGCAAGATTAATCCAGTATCATCATATCCTACCTCCCTCAAATCCATTTTAATATTATCCTCCCATCTACGTCTCGGATCCACACCTGTGGAGTAACGGTTAGCGCGTCTAGCCGCGAAACCAGGTGCCCCGGGTTCGATTCCCGGTCGGGGGAAGTTACCTGGTTGAGGTTTTTTCCGAGGTTTTTCCTCAACCCAATATGAGCAAATGCCTGGTAACTTTCGGTATTGGACCCCGGACTCATTTCACCGGCATTATCACCTTCATCTCATTCAGACGCTAAATAGCCTAAGATGTTGATAAAGCGTCGTTAAATAACCTACTAAAGTAAAAAAAAAAAAATATCTACGTCTCGGCCTCCCCAAAGGTCTTTTTCCCTCCGGTCTCTCAACTAGCAATCTATATGCATTTCTGGATTCGCCCATACGTGCTACATGCCCTGCCCATCTCTGACGTCTGGATTTAATGTTCCTAATTATTCAGGTGACGAAAACAATGCGTCCAGTTCTGCGTTGCGTAACTTTCTCCATTCTCCTGTAACTTCGAAATGCCCATCAAAATAGTAAAATGTTTAGAACGGAAATCATCCATTTATATCACCAAAAAATACGGTTCCTTACAATTACAATGTTGTGACGGCGTAACATACGGCCGTCAACATTTCCGTGGTAAAAGCGGTTTGCTTATAATCATGATCACGGTTTTGATAGTGTTGGTGGAAAAAAAAGTTAATCATGATGATGATGATGATGATGATGATGATGCTGCTGTCGTGTGGTTGTGGTTATATTGAGAATTGTGGTGATGAAAACAAAATGTAACATCAGCTCTAGATCAGTTACAGTCAATGCTATAATTCAGCACACATGGTCCGCGGACCAAGGTTTGCTAGTCCCGCATTGGTGAACCGTTTTACTGGCCGCTTAAGTACAAAACATGGAGGCACATCATGATGGAAATTGAGCAGAGTTTCAATTGAGAGATTACAATTGGTTAATCCACCACTACGACAATAGTTACGTCAGAGACGAGGCTTTTAAACCTCTGAAAGACTAGTCTCTTCAACGGCACAGTGGCAGCGTCTGCAAAGCCGTGCATGCTTCATTTAACAGCTTCTCATCAAGTAATTAGTTACTTCGTTGGCTGCAATGTACCGGCAGTGATTATAGAGATCCTTCACCATGCGTGGACTTAATGTCTTTCTTCAGTTTTGGCTGCTTTTTGTTTCACAGAGAAAAAGTGGTTCGTAGTGAACAAAATCATAAGGTTGGTATAACGATTTAGTGTGTTATATAACTCATAAACTTAATTTTGTGTGTATGTGCGTGCGTGAGATTTTGGATCAAGTCCATCAGTGTTTCTCGAGGAAAAGTTAATTGTTGCGTCTGATACAAACGTCAGATTCGTACACATATTACACTTGTAGGAAGACTTTTTTGCACCTATTCCACTTTATTTACGATAGTGAAAGAATGGGAGGAAATATAGAAATGCTCCGAAAAATCCCGTTCCAACAGTGCTTTTGTCCACTAAAAATTCTGCCTGCACTCATCGAGGCTTGAATCGGAATCTTTGGCATGGAGTACTGATGTTTTAGCCGTTTATTCTACAGTGCATAATACAAGCTAAATATTGTATGAAATTGAAGAGTGTGATCCCAAAACGCGTTAAGTCCATTTTTATGAAAGAACTGGACTAGTTTTTTTTTATCCACCGAACTACGGACTGAGCGAGTTTTCAAGTGACATGAACAATAACATAGACTTTTAGACAATGTTTGGCGTTATTTTGGAAGAAAAGAAGTTTCAATATGATAGAAGACTCAAACATAATCATAATATATATGTATTAATCATAAAAATGGCCAAATGGACTGAGTGAGTTTTGGGATCTCACTTTTCAATAACTGTACATCATGGAGTTGACACATACTCGTCACTAAGATTTCTACGCGTTTCGTATTATCTGTTCAGTTAGTCAGCAAACTAGCCATGTTGTTCTCTTCCAAAGAGACATTTTTACAAAATAATAACAAAGACTTAATGTGATATCCTTTCTTAACCAATAGAATTAACTTAATTTTGCAAGTTAATTCGTGTATATATATATTTTTTTAAATATAAAACTATTGCAAGAAGAAGTTTTCGATTGGACTCGTAATTCTTTTGTATCAATTTATCTAACATACATACATACATTCATTCATTCATTCATTCATTAATTCATTCATTCATTCATTCATTTTATTCCATAGATCTTACACGAGCAATGACGCTTTAAGGTGTGGAACAAGTCAAAATTTTACAATATTACAATTACAATTTTTACAGTCTTACAATTTAGTAATTTTCTACAATTTTTACAATTTTGTGCAATTTTTTACAATATTTTGGCGAGATGTAGTGAGATGAGGTGAGGTCCGAGGATTCGCCAAAAGATTACCCGGCATTTGCCTTTTGGTTGGGTAAAACCTCGGAAAAACCCAACCAGGTAATCAAATCAAAGGGGGGGTAATCAAATGAAAGGTGTTGATGCCGAGGACTCGCCATAAATTTATTCCAAATAATCTGTCCACAGTCCTACAATTATTTCACTTAAAATAATATACATTATGAGAAAAAAATGGTTAGACACATTTTCCAGTAAGACGCTATTTTGTGGTGCTTTTCAGATAAAAAAGCGTTGTATTTTAATTTTCTTACTTTGCAAAGTAAACGTTACAGATACATGTTGATGTGAAAGAGGGAACAGGGTGCGAACTGACGGGGGTGGGGGATGACAGGGGTCGTCCCCTCCCCTGGAGAAGATGATGTCCATTGCTGAAAAGGTATTAATTTGTTTCCGTATTTTATATTTATATCACATAACAACGTTTCTTACTTCTTTTTATGTAAGTTGAGAGAGATAGCAATACGAGTCGGTAAAAATTGCTGATTATTATGGACAATATTTTTATATACAACTGCAATTTTAGTGTCTCCCCCTGGAGAAAGTATTCAATTCTCAACCTTAAAGGGAACAAGCAATGTTGCACTGTTAAGAAGATATATACATTGGACTTTTTTGAAGGATTGGTTATTTCTTCGTCTTCAGGTGACAAAAAGGGGTTGAGAGCGGTATTCTACTTGTTTGGGTCGTTACAAATAGCTATTCTACTTATTGCTGTCATGAGTAGGCACTTTCCAAAATATGGCCTCCGCGATCTCCAGACATTCGGCAGAATTTTGATTGTGGGGTTAGCTAGAAAAAAACAAGTTTTCGCGACACATCCAACAATCCTACAGCAATTCAAAGATGTCATCTCACAAGAAATTGGGAATATTCCACGACATTGCCTGCTGAATGATACGATGTTGCAGAAAGGATGGTGTTTCTTGAACAAGAGAACGGAGGATATATTCTAATTGTTTTGTATTTATTTGTATTTGTATTTATTTATTTTGCTAATAATTGTACCATAAAAAATAATGTAAACAGATGAAACTTTTGCTCACCCTTGAAAGAGTAGAACTCGTGCTCAGGGGCGGATTCCTGAATTTAAATTAAGAAGTATATAATACAATTTGTCTTATGTCTACTACACAATAAGAATATATAAATTTAAATTTACAATTTTTCAATTTTTATAAAAATCCATACATAACTTTTTAAATTTAATACTAGAACTATTAGAATTGACAAGATTAGCATATCTATACTAATAATAAATCTGTAGCCGAAATTCTTCTGGTAATTTTCGATTTTCCAAAAATAATTGGTCCTAACATATATAATTAACCACCCTGAAACCGAAAATCGCTTTTTTGAAATTTTTGTTTGTATGTCTGTCTGTATGTTTGTTACCTTTTCACGCGATAATGGCTGAACGGATTTCGATGAAAATTGGAATATAAATTAAGTTCGTTGTAACTTAGATTTTAGGCTATATGGCATTCAAAATACATTATTTAAAGGGGGGGTTATAAGGGGCCTGAATTAAATAAATCGAAATATCTCGCTTATTATTGATTTTTGTGAAAAATGTTAAAAAAACAAAAGTTTCTTTAAAAATAATTTTCGATAAGTTTTATTCCTTGAAAAATTTTGATAGGACTGATATTTAATGAGATAAATGAGTTTTAAAATTAAAATAACTGCCATCTAAGGCCGTGTAATGAATTAAAAAACAAATGACTTCGTCTACTATATAAGGGACCTTGGACAGCAACAATCGAAAGCTATGAAAGTTAGCCTACAGAGAATGTTTCTGTGTTTGTATGAAGTAATATCGGAAGCTAAATTAACCGATTTGTATAATTAATTATTATTTCACCATTGGAAAGTGTAGTTTCTCTACATGGACATAATGCTATAATGTTATTACAGTAACTTCTGATATAATATAATATGTAATATTATATTTAATATAATTTAAGTTATCTGAAGGGTTCAGAACCATAGTGGGCCAAGCGCCATTTAGTGAATACGTAGAAAACAAGGGTTAAAATTAAGTTATTACCATAATTCAATGGAAACCTATAACAAGTAAAATAAAATATACACATTAAATCTAAATGATGTCAATCTTCATTAAACTATGGTTGCATGTAATAAAAATTAAGAAACATGTTAAAGGAATTGTCATTGCACCAAATGAGTGTCTCTGGACCAAAATTATGGCATTTTAATTATCTAAACACAATTTAAATTAAGTAACATATTAAACGATTTATTCTTCTATCAAACACGAATGTTCCCTGGATCAAACGTCCTATTTTAATTATGTAATTACTTTATATTTATTTCTAACGGGTGCAGCGGAGCGCACGGGTACGGCTAGTTTAAATATAAATTTGTTATATATTCTTGGGCCTAAATTACTACTATGATTAACCTGTAGTAGTGTTGCATTTTGGTTCAAACAATCTTAAAGAATTCATACCTATTGTTTCATAACTATGAGAACACAATTTAAAATTATTTCGACTTTTATATATGGATTTTATTAATACAATATAATAAATTTGTCTTATTTTAAGAAATCAAACTTCCATAGTTAGCCCTACACAATGATATTATCATTTTTTTTACATAAAATATTATAATACCCTATTTATAAGGCGTAAAAGTTTGAAGCGACTTTTGAATAAAATTATAAGCGTTTTACTACGCACCGAAAGAAGATAATGCTTTTCGCTTTCTGGATTGTTCATAAATGAGCATACTTTATAATCCCTAAAAGTAAGTTTTTACTTCATTCGTAAATTATGCGCTTTAAGTATAGCGTAATTAGATAACTAATTTTCTTAAATTCCCATGACACACCTTTTTGCCATAATGATTTCGCTTCTAATATTCCTTTGCTTTTTACGAAAATAAGAATTGAAATTTTATAGCGATTTGAAAGACATTAGCCCTTTATAATACGATTCTGTGTTATTTGTGGAAAATAAACGTTCAAGTGAAAATAATCTATGGACAATAAATTAATCTCGAATACAAAACAAATGTTTACAAACGACTGCGAAAGAAACGAGATAATCCTCCAATACAAATGCTGACTCAATCTCTATTTGCCTGGGTGGCGAAAAACAAATATGACTGTATATTTTGACACTTAATTGTGTCTCCCCGATCTTCCAGACTCAAAGTTTTTTTTGTTTCAGTAGTTTGTCGCACTATTTCCGTAGTAGGTTGGCAACACTTTTTTGTGCCCCACGCAGTAAAAAATTCTTATAGGACTGTATTATTCTTACTTACTTACTTACTTGCTTTTAAGGAACCCGGAGGTTCATTGCCGCCCTCACATAAGCCCGCCATTGATCCCTATCCTGAGCAAAATTAATCCATTCTCTATTAACATATCCCACCTCCCTCAAATCCATTTTAATATTATCTTCCCATCTACGTCTCGGCCTCCCTAAAGGTCTTTTTCCCTCCGGCCTCCCAACTAACACTCTATATGCATTTCTGGATTCGCCCATACGTGCTACATGCCCTGCCCATCTCAAACGTCTGTATTTAATGTTCCTAATTATGTCAGGTGAAGAATACAATGCGTGCAGTTCTGTATTGTATAACTTTCTCCATTCTCCTGTAACTTCATCCCTCTTAGCCCCAAATATTTTCCTAAGCACCTTATTCTCAAACACCCTTAATCTATGTTCCTCTCTTAAAGTTAGAGTCCAAGTTTCACAACCATACAGAACAACCGGTAATATAACTGTTTTATAAATTCTTTAAGATTTTTCGACAGCAGACTGGATGATAAAAGTTTCTTAACCGAATAATAACAGACATTTCCCATATTCATTCTGTGTATTATTATAACGCAAAAATGTTGATGTCAAGCAGACTATTAGTATTAATTGGCTTGATGTTTATTTCATAATTTCTCACTGTCCAGACATAAAACAAAAACGTATACTTAAACAAGATTTAACAAATAAAATTGTGAACAACGTCAGTTTAGGCACAGCGACGAGAGAAGACTTGAAGTAATTAGTTGTAAGCTAAATACAAGAATCGAAATAACGAATAACTTGTGTTGGAACTGTTCCTAAACTATATAATTTGATATAAGCCGTCAAAATTTGTATGCAATAGGTGGACGACGGCTAACTGTGGGTGAACATCATCCCACAGAAGATTCCATTTCGCGCTCCTACCCTATTCAGGTGATAGAAGACGTTAAAGATAGGTATATTAAAAGCTTGTGATCTTTTGTTTCATTTGTGTTCCTAACAGCAGTTAGAAAACACTGTTAAAAACCATTTAAATATTCGTAGAACCAAGTTATTTTACAACTGAATCTCCTTGAAGTATAGCATTACACTTTGTTAACCATGCACCAGTCGTTAATTGTCAAATAGAACTTTCATTTCGCAGTTCCTGTGACAGATGTCACTACTAGTCTCATAACTACTAGCTCAATACCGCGGCGCTCGATATAACTACAATCGTACAGTATATTCCGTTATCGAAGTCCTACGAGACAGGGGGATCCCTTATTGTTTTTGTAATTATTACACATGTTGGTCAAATACGAGCTCTCCTGCTAAGAAACAAAAAAGCATGACACGCAATGTCTTCAGTCACTGTATGGGTTTATTTGAACAAGATCTTGTTACAATATTTGTTGGTATTATCTCTCCACCGTGACGCGTTTTGTTTGAAATGTGTAGGCTAGTTAATGTCATTTCGACAAGTATCCAGAGTATAATCAATATTTCTATGGTAGAGAGGAAGGGACTGCAGTTCGTATTGATGTGTTTTAATAGCGTGAGATTAGCAACTTTTTGCAGATTGCATTTCGGTAAGCAACTAGCCTTTAACTCTTAATTTTTTTATATGGTTTGCATATTTGTAAATTCAAACATAATTATACGTATTAATTTTACAACAAAGGTTTAGTATTTACATTGTACAGACACTATTTTAAAGCCATATTTTATAATTGGTGCAAATACTAATTTATTTATTTACTTATTTATTTATTTATTTATTTATTTATTTATTTATTTATTTATTTATTTATTTATTTATTTATTTATTTATTTATTTATTTATTTATTTATTTATTTATTTATTTATTTATTTATTTATTTATTTATTTAATACTTTACACTTGAGCTACATTAGGCATTGCAGCCCGAAAGAGTAGAAGCTCGTGCTCGGGCGCAGTTCAGATCAGTTATACAAAATATATCACAAAATTAAGAGAGTTCATTGAGCACAATAACATTAATAAATGGTAAAATACATACAGCATGTAATAATAGGGGCTATATACAAATAGAAAATACATAAGTACATGAATATTAGAGTAACAATTTTTAACTCAATTAGCTTAAACAGTTAAATAATTAATCTGATTTGTTTCTTAAATCTATGTGTGTTAAGTATACTTAGCTCAGGGTAAGCTCTAATTAATGCATTATATATTTTGGGTCCAAAACTTCTGCTGTGTTTTAATCCAGCAGTTGTGTGGCATTTGGGAATATTTAGAGAGAAACTGTACTTTTGTTTCGTATGGCATTCATGAGGATCAAATTTAAATTTATTGTAATTTTTATGGAAGTAAATCAGCAATGTTTGTTTATAAATTTGTTCTAGATTTGATACACCAAATTCCTGAAAAATTAATTTTGTTCGGTAATCAAAAGGTTTATATAGACAAATTTTTATAATTCTTTTTTGGAGCAAATTTAAAGGATGGAGAGTCGATTTTGCCATTCCTCCCCAACCTAAAATACCATACTGAATTATTGATTGAAACAGAGCTAAGTACACAGTACGCAGAACATAAACAGGTAAATAAGAGCGTAGAATGGAAAATTTGTGGATTGTTTTACGCAATCTGTTACACAGGAAGGAGATATGCTTGTCCCATTTTAAATGTTGGTCAATAATAATGCCTAAATATTTAACTTGTGAGGATATACTCAAAGCGTTACATGAGCAAGTAGGTAGGTTACAATCATGTATTGTTATGCTTCTATTATTATTTATTTTTAGTTGTTCAAGACCATGTGATGTTAATGAAAATGGTATTAATTTTGTTTTAGAAACGTTCAAAGAAATGAGTGAGCATCCAGCCATTCTTTAATAATATTAATACCACTGTTAGAATTTTGATTAAGTTTCATTCCAACTCGAACCGCTAAATATAACCACAATATCATCAGCATAAGAATATAGAGTACCAGAATATTTCTCAATGTCAATTTTAAGTAAATCGTTGATATATATCAAAAACAAAACAGGACCTAAAATCGTCCTCTGAGGTACACCTATATCAATGTTATGTGTTTCACTAAGGTGATTATGTATTTTAGTTGCTTGAGTTCTGTTGCTTAAGTAAGATTTAAATAATTTTAAAGCCATTCCATTCATTCCCAATCTATCCATTTTATTCAAAAGTATATTGTGTTAATATGACTGAAGTGTTACTTTTAATAATAATAATAATAATAATAATAATAATAATAATAATAATAATAATAATAATAATAATAAATAGTAATCTATATATTTATATAAAAGGAATGAAGGTATACGTAATGAACTAAAAATAGTTTATTTAAATTACGTCCAAAGACTAGATATTACTAGATTGTTCCGTAAGATAAATAATTAACTATCAACCAACAGAGAGAAGTAGCGTCAGGTGCCCAAGAAAACAATGGCTGTTTTAAAAAATATTGTTGTATATTTTATTGTATTCATCACCTGACATGATTAGGAACATTAAATCCAGACGTTTGAGATGGGCAGGGCATGTAGCATGAATGGGCGAATCCAGAAATGCATATACAATATTAGTTGGGAGGCCGGAGGGAAAAAGGCCTTTAGGGAGGCCGAGACGTAGATGGGAAGATAATATTAAAATGGATTTGAGGGAGGTGGGATATGATGATAGAGCATGGATTAATTTTGCTCAGGATAGGGACCAATGGCGGGCTTATGTGAGGGCGGCAATGAACCTCCGGGTTCCTTAAAAGCCAGTAAATAAGTATTTCTTTGTAAGTTTGCAATGAAGTAATATACAACATTTTCTTTGAGCACTGTAAACTGCTACAAGCAAAAATTCTGTTTAATGCGTGAAGAATGATGATGATGATGATGATGATGATGACGATGATGATGATGATAGCCTGTATTTGTGCACATATAAACAACCACGCACAAGCTTACATATACATAGGCCTATGTGTGTTAGTACGCAACTACTGTATGTGTGATTCATCGCTTCTGATGTCTGGCGCTCAGGTTCTAGTACGTATCGTATATAGCTATCATTTCATTGTCATGTGATAAAGATGTATAGCGTAGAACAAAGGAATTCCTATAGGACACTTCGTGAAGATGTCAACGGAAAGTTTCGTAGGAAATATCCAAATTCCTACTATCACGCAGAATTCACCAGCTCTGTGGCCGACGAAGTCGAGAAGTAATAGAACTAAGATATTCTGAACACCAAGCATATACATACATACATACATACATACATACATACATACATACATACATACATACATACATACATACATACATACATACATACATACATACATACATACATACTGTACATACATACATTCATACTGTACATACATACATACATACATGCATGCATGCACGCATACATACATACATACATGCATACATGCATGCATACATACATCCATACATACATGCATGCATACATGCATGCATGCATGCATGCATACATACATACATACATTCATACTGTACATACATACATACATACTGTACATGCATACATACATGCATGCATGCATACATACATACATACATACATACATACATACATACATACATACATACATACATACATACATACATACATACATACATACATACATACATACATACATACATACATACATACGAGTAGTTTAAAATCAAAGACGGACATCTGTCGTCTCCATAGTTTTGATCTAGAGGCACTTTTTTGTTTCACACAATTTATTTTTATAAATCTAGTGTTACAGTTTCTATATCGTTTCACCGTAACTGAAAAAAAGCATGAACAAATGTATAAGAATCCACATTATCTAAATTTCATCTAAAGGTCTGATGTCCGCCTTTGATATTAAACTACTCATACATACATACATACATACATACATACATACATACATACATACATACATACATACATACATACATACATACATACATACATACATACATACATACATACATTCATACATATGCACGCATTACACTATATTACATTACATACTTGATTTGGTTTTATATTACTGAAGTGATATTTTCACGTAATACAGAATTTATAAAAGAGTTATATTACCGGTTGTTCTGCAAGGTTATAAAATTTGGACTCTCACTTTGAGAGAGGAACAGAGGTTAGGGCTGTTCGAGAATAAGGTGGGGGCTAAGAAAAAAAGAAATTACAGGAGAATGGAGTTACATAACGTAGAACTGCACGTATTGTAGCCTACATAACAAAATTAGGGATATTAAACCCAGACTTTTAGATGGACAGGGCATGTAGCACGTATGGGTGAATCCAGAAATGCATATAGATTGTTAGTTGGAAGACCAGAGAGAAAAAACCTTTGGGAAGGCCTAGACGTAGATGGGAGGATAATATTAAAATTAATTTGAGGAAGATGGGATATGATGCTAGATACTGAATTAATGTTGCTCAGAATAGGAACCGATGGCAATGAACCTCCGGGTTCTCTAAAAGCCATTTGTAACTAAGTATGTAAGTAAGCAATATTATTTATTGTACTGTAAGTCCCGCTAATCAAAGTAACCGATGAAATTCATAGTCAGGATTGTTAACGAACTCATAGTCCAGAATTGATATTGTCACATGGAGTTGCTTACAGAACGTGTGTTGAGTATACAAACTGGAGAAGGAGAAGAGGAAAAAGTTTTGCTTTGTTCGTGCGAGCTGTTGTGGTTATTTTTGCGCTATATTACTAATTACTTCTTAATAATAGATAATATTAATTCTGATTGAGGTTCTGGCTGATATGTAGGCTACAGTACATCTTATTATCAGGCAGTACATCTCACTTGACGATATGTGTCATAGGAAGAACAATATTGTTTGTATATATCTGAAGCCTGATTAGCGTAATGTGTTGCTAGCCGACGATGTATGCAATGGAGGGGGAAAGGAACTGGCCACCCTATTCACACCTGTCTTTGGACAGTTCACTAAACAACACCAATAGATAATATTAGATTAAACATACATATTTTTTTTTATTTTTGACCTTAATATGTAGGCCTATTATGTATTTGAAATCAGAGCTGCGTGGCAAAACTTAGCATAATATAACTCGGGAATTTATTTGTAATGTGTACACTTAGACCTACTTTGAAAATCAGTGTGAAATTCGAAACGAAATGAGCCGCCAGTATGCATAAAAGAAGTAAATTATTGATAATTAAAATATACATAAAATAACTGTGACAGTATTAAAACACTTTTATTTTATTAAAATTATATATGTTGACTGGATATGTTTCTGGACCGGAACTGTCCTATCCATCCTTTGCAGGTGACTACAGACTAGTATCTATTTATTTATTTATTTATTTATTCATTTGCTCGCTTATTTATTTATTTACTCGATTATTTATTTACTTATTTATTTATTTACTCGCTTATTTATTTACTTATTTATTTATTTACTTATTTATTTATTTATTTATTTATTTATTTATTTATTTATTTATTTAGTTATTCATTTGCTCGCTTATTTATTTATTTAGTTATTCATTTACTCGCTTATTTATTTACTTACTTACTTATTTATTTACTTATTTATTTATTTATTTACTTATTTATTTAGTTATTCATTTGCTCGCTTATTTATTTATTTATTTATTTATTTATTTATTTATTTATTTATTTATTTATTTATTTATTTATTTAGTTATTCATTTACTTGCTTATTTATTTACTTACTTACTTATTTATTTACTTATTTATTTATTTATTTACTTATTTATTTATTTATTTATTTATTTATTTATTTACTTACTTATTTATTTACTTATGTATTTATTTATTTAGTTATTCATTTGCTCGCTTATTTATTTATTTATTTATTTAGTTATTCATTACTCGCTTATTTATTTACTTATCTATCTATCTGTCTGTCTGTCTGTCTGTCTGTCTGTCTGTCTGTCTGTCTGTCTGTCTGTCTGTCTGTCTGTCTGTCTATCTATCTATCTATCTATCTATCTATCTATCTATCTATCTATCTATCTATCTATCTATCTATCTATCTATCTATCTATCTATCGATCCATCCATCCATCCATCCATCCATCCATCCATCCATCCATCCATCCATCTATCTATTTATTTATTTATTTGGCCTGCCTGTCTGTGAATTTATTTAACATACATTCAAGATTCAAGGTTAGTTTGTCAGATATCAATAATATACAAAGTTACAAAAATGCCAGCAAAATCTCAGTACTTGAACACAGGTAAACAAATAACTCAAGTGAGAGAGAGATAACAAAAAGTTATTGCTACCCTTTCTAAGAAGTAGCCTATTGATCAATCCAAACAAGATACTATTTTAATTTATTTGTGTATGCTATTAATTTTTAATGTAATGGTACGATAACTATTTAGATAACTTAAGTTATTAAGCCTTAGTACTGACTCTGTATTTTTTATATTGTTGTTTAGTCAACTATCAGAAAACAAGGTTTGAATCTCATAGTTGATACCAATAAGGCATCACTCATGAGGCAACTAAGTCAGGAGATAACGAGGTAGGTTGGCCATTGCATACATCGCTGACTAGTTACATATTAGGCCTACATTAATTACACTAAGACTTCAATTGTTCTTCCTCTGACACAGTCATATCGTAAAGTGAGATGTACTATCTGATAAAAGATGTATAGATCGAGAGGCGAGACCTGTCATGTAAGCTGCGCAAGAGAGAAAAGGATGAGAGATCAAAAACAAAGTACGTTTCGGTTTGGTTAATATTAGACCAATTTCCCGACACTGAAATTCAATTCAGACTGAAACTTTATTTTTGCACTCCATGGCCACTGGTGACGTAGCACTATGCTTGACAAGATCATAGGGCAAGTCTTGCCTGATCTACTATACATATCAGCAAGAATCTCAATCATGGACTCTGTCTATGGCAACCTGTAATGATTACAGGAAGAAATTAAAAAAAAAATAAACATAACCTATAAGTAATATAATGTAAAAATTGAAGTAGTAATACTTTCCGAATGAACAGAAGTCATGTTCGGAGATACGGTAGAGAGAAAAAACTACGTAACAGACAAAACATCTAATTTGGTTTTCAGTATTAAATATATTAATCGAGTAGAATATTAATATTTAACTTGAAAATGAGTGGACTATGAGCTTCGAGCTTACATAACTACGTATTCGACACTCTCTCTTGGAGTCTTACAGGAACACGTAATTTTCAGTTTCAGTCCACTTTCTGCACAACTCTCAACCAACCATCGACATACTGTTAATAGCATTTAATAAGTGACAGTACCTACATATATTTCAATGAGTGTTACGCAATTTCTCATAATTTTCAGTCACCGTGACCTTACAAATTTTCTAACGTTAATCAACCTGGTAAATGAAGTACAGTTAGAGAGACTATTTTAGGAAAGAGATGAGGAACTTTAACAAACAATTAATCAGCACGTTTTGGAAACAATTTGATTTAGTACAATGGCGATGCATTATCAGTTCTTAATTCAAGTGAGACAGAAACAAGATCCCTGCAATAAATTCGAAGGAGATATACTATCAGCTCGCACACATGCTTTATCTGATCAACTACGCGTGCTAGTTATTTTCTGTTAAAACGAGATGTTGAAGTCTCATGAACTACGAATCGTCTGCACAAAACAGTAATATTATAGGCTAGACTTCACAATAGCACTAACAACAGAATCGGTGCTAGTGTTAACATTTGCAGTGGTAGAAATAATGGTAGTGTAGCAGTTACGACACGTGTTAGTAGTAGTAACAGTAGCAGTAACAGTGATAGTAGTAGCAGTAATAGTTTTAGTACATGATTGTATTAGCGGTAATAGTTTTAGTATGTGATTGTAGCAGCAGCAATAGTTTTAATACGTGATTGTAGTACCAGTTATAGTTTTAATACGTGATTGTAATAACAGTAACAGCTTTAGTACGTGATAGTAGTAGCAGTAATAGTTTTAGTATGTGATTGTAGCAGCAGCAATAGTTTTAATACGTGATTGTAATACCAGTTATAGTTTTAATACGTGATTGTAATAACAGTCACAGCTTTAGTACGTGATAGTAGTGGCAGTAATAGTTTTAATACGTGATTGTAGTACCAGTTATAGTTTTAATACATCATTGTAATAACAGTAACAGCTTTAGTACGTGATTGTAATAACAGTAACAGCTTTAGTACGCGATAGTAGTAGCAGTAATAGTTTTTAGTACATGATTGTAGTAGCGGTAATAGTTTTAGTATATGATTGTAGCAGCAGCAATAGTTTTAATACGTGATTGTAGTACCAGTTACAGTTTTAATACGTGATTGTAATAACAGTAACAGCTTTAGTACGTGATTGTGGCAGCAGTAATAGTTTTTGTACTCGATTGTAGTGGCAGTATTAGCTTCAGTACATGATTGTAGCATTAATGATAGTTTTAGTACGTGATTATAGAAGCAGTAATAGTTTCAGTACCTGATTGTAGTGGCGATAATGGTTTTGGTACGTGATTTTAGCAGCAGTAATAGTTTTATGAAGTGATCATGCTACCAGTAATAACATCAGTACGTGATTGTAGTAGGCCTACCCACGCTAATCCCTTATTCATCTGTCGTAAAAAATCTTGGCTTCTTTTTTGATAATAATCTAAGTTGGAATTTTCAAGTTAAAGAAACGATAAAAAAAATCTGTTCCTCCATTCACTGTTTGAGTCGCTTGAGAAACTTCTTGCCCCAGCAACTAAAACTTACCCTAGTGCAAACCCTAGTAACGCCGCACTTCGATTATTGTGACGTTTTGTTAAGTGACCTAAGTTCTGAATTGTCAGTCAAGTTACAGCGAGCTCAGAATATGTGCGTCAGATACGTGTGCAACATCCGACGGTATGATCACATATCACCGTCCTTCGCAAGTCTCTCGTGGCTCCGACTTAAAGAACGTAGAACTTTACACTCTTTGTCTTTACTCTTTCGAATTCTGCACACTTCAACACCAAATTACCTTTCGTCTCGTTTCTCTTATCTATACTCTAACCACGACGTAAATACCAGATCACTTATCTGTGGCACGCTAAGTATACCTCTTCATAGAACATCTTGTTATTCATCATCTTTTACAATATCCACCTCGCGTCAATGGAATTCCTTGTCACAAAGTATTAGGGGCTGCAAGACAATAAACACCTTTAAGAACAGCTTAAAAGATAACCTTATTAGCATTTCACTCCAATCATACTGATTTAAACTATCACTGACTACATTGTTACTTTTTTCTTTAGACATCATCCTGATTGTGCTGTATTTTAATTGTCTCGTAATAATCTCTTTCTATTATCTAATATTATTTGAAATATATTAACATTCTATGTATTTTAGTTTAATTCTGCTACACAGTTTATTTCAGTGTTTAATTAATAGTTCATAGTATTTTGTTGTTTAATTTGTAAATAACTTTTGTATACATGTAACTCTCATCTCAATCAAATTGTTGGATTCTTTGTAAGTTCATGCATATGTATATACACTTTTTGCTGGTTGAGTGGAAGAGAAGGCCTTACGGCCTTAACTCTGCCAGCTAAAATAAATCATTATTATTATTATTATTATTATTATTATTATTATAGTTTAGTACTTGATTATAACAACAGTAATAACTTTAGTACATTATTGTAGCAGTACTAGTAGTTTTGGTGCGTAACTAATAGCTGTATTAGCTTCAGTACATGATAGTAGCAGCAGCAACAGTTTTTGTACGTGATTATAGAAGCAGTAATGGTTTTGGTGTGTGATTGTAGTGGCAATAATAGTTTTACTATATGTGATTGTGTCCCGCGCCGTGGCGTCGTGGTCTAAGGCATCCTGCCTGAGACTCGCGTTATGGAATGCGCGGTGGTTCGAGGAAGAAATTTTCTCATGAAATTTCGGCCAGTGTATGGGACCGGTGCCCACCCAGCATCGTGATGCACTTGGGGAGTTACGATAGGTAGCGAAATCCGGTTACGCAAACCAGCTATAACGGCTGGGGGGCTCATCGTGCTAACCACATGATACCTCCATTCTGGTTGGATGATCGTCCACCTCTACTTCAGCATGTGGTCTTGAGGCCGGCTGTCGGTCTTGGCCCTTCGTGGGCTGTAGCGCCACGGATTATTTATATGTGATTGTAATAGCAGTAACAGTTTTAGCAAGTGGTTGTAGTACCACTAATAGTTTTAGTACGTGATTGTAGTAGCAATAATAGTATTAGCACGCGGTTTTAGCAGCATTAATAGTTTTACTCCATGACTGTAATAACAGTAATAGTTTTTGTACGTGGTTGCAGAACAGTATTAGTTTTTCTACATGATTGTAGCAAAAATAATAGTTTTGTACGTGGTTGCAGCAGCAGTAATAGTTTTAATACATGGTCGTAACAACAATAATAATAGTTTTGTACGCGATTGCAGCAACAGTAATAGTTTCAGTACGTGATTGTAGTAGCAGTAATAGTTTTAGTACACACACAGAAACAAAATTTGTGCCACTTGTTTGTTTCTGGGTATGTACATGGTTATAATTGCTGTAATAGGTAATTTTAATACGTGATATTATTAAAAATACACTAATAGTTTTAGTGAGTGCTCGTAGTAGCAGTAATAGTTTTTGTACATGATTGTAGTAGTTGTAATAGTTTTAACACGTCATATTAGCAGCAGTAGACACATTAACACACATAGTTATGAGAATCTTTACCTGTAATAAAGATGTTGCAAGAAAATTGTTCTAATGAATTACAGCGGAATCACCCGTAATAATAATTTATTTTAAAATAGAAGCATTCTTCGTCAGTTGATAACCCTTGACCTCACTGTAATATTTCATCACAGCCTGGTACTGGTTCATACTGCCTGCTTGCACGTGACGTAAGATAACGTGTCTCTTCATTACCTTCGGTTGAATGCTAGCTATAGAAAACTTTCAATTCCCAACAGAACTGAAGTATCAAGTGGTAATTTTCTAACGGATTTCAAATATTATTTCTAATAAGATATAGGTCTACCGTATATTAAGAAAATTTACAACTTACATTTGTTTATATCTTCAAAAATAAAAAGTAGGATAATAGAACAAGGTCTATTTTCCTACCTTATCCCATCCTATCTTTGTCACTTGGAGTGCATGACTAAGCTTGTTCCAGATTGTAGATGTACAGATTTTTCGACATATCTTGGAGGATATACATTGAAGAACCTTATAAAAACATACTTTTATGTACCTTTTTTCAAATTGGGGCAAAAATCCCTCTGTAACGTCATTAGATCACTACTGCGAGTACTTGATGTGCAGACTAGCGTCGTGCATTACAGGCGCTATGTTCGGTTCAAGTTTGTCGCCGATGTTCGCTCTGTAGAAGAAGGCCTGTCGTGTTTGTTCCACCTTGTTATAAAAATATTTTCTGTCTTCCACTTATGTTTTAACCGCTTAAGGATTTTAACACAGATCTTGCGATTAGTTTTTCATATGAAACAAGAAAGCATGATGAAAAAAATATTCAGATAGTCAATATAATATAATATAATATAATATAATATAATATAATATAATATAATATAATATAATATAATATAATATAATATAATATAATACAATATAACATAATATTGTTTTATTTGGAGTTCAGTCTAATTGACATACCACAAGTTTAAAACCAATGACTTTACATATGTAAATGATCACTGTGTATTATGAAAATTAAAGCAAACGTTTTCGCCCTTCGGGCGTCATCAGGCATTTTACATACAATATCTTGTACATTTTTTTGTCATGTCTTTGTTGTGGAATGTGTACAAACTGATTAAACACAACCTTTATATAATAATGAAACAACTATTTTATGATTGACTTATGCTGATTAACGATCTAAATCATTGAGACCAAGGCTCACAGTAAAACATCCAACTAATGAAGCTATTATAAAGTTTAAAGAGGAATCAAATGGTTTTTATCATGTTTGCAATTTTATAATGTTATAATTTAAACATAAGACCAACAGTTCAGCCACAATTTTATTATATATTAAATTTTATACCTGTATTTTTACATTTTAGATCGTTAATCATCATAAGTCAATCATAAAATAGTTGTTTCATTATTATATAAAGGTTGTGTTTAATCAGTTTGTACACATTCCACAACAAAGACATGAAAAAAAAAAATGTTCAAGATATTGTATGTAAAATGCCTGATGATGCCCGAAGGGCGAAAACGTTTGCTTTAATTTTCATAATACACAATGATAATTTACATATGTAAATATCATTGATTTTAAACTTGTGATATGTCAATTAGACTGAACTCCAAATAAAACAATATTATGTTATATTATATGAAACAAGACTAAGTTCTTAATGTCTTGGTTGCCTCTCTCATGTTCGAATATTGCAGGACATTAGTGTAGAATATAACGACTATTTTTTCCTACATCCTCGGCAGCACACGATCTATACACACATTAGAATCCTGTACCACTGTCGAGCTAGGCCAACCTCCAATATTATGAATCCTTGATTAGAAATGATATCCTATCCTATATAATTTTTCATAATATGCCATACTATCCTATTTGGTCGTATTTCTATACTTGGAATGGAATTTAACTGAGGGGGACACGAATGTCCCAGCACTGCGACCTATTGATATCTATTGCGCTAACCCTCGATATGGAATGAGTTGCATGCCACAGATCCCCTACGCGCACCGCCCTAACCACATGACTCCCTTAACGACCGGTCCCTACAGCCGACAGAATCCATATACCATTCCTGCTTCGGCAAATTCCCCCAAGTCCCCCCTGTCGGTCCAAGGCGAAACTCCTCCCCCGAGTAGGTCCGCCTCGGGTGCCATTGCAGAAGCCATCCAACCTCCAGAAGCAGAACCCGGTCGAGAGAGTCAGCAGCTTCGGGAGGCCGCCGGGAGAGTGATCTGAAAAACCAGAAACGGGATGGTGAGGAAAGGATGATGGGGGAGGAAAGGAAGTGGCGAAGATGAGTGTGGTTCCAATCGCCTGATAAAGTTCCTGATATTC
This sequence comes from Periplaneta americana, assembly GCF_040183065.1. NCBI lineage: Eukaryota > Metazoa > Arthropoda > Insecta > Blattodea > Blattidae > Periplaneta > Periplaneta americana. Next base: position 189,952,321 of record NC_091118.1, read on the forward strand.
ATCTTACTAACATATCGCATCCTATGTTACACAGTTTATTGTATTATATCCTCCCATTGTGGAATGGAGGATAATGAAACAGCTCATATTAAGTTTAAACGAAGTGTAACAGATTAATTTACACGGCACATGTTTCTATCCTCCACTGAGTCAACGTTCCACTTATAGAATCATGATTATTGAAAAAAAAATCATGGATTAAGCATTGGACTTATAATTCCTGTAGCAAACTTCGGAAAGTCAAATCAAAATCTGCACACAGTTATCCCAACCACGAGATACAAAGAAGATACCAGGCTTTAGTAATAAGACTAAGAACTGGGCACACACAATTAATACATTCCTACACGGTTTCTATATAAGATCCACCACTCTGTGAGTCCTATAAAATGTCTTCCCATTACGAAACATATCGCCAGAGAATGTCCACCATACGATTCCCCTAGAAGAAGTACAAATATACAATGATATATCCATAGTACTTCATGATAAAGTATACATTTTGCAGATCATCAACTATTGATATTTAAACTTTCAACTGGATCTATTTTTCTCGTACAGCATGTATTGTGATTTAATACAGAATGTGCCTATTTATTAGCCTATATGCACGTATTTTCATTAAGACTTCATAATTGTTTCATTATTTTGAAATATTTATATCTTGTAAATTATTCTGCTATAGTTTGATTTTTGACGTAAAATCAGGCATACCAAGATGGAAACGGAAATGTAACGTTTACAGTGTGACCCATTCCGACAATGTAACTTCGTGACTAATAACACGATTGAAATAAATGTGATCTCTATCGATCGAGTATATGATTACGATGCCAGCATGACCTTGAGTTGGCGCCGCGCATGGGCAAGGAGCGAGTGAAGGACTCGCGGCAACTGGTGGCAAATTTAGGAGTGGACGAAAATTTCCGGGCACTACATCTTGCGACTCAGATGTGCTAGCACTCTGATTTTGGTGCCAAACGAAAGATTTCGTCTAGATGTGTTGATTTAAGCCAGACGCATTTGCGTAAAACTCACGGTCGTGTCCCCGAAACAACCACATTCCGATTTTTTCGTCGTATTAATGTACAGTATTTCATAGAGTCGCAACAGCATAAAATAAATACACATAAAAAACTGAACTCATTTGTCATGTCTTGTAGTTGGTTATTTAACGTCGCTGTAACAAATACTAGGTTTGATGAAAGATGAGAGGAACGGAGAAAAATTCTCTCCGGCACCGGGATTTGAACCCGGGTTTTCAGCTCTGTGTGCTGATGCTCTCTCTCCACTAAGCCACACCGGATTCCCATCCCGATGCCGGATCGAATCCTCTCAGTGTAAGTTCCACCTCTTGGGTTCCCTCTAGTGGCCTACCCTCATGCACTACGTCATAGATGTATGACAGTGGCACAATGTCCACACATGTGCAGAGATGCACTCGTTATTAGTGACTAAGTGGTCGGGATCCGACGGAATAAGCGTAGTTTAAAAATCACTGATTATTTTTCGCATATCATATATTATTATTATTATTATTATTATTATTATTATTATTATTATTATTATTATTATTATTATTATTATCATTATTATTATTATTATGTACCGACGTACATATGATATTTCCGTGCAGATATTCTGAGTCATCATATGATGAAAGATGAGTGGAACGGAGAAAAATTCTCTCAAGCACCGGGATTTGAACCCGGGTTTTCAGCTCTACGTGCTAATGCTCTCTACACTAAGCCACATCGGATTCCCATTCAGGTGCCGGATCGAATCCTCTCAGTTATTTAGGTTATTTAGCGCCGATGGGATTGGTGATAGCGAGATGGTATTTGGCGAGATGAGGTCGAGGATTCGCCATAGATTACCTGACATTTCCCTTACGGTTGGGGAAAACCTCGGAAAATCCCAACCAGGTAATCAGCCCAAGAGGAAATCGAACCCGCGCCCGAATACAACTCCATATCGGCAGGCGAGAAAAGTATTTCATACATAAAATTACAGTATCTATGAAAACATTCCAGACACATTGCACAATGTGTGTGTTACAGAAGAGTGTGAAAAACCAGCCTATAGAAAATGTTTGTACTGTTCAATGGCTCTTTATTCCGACACACTTCATTTCGAATCTCAATGTAATATTTAGGGTGAGTCACAAAGTTAATACATATTTTAAGTTCAAATTGAATTTGTATTTCAGCAAAAGTACTTACTTAATAGCTTTAAGGAACCCGGAGGTTCATTGCCGCCCTCACATAAGCCCGCCATTGGTCCCTATCCTGAGCAAGGTTAATCCATTCTCTATCATATCCCACTCCCTCAAATCCATTTTAATATTATCTTCCCATCTATGTCTCGGCCTCCCTAAAGATCTTTTTCCCTCCGGCCTCCCAACTAACATTCTATATGCATTTCTAGATTCGCCCATACGTGCTACACGCCCTGTCCACCTCAAACGTCTGGATTTAATGTTCCTAATTATGTCAGATGAAGAATACAATGCGTGCAGTTCTGCGTTGTGTAACTTTCTCAATTCACCTATAACTTCATCCCTCTTAGCCCCAAATATTTCCCTAAGAACCTTATTCTCAAACACCCTTAACATATGTTCCTCTCTCAAAGTGAGAGTCCAAGTTTCACAACCATAAAGAACAACCGGTAATATAACTGTTTTACAAATTCTAACTTTCAGATTTTTCGACAGCAGACTAGATGACAAAAGCTTCTCAACCGAATAATAACAGGCATTTCCCATATTTATTCTGTGTTTAATTTCCTCCCGAGTATCATTTATTTTTGTTGCTGTTGCTCCAAGATATTTGAACTTCTCCACCTCTTCAAAAGATAAATTTCCAATTTTTATATTTCCATTTCGTACAATATTCTGGTCACGAGACATAATCAGCAAGAGTACTGTATTAATATGAGTTAAGAGAAGAAGATAGTAGACTAGAGCATTAATGCGAGAGCTATGATAAGGTGTCGTGTAGCTATGAGGATCCGAGTGCGCGCAAGAAGCGGCATAAGTAACATCGATTTTCAAGTCATTATATTTCGTAAACGAAAAAAAAAGCGAAATGAACGACTATCACCACGTACAAAAGTTAGCTTAGATATGCATTTTCATTACATTCAAGCTACACGATATGGGACGGTTCCTTTGTGAGTTAAACGAGAGAAAATATTGGTGCACCGCATCTGTTACATGATAATTTATCTAGAATTAATCATGTTCCGGTAATTGCTGATAAACAGGCTAGATAGTCGAGAATGGTGCACTCGGCCATTAATGTGAACTACAGTCTATACAAAACTAGAAAGGTATTGACAGTTCCCTCTGTAACACGAGGGAAGGGAGCAACGTTGTGAAGTTGTGCGGTTGATTGCACTGTCTGCCTGATGTGTCGGAACTGAACAGCTGACGTGAACTAGTAAATTTTTTATCATACGAATTCTTTGACAAATAATAATAATAATAATAATAATAATAATAATAATAATAATAATAATAATTATTATTATTATTATTATTATTTATTTTTTATTTTTATTTATTTATTTATTTATTTAACCTGGTAGAGATAAGGCCATCAGGCCTTCTCTTCCCCTCTATCAGGGGATTACAACTACAATATTAAGAATACAATTACAATTATAATTACAATTAATATTAAATTTACAAATACAATAAAAATCAAAGTACTAAAAGATTAACTGATTAATAAAAGCTAGACAGTTTATTGTAAAAGTTAAGAAGAGAGAAGCATTTCTTTTATTGATTAAGTACAAATTAAACCTACTCTACGCAGTAAGAAAATGCTTAATAAGCTTGCTTTTGAACGCTACTAAATTCCGACAGTCTCTGATGTCACTGGGTAGGGTATTCCACAAGCGCGAGAGCGTGATTGTGTATGATGATGAATACGATGATGTCTTATGTGTTGGTATGGCTAGTATGCGGCTATTTTGCGTGCGTGTGAAGAGATTATGATATGATGACAGGTAACTGAAACGGGAGGCAAGGTAGATAGGTGTAGAGGTGTGAAGGACTTGGAAAAGGAGAACAAGAGAATGAAAATTTCTACGTTCGTTAAGCCGTAGCCAGTTCAGAGTTTGGAAGGATGGGGTAATGTGGTCAGCGCGACGGACATCGCAGACGAAGCGAACACAAGAATTATGAACACGTTGTAATTTTTGCGACTGGTTGACATTGAGGTCAGTCAGTAGAAAATCATAATAAACGAAATGGGGCATTACTAGTGTTTCCACTAGTATTTTCTTGAGTGATAGCGGAAGGAATTTTCGAATGCTGTTTAAGGAATGTAGTATGGAAAGCACTTTTTTGGTAATATGGGTTACTTGGTTATTTCAGTTTAAATACGTATCAAAGTAAACTCATAAGTAATAAACGAGTGACTGAATGTGAATACTCGTATGGTACACTGTGCAAACGATAGGGACTATGTAGTAATCAAGATTTCATGCTATAAATTGCAAGTTATAAGGGAAAGATATAGATTTTAGCTCCATGGGCTACCTTACATCAGCTAATACCGAGAGGAAACTAGTCTTAATTACGAATTCAGTGGTGTTGTAATTCCGCAAGAACAATGTTGTAAATACCTAGGAGTGTATTTAAACTCCAAACTTTCTTGGGGAGAGCATGTTGATAATGTTACAGGCAAAGCATGGAGGGCACTTCACTTTATTATGAGAATCTTGAGAAAGGCTAGCCCCAAATCGAGGGAAATAGCATATCTAACGTTAGTGCGACCATTAATGAAATATGAAACATGTTGGGATCCCTATAGAATATATCCAATATATTCCTTAGAAAGAATCCAGTATAGGGCAGCTAAATTTGTTAAATGTAAAAGAGAAGATGGGAACGATACGATAAAAGAACTTAAATGGGAAACTTTGGAAAACAGACGTAGGAAAACTAGAATAACATCATTGTATAGAGCACATCTAGGTCAGAAAGCATGGGTAGACATAACGGCTGGGTTAGAAAAGCCAACGTACTATGGTAGGAACGATCATGATTTTAAAATCAAATGTAGGAAACAGAAAACGGATGTAGGTAAATTCTCATTTTTAAATAGAACTATAAATGATTGGAATGACCTACCTGCAGCGGTCTTTGAGGGCTGTCCTTCCTTAAGGAGATTCAAGAATAACTTAAAAAGTTGTGTATAAAGTGCAAATTAAAATTAAGGTGACATTCAACATTTAATTTTTTAAGGTGACATGTATTTATCTAGCCTGACGAGTTTACTTCCTTGGTTTGAATTGTAAATTATTTAAAAATAGCGTGTAAGAGGGCCTTAGACTAGAAATGTTTAGTTTAAATGTAGTTCTGTTTATAAGTATGCATAAGGATGCAATTATTTGACTTATTTGAACTGTTGTATCAGTGAAGCGAGGTGAGTCAGTGAAGTTATGGTTTTACAGTGCAGTGAAGAGTTCCGATCAGTGATAATTTATAGCGTCAATGAAATGTGTTCTATAGTGTCAGTGAAATGTGTTACAGAGTGTCAGTGAAATGTGTGCTAAAGTGTCAGTGAAATGCGTCATAGTGCCACTACAGGGAATGAGATGAGAGTAAAGTGAAAGACTATTGAAACTTATGCAGGACCTATACATAATTATGTAGGTTGTGTTGTAAAATTAGGTGTTTTATTTTATGTTTTATTATTATTGTGTTAAATTGTATTGTGTATTCTTATTGTATTGTGTATAAAATTGTATATGTGTTGTAAATTGTATTATGTATTGTAAATTTTATTGTGTATTGCTTATCATTTTATTGTGTATTGTTAATATTGTATATACCACTGTCAGCGGGTGCTTGCCCACTTGCAGTGTAAATAAATAAATACATACATACATTAATAATGTCTCGTGGAGAAGTGCCATAATGTTGGGAACAGTACAGAAAATAGTGGTGCGTGCAGTTTATCTGAGCCAGGCGTTTCAGATATTAGCATTGTATCAGTAAATATGACGCGGAATCAATTAGGCCTATTTCATTTTATCCCGATGACTTATATAGGACGAAAGACGATAGTGATCCTATTTCTGACGATCATACAAGTTGTTGTTTAGTCAACTGTACGAAGACATATTTGAACCTCATAAGTGACATCAATAAGGCATCACTCATGAGGCAACTAAGTCAGGTGGGGTAGGGTGGCTGACTAATCAGACTTAAGAAGTACGCAAACAATTAAGGACCGTTTTTGCAAAACGTGCTAACTGCAAAATTTGCAAAATTGAGATTCTGATGGATTCGTTAACATGAGGCAGGCCTCTATACAGTATGATGTTCAAAGCGTCTTAGTAAAATTGGTTTATTTCTCTTCATTATAATGTGTCAAAGTGTGATCGTTTTTTCAAAACTTGCTTTCTGCTATAAGTGAGAGATACAGCAAAACTTGCTTACTATAGTGTTTCGTCTCTCCTGTAAAATTTAGTTTTTTCAGTTAGCAAGTTTTGTAAAAACGGTGCTCCATTGTTTTTCCTCTGACACATATCGGATCCTACAAGGTGGATAATAAATTAATACCTTCGCAATCATATCGCAAAATGTAGTTACGGTGCTCAAAATATCGACAGTGATTAAAAAAATTCACGCAGGCAATATGTTGACTTTCCGAGGTATATTTAAGTAAACGTTTACTTTACAGAACCATGAGGAATGATGGGAAACAACAAAAATAGTGTCAGTTTTCTCATTAACATCTTGGGGCCATTTATTTATTTATTTGTTTATTTGTTTGTTTATTTATTTATATTTGAGGCGTTCAGAGCTAAAGCGGATCAAGTCACAATTTTTCATAAATTGAGTTTCATTCATTTTCTGATTATATAAGTTGGATCTTTTCCGAGTAGTAATAGATCAAATCTTAATTCCAAGCATTCGCCGGTAGGTGACACTAGTCACTTTTGGCTCAGATTATTTGTTCAAGATTTTCTGAGTCATAGTGGATCAAGTCACCAAAGTGTTGCATCAGTGAACATCACAATTGTTTATATTTTATAAATCTAGAATTTGGGAATGGAGCAATGAAATTATTGCTAGTGAAATTAAATAATCCAGTAGAGCAAGTTAACTTTAAGTCCTATTATCTCAAAACTACGTCTCTTGGACCTGATCCACTTTATCTTTATCTCTGAACGCCTCATCTATTTATATATATATATATATATTTTATTTATTTATCTAAAACCTTAATTATTTATAATAGTGTGCAGAGAAGAAACACTGCAGTGAAAGATTCCGCATCTCGTAGCGAAATTTTCATCTTTTTTTTAACGTAGTCAATACCTATAAACACACATGACGCCGAAATAACAACGAGAACGACAGCCACGACAGAACACCAATACTTTCTGTGACACAATAACGAAGATTAAACTCTTCCGAGCAAAATAGCTGGCTAACACGTGCTGTCTGTGAAAGAATCGGCAACGCCGACCTGTCACCATGGACTCTGGTTTGCTGGTTTGAGCGGTTGCCATGGTAACGTGTTGAAACCGCTGAACTGTCAATACCATTCTAGTTTTGTATAGAATATAAATCCATCAAAAAGTTAAAAAAGAAATCGCTGTACAAAAATTCAATTTTTCGGTATCAGTGATATCTACAGCAATACTAAAACCAAGTTTTTTTTAAACCTCTAAATAGATTTCTTGCCAAATCACAATACGTTCTGTAGAAACTGTAAGTGATCAAGATCTCAAGCCTAGGTAGTGCCTGTATATCACCGGCACGACCCATACGCCGCCCTTGAAGATATCAGCATCTGGCATTGTGACAACTCCCTCAGTCAGGGACTTCTACCCACTTTCAATTCAGTGACTCCCGCTTCACAAACATCATCAACTATGTCTTCTTCTAGTCTTGGTCCAAACATATTCTGGCCGATTCTAACACTGCTAGAATTCAGCATTTACAGAAGACTGTCAGGTAGGTCACTGTACCAACTTCAACGTATTCAGATGTGCATACTATTACAAAATACTTCTGCTTCAATTATTCTGTACTTTCTGAAAACTTCACATTCACTAAACAGTGGTCTTTAAACAGATAACATATTTTTTTAGTCAATGATTGATCCTTGACTTTGCGTCATTCCCTTAATTGTTCGTCTGTAGGAATGACTCAACATAATTACATTTCATTTTGCCGCCGTAGCGTTTTTGCCCTCGGTGCATCATAGTAGGTCTACATAGTAACAGATAACAATTAATAAAGCAATGGTATAATGCCGGTAAGGGAAACTGGAGTGCCAGTTGCCAAACCTATCACCAAACACCGTCTTTACCCACCAATAAATGTTTCTGTCATGTGTACGGTTTAAGACAGTTTAATACTTTATTTATTAATGAATCACTTTAAGTAATCCCCATTTCAGTCTGGTTGATAGGCCTTCCCCTCTACTCACGCTCTTTACCATCCGTGAAGGGGAAGATGCTACTGTCCATCTCACTAACATTCGTCTAAATAACTTTGAACATAGTAAAATTTCTTACTATTTAAAATGTTTACCGGTAATCTATATTTCGAGAGAGTATACAAAGCGTTTATATTGCATTTTATTGTTGTTTATATCAAATGGCACATTGAAAAGCTACTGAGAGCAGAAGGTAAATGTTTTCTTCACCGCTAGTTGCTACTCTAAGCATATACAACGGGACAATCTGCACTATCACTCCCCCCTGACTTCATAATACAAACTGACATTCCTTAATTTAATTATTAGTTGAAAATACTGTAAGAACAGCATTAAAATATACTCAAAAATGAAATTGTTAAACATCTGTGTCACTGTATTTTATATCCACTTATGTACTTTATTTAATATTTTATTTTCTTGTTTGTAGAACTTGGGGGGTGCAGGTATAAGAGGTAACAGCTACCGTTCTGTTACTGACGGACTCTGGGAAAGTAGAAGGGGAAAGAAATGCCTTCGTTTCCTCTCAACTTTTATGAAATGTCGTTTAATTGATGTTTTCCAACGGTGTTACCGAAACGTAGACGTGTGCTTCAGCCTAAGGCCTGTGTACAGCCGAGTGCAGAGCACAGCGTGCAGCAGGCACTGTTTTTTTACATATATTTTCCTTTCATTGCTGCGGACAAGTGGTGTTTCTATGCGTTGGTAAGTGCTACTAAATTTATTGCGATGTTGCAATTATGTCTAGGGACAAAGTCGTTTTGCCACTAAATAAAAATAAATAACGTAAAATGGAAAAGGAACATTCTGTTCCTTCCATCTTATGGATTTGCTCCGTGACGTTACTGTCATTGAACACATTTCATTATGTATAATTATACGCCTAGCAGAGTTCGTATAGGTCAGTTTCTATCTGATGTTTTTCCAATTCACTGCGGACTAAAGCAAGGAGATGCACTATCACCTTTACTTTTTAACTTCGCTCTAGAATATGACATTAGGAAAGTCCAGGATAAGAGAGAGGGTTTGGAATTGAACGGGTTACATCAGCTTCTTGTCTATGCGGATGACGTGAATATGTTAGGAGAAAATCCTCAAACGATTAGGGAAAATGCGGAAATTCTACTTGAGGCAAGTAAAGAGATAGGTTTGGAAGTAAATCCCGAAAAGACCAAGTATATGAGTATGTCTCGTGATCAGAATATTGTACGAAATGGAAATATAAGAATTGGAAATTTATCCTTCGAAGAGGTGGAAAAATTCAAATATCTTGGAGCAACAGTAACCAATATAAATGACACTCGGGAAGAAATTAAACGCAGAATAAATATGGGAAATGCCTGTTATTATTCGGTTGAGAAGCTTTTATCATCCAGTCTGTTGTAAAAAAATCTGAAAGTTAGAATTTATAAAACAGTTATATTACCGGTTGTTCTGTATGGCTGTGAAACTTGGACTCTCACTTTGAGAGAGGAACAGAGATTAAGGGTTTTTGAGAATAAGGTTCTTAGGAAAATATTTGGGGCTAAAAGGGATGAAGTTACAGGAGAATGGAGAAAGTTTCACAACGCAGAGCTGCACGCATTATATCCTTCACCTGACATAATTAGGAACATTAAATCCAGACGTTTGAGATGGGCAGGGTATGTAGCACGTATGGGCGAATCCAGAAATGCATATAGAGTGTTAGTTTGGAGGCCAGAGGGGAAAAGACCTTTGGGAAGGCCGAGACGTAGATGGAAAGATAATATTAAAATGGATTTGAGGGAGGTGGGATAAGATGATAGAGACTGGATTAATCTTGCTCAGGATAGGGACCAATGGCGGGCTTATGTGAGGGCGGCAATGAATCTCCGGGTTCCTTAATAGCCAGTAAGTAAGTATAATTTGGAAAACAAAATATCGGCAGACCACAGTAAGAGGGTCGAAACCACGCGGCAGAAGCCCGGATACCAACAACCCAATTCTGTTATTATCCCATGCTTCGGTATATGCTAACTGACGTATATTTGCCTAAGACGTGTCATAATTAATCTTTATTTTTTACTTGGTTACTTTAACGATGCTGTATCAACTACTAGGTTATTTAGCGTCGAAGGAATTACTGATAACGAGATGGTATTTGGAGAGATGACGCCGATGATTCGCTATAGATTACCTGACATTCGTCTTACGGTTGGGAAAAACCTCGGAAAAATCCAACCAGGTAATCAGCCCATCGGGAATCGAACTCACGCCCGAGAGCAACCCCGGATCTGTAGGCAAGCGCCTTAGCCGGAGGGCTGCCTTCTGCAGTCAATACCAGCAACTTAATGAAAATTATGTGTTGAGGTGAGAAATTGAATCTCCCTTTTCCTCTATATCACAGAAATTTCCTAAAAATAAAAAAAAAAAACTTCTGGGCACCCATATTTATGTCCAACTTTTTATTACACTGTAGTAGCGAAACCAATCAGGTTAAGTGACCCATTTCACCGCTAAAATGTACCGTGTTCCATACCATTAAAAGCACAAAAGAAGCTGTCATTTTATGTTACTTTATTGTGTTCTCAGTACGGTCCGAAACATTTAATGTAATCAGAAAAATGTTGTTGTTTTCTAATGCCAGGTGTTTGACAATAAAGTCATTTGACCTCTTGCACTCCAATATTTTTTCAAAGATATTATCATGGCCAGCCACTGAAGCACAGATTTTGAGATGTTCCGAATCCATTTCTTGGTTTGAGTTGCACAATGGGCAGTTAGGGGACTGATATATTCCAATTCTATGCAGGTGTTTGGCCAAACAATCATGGCCTGTTGCCAATCTAAATGCAGCTACAGACGATTTTCGTGGTAAATCGGGAATTAACTGTGGATTATGATGCAGAGAGTTCCATTTTTTCTCTTGAGATTGTGTTATCAAATTTTGTTTGTTGAAGTCTAAGTATGTAGATTTAATAAATCTTTTCACAGAGTAATACGTAGATTTAGTAACAGGTCTGTAAGTAGTAGTGCTGCCCTTCTTTGCTAAAGCATCCGCATTCTCGTTTCCCAGGATTCCACAATGGGATGGTATCCATTGGAATGAAATTCTTTTATTGAGTGATATTAATTGAGAGAGCATTTTAGTTATTTCTGCTGTTTGAGATGAAGGTGTGTGTTTAGAGAAAAATGTAGTGTAAATCTTAAAACATTAACCATGGCCACAAAACTGTCTGTGTACGATCGGCCACGAATTGCTGCTCGAATGGAGGTGTGGCAGTCCCCAATTATGGTGCAGAGATGGTGGAGAATGGTGAAAGGAAGGAATGCGAGCTGGACTACAAGACCATCAAGAGAATTCAAGCCAACTTGATTCGCACTGGCTCAGTTATGCAACAGAAGGGTGCTGGCCGACCAAAAACAGTGATCACAGAGGAGGCCAAAGCAGCCGCTGCTGAGGCCTTCCAGAGAAGTCCTAAGAAATCCATTCGACAGTACCAGCGGGAATCTGGTGTATCCTATGGGTCAGTGCAGCGGTTGCTAAAGGAAATGAATTGGCGGCCATGGAAGCCACACTTTGTGCAAGCTCTGTCATGTGAGGACTGTGATATCAGAATGGAGTTTGCGGAGTCTCCAATAGCATGGATTCAAGAGGAACCTAACCTTATGCGACATATTCTATGGTCAGACGAGAGGAGTGTGGCCGGATGCCAAATGAAATGCTTGTGAGAACAGTACGGAACGTTCAGCCAAGTCTGGAAAAATGTGCAGCAAATGCTGCTGCTTACATCGAATTTTAATATTGGTGAAATTTTAAGCAATGCTAATGATTGGACTATTAGTTTATGCTACTTTGATCTTATCAACAGTAATCTCACTAGACGTTTTGATTTATCTAGAGAAAATCAAAACTCGAGTGGGATTTAATTGACTATTACACGATTAGAAGAAAGTATATAAAGATTAGAAGTAACGAAGTACTCCACTACAATAAAATATTAATTGACTTACGAAAATACAACTGTCTTCAAATGTATTATTGTACCATCTCTAAATTACAAATTACGCTAGATTGCAGTTGTGTGTTATATTTAGCTGTTTTCAAGTTATCAGTTGTGCCAACTATAGAATCTTCATTGACCTCTGTGGACGGTTACTAGTCAAGAAGGCTTTGTTCATTCAGTTTCATTTTTATTAAAAAGTTGCATTCCACTTCAATTATCCGGATCCCAGTAATGAACGTCACATGACAGATGATTTTCAATAAATCTTAGTATCAAACAATCTCTGATACGTGACTATTCATAATATCATATAGCAGAAGCTATAACATAACCTATTATAAACAACTGTTACAAAAGTTTTAATTAGGGATGATGAAATAAAGAAAAAAAATTTAATTAACGATGGTGAAATAAAAAATAAACATTAATAATTTTAAAAGGAACAATTATTGAAAATACAATTTTCAAATTTGAATGTTTTAGTGGTTGGTGGTTCAGTTGATGTTATATTAGACGTGTGCGTAAAAGAAGTGGAACTCGTTGATGTAGGCCTACATGGTGTATCCCTCAACTTATTCAGGATTTCCGAATGGTGCTCTTCATTTATTTGAAAAAAGGATTTCAGGGAAGATGCATAGGTATGACCAGTGATCTTTATTAATTCTTGTTCTTGAATGCCAATGCGAGTCATATTTGAAACTGCTGTGTATCGACTGGAGTGTTTTGTAATTTTCTGTTTCTTTTTTTTTTTGTTTTTTTTTTGTTTTTTTTTTTTTTTTTTTTTTTTTTTTGACGTCCAGACCAATGCAGTTTGAAATGTTGACAAACAAAGAAACAAATGCTAGGGTAGTGATAAAAATATACAAATGCTAGGGACGCTATAAAATTAAACAAATGCTAGGGACGCGATACAATTGTGCGATAAGCGGCCATGATTGGTTGAAAGACGTTCTTTCGTACCGTTTTATTGGTCAAAAGTAGTATGACGTAGTAAAAGTGTAATAGTCATGTTAATTAATTTACATATGACAAAAGATTTCTCTCGCGTGGAAGGCATTCTGGAATCTCAAGTTCATCGTACTGGAGAGAACACTCAGCAAGAAACTTAGAGTAGAAATACCTTGGAGACCTGCGTAACTCCTGTAGGCTACTTTTATATGGGTGCCAGACATGGTCTCTTATTGCCAAACTTCGTAACAGTCTCCAAATATGCCAAAGAAAGATGCTGAGAAGGATACTAGGCTTATCACTGAGGGACAGAGTTCCAAACGAAGTGCTACAAAAGATGTCAGCAATTAAAGATCCAGCACTGCAAGCCACCAACACCAAATGGAAGTGGGGAGGCCATGTTGCAAGACTTAGAGACGGAAGATGGACGCAGAAAGTCACACTATGGGATCCCCGCATTGCCAAGAGATCACTCGGAAGTCCAAGAAGAAGATGGGCCGACCTCTTCAGTGAACGAGTAGGAAGCCATTGGTCAAGCAGAGCAAGACATAGGGAAGACTGGAAAAACTTAAGAAGACAAGTGAACAGCGACTAAAACCAGTGCGACAGAAACAAGCGAACAATACCAAACTGTGCAGAATGTGAACCAAGTGAACAATTCCACTCTTACGCGGAGTAGCTCACCGCGTGAGACAAATAGAGCTCTCCCTCTATAGGAGGAGGCCTTTGCCCTTAACGGGACATTTTTAAGCTAATCATTTCATTTCATAATCCGAAATTACAACGCAGCAGTACAGTGGAAAACATGGTACAGCGAGCTCAATAGTCATTTATTTACTATCCTTTGGAAACACATTTGTTACGCATGAGTAAAGCGCACAAACACCGTCTTAAAGGTCTGTGTTTACATCGCAATACACGAGTATGTTTCTCTCAGCAGACTAATAGTATTTGTAAGAAGCATCTCATTAACTGAACTCGGCTTAGTTTTATAACGGATTACATTTTGTTGTATAGTATACTTTGTCAGTCATTACGTCCTTGGTATTCTTCTCGCTACTCAACATGACGTCAAGAATGAGCAGTGGACGCATAGCTCGGAACTGACAATAAATGTACTGTACTTAATTTGCATATTTTGGATTAGAGAGGAATATTAAGAATTTGATAACATTATTTGCAGAATAATGATTATATTCTGGAAATTTGTAAGATTATAAATCATCCGAGTTTGCATTCGTCAGCATGAGTCAGGATTTATATAATTTAAATGGATTACATAAACATAAAATTTAAATTTCACTTCAATATATGAAGGCTTGTATGCGGAATATTACGAAGAGTTGTGTACAAACTCGGAGTTGTAGAAACAGAGTTTTATCTCATTTTATCAGTTCTGCAATCACCCGCACCACACTTCAGTCGCTTCTCAGTATTCTCAAACTCTTTGTATTACATTATACAAACACGCGTGACGTTTACAGTGGATTACTCAGTATCGCTGATGTGTTCGCAATATGGAAGAGTAAACAAATACATTACGACTGATGTGTTATCTCGATATCTGACGCCGAATAAGGATCTCATCGACTTGCGCAACAGGATACAACAATTGTTTTTCAACAAGAAATATTATCATAGGCGATGTCACAAAAGTGCCCAAAAGAAATGAAAACCTCTCGTGATAGGTACTGTATTTAATAAGACTATTTCGCGAATATAATAATATATCATTATTACTCAATTTTTCTATGATATTTCCTGACTTCATGTTTAGCAATTGCCCTTTTCCGATAATAGAAAAAAGTTTAAATCGGGAATTTAATATAGAAACACATGTTGCATTTATTGATCTCAAGAAAGCTTTTGATCAGTAAACCGCAACAAATTTACAGAAATACTAATATGTGATAATATTCTACAACAAATAATTGAAATTTTTTAACCTATACAAAGAAACTTTAATTTCTGTCAAAATTGATAAGAAAACGTTTGATTGCTTGGAAATTTTTACCGGTGTCAATTATTTTTAGTAGCTTATTTTACGACGCTTTATCAAGAGCTTAGGTTATTTAGCGTCTGAATGAGATGAAGGTGATAATGCCGGTGAAATGAGTCCGGGGTCCAGCACCAATAGTTACCCAGCATTTACCGGTGTCAAACAAGGATGTCTTCTGTCACCCCTCTTGTTCAATATTTATATGAAAGCAATAGTACGGGAATTCAGAAACTCAAGACATGGTCATATAACTATAAATTGAAATTTGTGTCTGGACGTACTGACTTATGCAGATGATTTGGTTTTGCTAGCCACTTCAGAAGATGATTTAGACTACAACGATCAGACTCTAGTTTTAAATTAATAGCCGATAAATATCGCATGAAAAATCCACGAAAAAAAACCAATGGTATTCTGCGGCAAAGAACCTGTACGAAGCAAAATTTTTATAAATGGTAACATTTTAGAAAGGATTAATGAATTCAATTATATATTATGTTGGAATGATTTCCTGAACAAGAAAAGCAATATTATTATGTTTATATTTTTCTCTTCCTAAACTTGTGTCCTCCAGTCTTTGAATTTTTGGCACGTCAGGTACATTAGCTAAGTGGTGTGTGGATAAGCTTCAGGGCTTCTACCGCGTTGTCTTGGTGTTGGTGGCTGACGTTTCGACCGCTGGTGGTCATCTTCAGAGCAGTTGTTGGATAAGGAAATAGTATGAGAGCTCGTATATATTATATAGTAGTCTCGATGGGGGGGAGTACTTGCGGTGATAGCTTGCAGACTATTTCCTTATCCAACAACTGCTCTGAAGATGACCACAACACAGCGGTCGAAACGTCAGCCACCAACACCAAGACACCGCGGTAGAAGCCCTGAAGCTTATCCACACACCATCTACACCAGCCGCGGAAGCCTACGCGAACACATTAGCTAAGTACCTAAAATAATTATTATTCTAATAACAACACTAACCATGCTTAATCAAAAAGAATACTATTGTCATTTATTATTATTATTATTATTATTATTATTATTATTATTATTATTATGTTTTCACACGTCTTGAAATCAGTTTCAAACATGATTTATATGAATAATTTCAAGGGAAAAATTGTTCCGGGGCCGGGTATCGATCCCGAGACCTCTGGTTGAACGTACCAGCGCTCTACCAACTGAGCTACCCGGGAACTCCACCCAACACCGTCTCAACTTTTCCCTTTATATCCACACAACTCGCGTGGGCTGACGAAACGCCAGAGACCCACATCGACTGCACACAATCTCTGTGTGACTTGGAATTGTGGTTTTCTGTTAACGTACACAGTGACGTATATAAAGGGAAAAGTTGAGACGGTGTCGGGTGGAGTTCTCGGGTAGCTCAGTTGGTAGAGCGCTGGTACGTTCAACCAGAGGTCCCGGGATCGATACCCGCCCCCGGAACAATTTTTTTCCCTTGAAATTATTCAAATCTGCTTTGCAGGGAGCTTTTACCTGAAAGCCTAGATTTGCATGATTTATATGATTTTTACCTTTAACTTTGGCATTTCTTATTTTGTCTTCCTTCTTTACTTTCCTCTTTCTCTTCTTTGGCCATTACATATTTGGATCTTGTTCATTTTGATGACCTTTCATTTTGTAAAACAAATATTTAATCAATAACGCAGACAATAACAGTTAATATGGCGATGAAACAAACGAAGACAAATACTAATGTCATCTTCATGATATTTTCTAACAAGAACCGCATAAGTTTGTGACTTGTCCATCTTTTGCTAGAAAGCTGTTGGACTAATCCTCTTTTTGCAGAAACGCTAATTTCAATGGCACAAATTCAGTTTTTGTAGAAACTTGTTATGTCAATAGATGCCGCTTGAAATGAAGTGAAGAAAATACTGTATTATTCTCAAAATTTGAATTTTTGGACTTGTCCGGTTTTTGCTATCAACCCTTTAATTATTACCCTCAAAATTTATATAATGTTGAAACACACGTCATATTGCAAATTATTTAATAAGCTAATCAGAATATTAACGTATAATTTATATCTCAGTTAACAGTCATGAAGGTGACTATTTTATCATTGTACGTTTCGCAATACTTTATTTCCATTATCTTATCGCGAATGATATCAATGTTTATAGTTTACTTTCTTGGACTATTATTTAAAAGTCGTAGCATGTGAAATACCGTAATTTAATATGCATAATGTGAGAAAATATTTCATTTTATGGTCTTCACAGAAGATACTGTACTTTTCTCTTTTTTTCTTATTTTCCTGAGTGAGTAAATGCATTGCACAGCGATGATTTTACATGGCAATTATCTATTGTCTTAATCCTCTTAGCTAAGCGCAGTTCCAACCACACCAGCTGACTATACTAAGGTCCGCTGCTTACCTAGCTTCTTACAGGCTAGCTCACATGCCCTTATACCAATCCCCTCCCTGCTAGAAGGCGATTTGAGAATGCTGTGGAATTAGAACATTTGAGAGTTGACGGAATGATATAATTGGTAACTGCTGCACCAAAATGAAACTGGTAATAAATCATGAAGAGAGGTTTGAAAAATCGAAATAAGTTTTTATTAACATTCATCGTTTTAGAGGAAATCGTTATGTTTCTACGAAGCATTTGGCAATATCACGGCTACTGCAAGAACTCTAGCAAGCGCGGCCACCCATCCCTTATCTTCCCCTCTTGCTCTGCTATACTCACGCGACACTGCGCTACGTTGCAAGATTAATTTTAACGATTTTTACAATTATTCAATTTAAATTTATGGCTAAACATTTTAATTTGCAAAAAAAAAAAAATGCTCAAGACATTAATTGTTCAGATTATTTTTACCTATCTGCTTGTATAGCAATCAGCCATTACTCTCAGGCCGTTACTGCAATAGAGCACTGCAAACATTAACCCTTTGCAGCACAAATTAATTTCTTATGTTTTTCATGTCATGGATCATAACAAAGCTTCGATAAATTTTTTTCAACATTTTAACTCTGCACACAATTTCAAAACATAGATGGCAGTACACGACGCATAGATATAATAGCTTTCAAGGAATCTACAAGATCTGGATTCATAATTGATCCTACTGTGCGTTTCGAAACGAATGTGGAACAGCCAGCAGAAGTGGATAATGAAAAAAGAATATCTACAATCCTACCATTCCATATTACCTCCAAAAGTACCAGCTAGAAGAGCTTTAAGTAATCGAACTTCTGGTTGGAGCAAGAGGTACCGCTACTCTCTTCATGAAAGATGTGTCTAAGAGGCTTGGAATACCTACATCTATTATTCCGATTGTAACTTCAGCAGCTTTGAAAGGATCAATTGCTCTCCTGAAGCATCACCTATATTCGAAATGAAACCAAGTTCATTAGCATTCTTTACTTTTTTGTAACACTTGCCTCTCTAAAACTAGGTATATTTCCACCAATCACAAAATGTATTTGCAGCTATGTACTTGTAGGAGTTTCATTGTCAAAACAAAACTAATGGTTCAATGAACTTGTAAACATTTATATGGTTAAGTACTCTTTGTCCCTTGTGGCAGCTCACGAATAGTGAGAAGATTTCTAAATTAATAATTTACTCAAGAGGTTGTTTCTTGGTGGAATATCTGTGCCATAAAATTTAGAAACAAAGAAAACGGTGGTTCTTCTGAATAACCACTATGCTCCAAAGGGTTAACAGTGCTTCATCGAAGGATAAGTGTAATAAAGGTTTTGTTACATTTAACATGTAGAATAAGCTCTTAAATTTTGGTTTATCGGTCCCCTTCTACCCTATATAGTGGGAAATTACATTTAACATTTTAATCACAGTTGTGATTATTATTATTTTTTCTTCTATCCAGTTTTCTTTATCATTGGTCACACCCGATCTCAAGCATTATGCTTTTCGGGTATGACCCAGTTATAATTTTATTTATACAACAATTTGTAATGTGTATTTGAATATGAGATTGGTAAGCAATTTTGAATTTTGAAGAATATTCATACACGAATATTACAATAGTATTGTAGAATCTTTCTTAATGTATGTAATTTTTGCTTGCAATAATACAATTAACTATCCAACTAAAAAAAATCTAAAGAACAATAAATTACTCACATCTTTATTGGCTAGAAAATGAAGCTCAACAACATGGAATTGCAATAATTACTGACATGCAAAGACTTAGCAGAATGAAATGAAAAGTGCAAAGCAGTCTCTAATTGGTGGTGGTGGTGGTGGTGGTGGTGGTGGTGGTGGTGGTGGTGGTGGTGCATAGGTTCATAACGAAAATGCAGATCTATTTATCAACAGTAATCTCACTAGAGGTTTTGATTTTATCGATAAATCTGCGAGTGGAACACGAGAAGAAAGTATATAAATAATAGAAGGAACAAAGTACTCCAATACAATAAAATATTAACTGGTTTACGAAAATACAATTGTCTTCAAATGTATTATTGTACCATCTTAACAGTACGCTATATGGCAGTAGTGTTTTATGATTATGTTTTCTTGTTATCAGTTGTGCCAACTATGGAATCTTCATTGAACTCTGGACGGTTACTAGTCAAGAAGGCTTTGTTGATTCAGTTTCATTTTTATTAAAACATTTGCATTCCACTTCAATCAACCGGATCCCAGTAATCAACGTCACTTGACAGATGATTTTCAATAAATCTTAGTATTAAACAATCTCTGATACGTGACTATCCATAATATCATATAACAGAAGCTATAACAAACAAAACCTAAATAACATAAACAAGTGTTAGAAAAGTTTTAATTAGGGATGATGAAATAAAAAATGAACAGGAATAATTTTAAAAGAAACAATTATTGAAAGTAAAATTTTCAAATTTGAATGTTTTAGTGGTTGGTGGTTCAGTTGATGTTATATTGGACGTATGCGTAAAAGAAGTGAACTCGTTGATGTACATGGTATACCCCTCAACTTATTCAGGATTTCCGAATGGTGCTCTTCATATATGACCAGTGATCTTTATTAATTCCTGTTCTTGAACGCCAATGCGAGTCATATTTGAAAGTGCTGTGCATCGAATGGAGTGGTTTGTAATTATCTGTTTTTTGACGTCCAGATCAGTGCAGTTTGAAATGTTGGCAAACAAAGAAACAAATGCTAGGGTAGTGATAAAAATAAACAAATGCTAGGGACGCGATAAAATTAAACAAATGCTAGGGACGCGATAAAATTGTGCGATAAGCAGCCATGATTGGTTGAAAGACGTCCTTTCGTACCGTTTTATTGGTCAAAAGTAGTGTGACGTAGTAAAAGTGTAATAGTCATTATAAACGACTACATGTTTCTCCGTCACAGCAAAACTAACTTCATTCTCCCGACGTTCTTCTTCCTGAACACGATTTACAACGAAGTCCGGTAAGTTTATTTAATCGCCGCATCCGGGTCTACAGTTTAGGAATTATGAGACGTCAGTGTGAGACAAAGACGAATGACAACCAAGGCTTACTCGCTCCGTATTGTATTGTAAACATTCTCTGCGTAGCGTAATTGCGGAACTCCGTCAAGTAACATGTTAGATAATCTCCTCAGCATCTTCCCGAGCGAGAAGATGTATTATAACTGTATCATCGTCGTGATTATGTTAGTATGTACAATATTTTCAACAAAATTATTAAAGTTATAAATGCATTTGCAAGAACACGGCGTTGTGACCTATTCCTTATTCCACCTCGTAAGGATTTCTAACATTTGAAATTTACGGGACGCGCGGCAGAAGAAAATGTGATCATAAAGGGAATGAAGAAACCATAAAATAACTTCAAATGGAATCAAAACTAGTTTTATAATATCATGTAAACAAAGGCGAAATTGGGAAAGGTATATAGTAGGAATGAAGACAGTACGCGTCCCAAAAATAAATATTGCAATATAGGGTAAACGTTGGTAATACCGTGATGTGAGTAATTTGTGATAGTTCTTTTTGAGAATTGCTGAATATTTTTTAATAAATAAGCTAATATTCTGTTCGGCTCAACTGTAAAATATGTCCTTTGATATGTCCCCCTATGCTTTAACATAAATGAAGGAGTGCCAATATCCGTCTTGATAAAAGAAAGAATGTGGAAATGAAGTGTTCAGTCCATGTCACAACCATAACACTTTTAACAAATATACAGTGAAATGTACTTTGATATAACAATCTATACTAATAATAAATCTGTAGCCGAAATTTTTCTGGTAATTTTCGATTTTCCAAAAATAATTGGTCCTAACATATATAATTAACCACCCTGAAACCGAAAATCGCTTTTTTGAAATTTTTGTTTGTATGTCTGTCTGTCTGTCTGTCTGTATGTATGTTTGTTACCTTTTCACGCGATAATGGCTGAACGGATTTCGATGAAAATTGGAATATAAATTAAGTTCGTTGTAACTTAGATTTTAGGCTATATGGCATTCAAAATACATTATTTAAAAGGGGGGTTATAAGGAGGTCTGAATTAAATAAATCGAAATATCTCGCTTATTATTGATTTTTATGAAAAATGTTACATAACAAACGTTTCTTTAAAAATAATTTGCGATAAGTTTTATTCCTTGAAAAATTTTGATAGGACTGATATTTAATGAGATAAATGAGTTTTAAAATTAAAATAACTGCCATCTAAGGCCGTGTAATGAATTAAAAAACAAATGACTTCGTCTATAAGGGGCCTTGGTCAGCAACAATCGAAAGCTATTAAACATAGCCTACAGACAATGTTTCTGTTTGTATGAAGTAATATCGGAAGCTAAATTAACCGATTTGTATAATTAATTATTATTTCACCATTGGAAATTCTAGTTTCTCTAGATGGACATAATGCTATAATGTTATTACAGTAACGTCTGAGTAAATCGAAGACAGGTGAGATTAAAATAGCTTCTTATGCACAGAAAATTTGATAGGCTATTTTGTACATTCGTTTTCTGTATTTATTAAAATAATATTTATGTACACTCATTTTAATCTCAGAGAATTAACGAACAACGAGAGTGTATTGATTTAGTATGCAGTAATAGGACGTTAGCTTAGCAATCCATTATTTTATAATTCAAATTTTAACTATGCTCAATTGAATCGTGTTAAAATACATTATATATATATATATATATATATATATATATATATATGCAATAAATGCAATGCAAAAAAAATTGGGTAATGAGCGAAGCAGATTATCTTGCGCTGTTGTAAAAGTTGTTCCCTGGATCAAACGTCCTATTTTAATTATGTAATTACTTTATATTTATTTCTAACGGGTGCAGCGGAGCGCACGGGTACGGCTAGTCTACTAATACTCCCGTTACCTCCACATCCATTCTAAACCGTTTACGTATGACCGAAACCGATAGTCGAAATTTAAATATTTAACAATTGGCGGTATTTCGCGGTGGATTATGGGACGTAAAAGGTGTAGTTTGACGTCATATTCGTCGCACCGATTTCAAGTATATTTGCCTGGATTACTCCCTCTTTTCTTTTTATCCTCTCAGGGGTAGGCCTGTTCTACGTAGCGGAATATTTCCTATAATATTATCCCGCGACTTTTTTTAGTAACAAAATATTTCCTCTTTACACTTCGTACAATGAGAAAGTAAAGAGATTATTTACACTCGAGTCCTAATTTAGAATGGAATTAAGTCTCTAGTTTCCTTCTAGAAGTAGAATTCACGTTCTCAGGAACTAATCATCCCTCGAGTCACAGCGAAGCAAATGGTAAATGTGCGTTAATTAATTTCGAAATTAATGGCACCCCATCATTCTTGATGTCACACGAATTATAATAAAATTGAGACTGCACAGAATTTTACGCACTTTAGTCTCCCAGATGACATTCACCTTCAAGTCTATGCCCCCTGTTTCTCGGCACGTGTCACACGTGTGGCAATAGTACCAACCTCCCCGCTTCCTTAAGAAAGTTCCTGATAAGCTGCTTCTACTTTGTGTTTCGACTTATGCCTGGGATGTCGAAACGCTGTATATAAACACATTACCAAAAAAGGACACTTCTGAAATGCAGTAGATGTTTATTAGGCTGACTTCAAGATGAAACAATGCGGTTATAGGTATCTGCATGATTTATTGTATTTGATTAATTGGTTGTATGAAATTATAAATGAACATTTGTATCTTACTTACTTACAAATGGCTTTTAAGGAACCCGAAGGTTCATTGCCGCCCTCACATAAGCCCGCCATCGGTCCCTATCCTGTGCAAGATTAATCCAGTCTCTATCATCATATCCCACCTCCCTCAAATCCATTTTAACATTATCCTCCCATCTACGTCTCGGCCTCCCTAAAGGTCTTTTCCCTCCGGTCTCCCAACTAACACTCTATATGCATTTCTGGATTCGCCCATACGTGCTACATGCCCTGTCCATCTCAAACGTCTGGATTTTATGTTCCTAATTATGTCAGGTGAAGAATACAATGCGTGCAGTTCTGTGTTGTGTAACTTTCTCCATTCTCCTGTAACTTCATCCCTCTTAGCCCCAAATATTTTCCTAAGCACCTTATTCTCAAACACCCTTAACCTATGTTCCTCTCTCAAAGTGAGAGTCCAAGTTTTATAGCCATACAGAACAACCGGTAATATAACTGTTTTATAAATTCCAACTTTCAGATTTTTGGACAACAGACTGGATGATAAGAGCTTCTCAACCGAATAATAACAGGCATTTCCCATATTTATTCTGCGTTTAATTTCCTCCCGAGTGTCATTTATATTTGTTACTGTTGCTCCAAGATATTTGAATTTTTCCACCTCTTCGAAGGATAAATCTCCAATTTTTATATTTCCATTTCGTACAATATTCTGGTCACGAGACATAATCATATACTTTGTCTTTTCGGGATTTACGTCCAAACCGATCGCTTTACTTTCTTCAAGTAAAATTTCCGTGTTTTCCCTAATCGTTTGTGTATTTTCTCCTAACATATTCAGAACATTTGTATCATTAGATGAATATTTCGAAGCTTTGAGTTACTAAGTGGAACAGTGAATATTTGTGTGTGTTGGAATGAGTAATTTAGTGAGATCTTGAGGGGCTATTAGGTCTACAACTTTCGGTAGCATAAATTAAGTAAAATTCAAAATCTAATTTCTAGATATTCTGAATTAATTTTCTGCTGAAATTTTATATAATAATTAAGCAATACCTCAGGTCAATAAACAATTTTTTAGAGTTGAAAAAAAAAAAACCTTTATTTTTAAGGGTAATTGTATTTTTTTTTTAATTTGGGAGAGGGTGTAGGGTAATTTGGTTTCTCTGATATCTTGTAAAATTGTCTATACTTTCTATGCTTTCTTCATAATGAGGTTCACACCTGTAGAGTAACGGTTAGCGCGTCCAGCCGCGAAACCAGGTAACCCGGGTTCGATTTCCGGTCGGGGCAAGTTGCTGGTTGAGGTTTTTTCCGGAGTTTTCCCTCAACCCAATATGAGCAAATGCTGGGTAACTTTCAGTGTTGGACCCCGGACTCATTTCACCGGCATTATCACCTTCATCTCATTAAGATGCTAAATAACCTAACCTGTTGAAAAAGTGTCGTAAAATAACCTAATAAAATAAAATTCATAATGGGTATGTTCAACCCTGCCGCAATTAATTGCATATTCAGGGTGAATCGTTAGTAATGTCACTAATTTCAGGGGGTTACTCTTTAAGATATTTCAAACAAAAAAGTTTAATACAATTTTGTTCGTTTTTGCTTTCTTTTCGAGATACAACTTGTTTTATATAAAACATTTCATTGCGTTTCATGAGTAGAACATTGATTTAATTCCCAATACGCTCAGTAAATTTAAGAGAGCAGCGTATTACGGTAATAAATGCTTGAAAGAAGTTTAGCTTTGTTCTTTAAATGTCCAGAAATTTGAACTGAACAAATGTAACTTTTAATTCTGAAAAGGAATTTTAAAATGTTACATTTGTTCGGATCAAATTTCTGCACATTTAAAAGGCATTCAATCATTTGTTATCATAAAACACTGTTCTCTTAAAATGGCTGTGCATATTGGGAATTGAATCAATGGCTTTCCCCAAACACGCTATGAAATGTTTAATGAAAAAAAAAAATTCTCGGAAAGGAAGCAAAAACGAACAAAATTGTGTTAAACTTTTTTGTCTGAAATATCTCAAAGAATAACCTCCTGAAATTAATGACAATACTTGCGGTTCAACCAGTATCTATAGATAAAAACTTATTGTTAATTTTTCCTCATGAATTGTAAAAAACATCTATAAAATTATTAACGAAAATTTGAAATGATATAACAGTGCTCAAGGCAGAGTTTATTCTCCAGTATGAAATACACGTGTATGCAAAATTTAATGAATTTATCTAAAAAAAAAAAAAGATATGGAAGCTATGAGGGAAACGGAGTTGGAAAGTTTAAGTTATGGGAAATGAGCGACAAACTTACCGAACGTGAGAAATTTTGTGCATATTTAAATGGCCAAGTCTGTTGACACAGTCTCACATTCTGAACAAAAAATGTCATTTAAACATTTGTCTTAATCTCAATGTTTTCAGAGTTACACTAATTTGAAGTTGTTAGTAAAATACCTTTTTTCTTTAGTTTTAAGAGTAAAAGAATATTACAAATAGAGAATGAACTATTCAGAAGTATCATTTCTTTAATTGACTAGTATTCTCAAGCTAAAAATGTGTTGTTAATTGTTCTGTACAGATTTTGTTTTTGAATTTTTAACTAAAAATTACATCATTATTACGCACTTATCACAAAAATTGTTACAAATCATACGACTTTAGGAACTTGATTCTTTACAGCTTAATATTATGTATCCTAATGTACAGTCTCGTAGAACATACAAGAGTGGCGTGATTTGTAACAATTGTGTGATAAATGCGTAATAAAAATGTAATTTTGTAGTTACAAATCGAAACAAAATTCTGTACGAAGCACCTGTGAAATTCACAAGTTTCCCTGGAATCATTTATAGAAAAAAAAAACACAATTTCATGGAAAGATTTATTGGAACAGATACAACAATTGTTGAGCTATTTTTCAACACATTCCCCACCGGAATTAAGACATTTGTCATACCGTTGGATCAACTTTTATATTCCTGTGTCGTAGAAGTCTGCAGCCTGGAATCGGAACCAGCCGTCTGCGCCTCTCCGTCACTGTGAAAATGCTGCCGGTTTGTCTTGCTGCACGATAACGCTCGGCCACATACGGCTTGGCACATAACAGATCTTCTGCAGGAGTTCCGCTGAAAGGTGTTTCAACATCCACCCTACAGCCCAGATCTAGCTCCCAGTGATTACCATCTTTTCTTACACATAAAAAGCATGTAGTCCACAGTGACAGAGAGGTGCAGACGGCTGTCACACACTGGTTACGATCCCAGGCGACAGAATTCTACGACGCAGAGATACAAAAGTTGATCCCACGGTATGACAAATGTCTCAAATCCGGTGGGGAATGTGTTGAAAAATAGGTCAACAATAATAATTTCTGTAGATCCTATCTTTCCATGAAATTGTATACTTTACTTGTGTACTTTGTGATCTGGTAGAATGTAAGAGAAGACCCTACTGGCCTTAACTCTGCCAGTATAAATAAATAAATAAATAAATAAGTAAATAAATAAACAAATAAATTATTATTATTATTATTATTATTATTATTATTTTCTTTGTCTAAATGACCCCAGGGAAACTTACTTTCTGGACGCGTCTCGTACATCCAAGTGTTCAATCTTCATTCCTTTACTCTCATCTGATGTTCGAACAAAAATAAAAGGAGTTGCTTGTTTAGCAATTCGAAGAATACAAGGCAGTTTCTGGAATAACAGTAAAATGGTTATACGAGTATAAATCTATAGTTATGTAATGATTTATAGAATAGCATAAACGGTCTCGCTTCCGGGGGAATGTGTTGAAAAATAGCTCAACAATAATTTCTGTATCTCTTGCAATAAATCTTTCCATGAAATTGTGTGTTCTTTCTTTAAATTACCCCAGGGAAACTTACTTTCTGGACGCGCCTCGTACATCCAAGTGTTCAATCTTCTTTTTTTTTCACTTCATTTCATTACTCTTCAATGTATTTTCATCTCATGTTTCTCCGAAATCAAATTGTACTTTATTTTTAAGTTTATTATTCTTCCGTATTCTCTCCGCAAACATATTGTATTTTTCATTTAACCTCTGCTTTGTATTCTGGATCTTAGTGGTCAGCCGTAGATTTCGGCCAGATGTCCCAAATTGTGGAATTTGTTGTTACCTTTAACTGGTGTTCGAATAGAAATAGAGTTGCTTGTTTAGCAATTCGAAGAATACAAGGCAGTTTATGAAATAACAGTAAAATGGTTATATAAGTCTATAGTTATGTAATGATTTATAGAATAGCATAAACGGAAAAAAGTAACTATTCAAAGCGGCATTCTGAATTTGTAGAGTGCCGGAACTTTGCTGAAAACACCAGAGTGAACTGGAGGGCAATCAAATTCATGCATGTATTTCACATTTTACCGGTTATTTAATCAGTTTCCAGTGTTTTCACATATCAGCATGAATCATTCTTTTTCAATATCTATACTAATAATAAATCTGTAGCCGAAATTTTTCTGGTAATTTTCGATTTTCCAAAAATAATTGGTTATAACATATATAATTAACCACCCTGAAACCGAAAATCGCTTTTTTGAAATTTTTGTTTGTATGTCTGTCTGTCTGTCTGTCTGGATGTTTGTTACCTTTTCACGCGATAATGGCTGAACCGATTTATATGAAAATTGTAATATAAATTAAGTTCGTTGTAACTTAGATTTTAGGCTATACGACATTCAAAATACATTATTTAAAAGGGGGGTTATAAGGAGGCCTGATTTAAATAAATCGAAATATCTCGCTTATTATTGCTTTTTGTGAAATATGTTGCATAACAAACGTTTCTTTAAAAATGATTTCCGATAAGTTTTCTTCTCTGCAAAATTTTGATAGGACTGATATTTAATGAGATAAATGAGTTTTAAAATTAAAATACAATGCCATCTAAGGCGGTGTAATGAAATGAAAAACAAATGACTACGTCTATAAGGGGCCTTGGACAACAACAATCGAAATCTATGAAACATAGTCTACAGAGGATGTTTCTGTGTTTGTATGAAGTAATATCGGAAGCTAAATTAAACGATTTGTATGATTAATTATTATTTCACCATTGGAAAGTGTAGTTTCTGTAGATGGACATAATGCTATAATGTTATTACAGTAACTTCTGAGTGCTCTCTGTATCAAAATGGCCGCATTTTAATTATTTAAATACAATTTAAATTAAGTAACATATTAAACGACTTATCCTTCTATCAAACACGAATGTTCCCTGGATCAAACGTCTTATTTTAATTATGTAATTACTTTATATTTATTTCTAACAGGTGTAGCGGAGTGCACGGGTACGGCTAGTATTTAAATAATAGGACAATACTGAACTTGTGTTTCATTTTGCTCGTATCAACCCAATGCAGAAAACCATGAGA
This sequence comes from Periplaneta americana, assembly GCF_040183065.1. Classification (NCBI taxonomy): domain Eukaryota; kingdom Metazoa; phylum Arthropoda; class Insecta; order Blattodea; family Blattidae; genus Periplaneta; species Periplaneta americana. The sequence continues at coordinate 189,981,251 of NC_091118.1, forward strand.
AGTCTTGATGTTTACCAACAAGTGTTGCGGTTACGATGTGCAGTACCCTATACATTAAACTGATAAATTTCTTACAGGCAATTTAAAGTGGAGAGTATCTGTTGACACCAAGTTGTTACATTTTGTGTCCTTGTGTTTCTATGTTTCAGAAGTTGGCAGCGACGTTCTATCAGTCGCTTCTAATGATGAAACTCCCGAGCAAATACCGACAGAATCATTGTTAAACACTTAACAGAAGAAGGGGAAATCATATATCAGTCTAACAATATAAGCTTAACGAATAGGTGTGATGACAAGGGGATTAGAAAGATTCTTTCACGATAAAAGACAGAGCAGAGCAAAACCTGGGACTCGCGTCGTGTCTCTGCCAGTGTTAGAGAAACGTTTGGACAACTAACATCTGCAGACGAAATTATCTTCAAGATTGGATATATTTGACACTTCTATTTCCCTAACACTGAGCATTGCTCGGCTTCTGATTTCTGATACAGCAATTGTCCAAATTTAGCGTTCAATAATTCAATTATTCAAAAAATAAAGTTGTATTGATTTCGGTATAAAATCGCAATTAATATTTATGTTACATAATAAATAACATTTAGGCGTTTCGTATTTATTCAACTAAATTACTGTAGTATTTTTTTAAATAATAAAAAATTGAAGTAATCAAACTAGTCGTATCAAAAATTATAAAGATCAGCAAAAACTTTAATTTTAGACGTTTGAAAATGTAAAAACCATTGACTGCATGATATTTGTAAAATAGTGGAACAAAGAATTGAACTATATCAAATATTAACTGACGCGAATATTTCGAAAACCAAAACTATAAGATATATTTCAAGTTTCAATTAATTATAATAAAGTGTACTTTAATAAAATTAAACGAAAATTTATAAAAGTAAAATGGAAGCGAATAACCATCAAAACCACCAGGGTAACAACAGTGTAGCCAACTTGTCGTCGGATAAAGAAAAAATGATCCCACCGAGAGAAATAGAAGATGTGTACAGGGATCATCCACTGACGGATGAAACAATGTGCGGTATTGGGCCCATCCGCTCAGCGTGGCTGCAGAAGTTTGCCAACAAGAAGGTGTACGTGCTGGTGTACGGACTGCTGGGCTGCACGTTTTCTGCCAGCTATGCGTACTTCAACGGCACCATCACCACCCTCGAGAAGAGATTCAAGATTCCCAGCAGAACCACAGGTAACGACGGACAGTTACTTTTTCATGTTAATAAATTAAAACAAAACTGAAAAATATATTTCAAGGTTTGGAAATTAATAACTAGGGATCGGATTTTTATGTAATTACATATTTTACTCCTTTCAACCTAACCGTATATAAATAACAAATCTTTGCGAATCTTGTACGAGGGGGATCCAGGAAATAACGACCGTTTTGTTGTAATAATAAAAAAATATATATATTTATTTTAAAAAACAAAGTCTGTTACATAACTGAAGCTTCCTTTACTTCTCTACGTAATCACCACCTACATTTAAACATTTGTCGTATCTGTTAACTAGCTCTAGAATTCCCGTGTTATACTCCTCTGCCGCCAGTTCATTAAGCCAGGTGTTCACTGTCTTCTTCAACTCTTCATCACTTCCAAAACGCGTACCACCCAGAAAGTCTTTCAGCTTAGTGAAAAGGTGAAAATCGCTAGGAGCAAGGTCTGGACTATAGGGCGAATGATCAAAGATTTTCCAACCGAATTGATCCAGCAATTCTCGAGTGGAAGCAGCAGTGTGCGAGCGGGCGTTGTCGTGAAGAAGCACAACTCCTCTCGAAAGCATTCCTCGCCTCTTGTTTTGGATGGCTAGCCGTAGTTTTCGTAAAGTCTCACAATAACGATTTGCATTGATCGTAGTGCCTTTTGGCATGAAATCCAGCAAGAGAACACCTTTGCGATCCCAAAAGACAGTAATCATGACTTTTTGTGTTGAGAGAGTCTGAATTTTCTCGGTTTCTTGGGTGATGAGGGATGGTGCCACTGACGTGATTGGCGCTTGGTCTCTGGGGTGTTGTGAGACACCCAGGTCTCATCACCAGTCACAATTTGATCAAGAAAGGCGTCTCCATCTGTGTGATATCGCATCAAGAATGTCAATGCTGAGGCCATTCTCTGAGTTTTGTGTTGGTCACTCAGTTGCCGTGGAACCCATCGTGCACAGATTTTGTGGTAGCCAAGATGTTGCGACACAGTTTCACCAAGCAAAGAACGAGAAATGTCAGGAAAGGCAATATGCAATTCGTCGAGTGATGTGCGCATGTCCTGCAAGATTCTGTCGTTCACTTTAGTCTTCAGGTCTTCTGTGATGAGTGATGGGCGTCCGGGTCGAGTTTCATCGTGGACATTTGTTCGCCCATTGTTGAACATTTCGCGCCATTTTCTCACATTTCTTTCATTCATTACAATATCGCCATACACTTCTTTCAATTGCCGTAAATTTCTGCAGGTTTCAAATGTCGGGCATTCAAAAATCGAATCACACTCCTCACCTCACAGTCGGCGGGATTATCAATCACGTCGTTCATTTTGAAGTAACATAAAATGCACAATGGCGACTTGTTGCAACCAGTACTCACAACATTATGAGAACACATCTTAAGGAAGCCAGTTGACTTTCAAACAAGGAAGGGGAGTCAGCTGCGCGGCGGGTATGCGCGAACGGTCGTTATTTCCTGGATCCCCCTCGTAATTACCATTGATATATTAAAAATTTGATACATATTTTTGTGCGAGATCGTGCGTATTTGCTTGGTTTCCGCACAAAACCAATCCGCGGTAAGTCTAAAATTCCACATTCAGTATTCCTAACCTAACACACATAACAATTTCCCTCTTTTTACCGCTTAAGCGCGACATTCATTTTACTGCTTTAGGCTTTTAACATATTATTTTTAGAGACGTTCAATATAGTAATAATTATAAATTGGAAACTTACCACTGCAATTTCACCTAAATTGCACTGTTAATTATTGTTTTTAAATATTTGCAAAAATTAAATAAACTCTACAACTCCACTAAAGTTACTGCATTCGTGATGCATGTAACACTAAGGAAGCCGTTTGTTTTAAGTTCGCATTTATAGACTGGGAGAAAAAAAAGACAGACGTATATCACGGCCTGCTGGAGTATAGTAAACACAGAAAACATTTTAAAGCAACAATGTTGAAGATAGATATTTTTGTTTTGTAAATTTGCCGTCATTGAATAGAAACCAAGATGGAGATTTCATTGCAACTAATTAGAAATTCCTCTTTCAGGTATGTAATAATCGATCTTCGCACAAAATAATGTACGATACATGAGCGGTATGTTTTCTTTCAATTCTCAGAAATTTAAAAAGCTCAACTACGTTACGCTTCTTCAAACTTTTCCTCGAACATGAAAACTTCAACATACCGCTCTTGTAACGCATATTACTATTACATATTTACCCCACATTACATATTATGGCTTGGTATTACATAAATCTACATATTTAGGGGTTTTATTCATTTTTACTTCTCTAAAAGAAAAAAAAATTCTGCTGGGGAAGTTTACAATTTGAAATACACAGATTTAAAAAGCCTTTTACCTACACAAGGAAGGATATATTTCGGGACGAAACATAACATTTTTAGTTGCAGGAAGTAATAGAGGCACTCACCCACTGTAAATATGAGTGAATAAAAGGTAAACTTTCTCATACAACTACCTTGTATTGTAAAATCACTCAGAAAGTAGCGTTGCTTCATGCGGTGGAGTGGGACGAGGATGACGTGATTTGTCTCAAACTAAAATTGTTCTGCACACGTCTTAACAAGCCGTTCCCATGCAATTTGCAACCTTACCCACCCTCTTCCTAATCCAACCAGGGAAAACCCGTGTCAAGTCTGGCATGAGCCACAATAAAGTAGCCGAATTTTGAAAAGAAGCTGAAGTAAAGGAACAAACTGAAAAGATGTTGAAAGATTAAAATAAATAGCTTTTCAGGTTATTGCTTGACCTCTTTACTTTAAATTTAGTAGACCTATACGAAAATGGGATTTTCCGAGGAATTAGAAAGTATGGTTCTCGGCTGGAATAATCCTACCCCTCTGAATGAGACAAGAATGTCACTTTTCAAACAACAGTTTGTAAATGCCTATAGTTTGAGATTTTAGTAGATAGGTACTTTGTTTCTTACAGGGAGCAGCTAAAATGCATGTGTCCCACATCTCCTCTTACTTTCTCCTAATCCAGTAAAGCTTGCAGTACTGTTGTACAGTGGTGTAGCATGAAATTTTGAGCAGGGGAAGCTAACTCAAGTTCTCTTTCATGTACATATGAGAAAACGTATTACAAAAATATAGTCTTAAAATAAATAGTAGTCAATGTCAAGCCAGCAGTTCGAAGATTGGTTGGAACCTCGTAACACCAATAAGGCATGACCTCAAATGGTACGTAGTAAAATATGATTTCATGGTTTACACATATCTCTAACAAATAGACACGGTCATTTGTTTTTTAAATCGCACTTTTGTTCGTAAGTCAGTCTTGATAATAGAATTGTCCTAAAAATTCAAGTAAATTGGTGTCAGGAACTGTTATTTCACTCATTATTTATCATATCAGCCGCAATGCACACTAACACTTCAACTGAACAAACCCTCACGAAAGGGATAACTCGGAAACTTTCAATGTAAAAGCTAGCTTCTTCCGTGCCTTGCGACAAGGGTAGTTTAGTTACAAAGGGGTGGAGAATCTGCGGGATGGGTTACACAGAAGAATGAGTGAAAGAAACCAGTCTGCTTGGAAGCTGGCGTGTGCAGGCTTCTTGTTTACTGCTGCATCACAAATCATGCTGAGCTGCCGCATCACAATATTTAACGCATAAATATAAACTCTATTAAAATTAATAAATAATTTTGTTCATAAACTGCAGGTTTATTATGAAATTATTAACTGGGGAAGCTGAGCTTTTTAGCTTACATTGACGCTACGCCACTGCTGTTGTATCATTCATTTGACTCAGTTCTCTACAGTATAAAGTGCAAGTGAGTTTATCTACTACTTTTAACTAACTAAATTGGCCCCTGTATCTTCAACCTCAACGACAAAAATAAAATCATGGATTGCGATGGACGAAGCTTTCACTACAGATGGAAAAATAGTAATGTGTCAAGTGTGCGGTAAAAAAGTCGGGTGCTCTATGAAATCACAACTGGAGGGTCTTACCTACCCTATACCTGCCAGATATTGATATTAAATATTTTCATGATTTAATATATTTCGGTACATATTCAGCTTATTTTTCTTACATAAATATGTACATATTTCACATCTTGATATTACATAAAAATCCGTCCCTATTAATAACATTTCGCTTTCAATTTAGGCTATATGCAAAATATTCTATTTACAGCAGAAATTATCTTGGTAAACCTTCATGCATATTCGGTCAGACGATCCCTTTGAAAAATAAAATGACATTCATGATATATGTCAAAAAAACTTAGTTTTCTTCTTCCTCTTCAATATTTATTCAGAATTTGTAGAGAAACTCTATATCAATATTTGATACATGTTACTACTTAACCAAGGTCGGAATAGTATGGGACGGTCGGCGCTACTATAGCGAGCATTTTAAAGAACAAAATTCGACTACTTGAAATTTAATTAGGCGATTTAAAGAACAAAAGTTACACTAACTAAAATTAAGTTGAAAACTTTAAAGAGCAAAATTCTATTAACTAAAATTATATTGAGCATTTTAATGAAAAAAATTCTACAGGCTGAAATTTAATTAAGCTTTACAAAGAAATGTAGGGGAGAGTCGGGTAATATCGAACATCGGGTAGTATCTGACAGTGCATTTCTTTCATCTACCACCATATGGTAGTACCTGAATGACATGGTTACGTTTCTCTCTGCGGCATCACAGAAACGTAACCATGTCAATCAGCTACTATCATCGTGTGGTAGATGAAAGAAACTCACTGTCCGATATTACCCAATGTCCGGTACTACCCGACTCTTCCCTATTGTGTTAATTGAAATTTGAATAATTTAAAGAAAAGAACTCTACTGATTGAAATTTAATTCAGCATTAGTAAAAACAAACTTCTATTAATTAAAACTTAAATATCTTCCTCAGATACTATTGGGAGTATAGTAAAGGAATTTTTACAGCTTAATCTTGGCACTTATAGTGTTCAATAGACAACGGTTTTGAGAAAAATTTAACGTAGTTCTCCAAGTAATTAATTCTTTTTTTTTTCACAAAATGCGAATTTTGATAGCTTTTGTTGCTACGTTTTGAGGTTAATTTCTTTGTAAATTTAAATATAATAAATTGCCTGTGCTAAGTTAAGGACTAAGTTATAATAATTGTCCTCTGAACGTCTGAAGTAAATCTGATGGGTAGAAATTGAGAAAATATGCATTTTGCACAGAAAATACAAACTTACGCAAAATGACCTTCAAAAAATTTTATTTCATCTCAGATGCATACGGAGGATTGTTACAAAACTTTTTTTTACCTCTTTATAAATGTGCAGTGTAACAGATTATATTTCATATACCATTGGAAAGATGAAATTTAAGAGACTATAATATACCTAGTCGGTGATGTATACAACAGAGAGGGAAAGGAACTGGCCACCCTATCCCATTATCTCTTGACATAGTTACCTCATAAGTGGTTTCTTTTTGGTATCACTTGTGAGGTTCAGACTGTCTTCAGACAATTGATTGAACAACAATAATAATGCAGTGAAAAGTCAAAATGAAAATTTTCACTACTTTCAAGATAACTTTAAAAAAATTTAGTACGTTTCAGCTGCATGTGGCGAATTGCTACAAAAAATTCACCTCTTTAGAAGTGAGTAGTACGTATACATGTAAGTTTCATAAATCGTTGGAAAGAGGAAATATCAGGGGGGGGGAAAAAAAAAAAAAAACACACAAACACCACACACAAAAAAAAAAAACACACACACGCATACTGTTCTGCCCAAGGGCAAGTCTTTCACTGCAAATCCAGCATTCTCCAATATTTCCTATTTTCTGCCTTTCTTTTAGTCTCCGCATATGATCCATATATTTTAATGTCGTCTATCATTTGATAACTTCTTCTGCCCCAAACTTTTTTTCCGTTCAACATTCCTTCAAGTGCATCATTTCATCATGTCATGTTTGCAGTTTGTCTTGGGAAACAAATGCGGTAGCTTCCCGTTGCTTTCCGCGCACCACTCTCACTTTCGCATCTTAAAAGATCTTAGAGGGCCTCAGCGTGGAGATTAGGAGAGTGGATTTGACTAATTAGGCCCTCTGGACTTCACCGTAGTTCATCGCAAGGGTTAATTAATATCAGTTCTATTAGGATGTCCACACCTATGGAGTAACGGTCAGCGCGTCTGGCCGCGAAACCAGGTGGCCCGGGTTCGAATCCCGGTCGGGGCAAGTTACCTGGTTGAGGTTTTTTTCCGGGGTTTTCCCTCAACCCAATACGAGCAAATGCTGGGTAACTTTCGGTGCTGGACCCCGGACTCATTTCACCGGCATTATCACCTTCACATCATTCAGACGCTAAATAACCTAAATGTTGATACAGCGTCGTAAAATAACCCAATAAAATAAAAAATAAACCTATCAGGGTTTTTGACCCGATCAGAGACCGGGCAATCCCAGTTTAGGGTAGATAATATAGTAAAAAAAAAAAATGGAAATGTTAATTATCTTTCAAGGACCGGGTTCCCTTAACTGCGTTTCTCAAACTTTTTTGAAGTGGGGACCGCTTTTTAAAGTCATTACAGTTCCGCTGACCACCTTACTCTTATTCCCTTCAAAGGCAAATTTATTATTTTTGTAGCATATTTTAATATCAGTATACTTATAGCTTATATTAAAATGTAATTAAGGTTCGGTACTTTGGTCCTCTGTTATGAATTCGCGTGGTCCCTGGCTGGGTTACAGGCACGGCGCCAGATGTGCAGGGAAAAGGTGGCGAGAAACACCACGTTCATAGTGCTTGAAATCCCTCTTTTGTTGCTGAAAGTAGAGTGGGAAGTCGGTAGACAGGTAGGGTAATAAATGTAATAAAATGTCAGTGCTTGGAAGAAAGTGAAATTTGATTGTCATTTTCAAACTCTGACATTTTAAGCTGTAGTGTGATAAGCAATTCGTTTGAATTTTATTTTTTTTTTCTGTCTTCTATTGAAGGATCACAAGGGCAGACCTCGAGGACCACAGGTGGTACACGAACCATAGTTTGAGAAACGCTGCCTTAACTCACTGCACTGATTTTTCTCTCAAAAGGACCACATTAATTTAGTCCTCTTCCATACTGTATAAACATTTATACATTAAGTAATACTCGATTACATAAGTTAATAGAAAACAGTAGGGTATAAACACTTCTACTTATATCGTGAGTCAGTTTCAAGAAAAATCTGTATGAAGCTGGAAATGATTACAGTTTATCAATATCGGATGCAATGACTAAAATATATAACTAGGACATTTGCATCATAAAATATCACAAGATAATACAGTCTCACCACTTGTAATAGGGCCTAGGTCATTCACAGAGATAGAGAGGGAAACTACGGATTGCCAACTGCAGAGCTTTCATACCATGAAATGAGATGTGATAGTGTTTAGCAAATGTATGACTCAGAATTAATGAGGAAGACAGCAGCTGCAGCAATGTTTTTACTTTTATTGGCTCAGATATCATGAACAAAACCCTTAAAACTCTTGCGAAAGTACGATCCTGGCCAACCATATGGAATTTGTTTTACACGGCACAATTCCGATTTAATTAAAGTGCAAAATTTACAATTGTTCTAACTACTATAGGGAGGTTAAACAGTTTTGGAAACAGGAAGAATATATTAGACTAAATTCAAGGGAAGAGAGAACAGGAATGGCATGGTCGAGATTAGATATCTGGAAGCTCAAGAATAAGAGAGGGAACGTAGAGAAGGATAAATGTCCTTTATGTGGACTAGCTTAAGACGCAATGCATATTGCGTTAAAGTGTCAGGCAACGAATGATTTAAGAAACAGTTGGGTGGATAAAAAATTTCTACAAATAAACGCTATAGTAGCTTAACGCTAGCAGTCTGCATTAATTAGGAAAATTTCTTTTTAGAGTTAAAATTAGATGGGAAGAGAAAGTCAAATATGGAATTACAAATGTTGAGTAGTCGGACAAGATAGGGAACTACGAAAAGTAGTCAATGAAGTTAACAGAATAATTTTTATGCTCGACAATGCCGAAATATAGTAATTATACACCTGGTAGCAGCCCTTTAACGGACCTCATTAAAGTACACCTATTCATTAAAGTTCAGGTGTTCCACCAATCAGAAAATACCATTGTAGCAATATGAAAGCGCAAGTATCGATTATTCTCGGATATGCAATCGAATCACAAAGCACATTCCCGCAAATTCCTTTCACCAATTTCACAATAAATCACCTATATTTGAAATAAAGTCAGTTCTGTTACTATAATAATTAGCGTTAATTGTAAATAATATTCAAATAAATTCAATTTGTCATCTCGTTTTTCAATGTCTAATTCAATTTCTAGGTTATATAAAGATTAATGTTTATTTCACTCTCCAGATTATATCAAGGTCAATGTCGACATTTGTTTCTCGGAAAAAATCAATACTTTCGCGTCTGCGCACATCTCACAATTTACGAGGTATTGCACAAGGTCAGTTCCGCTCCTCAGTCAGATAAGAATAACATGAATACTTACGAATAATTTCAAGTTAGAAATATGGTCGAGCCTAAAAAGTCGTATGAAACTTGACTGTAATGGTAATTAAGACGCTCGTATGAAAATTATGAAACTCGCTTGCGCTCGTTTCATAAACATACTCGCGTCTTAATTACTACCATTATAGGCTCATTGCATAATGTACTATTAAGAGATTGAGTATAGAAGTGAAAAGGCTAAAGTAAGAGTTTTAAATACAAGAGCTATACTTATTATTATTATTATTATTATTATTATTATTATTATTATTATTATTATTATTATTATTATTATTATTAGGGTGTACAGAGGATACTTATAGGTTCAATATGCAGTAGTTCTTTTAATATTTGTATAGCCTAGAGAGTGATGGCGGATTAAGAACTGGAACACATCTAATCCGCCATGACGTGAACAAATATTGATGAAATAAATAAATAAATAAATAAATAAATAAATAAATAAATAAATAAATAAATAAATAAATAAATAAATAAATAAATAAATAAACAAATAAATAAATAAATAGTTCTAACTTGGCAGTGTTTTCAAGAATATTCAAAGAAAGCGTCTGTTCCAGGTATCATCACTGTTGGCAACGACATCAGCCAGCTGTTCGTCTCCATAGCCCTCAGTTATTACGCCGGCAAGGGGCACCGACCGAGATGGATCTCCCTGGGTATCTTCACCGTGGTGCTCTACTGCCTCCTGACTGCGCTTCCCCACGTACTTTACGGGCCGGGAGACGACGCCCTGTCTCTCACAGTTGAATACGGCGCAGTCGTCGACCAAAATGCCACGCAGGAAGTAATAAGTACGTATGTTATGTCTAGAAGGTTTTGTTAAACGTTTTTGCCACTTGATTTTATAACTACATCAAGCTCGATTTATGTCTTTCCCACTAATTACGCAGTTCGCAATCGACATGTCATATAAAACTTCACTTTACTTCATGAGTTTATATGAAAAAGTAGGCCTATTCTAAGCAATATCATGTTTTGCTATACAGGGTGCTTCAAAGACCGGTATCATCACTTCTTCTCGAAAACTAAACGAGGTGTTACTTACTTACCTACTTACTTACTGGCTTTTAAGGAACCCCGAGGTTCATTGCCGCCCTCACATAAGCCCACCATTGGTCCCTATCATGAGCAAGATTAATCCATTCTCTATCATCATATCCCACCTCACCTCAAATCCAATTTAATATTGTCTTCCCATCTACGTCTCGGCCTCCCTAAAGGTCTTTTTCCCTCCGACCTCCCAACTAACACTCTAAATATATTTCTGGATTTGCCCATACGTGCTGCATGCCTTTCCCATCTCAAGCGTCTGGATTTAATGTTCCTAATTATGTCAGGTGAAGAATACAATGCGTGCAGTTCTGTGTTGTGTAACTTTCTCCATTCTCCTGTAACTTCATCCCTCTTAGCCTCAAATATTTTCCTAAGCACCTTATTCTCAAACACCCTTAACCTTATGTTCCTCTCTCAGAGTGAGAGTCCAAGTTTCACAACCATAAAGAACAACCGGTAATATAACTGTTTTATAAATTCTAACTTTCAGATTTATTGACAGCAGACTGGATGATAATAGCTTCTCAACCGAATAATAACAGGCATTTCCCATATTTCTTCTGTGTTTAATTTCCTCTTGAGTATAATTTATATATACTGTTGCTTCAAGGTATTTGAACTTCTCCACTTCTTCAAAAGATAAATTTCAAATTTTTATATTTCCATTTCGTACAATATTCTCGTCACGAGAAATAATCATATACTTTGTTTTTCGGGATTTACTTCCAAACCTATCTCTTTACTTGCTTCCAGTAAAATTCCCTTGTTTTTCCTAATCGTTTGTAGATTTTCTCCTAACATATTCACGTCATCCGCATAGACAAGAAGCTGATGTAACCCGTTCAATTCCAAATCCTCTCTGGATACGAGGTGTTCATGAAAAAAATATTTCGTTACCTAAACCTGTAATATAACGAATCCAAAGTTCGGAAAAAGTTTTATTAAAACTTATTTCTTTTTAAAGGTACTATTCAAAGATACCTTACGCGACCTAGATTCCCGTTTGAAAATTCGAAGTTGACCCTGTTAACCTAATTCCGGTTCGATTCTCGATATTATAGGGTTTGGTAACGATTTTTTTTTTGCGAACACCCAGTGTAATGTAGTTTTAGAAACAAATTGGTGATACGGGTACGTTGAAACATTCTGTATATATCCTATCATACTACGTCATACTTAATGTTCAGTTGTACCATCATTGTTTATGTTTCATTAGGTTACGCTAAACTGTCATGTAATTTTATACTAGATTTTTTATGTTTTCGAATATATGTTATAATATTACGTCGCATTTCCGGCTGAAATATCTTATTTTGACGGAGAATGAAATGCATGCATGTTCCCATAGGTTCGGGAAGTGACTACAGTCGGCGCGGGGAAAGATTCGATTTGTTACTTGATTCTGGGGGTGTGGGGGTAGGTAGATATGCGCGGAAGGAAAAATTAGGGAATATGTTTATGTGATAACGTCGTGTTCACTCCCTCCTGTATATGGCGCCAGAAAGGCGAGTGAAGTATCCAGTTCTCATTGGCTAAGGAATCCGGAGAGTGAATGAGTGTTCAAAAATATACAAGTCGATTCTTTGTCTGCGGGGGCTATAGATTTTTTTTATTGTATATACCACCAGCTCAATCCTCATCTTATATCCTATCTGAAAATAATAATCCTGGGAGCGACAGCCCATAGAGGACCAAGGCAAACCAACTAATTGCTGGCTTCACGGCTACAGGTCTCTAGCCAATATGGGAATATTCTCTAGTTAGAACAATGATCCTCCCAGCCGTTGTAGCTGTTCGTGGAACCGGATTTCGCTACACACCATAGCACCGTTTCCATACACTGGCCCAAATTGTATAAGAAAATTCCTTTGCTATGAAGAATCGAACCAACGCGAGTCACCTGGAATGGAATGAACAAGTGAATCACACTTCCAAAAAAATATTTTCTATTATTCACTCATTAAAGCGACTGAAGCACTTTCTTCCTGACAAATTAAAATTAATCCTTGTACAAACACTCGTGATGCCACACTTTGACTACTGCGATATTATATTAAGTAACCTAAATGCAGGCTACAACGTGTGCATAATGCGTGCGTCCGTTATATTTGCAATATTCGTAAGTATGATCATGTTTCCCCGTCTTTCCAAACTCTGTCTTGGCTAAGGCTAAGCGATTGACGAGCCCTGCATTCTCTTGTTCTCTTATTTCAAATTCTGCGCACCGCAACCCCAATCTATTTGGCTTCTCGTTTTCAAAATTTATCCGCATATCATCAGCTAAGTACAAGATCTCATCATAACAATTTACTCATTATATCTTACCACAAGTCATCTTTATATTCTTCATCCTATACAGTTTCAGTTGCTAGAAATTGGAACTCGCTTCCGAGTGATGTAAGGGGTTGTTGGACAATAACTTCATTTAGGTCAAAATTACAAAAATTCTTGCTTAACAGATTAATTACTGATTAAAATTTGTTACTTATAATGAAACTAACATCTGTCCATTCTTATTATTACCATTAATTTCTCTAAATAGAATACAAAACCTCTAATGGCAAAATTTCATTACATTAATATTCTCATTACATAAATATATTTTAGATTAATATATTTTCTCCCTATAACATAGTTCTAGTGAACTTATATTAAATTAATTCTCATCATTTTACTAGCTATCTCGACTTAATTATAATTGATTGAATTAAATTATCCCATAAATTAAGTTATTACTTTATCTTATAGATTTATCTAAACTTAAATAAAAATGTACTAGTTGTTAAAACTTAACTGAAGAATCTTTTAAGTGTATTGTAAATATTCGTAATTTAAATATGTATTGTATTCATTAAGGCTGGTTGAGTGGAAGAGAAGGCCTTATGGCCTTAACTCTGCCAGCGAAAGTAAAACAATCTATTCTATTCCAGGCATGACGCCTTAGACCACACGGCTTCGGCGAAGGACCTCATCTGAGAATAGATGACTGGAATATGATAAAACATTTTTACTTAATGGCTTCTGTAAATTATGAAGAATTTTACATGCAAGGGTTTCGTCTTTAAGGCCAGTTCAAAAGGAAATAAATAATTAAAACTGAATGTTTATGAATTTCAGTCAGAGAGAGGAACAAGGTGCTGTGTGTCGAGAAAGGAGAAGAAGGAGGTTGTGATAATTCGGAAGGCAGCTTCTGGCCTCCCGCTATTCTGTTCATAGCCAACTTCGTGGCGGGCATCGGTGGCTCCCTCTACTACACGCTTGGCGTTTCATACATGGACGACAACATCCAGAAGGCCAAGACACCAGCCCTCATCAGTAAGTATATTCTTCAACAGAAGGAAAATAATTTTTAAACACAATTAATTAATCAATCAATCGTACCTGCTCTCTTTTTTTGTTTGTAAGACTATTTTTATTCTACGGCGATTTATTTCTACTGTGGAGGCTATTCGCCGATGAAGAAGGGATTTTAAATGAATCGAGAGCGCCGTTTTGGAAAGATATTATGCTTAAATTCGCTTGAAGAAACTAGGAAAGGCACAGGATATCTCAGAATAATCGGATTTCCTGAGCATGAAGTCACTTTCTTGCAGATAGACTGTAAATGGCCACCGGCGTAGCTCAGGCGGTAGTGCGTTTGCCTGCTGATCCGGAGGTGCTTTCGTGTGTGGGTTCGATCCCCCCTTGGACTCATTACCTGGTTGGATTTTTTCCGAGGTTTTTCCCAAGCGTAAGACAAATCCAGGTAATCTATGACAAATTCTCGGCCTCATCTCGCCAAATACCATATCGCTGTCACCAACCTAATCGACGCTAAATAACTTAGTAGTTGATATAGCGTCATTAAATAAACAAGTAAAAAAAACTCTAAATATTCAGTTCGGTGATGAAGTACTATAACTAAATTACTGAACCATGTCAAAACAGCAATAATAATAATAATAATAATAATAATAATAATAATAATAATAATAATAATAATAATAATAATAATAATAATAATAATAATATAGTCATTTTCTTGACACTCGGGAGGAAGTTAAACGCAGAATAAATATGGGAAATACCTGTTATTATTCGGTTGAGAAGCTGTCAAAGAATGTGAAAGTTAGAATTTATAAAACAGTTATATTACCGGTTGTACTGCATGGTTGTGAAACTTGGACTCTCACTTTGATAGAGGAACAGAGATTAAGGGTGTTTGAGAATAAGGTTCTTAGGAAACTATTTGGGGCTAAGAGGGATGAAGTTATAGCAGAATGGAGAACGCATTTTATTCTTCACCTGACATAATTAGGAACATAAAATCCAGACGTTTGAGATGGGCAGGGCATGTAGCAAGTATGGGTGAATCCAGAAATGCATATAGTGTTAGTTGGGAGGGCGGAGGGAATAAGACCTTTGGGGAGGCCGAGACGCAGATGGGAAGATAATATTAAAATGGATTTGAGGGAGGTGGGATATGATGTTAGGGACTGGATTAATCTTGCTCAGGATAGGAACCGATGGCGGGCTTATGTGAGGGCGGCAGTGAACATCAGGGTTCCTTAAAAGCCATAAGTAAGTAAGTAATAGTCATTTTTCTGTGAAGTGATAGACTTGCGGTTATTATATCATAGGTTACCAAGACATCATTCTGGAATGTGATAGTGTGGAAATAAAGATGCAAATGTAATGACATTTGTTTTTATTCACGATATGTTGCTATAACTGTTAGCGTCAATTTAAAACGTAAAAATTGCAAGCAATAAGCACCCATATTATAAATACCATAATAATTATAAGAAGTTAATTTTAATATGTAAAAATCGTTATGAAAGTTATTTTACACAAACATTAACGTAGACTACTCCTATTATTTCTGAAGTAATGCAAGGACAACGCAATGGATACCAACATATGAAATGTTAAATTAACAAAGTGACTTCAGTCTTTAAAAATACAGAAAAATCTGTTTGAGTAATAATTACACATATTTAAAAACTACATACAAATTAAGTTCGGAATCTCTCTGAAACACTGTACAATACTAAAAATTAATTTTTACATTAAAATATATATCAGTGGTCATAAAAATTGTTTACTTAATGGGATATCTGAGCCTGTTTACGTGGAAAAAATTATGCATTCTTGGCTTAACTGTACTTTATATCTACAATTAAACAGTTTTCTGATTTTGAACTGTTTCGTACCTTACTTCCATTGAAGTGAGACGTTTACGGAATTTCGAAACGAGTGCGTGAAAGGCACTTTCGTACTAATTACGTACACTATTTTTTTTTGGCACAACTACATGAAAATTCTATGTGAATTAATTAACCAATTAAATAAATCACAGACTATTGAGATTTTTGGAGGCCAGGAGTCAGGGTCTACTAATACTACAAATTTCTTTATAGTAGGTCTATTTATAACATCATGATTGTTGTGTAGCTATTAATTACTCCAGAATGAGTGTTTTAGATCAGTAAATTTTGGAATAGATTTAGACATATCTGAAATGTTTCTTGTGCACTTATCACTTTTTATTTTAAAAATTTGTGACAGCTCTTTCATGTATTTAATCCAGATTTTTTTCTTTTATTTAGGAAAAATTGCCCGTTTCTAAAATTCTCTTGAATTTGAAATTCGCGGCAAAATCATCAGGGACCGCCACTGCCATTTACATCATAACATTGGTAGTTGGTAAAACTTGTCATTCACCTTATTCCCTCCATTTTTAGTAAACAGTTGTGGAGTTTGTTACAAGTGTGGAAGGTTAGATTTATCTTCTTCTTCTTCTTCTTCTCCTTCTTCTTTTTCTTCCGGTTTCATGACTGCTGACGCCGTCTTCCGGAAACCAAACGCCAATCCTCCCTATCCATCCACTGCTCTGGTGTCAAATTTCTGGAAGTCATGGCAGTCTGTACCCCTTCCATCCACGTCTTTGCTGGACGACCTCTTTTCCTTCTTTCTGTCGGTATCCATTCCATAATTTGTCGTGGTAGTCGTTCCTCTGTCATTCTCTTTACATGTCCATACTATTGTAGTCTTTTCTTCTCTATAACGTCAATAATGTCTGGTTCTTCCTCTACTTTCATAATTTCTTTTATCTGTATATTTTTTTACTCTTTCATTTCTTGATTTCACTTCTGATCTTTTTAAAACATCCATTTTTGTAGCCAAAATTTTATTTTGTCCCCTTGTAGAAATTTGCCATACAAGATTAGATTTATTCCTTGATAAAAAAAAAAAAAGAGTGAAAGTGAGTCGAAATTCAGTGAGTATGGACATAAAGTCACAGAATGGCTTGAGATAATATGTAACTCTATTTCATAATTCATTGTCAAAAGTACATCCATTCTGAAGTAATTCATTTTTTTCTTACAAAAATGTAATTTATCAATAATATTTAATAATAGAAACATTGTTGCATAATCCACAGTTTGAAAAATAAAGAAATTGGGTTTGCAGTAAAAAAACTTCATTTTCCCAGAGATTTGGTTCCTGTATAAAAATCAGGAGGTTTTACATAAATATAAGGACAAGAGTGAAACATCTATTTTGAATGGGTGTCCTTAAACTTTTGGTAGAAACTGTAACCCTGTTCAGAAAAGCTAGAAATATGTTTAATTTAAGTATGTGAAAAGAGACCAGATCAAAATATAACATTATAGAAATCGGAGCCCTAAACATGACATTTTTGAAGGAAGTTCTAGGGCAAGGAACCTCCAGCATACTTATCTTCTCTTGTAATGTCTCCCATTTATTTCCTTGGCATAACAGATTTACTACGGACATCCCAGATTGATTTCCTGGCTACTGGGTGACGAGAGCATGCCTGTACTTGTGATCCAAGAGTATTCCGTTGGGATAGGACGCCTCATTCCTCCGGCGGCAATTTCGGCCTATTAGCATAGCTCACTTCTGGAGGCCATTTACAAATGGTAGACATGACGTCACGCGGTGATGGCGTGACTTTCAATTGGCTGATAGCTGAACCACATCTTTTGTGTTGTTCTGCCACACAGAGCCGAGTGGAGGCCGCGATTGCGCTTTTTCCGTCGCTCAAACGATCTGTGCTGTTTATGTTAAACGTGTCCAAGTTCGATTCTCAGCCAAGAAGTCGTCACAACAGCGCCAAGTTACTGTTAGCACAGTGAATGAATCATTTCCTGTAATATTTTCTTCTTGTTCTTTCTCATTCCCATCATTTCCGTCTTGCCTTCCACTTCATTTCTGTTCTTCTCATTTATCTGCCCTCTTTCTTTCTTCGCCTCCGTCTTATTCTACGAGTATTTTTCTTTTTTCCTTTAATTTTATATTCGCCGGTCTCTTCCATTATTTCATCATGTCTTCTTCATTCTTCTCTTACAATATTACTTTCCCTTATACCTTTTCTCCTAATTTCCATTTTATCTTCCAATCAGCCTTTTACTCTTTCTACTCAGTCTTAACTTCATACTATTCTTCCCTTCCGTAACACAGGATGAATCGTAAGTAATGTAATGTAATTAATTTCAGGGTTTGGAATTGAACGGGTTACATCAGCTTCTTGTCTATGCGGATGACGTGAATATGTTAGCAGAAAATCCACAAACGATTAGGGAAAATACGGAAATTCTAGTTGAAGCAAGTAAAGCGATAGGGTTGGAAGTCAATCCCGAAAAGACTAAGTACAGTATATGATTATGTCTCGTGACCAGAATATTGTACGAAATGGAACTATAAAAATTGGAGATTTATCCTTCGAAGAGGTGGAAAAATTGAAATATCTTGGAGCAACAGTAACAAATATAAATGATACTCGGAAGGAAATTTAAACACAGAATAAATATGCGAAATGCGTGTTATTATTCGGTTGAAAAGCTTTTATCATCCAGTCTGCTGTCGAAAAATCTGAAAGTTAGAATTTATAAAACAGTTATATTACCGGTTGTTCTGTATGGTTGTGAAACTTGGACTCTCACTTTGAGAGAGGAACATAGGTGAAGGGTGTTTGAGAATAAGGTGCTTAGGAAAATATTTGGGGCTAAGAGGGATGAAGTTACAGGAGAATGGAGAAAGTTACACAACGCAGGACTGCACGCATTGTATTCTTCACCTGACATAATTAGGAACATTAAATCCAGACGTTTGAGATGGGCAGGGCATGTAGCACGTATGGGCGAATCCAGAAATGCATATAGAGTGTTAGTTGGGAGGCCGGAGGGAAAAAGACCTTTGGGGAGGCCATGACGTAGATGGGAAGATAATATTAAAATGGATTTGAGGGAGGTGGGATATAATGATAGAGACTGGATTAATCTTGCTCAGGATAGGGATCAATGGCGGGCTTATGTGAGGGCGGCAATGAACCTCAGGGTTCCTTAAAAGCCAGTAAGTAAGTATTCCTTGAGATATTTCAAACAAAAAAGTTAAATACAATTTTGCTAGTTTTTGCTTCTTTTCTGAGATAAAAATTGTTTTATATTAAACATTTGATAGCGGTTTTGGTAAAGCTAATGGTTTAATTCTCAATGTACTTAGTCAATTTAAGACAGCAGTGTAGAGTACGATTATTTAATCCTGACAATCGCCGGAGATGTGCGCCTGGGTCAGGCTAGTCCATTTAGTTACGCCAAGGGGTGTTTGGGTTATTCACTCGCTTGCCTTCGGAGCGATCGGATGTCATGCTTGCGGTAGAGCAGTATGTTTCCAGTCCAATTAAGCTGTACTGCAACGTCTTTATCTCTACTCCGGAATTCTCCCCACTCCTCCTATTACTTCCCCTCTTTCGCGTCGGTAAGCTATCAGGACTAAATAATCGGTTTGTACTATGATAAAAAAGTTTTCAAAAATTTTAGTTTTGTCCTTAAAATGTGCAGAAATATAACCCGGAAAAATGTAACATTATAAAATTGCTTTGCAGACCGAAAAATTACATTTGTTCGGATCAAATTTTTACGCATTTAAACTATGAAACTAAAATTATTTCATTCATGTATTATTATAATAGGCCTACATTGCTTCTTAAATTGACTGAGCATATTGGAAATGAATCGATGGCTTTCCCAAAATAGTCTAATTATGAAATGTTTCTCACAAAACAATTTTTATCTCGAAAAGAAAGCAAAAACGAACAAAATTGTATTAAACTTTTAGTTTGAAATACCTCAAAGAATAACCCTATTAAATTAATGACATTAGTTACGGTTTAACCTGTATATTTTTTCCTTTTATCTTACTTTTCTTCTCTTCCATTGTATCTTCTCCTCTTCTTCTATTCCGTTATATCTTCTTTTTCTCCCCTTCTGTCATATTATCTTCTCATTTTACTTCTCCCACTCTCGTGTCTTCTTTCTTCTCTCTCTCTCTCTCTCCTTGTCTTCTATTGTAACTTCCTCTTTTTCTTTCTTCTGTCTTTTCTTTTATTCTCATTGTCTGCTTCCCTACTCCCTTGTATTTCTTCTGTTCTTTTTGGACATATTCTTCCCTACTTCATATCCTGGGAAAGTGAATAAGTATTCTAATAAGCGCACACATGAATCATTGTTTGTAACAATGCTGTTTTCCTAACAAATTCCTTAAAGTTTCCATGGTTATCTATCACATTTAATGTGCGAAATTTAGAAAGATCAAGGATTACTTTTTATGAGACGCCTCTACTACTCTCCCATAATACCTCATGTATTATGTTCTTTCAGAATTCAAGATAACTGTAGACTTCTTAGAGCAGGTGTAGACTCGAACATTTAATTTCATCGTAAGTTTTCAATTAGCGATAGGACAACGAGCCAATTGGAGTAAACTGTTGAGGATTAATCTAATTCTAAAGATTTAATTTCGTTGTGAACATTATCAAGTATCTAGGAAGAACATGCTGGTAACTGGCCAACGTTACATAGGCTACTTCACGAAAGACTAAATGACCAGTTAAGGGAACCAGGTAGTGATTGGGGGTCAAAAATCCGATTATTTATTTTGCGTTTAAAAAAAAAGTAAAAACTTCCTGTTTAAAACAATATAAATATTGTGGGAGGTATTTCTGCAGATAAGCCATTCAAACGGCCTCCTTAAATTTGGCGGTGCATGTAATTCATATATCTTTTTTTTTTAATGGAGTTTTCCATAAGTTGAAATTTTTCAAACTTAAGTGCATTTTTTTCTGAAACTACTGAATCAGTTTATATGAAATTTTTACAGTGTTTTCTGCAGCCTGTGTTATACATAGTAGACCTACGGGTTTAAGAATATCACACACATAACACGAAAAAAAATATATATATGCATTAAAAAATTGCAAAAAATGTTAAGCAAAGTTCAATATTTTTTCTGTTTCACTAGAAGTGAAATATTTAACTAAATTTTGCTTTAGAATTTACAATATACATTACTTGATAACTTAAAAATATACAAGATATATGAGTGAAAAATGTAACAAGTAATGTGCACCTGAAGAATTAGGTACACTTATCAAAGTGGGAAAACAGGTTATCAGTTAGGGCCTTTCTTTTGCACTTGGATTTGAAACTAATTAGTTGTCTTATATACCAATGAATTCAGAATGATTGATTGTACAAGCCTGGAAATTTTTATTCCACTCTGAATACTAAAAGCCTAGAAATATTGAACTAAACGTTTGTACTGAAATTTTTTAATAGCACAGACATCACTACCCACTCCCCTTAAAGGGATGTTTGTAATTTATTATAAAAACAGTTTCTATTGTTTGTCTTTATTTTCAATAGGTTTCTCGTATTTCCTGCGGATGTTGGGTCCCGCTATCGGATATTCGCTGGCATCCCTGTGTCTCAAGTTCTACATCTCGCCAACCCTCACCCCCACAATCGGAACAGACGATCCTCGATGGCTCGGAGCGTGGTGGTTCGGTAAGTTAACAGTATTGTATGATACGTCACAACACTTTATTATCTACACAATATATTATTCACTGTCTCTAATCTGTTTTATTGCAAAAAACTGAGTATAACTTCTCGGTGCTTGACACGGAACTAAACTAGAAGGTTAACAGTTTTAACAAACCGGAAACACCTGAATTTAAGCTAAATATACAGAGAGTGGAAGGTGTTCAGTAATAGTCCTTTTGAAGGAACAATCCTAAGCATATTTTGAATGGAAAAGTCCTCAACCATTTTGTTCATTTACGTTTAGATTTTTCAGAAATAATCATTTTACATGATACATTTTGATCCCATTATCTTTTAAACCCATTTATAAATATAGGCATATATTTACATACTTCTCGGTTCCAACAAACAATTTTGTACAATTTTTCAGGTACGTTTACGGTTTAACAGTTTTTCAATACTCTTACGAAATAGATGTTTAGCAACGCTGTTACCAGAAACGTGCTTCAACCTAAGATCTGACTGCCACCCACCTCGTGATATTTCTAAACGTTGAAAAATTCTGCTGTATTTATTGGGATGTTGCATTTCTTTTTCTAGAAACAAAGTTGATTTCCAACTAAATGAAAAAAAATAACACAAAATGGCAAAGGAAAATTCTGTTGTTTTTTTAAATAAATCTAAAAAATTAAGAAAATCCACCATTTTTTTTTTTGTTTTTATGCTCGTAATTATATTTCAGCATGCAGACGATATACTATTAATAGCAAGATCAAAGAAAGCATTAACTGAAAAGCTCGAAACTTTAATGGAAGAATAAGCACGATATGGATTAATCATAAATACAAAGAAAACAATTTTTTTTTAAATGTTCAAACAAAAATAATGAACCAGAAAACTTACAGATGGATAATACTATTTTTGAAGGAGTAAAATCCTTCAAAAACTTGGGATCAATAGTAAACGACGAAAACAATATTGAGGAAGAAATAAACAATAGAATTGTTATGGCAAATACAGCATATTTCGCAAATCTCAACCTATTCAAAAGCAAATACGCATCCAAACAAGCAAAATTAAGACTATATTTAACAGTAATAAGACTAAATGCAAGTGAAACCTGGAGCCTAACTGAATTGTCTAAGCAAAAGCTCCTGGTTTTTGAAAGGAAAATACTAAGAAGGATATTTGGCCCAATAAAGGATGCAAACGATGAGTGGAGAATTAGAAATAATAAAGAGTTAAACATTTTAATGCAAAACCAACACAAAGTAAACTATATCAAAGCGCAAAGGATGGCATGGTTTGTCCATATCAATCGTATGGACGTAGGAAAAACAGTTAAGAAAATATATAAATGGAACCCCATCAGTTAAAGAGCAAAAGGAAGACCAAAAAGTAGATGGAAGGAAAACACTGAATGTAAAGAATTGGCCAAATCTTGTTCATAACAGAAAAGAATGGCGTAAATTAATTGAGAAGGTCAAAATTTCGACGAAGTTGTACACCTACTGAAGAAGAGAAGAAGAAGAAGAAGAAGAAGAAGAAGAAGAAGAAGAAGAAGAATTATATTTCAGACTGTTTTAAAAAATCTAACCATATAATCAAATGTGATCAAACATACGGTGCGTGAGTTGAGAGAAATGTTTCTTTTTTCTTTTCTTTTCTTTTTTTTTTTTTTTCAAAGCTGTTTTCTCGAGTTTAAAATTCTAAGTAGTTTATTGAAAAAAAAAAAAAAAAAACGCTCCTTGCACAACAGTTGTCAGATTGGTCTGAAACTTCTCACAGAGGTCAACTAAAAATTTTGGAAAGTTTGACGCAAGGGCCTTCTTAGCGACATCAATATAAAATAACTTATATTTCAAAAAATATAATTTCAAAATTATTAGTTATAATAGCATCAAATTTTGTACAGGTGATAGTATTGTAGGACTCTTTATGCAGTTTAAATTTCACAAACATTTTTAAAGAAAATTGTGGCAGTTTCAAAAATCATATGTTTTCCCTTAAGCCTGAGGAATTAGCCTGGGAAGTTACTATCATTGAACACCTTCCACCCTATAAAGTTATCACGAACACAGAAAAAGCTGCATTAATAGAATATATAGGTTTTGAAAGCAAAAACAACACCTTTATCTTATTTTCTGCACACCATTAGAATGTGTACAAACTTCTTGTAGATGAAATTTTTTTTTTTTTGCTGTACGTATTACCAGACGCGGTAGTGATCTTTCTGCTCAAACAGGGGTGTCAGACATTCTGATTCAAAGCCAGTCGTGGCTCTCTCCAAAGCAATACGTCTCCTACGAAAGCCGCAATTGTTCTTATGTAAGCGGAATATAGAGGAGGAAAATAGATCGACTTCGGCTATGTTTGGCACTGCGTTTTAGCGCAATTTCCAAATTTATAATACTTCGATCAAAGGAATTTAGTAATACAGCGACATCGTTTTATTTTTATCAACATTTTTAATATTAACCTGGCTATACCTTTGGATCAACGCCGTTGTCTACCCTCTTCCACGGCTGGAGTTCGATGATACTGGCATAATATACAAACAAATCACTTTACTAAGTATAGGAGGGAAGAAAAGTAGTTCATCCATTTACGTAAACTAGGAAATATCGCGCTTTTGAGTTTGATAATTTTCATTAGGTTTTTATTTAATCAAAATACAGTATAGTATTAACAATGAATGTTTTTACTCATGAACTGAGGTGTCCATATTGATGTATTCATTATGCAGAGTATATTACACTATCTACAGCACATTAGCGTACACTACAGAGAATGAAGTTAAATTGAAAAATAATCATAATATGGATATTTAAACACATTTTTGCAAATAGTGGCCGTTCATTTCGATACAGGCTTCAGTTCTAATGTGCATATTATCGCACTATAGACTATTGTACCTAATCCCAATTACCAGTTTCGTTCTTCGTAGTCTACTAGTAACTCATGTTGAAATAATTCTGTACCTACTCTATAAAAGAGTATCTTACGTACTGTAAATTCAATCTTCACTTCTGCCTGATCCGAAAAGATAAAATTACTCAGACATGCTATCTACTGTCCTTCCAAGTGGTTATGTCGCAGGGTCGTAGAAAGGGAGGAAATCACGTGACAGTTAATTACTTAACGAGGCCCTTTTATTTAAGTTGTTTTAAACAGTTGTATAATATTACGTAGACGTCCAATTCATAACAGAAATTAATGTTCTCACAAAAGAGCTAAGACGACAGCCCAGTCACTAGCTGGCGAATAAAATCAGGTGGGGGAAACCGGGAGATACGACCTGTGCGAAAATGATTCAATACTGAAAGCTCTTTCGTCACTGGAAAACGCGAACATATTTTTGGAACGTACTGTTTACTATGACCGTAAGGGGATCTTGGATCTGCGTGGAGGACGGTTGAACTTCATTAGTAGAAGGGGTGGGAGTGAAGTACATTCAAAAACTCAGGTATAATAAAAATTGAAGTAAAAATAAAATGATGTCCCTGCATTAATATACAGCATATGTATTGAGTAGGAAAGTCGTTGGAAATTAAGGTATTGTGAAGTTGTCATCAGCTTCTGGAAAACTTTGAAGATGGATATCAGTTCCCCTTTCATTCAGCCACGTCCACAAATCGAATGACTTCGGTTTGTTTCCTTTGGCCACTACCACGGAAGTGTCTGCTTAGTTGCAATCTATATAACAACTGGCTCGGCGTAGCGTTTCAGTATGACAAAACTGTGCTAAAATAACGCTCTTACCATACACATTGGCGACTATAAAACTGAATAACTGACATAAACCGAAAATTACAGGATGTTGCACTAAACTTCAAACATTAAGAAGAACCCCCCACCGCTATGTGAGCTAAACTTTGACGTGAGATAAAGAAATATATCTTAATTCTTGGCGTGGCAGCGATATCTTCGCCGTCTCACTACATAATTCCGTTAATATTCTTACACCTTTACGATATTTTGATATGCCCACCACCACTGTGCCAATAAAAGCATAACTGACCTTTCGATGTGGCTGGTGCCTGTCCATAGGTTGGATCGTGGTCTCCATTGTGCTCACAGTACTGGCGTCGCTGGTCGCTCTGTTCCCCAAGACGTTACCACGAGCTGCAGTAAGGAAGATGATGGCTCTGGAAAGAGAAAAGAGCGTGTCAAAGACAGAACCAGAACTCCCAGCATCCATTTCAGGTAAGAATGTGTCAAGAAAGTCACAAATTTAGATTTACGGTAATATAGAATTGTAACAGGTCTGTCTTACAGATATATGATGGATGAATAAATATCATATCATATATCATATCATATCATATCATATATCATATAAAACCATATCATATCATATATCATATGATATTATATCATATATCATATGATATCATATATCGTATCATATCATATATCATATCATATCATATCATATCATATCATATCATATCATATCATATGTCATATATCATATAGTCTATCAAAAATACATATATTATACATAAAAATTGAGATAATTTTGAATTGTATTCTCATAGTTATGAAACAAAAGGTATGAATTCTTTAAAATTGTTTGAACGAAAATGCAACACTACTACAGTATTTAGTCATAGTAGTAATTTAGGCCCAAGAATATATAACAAATTCATATTTAAATATCTTAATCTTGCAAATTCTAATAGTTCTAGTAAGCTTATTAAATTAAAAAAGTTATGTATGGATTTTATAAATAATTAAAATTTTTAAAATTAGATTTATATATTCTTATTGTTAATTGATGAACTAGTGGACTTACTCGTCACTAGTTCATCAATTAATTATAGTCAAGTGTTAAAAGTGGTGTACGCAAGATTAAAAAATGGATTCTTATTGTGTAGTAGACATAAGACAAATTGTATTATATACTTCTTAATTTAAATTCAGGAATCCGCCCCTGAGCACGAGTTCTACTCTTTTAGGGATGAGCTAATTTTCATCTGTTTATATTATATTTTATGTTACAATTATTAGCAAAATAAATAAATACAAATGTCATATCATATCATATCATATCATATCATATCATATCATATCATATCATATCATATATCATATCATATCATATCATATCATATCATATCATATATCATATCATATCATATCATATCATATCATATCATATCATATCATATATCATATCATATCATATCATATCATATCATATCATATCATATATCATATCATATCATATCATATCATACCATACCATACCATACCATACCATATCATATCATATCATATCATATCATATCATATCATATCATATCATATCATATCATATCATATCTGCATATAATTTGGCTATGATATCTATACTTAACTATTTTTCATTTATTTTATTTTGTATTTTTCATGTATATTTATATCTGTGTCTTATTTAGGTAGTATCTATTTGTCTCTTTTTTTTCTCATTTTCCATTTTAATTTGTATTTACACTTGTATCTTGCATTTGTATCTGTTTCATCTCTTTTTTTCATGTTATATGCAATTCTATGTTTTTTAAACGAATATCTGTATTGTCTATTGCAATTGGGGCTTTGCCCTGTTATAGACATAAGTTAAATAAATAAATATCATATCATATATCATATTATACCATACCATATCATATCATATCATATATCACATCATAGCATATATATCATATCATTTCATATTATATTATATATCACATCACATCATATATATCATATCATAATTACATATCATATCATATATCATATCGTATCATATCATATATCATATCATATCATATATTATATATCATATCATATCATATCATATCATATCATATCATATCATATCATATCATATCATATATCACATCACAACAATAAACTAAATTAAGAATGACTTATCAAGTGTTGATGTTTCAGACATGAAAAAAACGTTCTGGCGGCTGATAACGAACACGACTCTGATGTGCAACAACCTGGCCAGCGTGTTCTACTACCTGGGCTACATGCCCTACTGGGTCTTCATGCCTAAGTACATCGAAACGCAGTACCGCCAGTCTGCCTCCACGTCTAGTCTTATTACAGGTATTTCAAACGATGTTGTTGTCTAATGTGCTGCAACTAACACTCAAGTAGGCAGAGTTTTTCAAATACCCTAATTACGATTGTTCAAATAATTATTGTTTAATTTAATTGCAATATGATGGTTGTGATTGTTTTAGTAGGTAAAATTCTATATTTCCAGTTAATCGCACAATAAATTTCAAGGACATGTTTTGGCCAATTTCGTGATTTCTAGCTATAACTGAGCCGAGGTCAGAAAAACTCCAGGTGGAGCAAATATACCCGCAATGCACAAGGAACTGAATGAGACGTGCACGGAAGAATGCAAATCCGTGCGTAGTGTTGCACAGTAAAGACAGACGATTAAGAATAATAATTGTTATAATTTCAAGGCATAATTAACATAATTATTTAACTATTATTGCTGTTGGTTGGTTTCCAGTGCTCTGGAACTTGACTATGATGCCATTCGCCTGCGGGCTTTCAAATATTTTTCAGATATATCTAAACCATTTAATGCTGGGCAGATTTGAACATGGGTGCATACAATTATCTTGACACAGCGTGTAGTGTGGAGATTCTAACAGGTTCGTTCAATCTGTGAATCTGAGCTGCGATGCAGTCATGGCCAGCAGTGTTGCCAACTCAGAATTCCATTTACCGCTGCACAAGCTTAAAAAAAAAACCACTAAACTGTAGTTAAAAAACTCCAGATTTTTCTTAACACATCATTTCCAAATTTGAAATACAAACTATATAGTTTTAGGAACTGGAGAATTTTAGTTTTCAAATTTAAAAAAAATTCTAATATTTATAATACTCTGGAAATTTAAATAACACTCACCTCTGCCCAGAAGCTTGTTGTGAATGGCAATTTTATGTTGTCGAAGAACAGAAAAACACTCGCTACTCTTCTTGTGTGTATAATTATCAGCATGGGTAATTAAATCTGAATATTTTGCATTTAATATCACCTTACACCATTTACACCGAGCTTTCGAAATATCACCGGTAACTTCTTCTACCCAATCTTTCAACACATTGTTTTTTTTAACACATCTCTAAACTTTTGTACGTACGTAGTTTTATGCGGCATATTTCTTCAAAATTTAATGAAGTAGATCAAGAATATACTGGACACTTCGGATATAATCACATTCACAATCACACCAGTCGGTTCGAAATCTGATTTCACACTGAGCTGGAGACGTGTCTGCTAACAATGAGTCTGGTTTTAAGTTATATGTATATCTCTGTTACATAAACTATAATGCGGAATGATAAATTAAATAATAACCAGACATCGGATTCTAGGGCAAATGCCTATTTTGTTTCTTTGGGAGAAAAGTAAAAATAATTATTAATATTTGTGTTTCATGGAAATTGAAAGGTATTTAAAGAGTTTTATAGTGCCCTAAAATGCCCTAAAACGGTTATTAGAGCCTAATTTGTTAATATTCGCCTAAAAATGCCTAACTCACTGTAAAGTTTCGCATTTTACTCTTACTTTTTATAATTTATACATGCATTCACTGCGAAATTTAAGGCATTTAAAAAGTGGAAAGTTTGCTTCACACCGGCCATGAAACCATTGATAAAGGAAACAAAATGTTTTGAATCTCACGACACTCGCAATAGATTTCACCGAATTTAACATGTTTGGAGGCATAAATGCCGACAAAGAACCAACCTTAGTTTTGAAGCAGGCAACAATCACAACATGTGCTGCTACCGATTTAGAGATATACTATACTATAAAAATGACTGTTTTCGGTCTCAAACCGATTAGCTGTACTGCCCTTCAGAGTGTCATAATAAAATCACAATTTTTGGAGAAAGAGTGTTTTTGAAATATTTATGAAAAGTCGTAAAACTGCGAATTAGTAGGGTAAACCGTTACAAAATATTTAAAAGAATGGTCCTCCTAGTGTTAACACTACCAGGAAATGCAACAATAAGTGGAACTTTGTATTTTTGCGCCTGCTTTCAAAATGATTCTCAGTGACAAAAGGCAAAGGTTAACTGTGGAGAATTTAGAAAAAATTCTGGTGGTGTACTGTGCAGATAATTATAATAAAGTCTGAGAATGGAACTGAATTTCAATAACTTAAAATGAGTAATCTTGATATCAATAATCATTATTTCATTAGTTTCAATATATTAAATTTGTGCAGCTCTGTTTATAAATATAATATAGTATTCTTTTTTAATGTTTCAACATACGTTTTTGTGCGTATTTTAGTGTATAACTAAAAATTTCAGTGAAAGAAATAAGTATGATACCTTGATGTGCCTAAAATGCCTATTTTCATTAAAATAGAGCCTAATTTTACAAATTTTGAGCTTATTTTAGGCGCCTAAAACTGCAATTTTTAGTGCCTAAAAATCCGATGTCTAATAATAACCTATATCATATATCATAAATGAAAAAAAAAAATAATTCAGTTCATTATCTCTATTCTTTATGATTAAATACATCAATTCGTTTACAAAAACAATGCATACATTAGATTAAGAGATTAACGAATGCGGAATACCTATTTGTACAACAATGGATGAGGAAAGAAATGGACGTGGTTGCACCAAATCGAGTTAACATAAAACGTTGATATTGTATATTCGCACAATGAAAAAGTGTGATAATACCATAATAAACTCTGGTTTATGGTTAACTAACATTGTCCGCAAGTACATATAAAAAAATATAACATCTTTACAGAAAAAAAACTTAAAAATATCATCTCTCTCTGCATCACAAAAAAACGCCAAATAAATAGCTAGTCGCTGATGGTAAAATTCTGTAGCTGACCATAGTCCTTAAAACACCAGATTTAGCTACAAAACCGCTGACTTGGCAACACTGATGGCCAGTAAGAAGCCGAATAGCTGCAACAGATGATTTTCTGGGACAAGCTGAGACAAGCTTATATGAGTTCTCACTATCTTTTTTCTGTTGATTGGTCTTTGTTGACATTTGCATATTCTTCTTTGAATTTCTGTGATATAATTAATTTTGCAGAGTGGTATGATGATACGTTTGGTGGTTTTGTTATTAGTGTAGTTCCTTTCTTTCGCCAGTGAATCTGCTTTTTCATTTACTATGAGTCAATAGAGTGCTGAAATCTATTGGAGTGTGATTCTTTCGTTTAGTGTTTTAATGATGTCCAATTCTGTACTAAAAATTAAACCCCGAAACTAATTCAGATTCGCCTTCAGCAAAATCGAAAGGATTACTTGCTATAAATTAGTTTAAGAGACGATTATTTACTCTCAGTCATCTTAATACCGCTATAAAATCTGTTGCTATTGTTAATGTTCATGTATGGAATATTTTATGAGTCATAATATAGTTCTGGCAGTCCTTAATTCGGGGGTTAAATTATCATAAAAATCTATCTTGTTAATTGTGATCTTCTATTGTTACACTTCATTCCTGACCCTTGATTGGAATTTGGACTGTGGTTTCCAGAGATCTTATGATAATTTGGTCATTGCACTTCCATTATATTCCTCAGACATCGCTTTAATTAAGGTTTGAAGGCTCTGGATAATATCCTGAGTCACCTTCCACACACAACTTACTGTCATATAGTAACACCGACAAGCAAACATTTTCATGGTGGCAGATAAAGTTTATTTTTTTCCCTCCACCATGTTAACAATGTCAAAACAAGTCCTTATACAAGTTTTGGCGACTCCAGAGCAATTACGGGGGCCCAGAAAGTAAACTTTCCTGGCGTCGTTTACAGGAAGAAAACACAATTTAATGGAAATACTTATTGGAACAGATACAGATATTGTTGAACTATTTTTCAACATATTCTCCACCGGAATTCAGGCATTAGTCATACTGTTGGATCAACTTTCATATCCCTATTTCGTAGAAATCTGCCACCTAGGATCGGAACCAGTGTGTGACACCCATTTGTACCTTTCTGTCGATCCCATGGTATGACAAATTTCTTAGTTTCGGTTGGGAATATGTTGAAAAATAGCTCAACGCGGTATCTGTTCCAATAAATTTTTTCATGGAATTGTATTTTCTTTCTGTAAACGGCCCCACGAAATTTTGCTTTTTGGAGGCCCTCATAATTGCGCTCGAGTAGCCAAAATTTGTATAAACACTTGTTTTGACATTATTAACTTAGTGAAAGAAAAAATTAACTTTTTTATCTGCCCCCATGAGAATGTTTGCTAGTGACTTCCAAAATGTCTTCGTTGGAGATGATGTTTAACCACTATACTTCCATTCTACAGTATATGCATCAGGAATCGCGTTAATGAAGGTTTGAAGGCTTTGAAAAATGTCGTGAAACACCTTCCACGTCTCGCTGTTGTATACATGAACATAAGAGTCAGTGAGTTTTCCTACATAGAATGCATACGTCTTAGAAATATTTATTAATTCTACTCAGTTTGTTTTGATAAACCATAAAAACTACAACAACATTTAAATAAGGAAGCAATGCATAACCTTCCGTGAAATTACTCTTGATTGAGAATTCCCTAGTTACTTTTAACTGATTCCCGTCTGTTCGTTGCAGGTACCGTGGGTTTGGTGTTCTCAGCCTTCGGAATACTTATCTCAGGCCTCGTTATTTCCAAGTACAAACCACGTGCGAGGTACCTGGCCGCGTGGAATGTCATCGTGAGTGTCATCTCTGTGCTCGGCATCATTTCCTACGCTTTCCTGGGTTGCCCAGCCAGTGACAACCATGGAGCTCAGCTGCCATCCGGCGAGTAAGTCAATTATGATGAGACAATACTGAAGTGAAACTTTTTAGGCAGGGTACGAGTCGAACGCTATGAAACAAAATTCGGTGACGGACGTTATAAGAGGGCTTTGCGTGCTATTGCTGCGGGATTATGTACTCTGCATAAATAAAAGTTGTTGATGTTTGCAGTTTTTCACTAATTTACACAAAATAATGCATAAGTTGGTGGAAGTGGGCTGTTATCGGGCAGTGAGTCTTCTACAGTCGAAATCAATGAGTCAAATTACATTGTTGAGAAGTTATGTGCTAGAAAATCTGGCGAAATCAGAAGCTGAGCGAACGAAAACGTGGCGTGAAGGAAAGCATGCAAATGAACAGTCGAAGATCGAGAAAAAACAAAAAAGAGTTGCACTGAACGAGTGGGAGAATGCAGGGCAATGAATTGTTTCATTATTAATTCTTACATTCTGAAGACTATTGAGTATAAGTGTGTTAAATTTAATTTTAAATTATCGTCTTTCTTTGCATTAACATTTAAGATGGAATAAACAGACTTTGAAACGGCTCTAGGGCATGTTAAGGTATATTATTTTTTTTACAAATTTTAACAAAGAGAAGTTTTTAAAGTTTCAAAACATTTTTATTGGATATTTCATTTCTTTAGACTATATATTTTCATACTCAAATGGATTTAGTTCAATTCTGATTACAAATATGTTTAATAGTTATTTATGGTACTTGTGAGGTAAGTGCATCTTTATTGCGCGAGTGGAAAGATTTAAGCACGAGGCGTCAGCCGAGTGCTTAAATTACACGAGTGCAATAAAGATCACGCTCACAAGTACCATACGTAATTTTATCCATGACCATAACGAAAAATTATGTTTTATAAAAGAAAATATGTTGAAAATAAGTCCTCATGTAATCACATATCACGGCATGGATTTTAGAATCGATACGTATACTAGGTAGGTCATGATGTAGGAGACCATGATTAGTGAAGAATGGTATCTAAGGCGTTGGATAAATAATAAATTATAATTAATGATGTAATTTTAATATATATATATATATATATATATTTTTTTTTTTTTTCATTTTAAACGCGTATTTTCATCTTTTTGAAGTTTCAGGGATTATTTAGAAGTGTTCACGGGACTAATGTGATTAAAATAAGTTCACTTTTTACTTCTGTAAACTTAAGAGGAATATTAAAAAGTAATCAATCATGCTGTCTGTTTAGCTCAGTTGACTAACGCGTGTTTTTATAAAATCCTATAAACCCAATTCGCAGGTTCACGTCTCCTTGCCTCCCAAAAGGTAAATTATCACAAATTAAAAAAAAAATACAATTAGATATGGATGCAGTGCACAAATTACGACGTAGTAGATAGAGAAAAGAGAAGGAGATTGACTCGTATATTTAAGAAATGGTAATAAAGAAGTAGAGGTAGTGACATCTAGTAACTAATATATTAACTTCTTGAGTAATAGTACAATGGAAAAGTATATGTGAGTGCCCGGATACTAGGAAAATACTAATGAACTGTGAGATAAAGTTCAAACTGTGAGGTAAGTCTTTATCTCACTTACTTACTTACAATGGCTTTTAAGGAACCCGAAGGTTCATTGCCGCCCTCTCACTAGTGGAATAAAGTAATGTTGAATAAAAGCTTACTTTGCAAACGCAAAAGTATTTAGTAAAGACATGTTTTTCGTTGTGGTCATGGATAAAAATGTTTTTTTTTTAATTAAGGCTGTAAGGGAGTGTGGCATTTAAAGAGCTGTCAAAATTATTTTTTTCATCAAAGAATCCTTTTTTACAAATTCCTGATTACAAATCTAGTAACTTTTTGTCCTAAAGTTGGCTCCTAGAAGTTACTACATGAATGTAGCGTTCAGCGAGGGAATGCTGCCTCCATCCTGGGATCATTTCCTAACTCTATTTCGTTAGAAGAGATCTTTCTCATTTAATGTGTAGCGTACCTGCTTGAGCACGGGTAGAAAGTTCACAAGAACAAAACTTCCACGAAGAAAGGAGAGAGGATGTCCGATCTTTAATGAAGCCATGGTCGAGAATATCCACAAGGCGAGGTGCTCCCCATCGGCAACATGAAGATCAACTCTATGTCTGAGTTACGACGGCTGGCCGGCGTCAAGAGCATGGGCGATGCGGAATGCCCCACGCTGCTGGACATCGAGATCTGCAGCGAGCAGGACGACCCAAGGCAGCGCCCCAACTTCGGCGTCAAGTGCAAGATCTTCGAACTGGACGCTTACCAAGGCATCGGAAAGGTGTGTCTGGTGTACCTTCACAAGAGCGAGTGCGAATCCGATCTAAAACGAGAGGACCCCAAGATCTGGCTGCTGGACAGAAGTTTCGAGTGGCACTACCTGGCTGCAGACTTCACGCAGTACTTCCGCATGATGCTGGTACACCAGGGTCTCCCCCAGTGGCAGTTCAAATTCACGCCCATGGACCATTATTATGAAATTAGTTTACAATGTTATACTTATCGCATGAGCTAATATATGAAGAAACAGTAAAATAAGAACATTATGCGAGGAAAAAAAAAAAAAAAAAAAATTAGCTAGTTCTCAAAACTGACGACAGATGGATTTACATAAATATTCATTTTACTTTCAAATCCATTTTTCTGTAAGTTTATTTTTTTTATTCAACACCAACTTTTTACGCCAAATATTAATCAATCCCGACGAAATTTTTACTGCAAGTATTTATGAGATATCTGTATGTTTCTGCGCATTTATTTTATGAGAAATGCTGCTAGTTTATTTTATTAATATTTTTTTAATGAATTATATGATATGAATAATAACACTTGTAAAATTTCGAACAATTTTTTAAGGGAATAAATGAGATATTTCATAAAAAATAATATACATAAATGTTTCTGTATGGCTTGTGAATGTAACCAAAAAAACTAAGCTTAAGAATTGAGATAGTCTCCTAAAACTTTTTTTTTATTTAACACATGCCACATTTACAATCTGTCTACAAGAGACAATAAGTAAATATTATAAAATAATATGACATGAATGGAGATGTTATCGCATGACAACACTCCAAAAGAAAAATAACAATGTTTTAAATAGCTGTATTAAAAATGAATGGAAGGTCAAGAGCATTGGTCCTTTTAAGTCTTCTTATTGTTTGACTATTATCCAGCAAATTTAATGCATAATGATTGGGATGTTGATTTAATCGGTGCAGGTATTTTTTTACTGAACTTAGAGATTTCTTCTTTCACAGTTGAAATGTTGAGGTCACGATGAATGACATCATTACGGACATACCATGGTGCAGTGACAATGGAACGTAAAGTTTTAGACTGATACCTCTGCAGTATTTCAATGTTTGAGTTGCTAGCAGTTCTCCACAGTTGGATTCTGTATGTCCAGATTGGTTTTAGTATGACTTTATAAACAAGAAGTATATTTTCTAATGACAGTTTTGATTTAGGTCCCAATAACCAAAATATTTTTGATGTTTTAAAATTTAATTCTTTACATTTAGTTTCAATATGTTTACGCCATGTTAATCGCCGATCTAAGTGCATACCTAAATATTTAACATCGTCTGCTACGGGAAGTTCTTCGTTGTAAAGTGTTACAGGAGGACAGTTTTCAATTCTGGTTCCGAAAGTAATATGAACTGACCCTAAAACTTGGGTTAGAAAATACTTCTAAAAAGAATAGAAAAAAAAATAAAAATCAAAAGCCGAAAACATTTGAAGAGTCCACTGCAAGAATGATGGATGTCACTTTCTTGTCGAAAATGAACCAAGACTGTCAATGCATAGCGTAAGACATATAGAATGTATATACAGAGTTATATTGCATTAACACTGACAGTCATTGTCCAGTAATGATCGGAAAATCACAGTTAAGCTTTGAGCGCTAAGCATTTCAAACTTTCAATTGCTTCTCCTGCAAAATGTATTTCAAATGACATCCATCATTCTTGCAGTGGACTCTTCATTTGGGAGTTCAAAATTTGGATATTGTTAGTCCTTTACATAGTAAAGAATCTCTCAAAATTTGGTTGAAAAAAATGATTATGAAAAAATTAGTGTTCTGGCCAAGGGCAGGTCTTTCACTGCAAACCCAGCATTTTCCAGTCGCTCCTATTTTCTGCCTCCCTCTTTGTCTCCTCATATGTCCATATATTGTACCCTTAATCTTGTTTTTAATCCACAGACTCGCAACGGAACAGGATTGCAACATGAAGTGTGAATGTGACTACGTCAAGTACACTCCTGTCTGCTCGGAAGACGGCACTACCACCTTCATCTCTCCGTGCCATGCGGGATGCAAAGAGCAACAGTATAACAACGGCAGTAAGGTGAGAATGTACAACAGTAGGCGGAAACATGTAGAGCCAGGACGAGAAGTTATGGCACCAGCGCGAGGGACGCATTTTAGTTCGTTTGCTTGGACTCGCCCTCACACTAAACTGGAGGGGTGTTGGGTTAGTTGGTTACTAGCATTCCGAGTGTTCAGATCGTTCTGCTAGACCGCTATTGCTAATACTGAAAACATTATTCTTCTGAGCGCCCTCATTATGGCATTGTTTAAGGTGTGAAATCAAAGAGTAGTTCATAGTCAAGAACGTGAAATAGCATACAATGTATGAAAATTCATGTCAGAAGAGTCTGTAAATGGAATACCAATTCCATTGAAAAGCGTGTGTGCAAGAGTACTGGCTGCCACTGGTATTTCAAAGCAAACCGTGGCAAGAATCAGGAAAGAAGGGGAAAATATTGAGGCAGGAACAGCAGATTTTTTCTCCAGTCCGGAAAAATCACAGCAGAAGAAGAAGATTGTTGCGGCTGTAGACAGTTTTGTTGAGGAAGCATAAGCAGAGGCCGACTCTGCAATTGCTTCTTCCAAGAATTGACATCAGTGTATGATTATGTGAAGAAAGTAGAGAACAATTACATTGAAAGTGAGCACGTGATGGACAGTATTTTGGAGAACATTTCCATAAACTTAGGGACATCTGATTCCAGCACAGATCAGTCGTCTGATTCGGACGGAGAATAAGAATATAAAGATGGAATAGCGGGCGTAATTCCATTAGGTACCTTCGGACTCTTGAGTAGGAAAGTGGTGATACTAAGGTAAGACGAATGTTTTTAGAAAGAGATGAAACGCATATGCCTGCCGCTCTGAGCTTGAGAACCGTAACCCAAACAACCCCCACTCCTCTACCCTGCTGGCCGGCAATTTAAAACTTAGCGCAGGTTGGTGCCATAACATCTCGTCTCAGCTCTACTGAGAATCTATCAGTGGCGGTTCCTCCATGGAACAGAGGGAACAGGCTGTTCCCTTCCTCCCTGCTCCCTTAACTGAGATTGTGAGATATACTTCATTCTAAAGGATAGACCTACTTGCAGTTTTCGAAAAGCGAAAATAGCTATCGTTAGCAGGCTTATTGCAGTGAAGTGAAAACGACTCGAGCCCTTCTCGTCTGCTGTGAGTGGGAGTCTCAAGCAATGTTTTCTTCGAAGCAGGCTCGAGCGGACACGAACTTTCCCGAGTATCGCTGGAAGCTGTAGAAGTTACCTCTTCCCTCGCGGAGTATTGAGGAGTGTGGAATATACTACAGTATTTCATCAAGCTAGTTTATTTATATAGTGATAATTCGGGAAAAAATTAAGTTCGAAGAGTTTTTCGTGTGACATAATATTGTGTGTGAAATTATACAATAGTTCTAAAAAAATCCGTATGATTTACGCATTCACGGCTGAGTTAAATCTGACGAAATAATGGCAATGGAACAGGTGACTCCTGACTGTTCCAACTTCAACGAGACCGAGCGCGACCGCCCTGATGCGAACCAAGACAGCAAGTGTTGTGTTATCGATCAGCTGAAGTCGAGAGCGTTTAGTTCGATCAATTTTGCTGAGAAAAGCGCGGTTATTTTGAATGGCAAACCTACTCCTCTCCTTACATAACTTAAAACTAAAACAAAATCTTATACAAGACATTTTCAAAGTAGTTATTATAACTCTGTGAAATGGTTATCTGGGTGCTCGTCAAGCGGTATATTGTAGGTTTAATTTAGGTTTATTTATTTTTAGTTAACGGTATTATATATTTAGGCCTAATAATATTATCAATATATCATTAATTTGTTTCATATTAACATATTCTTTTTCAGATTAAGTTGTAAATGAAGTAAAAAAAAGTGGTAATATTGCTAAATTATTATTATTATTATTATTATTATTATTACTATTATTATTATACTTACAAATGGCTTTTAAGGAACCCGCAGGTTCATTGCCGCCCTCACATAAGCCCGCCATCGGTTCCTATCCTGTGCAAGATTAATACATTCTCTACCATCATATCCCACCTCCCTCAAATCCATTTTAATATTATCCTTCCTATACGTCTCGGCCTCCCCAAAGGCCTTTTTCCCTCCGGCCTCCCAACTAACACTCTATATGCATTAACAGATTATTATTATTATTGTTGTTATTATTATTATTATTATTATTATTATTATTATTATTATTATTATTAGTGTTGTTGTTTCTGACCTGTTCCCCATCGAGAAATAGCACCGCACGCCACTGGAATCTATGGCGCCAAACAGCGGCCAATGAAGCCTCACTTCAGTCACGTGCTATTGTTTATGTCAGGATTTTTCTTACAGCGAAAAGATTATACTTAGGTCACCCGAGCTAACCGCACTTTGACTTTTTTTTCTGGGGCTTTGTGAAGGGTATTGTGTACCAACGTGGCAGAGTTGACACTCTGGAAGAACTGAGACAACGCATTACAAATGCAGCTCCGCTACTCACTCCACAAATGTTACAGAACATTTGGCACGAGGTTGAGTATCTTTTAGATGTCTGCAGGGTACCGTAGAAGAGGGTAAAGTCGATCAAAATTTTGCAATTTTTTAATGATATTGAGGTTATGCAATGGAGCGAAGTTTCTCAGAAAATAGCATTTTGTCGTCATATCCTTCACTTATGAAGACACGTTACAAGAAGTGAATTACAATCTATTAAAAAAAACTGTGTTTTTTTTTATTTGACTTGTGATCGAAGTTACCTGCTTAAATAGGGTAAAGTCGATCACCATTGAATTTTTAGTTTAAGATCGATTTTAAAATATTGCGGAGTAAAGTTGATCACTGTTTATGTTTTAAAAAACAAATTAGTTGTATTACATATATTTTATTTGTTATAAGGGGTGTAAAAACAATAATAATCTTCAATATATGCCTATAGCATTATATAGTTTATCTTTTGTTACTGTGATCATACTATTCGATACAATTAGGCCTATAGGTCTCCACTGTGCAATCGTGACTATGATTGCTAACTTATAAAACATAAAACACATTTTAATACTTCACATACCAACAAACAAAGATTTAAGAATTCAAAATTTACATTGAAATACCACCCTTCAATAATAATCTGAAATGCAATTCAACATTGCTTAGGTTTATATCAGATGTTATTTGAAATCTTCCCCTCCTCATGTCACTTTAGAAACTACGTTGTTCCCATAGTCAGGTACAGAGGGGTGTACAAAATATGTTCCTTTGGTAGTGCTTCTCTTACGCAAGAAATTCACCATAATTTCGTCTTCCTCTTTCCCCACTATCCCATCAATATGATACTTTTCTGTTTATAAGTGTTAGTTGGAGGTATTTCGGTGAACAATTTATTCTTCCTGCTAGTCCTATCTGTTTCGAGTAGGTCGATGGCATGATCGACTTAACCCTACAAAGGTACAAGTTTTCTTAAAATAATAAGTTTCAATACTAACATTTACGAACTGCAAAACTATTATTTCAGGATCCACTCTCAACGAAAAGTACTTACGTATACTTCCTGTCTCCTTTCACTGCTGACTATAATGTAGAGTTTGTAAGACTTTGTTTTCATTTAATAATAATAATAATAATAATAATAATAATAATAATAATAATAATAATGTCTTTATTTAACCTGGCAGAGTTAAGGCCTTAAGGCCTTCTCTTACACTCAACCAGGATTAAAACTTGCTTACACATTTGAACATAAAACTTGATCAGAATTAAGTAATTACATACTGATTACATAATGAGATCAAAAGACGCAGTTACATAAAATTTACCTCATAAAATAAAAATAAACATAGTGAAATACATATTAATTTGTTAGAATCAAATGCGAATCACATAAAAACAGAAGCCGATAATTCAATAAAAAAGAAAAATGTACACAGTAAAAATAAAAATAAACACATTAGTATACATATCAATATTAGATTACAATTAAGTAGGACTTACATAATTAAATCAGAAGCCGACAATTGAATAAAATGTACACAAAATATAGATTAATAATAAAGAACAACAACACAGTGGGATACATATTGGCGTTAAGTGATAAATAAACACGATTTAGATAATAAAAATAAGAAAAAAAAATAATAATAGCCCTAAATACAGTGGAACACATTTGCAACACGTTAGGTCTGGCAACTCATCATAAGATACTTTTCTAATTTACATTTAAAGGAAATTAAAGTTCGGCAGCCCTTGACTTCAGGCGGCAGAGAATTCCAGTGACGAGAAGTAGCAACAGTGAAAGATGAAGAATAAAGAGATGATGTGTGCAGTGGTATTTCTAGCGTGTTATCATATTGTGACCGAGTATTTAAGTTATGATATCGAGAAAGACTGTGGAATCGGACAAATAAGTAAGAGGGAGTAGAGGTGTGCAAAATTCGGTATAAGAGAGAAAGGGAATGTAACTTTCTCCTCTCATTTAACCTGAGCCACAATAATTGATCGAAAGAAGGCGAAATGTGATCGTAGTAGCGGACATTACAAATGAAACGAACACACGCATTATGAACACGTTGCAGTTTCTGGGATAAATCCACCCCGAGATCACTGAATAAAGCGTCACAATAATCGAAATGAGGCATAATAAGAGTCTGTACAAGCATCTGCTTTAATTTAGCTGGATAGTGGTACAATCTTTTTAATGAGTGAAGAGTGGAAAATACTTTCTTGCATGTGTGTTTGATATGCGTGTCCCAGGTAAGGTTAGATTCAAAATGAACTCCCAGGTTTTTACAGTTGAACTGAATGGAATGATCGCTTTATTCAGAGTCACGGGAGGAAGGTTGAGCTTATTAATATCGGAGATTAATCTTTTTAAGAGAAAAAGTTGAAAATAACAATTTTCACTTCAACAGCAATTACACTGTGTTCCCATTCTTAGCATTCGCAGGCTTTTTTGTTGTCCCTCTCGCTTACATTTACAATGTAAGGCAATGAAAATATATAATTTTCAATAACAATCGCAAATGATCGATTTTACACCCACTGATTGACTTTACCCACTTCTACGGTAACTCGAGGCGCACACATCGAGTTGCATTGACCATTCTCCGAAACTCTGAGAGTTTTTAAACCAAATTATGTAAAAAGTTATGTTATAAAATCATTATTTACACTTTAAATTATCACTTATTTTTCGATCCCTCTAAGCGGGACACGGTGTATAAATATGACACAAGGAAAGTGACGATCACGTGTCGGGGAAGCACAGGGATCACGTGCTTCACTAATCCCGGAACTAGGAATAAGTGTTGTAACATAGGCCTACACGTTACTCATTTACTTTACAACCCATTAAGAATTATGGACGTAAATGAAGTCACAGCTTGAATACCTTGACCGTGACACGGCAAGGCTACACTACGTGTTAGAGGGAAGAGTGAAGCAATTACCAAGGATGAAACGCACTTGAATTCTGTAAACGTTAAATCTAAGTTCTGATTCGTAAACAAGCAATAAAGTCTTCGCCGCTAACTACACAGACTAAATAACAAGAGTGGGTTTCAGAGCTTTCAAACCAAGCCAAGCAAATAACGCATTGTGTTGTATTGCATTTGTTTACATTCCATATATTCGTACATCGCTTCAGAACTAGAATATGGAACATATCAAGAAAATCTTA
Organism: Periplaneta americana; assembly: GCF_040183065.1. Classification (NCBI taxonomy): domain Eukaryota; kingdom Metazoa; phylum Arthropoda; class Insecta; order Blattodea; family Blattidae; genus Periplaneta; species Periplaneta americana. Next base: position 190,023,691 of record NC_091118.1, read on the forward strand.
ATACTACTATAAAGTCTTAATATTATAGTCGCAGTCCAGTTGAAATATACACAGAAGAGTTTTGGAATAATACTCTACTGTAGTCCCGTCGCTCTAATTTCCGGCAGCCAATCGCGTTGCAGGTCGGCTACATTTAAAAGTGTGCGTCTTGTGATTCGCTGAGGAAGACATTATTCATTTCTTAAGGCTCGATAAATACTTAATATAATCGCCCGTCATTTTGACTCTTTCGTTGGCGTTCGCAGAAAGCACACGAGGACGTTATTTGCCGCTCAATTCGCTCAATTATTTGCTGCATTACAGTGCGTTTGATTTATTATCATAAGAGCTACGACATGATAATGTTTAACGGTGTAGCAAATAGATTCCTCGTACGGTAGCTCGGCAACGAAAGAACAAAAATGGCGAACGATACTACCTACCTAGACTTTATAGAGCATTCACTTCCTAAGACGTAAGCAAGGAGGAGGAGTCACGCTGGGAATAATAGCGTCGCGACTAGTGCAACACAAAGTTTTAATATCAATACTTAATACAAAACAGAAATATTCATGAAGCGTTGTTGAATGTCATAAATTCACTTACAGAATAGAAGGTGTGAGAAATTAGGCACTTCTTTAATTTGGACCTAAATAATCTTATGTCTTGAGTTTATTTTTTTTTTATATTCATAGGAAGACTAAATTTTTACTGTCATATAACCCACTCCTTTTTGATAGCAGTCCGATGGAGAATGAAAGTCATTTTTGACGCGTATTTATGCTATGAACTGTTGAATTAGTTACAAACTTTTCATGATTACATACGAGGAAGTTCATTAATGAAAAAATATACTGAAAAGGCCATGGACATTATTTATAGTCTTTTTCAAAATGATCCTATATGATTCCCTAGATTTGGCACCTACATTATTATTACTCTTTCTGTAGTAGGAATATATTGTTACTATCTGTAGAATTTCCCCAGAATATTATTCCAAAACTCATTACCGAGTGGAAGTATGCAAAGTATATTGTTTTTAAGGTATTGATATTTACTATCTTTTGCTTAGATATAATAGCAAAACATGCTGAATTCAGTTTGGGAGCAATTTCTTTAATATGATTTTTCCAATTTAACACATTATCGATTTGTACGCCAAGAAATTTGGTTGTTGCTGTTTCTATTAGGGACTTATTGTTAACTATTGGGCTTGACTTCTGCCGATCACTGGTTGTTGGCCTCACGTCCACATAACATCCCGTCCACCATTCCTTCCAGTGCATTCTTCAGCAGGCAGTTTCTTCTTAGTCAGTGGCCTAGCCAATTATTTTTTCTTTTCCTGGTCAGTTTCAGCATAATTCTTTCTTTATTCACTCTTTCCTGCGTAACTCCGTTTCTTATTCTGTCTGTTCATTTCACACGCTCCATTCTCCTCCATATCCTCATTTCAAATGCTTCCCGTCGTTTCTCTTCACTTCATCGCAATGTACACGTCTCTGTTCCATACAATGCCACACTCCAAACTCCACATAAAACATATCACTAGCCTTTTCCTTAATTATTTTTCCAATGGTTCGCAACGGAAGCTTACTGAATTTAAATACTATTATAGTCACAATCATGCCATAGTATGAAAGAAAAATTCGAACCTGCGACTTCCTGTTCTCCGGTCAGGCGCTCTACCACTGAGCTATCGAGTTCGTCTCACGCCAAAGGCTTGGAATTATCCTTTCATACTGGCGACTCTGTTATAGAGTACTGTCCATAGTGTCTGATCTAGTCAGCACTGCTTATGGGTTGAAAGAAACTTTACAAATGTAATCTTCATACTATGGCATGATTGTGACTATAATAGTATTTAAATTCATTAATATGTCACATCAACGGACGTATATACGTCACCAAACATCGTAAGATGAAGATTACATTTGGAAGCTTACTTTTCTTTTGAAACCTCTCTTTGCAATTGCTGTCACTTTACTTTACTTACTAAAACCTGTGTCCTCTCCTAAGACTGAATTTGAGTTGTTTTGAGCCTTCATATTGATCTTAGAGTCCAAAGGTAAACTTTGCATCATAACTTTGGTAGGATAATTGGAGTCTATAACTATGTCAACATGAATTGTTGTCTTTCACAAATATTCATATTGGTGTATCTTTCTGTTATGTTTCAGATATTCACAGATTGTTCGTGTGTGAAATCATCCTTTCCTCTGTCAGAGTCATACTCAGGAAATTCATCATCCCAGAATACTTCATCTACGATTCCTGGAGGCATAACCTTTCCAGGATCATGTCCTGTGGATTGTTCTAGGAAGTTCTTCATATTCTTAGCTGTCGTGTGTTTTCTTAAGTTCACCGGAGCTTCCGGGAGAGCATCGAACTTCTTACTTGGCATCAGGTATTATTATTATTATTATTATTATTATTATTATTATTATTATTATATCTACTTAGTAATATTCCTTATTGCTCATCTCAACTTCGAAACAGGAACTCAAGATTCCAATACTGTTAGTGGTTTCTTACCATATTATCGTTTATTTTGTAATTAACGCTTACCTACTTATCTATACTAATAATAAATCTATAGCCAAAATTTTTCTGGTAATTTTCGATTTTCCAAAAATAATTGGTGTTAACATGTATAATTAACCATCCTGAAACCGAAAATCGCTTTTTTTTTAATTTCTGTTTGTATGTCTGTCTGTCTGACTGGATATTTGTTACCTTTTCACGCGATAATGGCTGAACCGATTTATATGAAAATTGAAATATAAATTAAGTTCGTTGTAAGTTAGATTTTAGGCTATACGGCATTCAAAATACTTTATTTAAAATGGAGGTTATAAGGGGACTTGAATTAAATAAATCGAAATATCTCCCTTATTATTAATTTTTGTGAAAAATGTTGCATAACAAAACTTTCTTTAAAAATGATTTCCGATACGTTTCATTCCAAGCAAAATTTTTATGGGACCAAATTACACCAAAAAACGGATGTTCTCTGAACTAAATGATCATATTTTAATTATTTGCATGTAATAACAATTAAGAAATATGTTAAAGCAATTATCATTGCACTAAATGAGTGGTCTCTGGACCAAAATGATCGCATTTTAATTATTTAAATACAATTTAAATTAAGTGACATATTAAACGATTTATCCTTCTATCAAACACAAATGTTCCCTGGATCAAACGTCCTATTTTAATTATGTAATTACTTTATATTTATTCTAACAAGTGCAGCGGAGCGCACGGGTACGGCTAGTTTCTTAATAAGCTTCGAAAATTGTATTTAAACAATATCAAATTACACGTAAATCGACAGTGAAAAATCGATTAAATTATCCAGTGAAAGAGCCATACCATTTATACACCCAACTAAATTTTCCCAATGGAATTCATTTCTAATCTAAAATATGTAAACTTATCGACTTTTTAAATTTATACCGACAATTTAATATTCTAGCCTTCATTCTGTGCCCTACATACCGGTATCGTATATTTTCATAACAACTATTTTCTCGGTGTTTATCGTTAAAAGGTATTCTTCTAGAATTGGTTTCCATTGGTCAAGTTTACTTTCTAAGTCCTTTCCTGAATATCCTCATATTATTATAGCATCTGTATATTTTTGATTCCTAAGATCACGTTTTCTGTCTCTACCTATGAAAAGTGTTTAATCTAATTTTACATTTGTTTGCTTTTCCCCAGGTGTGTTGAAGAAAAAGACAAGCCGATAGCAATGGGTTTTGGCATGACAATGGGAAGTCTCTGCGCTTTCATACCGTCACCTATTATCTTTGGAATTATTTTAGGTAAAGTTGACGCTGCTAAACTTTTAATACTATTATAAGCACTACGTAACAATTTCCACCATCTTTGTTGTTTAGAGTTATTGATCTGTACCATCTTCTTGAAGAATATTTCTGTTTTCTCATCTTTTTTAAATTTGTTATTTTACAATGCTTTTTCAACTACTAAGGTCATCTAGCGTCTGAATGAGATGGTGATAATGTCAGCGAAATGAGTCCAAAGCCGAAAGTTACCCAACATTTGCTCTTAATTGGTTAAGGAAAACCCCTAAGAAACCTCAACCACGTAACTTGTCCCAAACAGGATTTGAATCCGGGCTTCTCGTTTCACGGTCAGGCATACTAACCGTTACTCCACAGTGGTAGACTTTTCCCATCTTAAACATGATCTTTCAAGGGTCTCTTTTCTTTGCGTTTTATCTTAGAATTTTCTTAGCGAGTTTCGTGTCGTCCATTCTTAAAATATGATTCGTCCCTTCTGTTAGGTATTTTTAATCTTTGTAATTCAATATTAAAGATATTCAACCACACTTCTCAGGAATCCTACTTATCTGTCCTCACTGTAAGGTCCATCTCTCTGAACAGCAAGCAATCATTTAATTTTTAATCCATTTATTGTATTCTATAGACCTTACAACAGTATTGTAGCTTTAAACGTTAGGGGTGGAAGGGGTGAGACGGTGTAGCAATAGGTACGGTAACTTCAACATTGGTGGATTATTAATACTCTAAATTCATAGGGAAGTTATTGTGTATTTATTATGTACTAAATCAAAATTAATTATATAATTAATTCAAAATTAATTAATTATAGATGTTTGAGTAGTATGATAATTAACGTAAATCATTGACACATTCAAAATAAGTTAGAAGTAAATAATTATAAATAATTAAGAATTAAAAATGAATTTAAATTAAATACATAATCATCATTACTCCTATATAAAAATAAAACACTTTTCTACGTCTATAAGTTGAATTATAACAAAGAAAAACTTCGGAATATGCCTTATGTCTTTCACGTATTAAATTCTACAAGTGTTAAAAGTTGTGTAATCAAGATGTATAAAGAAAAGCTGTTGAAATTAGTCCTCCTAAGTTTCACGTATTCTTTTAAGTAATATTGAATTGAAATCAGGAGTTGTGTTGCACACTGTCTACTATGACTGGTCACAAAGATGTCTGTCCGTCAAGTGGGTCCTACATTTTGATTTCATAATTTTCATTCGTGAGAAGAACTGCTCACAGATATAGGTATGTAGTTCCAAACATTGCTTCCACAAACTGGCGAAAAATCGAATCTTTCTGTATTTCTTACTAATTGATAGTGATTGATAATTTGTTGGTTTGAGTGTGGCTTTTTTAATTATTACTTCTATGAATAGATGGCGAAGATAATAATCAGTGTTGTCAATCGTACATAAATATATCCGCATTATAGGATTCAATTTTTCATCCCACTCTACAGATTGTAAAACAACATGGGTTTAGCTGGAAACCGATGATATTGTCAATTATGAGAATAATTTATGCTTAATGTACATTATTTAGGAGTCCCCCGGAATAGCGTTGTATGGAACAACTTTGCTAAAAGTGAGATTTTTGTGGAATAATGTTGTACAGATGGTGTACACTGACGTTCAGAAGTATCTGACCTACGATTTTATGATCGTGTAAGCGAACTTTTTACCCACTGTATAACACAGAACCAAAGATATAAGAAAATTGACAAACTTCGAAATAGTTCTGCTATTTCTTAATAGTGACTCTATTATTGGGACTGATAAAAAAGTATTTGGGAGAATATCGATTTAGATTAGGTATAAATTATTCTCATAATTTACATTATCAGCGGTTTCCCGTTAAATCTAATGTTTTTACACAATCATTAGAGGGAGACGAACTTTTGAATTTTATAATGCGGGTATATTTATGTACTATTGGCAACACTGACTGTTACCTTCGCCATCTATTTCTAGAAGTAATAATTAAGGAAGTGACACTTACACGAACAAGTTATCGAAAACTATCCATTAGTGAGGTCAGATATCTATGAACGTCAGTGTACATTAGTAGAAGTCTTATATTTAATTTTGTGATGGGTAAATTTTGGTTAGAAATTTGGCATTCCTGAAAGAATGTTGTATAGCAACAACAATGGATCGCGCCAAAAGAGTGAAAGTTTCTCTTTCTGCTTTAAAATATTTCTCTCTTATTATTATTAATTGAATTGCTGATTGACAAAAGAAAGAAATTCCAGTTTTCGTTGGAATGAACTGAGATATTAGACAGAACTTTTGTTGATCCATCGGTACAATAGTAGAACCATCATTTTAGCCTATGTGACTAACACCATGTGGCTGCAAAGAGTTGTGTTACAACCATACAACGTTATTCCATTCTCAATTTTGTATTGTGTTTAATGGGAAAGCCTAAAGTTGACTGTGCCATACAACGTTCTTCCATGAAAAGTTCGTTATAAACTTATATTTATTCCTATTTCCTGTTTAAAGAACTGCTTCATTTTTTGTACTTATAACTGTTTCGATCTACACATTATAATACAACTCTTTTTTTCTCATTTCCCTAAAATTTTCTTTTTGTTCCTTACAACGTTATTCCGAGGGACCCCTCATATTTTCCCGGACACTTTTTTAATCACGCCATCTATTGAAAACTAGAGGAACTCTTTCAAAATTTATCAATTTTTATATCTTTGGTTCTTACTTGCCATGGTTGAAAAGTTCGCTTACACGATCATAAAATCGTAGGTCAGATAACTTTGAACGTCAATGTACCTAAGCAGCGCTACACAAATGAGTGGGCGCTATCATTACTTTGGCCGTCCATGGGTAGGTGACCCCTCTGGTCATACCTACAGTATATGCCGTAATAATGGAACCTGTATGTTGTTCCGAAAATTTCTAAATGTTAAGTTACGACACACGGTTGAATACCCAATACTTCTGAACACAATCATTATGAAAATCTAAAAACTCGTAGAGGTTTATGAACTCTAACGTCCAACAGTAGTTGTCAGCTGACTCTCTCACTAAAAACATCCTAATTAGATTCTGACATCGTTCGAGATTTAGAAAGAGACATAGTTTTAGGACATGCCTTTTCAAGCACTTCCATTTCTATCATTGTCATTACAGCATTACTCTGTAATGGTAATAAAAATATCACTATACGGTACTGATAAAGTTTTTTCATCTTTCAGATAAGACATGTCTTGTATGGGGCAAGACATGCTCCGGCACAGGAAATTGTTGGCTCTATGATGGGGAATCCCTGAGATACGTGCTCAACTTTACAGCTGCCAGTAAGTACATCTTGTGAAATTTCTCATATGATAATCATGGAAGTTATGTGCTCCACATTAATAATAATTCGTGGTACGATATCCCATGAAGGGCTAAGGCCGATGAGCAGGCTGTTGGCCTCACATCCACATGCCTCAGTAGAGGTGAATGATCATCCAACCAGTACGGAGATAACGTGCGGTCAGCATGCTATTTACATATCAATATGAGATTTTTTCAGCATATTTAAAATAGGCTATACACGTGTATAACGACGTAATCATTATTTCAACATCAGCTCACATAAATTCTTAAATATTTGGCTTTCAGAACAGCAATATTACATACTTATTTATTCTAAAATTAAGGAAAACATCGATAATTATAAAGTAGTTATAAACAAATCACACTCTCGTCAATTATTTGTGAACAGTTACCATCGAAAAAATCAATAGGTTTTAGAGATCAACCACATTTAAAATATCATGAAAAATTTACCTTAAGAAAATATGGAGGTGACTGGCTGCTCTTTGCTTCACCAGAGAAATTCCAATGACAGTCAAACAAATAAATTGAAGACAGAACTTGTAGACGATAACGTTCGGTTAGCTTCATGAAAGGTTTGCATTTATCTGAAAATGGCAAAATCGCAAAATTGCATTGTCCTGTCCTTAACTCATCGTAGAGGCTACCAAAATGCTAATCAACAGTAATTATCTAACAATGTGTTCATAAGAGTTGTTATAGCAATACAATGATGTGGTAGTAGTAGTAGTAGTAGTAGTAGTAGTAGTAGTAGTAGTAGTAGTAGTAGTAGTAGTAGTAGTAGTAGTAGTAGTAGTAGTAGTAGTAGTAGTAATAATAATAATAATAATAATAATAATAATAATAATAATGTGTTAAACTGATTGCAAATATTACATCAGGCACTAGAAACCAATCTCGCATTTCGGAACGAAAAATAAAGTAAGCTCTACTGAATATCAATCTGATTGCAAATATATATCAGGCTCTAGAAATCAATATTGGATTTGCAAAGAAAAATAAAGTAATCTCTGCTGAATATAAATCTGATTGCAAATATACATATCAGGCTTTGGAAATCAATGTTGGATTTGTAAAGAAAAATAAAGTAATCTCTGCTGAATATAAATCTGATTGCAAATATATATCAGGCTTTAGAAATCAATGTTGGATTTGGCATGAAAAATAAAGTAAGCTCTACTGAATATAAATCTGATTGCAAATGTGCATCAGGCTTTGGAAATCAATTATGGATTTGGAATGAAAAATAAAGTGAGCTCTACTGAATATCAATCTAATTGCAAATAATACATAAGGCTTTGGAATTCAATGTTGGGTTTGGAAAGAAAAATAATGTAATCTCTACTGACTATCAATCTGATTGAAAATATACATTAGGCTTTAGAAATAAATGATGGATTTGCAAAGAAAAATAAAGTAATCTCTGCTGAATATAAATCTGGTTGCAAATATATATCAGGCTTTGGAAATCAATGTTGGATTTGGAAAGAAAAACAAAGTAATCTCTGCTGAATATAACTCTGATTGCAAATGTGCATCAGGCTTTAGAAATCAATTATGGATTTGGGATGAAAAATAAAGTAAACTCTACTGAATATTAATCAGATTGCAAATATACATCAGGCTTTGGAAATAAATGTTGAATTTGGAATGAAAAATAAAGTAATCTCTACTGAATATAAATCTGATTGCAAATATACATCAGGCTTTGGAAATCAATGCTGGATTTGGAAAGAAAAATAAAGTAATCTCTACTGAATATAAATCTGATTGCAAATATACATCAGGCTTTGGAAATCAATGCTGGATTTGGAAAGAAAAATAAAGTAATCTCTACTGAATATAAATCTGATTGTAAATATATACCAGGCTTTGGAAATCAATGCTGGATATGGAAAGAAAAATAAAGTAATCTCTACTGAATATAAATCTGATTGCAAATATATATATATATATATATATATACACATCAGACTTTGGAAATCAATGCTGGATTTATAATGAAAAGTAAAGTAAGATCTACTGAATATCAATCTAATTGCAAATAATACATAAGGCTTTAGAATTCAAAGTTGGATTTGGAACGAAAAATAAAGTAAAATCTACTGAATATCAATCAGATTGCAAATATAGCCTAAATCAGGCTTTGAAATCAATGTTGGATTTGGAAAGAAAAATAAAGTAATGTCTACTGAATATAAATCTCATTGAAAATATACATCAGGCTTTGGAAATCAAGATTGGATTTCGAAATGTAAAATAAAATAAGCTCTACTGATTAACAACATGATTGCAAATAAACATCAGGCACTGGAAATCAATCTTGGATTTCGGAATGGAAAATAAAGTAAGCCCTATTGAATATAAAACCTGGCGAACAATAGTAAATCAGCATTGCAGACACTGTTACTGTGTGATGTAATCCCTAATTATACATAAAGTATATAGGCTAGTATATGAAACTATTACACCAAATAAACCGGATACTGAACTAAATTTTATCATAGATATTATCGATATCTATATTTTCAAAAACGCAGAGGCTATGGATATCGAAGAAGGCCTGCATTCAAATGAATACAAAGACGTATATAAAATCTGAAAGTCATCCTTATTGACATAACTGCACTTAGCACTAAAGTATTCAAAAAGATTTATGTGGATCTCAAATTAATTAGCCGCAAAGCACAGGATTCAATTTTACGAAGAAAATTTTTAGAATTATTGGCATTGTCTTGAATAAATCAAACAACCAGAAATGAAGTAAGACAGGTGCCCACAAGTTCTGTTTCCTGGATGAAGAAGTTGTAAACTACATAATTTCAACACTACTGCAACAAAATAAATCAATTTCAGTATTTGGAAGTTAAAGTATCACTGCTAATTGTAGCAAAACAAATTAAATTCAGTATTTGAACGTTAAATTAGCACTGTTTGTATCTCATTAGGTTTTAGGAAAATAATACAAAAGCAAATGTCAATTTCAAGGGCTACACTGGAACATGTCCTAAATTTGTAAACAGGATAATTTCAATACTATTGCTGTAGAATAAATCAAATTCAGTATTTGGAAGATAAACTAGCACTGTTTGTATCTGATTAGATTTCAGGAAAACAATACAAAAGCAAATGTTAATTTCAAGAGCTATACTGGAACATGTCCTAAATTTGTAAACAGGATAATTTCAATACTATTGCTACAGGATAAATCAAATTCAGTATCTGAAAGTTAAACTAGCACTGTTTGTATCTAATTAGGTTTCAGGAAAACAATACAAAAGCAAATGCCAATTTCAAGGGCTACACTGGAACATGTCCTAAATTTGTAAACAGGATAATTTCAATACTATTGCTACAGGATAAATCAAATTCAGTATTTGAAAGTTAAACTAGCACTGTTTGTATCTAATTAGGTTTCAGGAAAACAATACAAAAGCAAATGTCAATTTCAAGGGCTACACTGGAACATGTCCTAAATTTGTAAACAGGATAGTTTCAATACTATTGCTGCAGGATAAATCAAATTCAGTATTTGAAAGTTAAACTAGCACTATTTGTATCTGATTAGGTTTCAGGAAAACAATAAGCAAATATCAATTTTAAGGGCCACACTGGAATAGATCCTAAATTTGTAAACAGGATAATTTCAATATTTTTGCAACAAAATAAATGAAATCCAGTACTTGGAAGTTAAAGTAGTACTGCTAATTATACAAAAATGAAATTATTAAACTCAGTATCTGAAAGTTAAACTAACATTGTTTATTGAAGCAAAACGAATTGTATTCATTATTTCAAAATTCAATTGGTACTGCTTGGTATGGTGAAAGAATCCAAATAGAAAGCTCATTTTCAAGGATTGCAACGGAATATGTCCTAAATTTATGTACAGGATAACTCCGAATCTAGTTCAGCAAAATTAATCAAATTCAGTATTTAGAAGTTTCAATAGCACTGCTTAGATAATATTAGATTCCAGGAAGAGAATATTAAAGCAAAGCTCATGTTCAAGAAGTACACAGAAACAGGTTCTTAATTTGCAAACAAGTTCATTTCAATACTATTACAACAGAATTTAAAAAATCAATCAAATTTAATATTGGGAAGTAAAACTAGCACAGTTTGGTTATAATTATGTTTGAGAAAAATAGTACAAAAGAAAGCTCAATTTCAAGCATTAAAATGCAATGGAATAGGTCCTAAATTTGTGAAGATAATTATTTTAATATAAGTGTAGCAAGATAAATGAATTCTAGTATTTGAATATTAAATTCAAGTATTTAGCTCTGATTTGGTTTTTAAAAAGCAAAAGGGACACAGTATTACTTTTAGGCTCTACATGACTAGAGGCACATAAAATTGTAATTATAATATAAATAATAGTAATTAATATACAAATATGTTAAATACACATTATTGGAAACTAGATTATGATAATTTATGTTTTGATTAGTTACTGCACAAAAATTGAAGGGATAATTTGGATAAAGTCAGAACTTTTTCAAACAGATAAAATAACTTTAGAAGCATATACGTTAAATATTTATTACATTAGAATGTGGTTAGTTATGTTCAAGGTATGGATGAAAAATACACAATAGATGTAAATGTGAAACCATCTTAATTCACTGTTAGTAGTAATACTGGAATTGTTTAATGCTAAATATTGGAAACTAGGTACCTTCGCAAAGTTTAGATTTTATTAGAATTGCCCAAATAAGTAAGTGATACTTCAGACATAGCCTGAACTTTTCCAGCTAGGGTATACAACTTCGTGTCAAATATGAAATTACTGGGATAGCTTTGGGGATGCATCACAGAACTCGTGACTACACATCACATATCTGGAGCTGCGTGTCACTTAACTAAACCCTCATCAAACTCTCTATACTGTTGTAACAAAGGACGATGTATTGTTATCACAGTCCTAGTGATTGCGAAGTGGTGTATCTAAACTTAATATTCAACCTTGGAAGATTTAAATATTTCTTGCCATTATTCCATCATTTATCCATAATCCAAAATCATCTTTAACACAGAAGCAAGAGAAAATGCTGCACCTTACAAAGGTACCTACATTGAAAGTACAGTACATCTTTACAATAGCGTTACCAAAGGAAAGTGGGTAGCAAAGGTCTCCCACCAAAGACACAACGGAATACCGTGAGAGAGAGGGGTTTAGGTAGGGCAATGATATTCTTACACAATTGTGGGTATATGCAAAGCATACTAAAAGTCTAACAACCTAACCTGTTACTGATTCCATTTACGAAAACTCGTCTTTTCTCTGTAGTCAGTATGGAAACCCACAGAAATTAGATGTACTTGCTACTCTTCCCTGCCGCCTACTCCTTCCACCTCGACGGAGCGATCCCGCATGCCCGCAACTCTCAGCCGGCCCCTTCTATCAGAGCAACTTTCCACCTTTATTTCGGTGCGAAATTGGTGTCGCCACTCAAATTTCTTTTGCTTACGGTACATATGATTCGACTAGAAGCCAAATATGTAAATACTTTGTACTTTAAAGTGGTAACGCACTTGTAAAGAAATACCCAAAGTACCAGTACCTTTTTTCTTTGCTGACCAGCCCCTTTGATAAAATATGTTCTACAGAGTAAGTATCCGAGGAAATATCTGAGATTGATTTCGATGCCTCAATTTACGGAAGTTAAACAATAACAAGTAATACATTAACATAGCAATTCTTTTGTCTCCTAACCAATATATCCTAAATGACAATGTTACATGAACTGAAACTCAATCGATGTCTGCTCATGTTAAAGAAACCATTACACATAATACAGACGTATACATAACCCATGTGATATTACTTACATTAAAGCAAGCAAAATTATCTTATTTATTTGAAGTAAATTCGGGAAGACTGTAGAATTCGATCACAGTAATGGATTCCTGAACGGATCAAAGATCCCGATGCGTTGCTGTATCTATAACCTAATGAGAATTACTTCCTTCTTTCGCCACTGTTGGCGCTATTTCTCTGCACTGGCGTTCAAAGATACATGACCAATTCTAATCGATAGTGATCGATAATTTGTTCATGTAAGTGTGGTTTCTTTAGTTATTACTTTTACGAATAGACGGCGAAGGTAACAGTCAGTATAAATATACTCGCATTAGTTAATTGACATGTTCACCCACTCTAATGTTCGTAAAAATCATTAGGTTTAGCGGGAAACCGTTGATACTGTCAATTTTATGAGAATAATTTATACTTAATCTACATCAACATTTTTTCAAATACTTTTTACTCATCCCAATAACAGTGTCACCTATTGAGAACTAGCGTAACTATTTCAAAGTTTGTCGATTTGCTATATCTTTGACTCTGACTTATCCCGTGGCTATAAATTTCGCTTACACGATCAGAAAATTCTAGGTCGGATATCTTTGAATGCCGGTGTACAACAGAGCTTCTTGGTCTATAAGGATCATATCGAATATTTCTCGAATAAAATGCAGTTCAGAAAATAACACTCATTTGAGACATCTGTGCCGACGGAGGTTACTGGAACTACTGATATGTAGATGAGATTTGTCCCCAACATTCGTAAACATAATACTTGCATTACCCTCAGAAAAATTCACTCGTATTTGAAATCACTAATATTTAACCGGTAATTATTTAATCATAATTTTTATTTAGAATTTTCTATAATGCTGTAATTTTTCTCAAACATACTTACAAACCATGAAATAAATACTCTTTCTATTCCCGGTACGTTGGCCAAAAATCCTATCTTTCCGATGCTCCTTGTTTGGTTTTTGGCATTTCATTTTTTATGCTATGCGAGAAGCTGACCCGGTGTAGCAACCCCCCAACCTGGAGGGCCAGGTTATTTTTAATCTAGATTTTGTTCCTCTAGCCATTGGCAAAACCAGGCCTGCAGAACTCGCAAAGTAGGGGAACTATGACGTCAGCCTCACTCCACTTCTATTGTGTATGATCGACTTCCGCCCCAGGAATGAATGTTTATGCAGCCAAGCGTAACTAGAACGCCGTGACCGCACAGGTAGAAAAGGTGGGTGGGGTAAAAGGGGGGAGGAAAGCAGTCGCTCTCAAGAGCTACAGTTCTGCAGGCCTGGACAAAACCAATGTCAAACTGCAAGGCAGCAATTACTGCTGATCCACGGGAAATAATAATAATAGTCTAATAATAATAATAATAATAATAATAATAATAATAATAATAATAATAATAATAGGCTAATAATAATGACAATAATAACCCATTAAGGGCTAAGGGCAAATCAGCCAACTTCTGGCCACATCCACATACCTCAGAAGAGGTGTACGATCATCAATCCAGTACTGGGGAACGTGTAGGAAAAACGATGATGTCCTCAGCCGATAGAGCTGATTTTCGAACTCGAATTTCGCTACTTATTCTAGCTTCCTAAATTCATCATGATGCTGGGTAAGTATCGGTCCCATACAATGGCTAAAATTTCATGAGAAAATCCCTTCCCCTAAAGACTCAAATTAGCACGCATTACGTAACGCAAGTTCAGGCATTCTATCCTAGATCGCGAAACATGGCGCGGGACTCAGTTCTTCTAAAGTGTGAAAATTGTATTCATACACATCTCTTTCTTTAAATTTTCTCACGAGGTAAAACTCATGTAGCATAAGAACAAGTGAGGATTTATAATTTTATTGAACTTCTCTTCCTTAGCTGACGACTAATCACCGTTATGGTGCTGTCTTGTTAAAAACCAATTCACATATGTATATGCCAATTCAGTTAAGAGGTTAGGTACAGCTTACAGCAGTAAAATTTTTGGAAATATTCAACATTTTTTCCCTCCATTATTGTATCTTGTACAATAATGAAAATTGGTATGTGTAAAACACTGTCCTTCTGCTATATGAAAAAAAAATATATTATGATTTAAAAAAAATTACTTCTATATGTATAGGTATATATATATATATATATATATATATATATATATATATATATATATTTTCAAAATTCAAAATGTGCTGTCCACTGTGCAGTGATAAAGCTTTTCCCTCATAACTCATAAACTTGTTAACTTTTTCATATTCTCTCGCTTTTATTTTATTTCTGAAACTCATGTTTACAATATCATGCTCTTTCAACTACATTCCTTAATAAATATTTTTTTTTAATTTGTGTTAGAAGAAAATACTGATATTTGACCATTTTGTAAAATAAATTTATTTTTTATCAGGCAATCTATCACAGACGGAGAAGTGATCTTGCATCTTATTGTAGATATGACATGCATTAATACATACAAGAAAGTTCATGAAAGTATGTTGGATAGTTTTTGAGTTCTGTGGGAAAAGCTTCATCACTGCATAGTGAACTGAATTTAAAAAGAAAAAAATGTAAATAACTTTTTTAAAACTTAAAAATATTTTTTTCATATAGCAGAAGGACAGTGGAAATGGAAATATAACAATTGGAGATTTATCCTTCGAAGAGGTAGAAAAATTAAAATATCTTGGAGCAACAGTAACAAATATAAATGACACTCGGGAGGAAATTAAACGCAGAATAAATATGGGAAATGCGTGTTATTATTCGGTTGAGAAGCTCTTGTCATCCAGTCTGCTGTCTAAAAATCTGAAAATTAGAATTTATAAAACAGTTATATTACCGGTTCTTCTATATGGGTTGTGAAACTTGGACTTTCACTCTGAGAGAGGAACATAGGTTAAGGGTGTTTGAGAATAAGGTGCTTAGGAAAATATTTGGGGCTAAGCGGGATGAAGTTACAGGAGAATGGAGAAAGTTACACAACACAGAACTGCACGCATTGTATTCTTCACCTGACATAATTAGGAACTTAAAATCCAGACGTTTGAGATGGGCGGGGCATGTAGCACGTATGGGCGAATCCAGAAATGCATATAGAGTGTTAGTTGGGAGACCGGAGAGAAAAAGACCTTTAGGGAGGCCGAGACGTAGATGGGTGGATAATATTAAAATGGATTTGAAGGATGATGATAGAGACTGGATTAATATTGCACAGGATAGGGACCGCTGGCGGGCTTATGTGAGGGCGGCAATGAACCTTCGGGTTCCTTAAAAGCCATTTGTAAGTAAGTAAGTAGGACAGTGTTTTACACATACTACATTATTGTACAAGATACAGTAGTGGAGGAAAAAAATGTTGAATATTTCCAAAATTTTACTTCTGTAAGCTGTACCTAACCCCTTAAGGAAAAAATATAGCCTATATAAATTTTAATAAGTAATGTAAATGTATATTAATATGTGTCTCTTATTCACAGGTTTTGTATCTATTGGCACAGTTTTCGATACAGCTGTGTGGTATTTCTCAAAGAACATCACGATATTCGACGAGGAGGTAGAACTTAAGGATGTCGAAGAAACTCGGGAGAAGATCATCACCGATGAATGAACAGTATAGCGCTCGTGAGTGTGGAAGTGACTCTACGCAGTGTCTGCAGGGAGATACATGTCTCAGTCAAAGCCTCGAATGGACAAGACTTTGATTTTATTCAAAACACGTGTGTGTGGTTACGATGAATGTTCCGTGTGATAATTACATTATAAGATCACTATTTCAAAAATTCTTAAATAACTTCACTAGAACAGTGACTAAAACTGGTGGTGTTTTCCCAGTGGGTAATCTTCGGACGTTTGAAACAATAATAGTGTTATCATAAGTTAAAATAGATTATAAGAGTGATTTTATAAAGCTGGAGAAGGTTTTGTATGTTACAATTTAAACCCAAAGAAATTGTATTTGTAAGTTGCAAGGTGTGTCGGAGTGGTTTACAGAGTTAGGAAAAAAACACGTTCGTCATTTCTGTAAAAATTAACTCTTCTACGTTTCGTTGAGTAGGATGAATTTTTTTCTAAGCGTTTCCACGCATTTCGTTCTGTTTCCCTCAATTATCGGTACGTCTCTTGTTTTCCGAAAGACGGCAGTTTCTTCGGCAGTTTTACGTTACTTATCAGACAGATGGCTGGTCTGTCGCCGAAGAGATTGATGACATAGGAATGTAACGATTAGGGTTGGCTCACAGTCTAGTATATACAGTCGCGAAGTTCAATACGTAGTAAATATGCAAACATTAGGTAGTTGCTCACCACTAACATCGCTAATATCGCCTCATTACAGGCAATGCAAAATAGTACCGTCACAGTCTATTGTTTCTAGCACCCTCAAAACTCAAGCTTCGTGACTATATTTAGTAGACTGTTGTTGGCTGTTTCTGATCCCGAATCTAGAAGGTGACTATTACATTTATTATTGATAAGCAAGGGTAGAGAACGTAAACAACACAAATTAAGGGAGGGCTATAGAGAAAATACGACATTTTTGGACAAAAAAAATGGATTTTTTTCTGTAAATGGTTCTTAATATCCTACTCTGCATATTTGAAGAGTTTCAGGACGTGAGACCATTGGAAACCCTCCTAATGACATCATAATTAAATGTCCGAGCTATTTAAGTGTAAACTTTAAATTCATTTTTCTCCGCTGTAATATTTTGTGTATTTTTCCCCATCAAAACCACTACACTTCTGCAATTTTGTAGTTAAAGAGCTGAATTTTTTCTGTATATTCACTATACCGTGGTTAACAATTTTGTGTAGAAATTTATTTTCACTCTCACACTTTTAAATAAATAAATGTGACAAACAAAATAATTAAAAAAAATATTGGTGTTATTTAAAAATTATTTTACTTCCGTAATCTGGTATTATTAAAAAAATAATCGATAGTTCTCTTCCAAACGTAACTGTAGCGCTGTATGAAAATATTCAGATTGAACGAAATTTGTATGAGTAGAATTTTTAAAATCCGCCTCTTTTTGGGGAATTGAATAACTGAAAAATATAAGTATGTAATGAAGTACTAACTTTGGTAATTCTGTTAGGTTGCTAAGATATATTTACGTACAAAAAATTAAAACTGAATCTTAAAAAAATGTAGAAAAATACATCTTCTCTATAGTCTCCTCTTAAGAGTACGTATTGTGTCGAAACAGACCGATCAGAGTATAGTAAACAATGTCAGACAAAGCGACTATGTGGACTATGAGTCAATAAGAATCTCACCTCGTTCTACAACTACTGAATCTTTTTTCTCCTTGTGAATGTTGTCAGAACATAACAGCTATGTCTAATCTAAAAGCTATGTTTTGAGTAAGAAACCGCCAGCCCTATTTATAATCTGTTGTAGTGTTGTTACAACATAAACAACTTCCGCTTCATGAGATTTTAGTCAGACAGTACGTACAGTATAACTGGGAACATTAGACCTGAGCATAGCCAGATACGCGCAAAGGGTAAGGCACTTTCTGTCTTCCACTGCAGAGGAGATGATGCCATCAAGGTCTACTGTGCATACCAATGTTTGGTTCAGGTTTTACCAAACACGCGCAGAGAGAAAGGCACTTACTCCATTCCTCCAGCCGCTACAGAGGAGGTGAAACGGCAATAACAACAATTCCGATAGTCCTAAGTGTGTTTAAATTCTAACTGGACAACTGGGACTGAATTCGTGTTCTTGTTGGGGACGAATTTATATTTTTAAATGGGAAGAAAAATGTTTGTACCAGTATGGCTGAGGCAGGATTTATGTTCTTGTTTGGAACGAATTTATGTGTAGAAGGTTACTTGGGGCCAATTTCGTAAATGCGAGATGATCTCATCGTCATCTATTTCGCATACAAATGTTTGACTCAAGTCTTACATTCCCAGATATACCTCTCAAAAATTTCTAGGATCCTATTCACAAAAACTATAGTAATTTTGTGTGTTTCTTACATATTTTTAAGATCGAATCTGTGAGCCAGGTCACAAATGTCTCGTACATTTTTAGAGTAATATATTATTTTTGTTCGACCATGCCGAAATGTAGTAGTTATACACCTGGTAGCAGTACTTTAATGCATGTCATTAAAGTACACCTATTCATTAAAGTTCAGGTTTTCGATTATTCTCGGATATGCAATCGAAAGGTAACGAGGGAAACGTCACGGAGGCTGGAAATCCAATACTGCCGCAGAAGGTCATGTTCTGTTACTATAATAATTAGCGTTACTTGTAAATAATATTCAAATAAATTCAATTTGTCATCTCGTTTTTCAATTCTAAATCAATTTCCAGGTTATACCAAAATTAGTTCATGTTATTCTCTACATCAAGGTCAATGACATTATTGTTCCTCTGAAAAAATCAACACTTTCGCGTCTGCGCACATCTCACACGAGCTATGCACAAGGTCACTTCCGATCTTGAGTCAGATACAAATAAAATGATACTTCTGAATAATTTCAAGTTAGAAGTATGGTCGAGCATAAAAAGTCGTATGAAATTTTTCTATAATGGTAATTAAGACGCTCGTATGAAAATTATGAAACTCGCTTAAGCTCGTTTCATAAACAAACATACTTGCGTCTTAATTACTATCATTATAGGCTCGTTGCATAATGTACTTGTTTAATTTCAAATAGGCTTATTATAAGTGGAACTGGAGTGTGGATATGTACATTCTCTAAACTGCAAAATCTTCTCTGGAAGAGGGAACGGCATCGAAACTGTGAAGTTACCAAATGTTAACTATTTCCGAGATTTTAGTGCTATAAAGCTACTGTAATTTGAGTACAATAATTGCAAGATCCAGTACATCCCATTTAATAGATGCATGTGTTGACGCCATGTGCCTGTGAATAAAGATTGGAAGGGGTTATGATTTTATACGCATGGTTTTACAGCTGGTATGTAGACCCATTGTTAAGTGTCAAATAATTTGTGTTAATAAATCCTGAGCCGTAATTTCTTTAGTATTCTCATTTTTGTAATTTTAAGAAACCTACAGCTGACGGTAGAGAGATGGAATCGAGATCTGAGGCAGCACACAAGCGCGGTTCGAATTCCGCTAAAGATTACCTGTCTGGATTTTCCCAACATTTCTCCTATCTCTAGCGCATATGATGGGTAATCTCATGATGAATCTTAGGCCTCATCTCACCATCTCGCTATCACCAATTCCACCGAAAATCACTGTAAACCTTCACGCTACAGTACGTTCCGAACAGAGAGAGAAAAATCTTGTCCGCGGACGTTGTTATCTTCATTTTACCTGTTGATTTATGTTGGCACAAGATTTTAGAAAGTTAAGGAAATTCTGCTTATACAAATTCCTGCCGTAAGCTCTATGGAAATATCTTAGAATGTTGGGAGTAAGACTAAACCTTTTCGTTCTGCAAAGGAATTTTATAATGTTACATTTGTTCGATTCAAAAGGACAAAACTAAAAAGCTTTCAGTCATTTATTATAATAATACATTGTTTTCTTAAACTAACTGAGCATATTGGGAATTAAATCAATAGCTTTCCCGAAACACGCTACGATATGTTTCATATAAAGCTTTTTTTTTTCTCGAAGAGGAAGCAAAAACAAGCAAAATTGTATTAAACTTTTTTGTCTGAAATATCTCAAAGAATAATCCCTTGAAATTAATGACATCACTATATAGTAGGCTTATGTTATTTACGTTAGATAACGATATAAAATACAATCATTTCTATATTATCAGAACAGTGATATAGACTACTTTACCAGCGAATAGGGATTATAAAGAATGGACACTGAGCGAATTTTCCTGTGTTTTGTTTCTTTGTGTGGCAGCGTTTAGTTCCACTTTTAAGCGCTAGAGGTTAGTGTAATCGAGCATACGCTAAGATAATAATTGAGTATAGAGTTGAGATACAGGATCCAAACATCGCCTACCTTATTGCATAATCCAGTAACGCTTTGCTTCAAATAAATTCAAGTTAACAGCTTTTCCTTATTTCTCAGTGGCAAACTAGTTGTAATAATAATTTTTTATATTTCAGATATAATAAATTATATTATAAAATAATATAATACATTATAAAATTAAGTATCAAATTCGTTTAATATGTGTATATAATATAATATAGGTATATGGTTTTACTTCTCATAAGAGTTTTGTTTTTCCATTCTCAGCGCTATCAAATCATTACATTTTAATTGTTGTTCGGGTCAACGTCTCAACTCTCATTATAAAGGAACTCTAGAGTCTAGACATTACAGTTAATGACGGATTTATTATTTTATGGATCCAATTTATTTTATTTGAGTACATAGTGTACCTAGATATATTAATTATATGTGTTATATTTCCGCTGTGTCGACTGCTAGCTGGTGTGATGTCAGCGCCAACTCTAGGGAGAAAACAGAATCTCACGCTCTAGCTGGCTTGAAGGTCATTGAAATCAGTCCGGCTACATCAAAGGTACCGACGCGAAGTGTCCATACTTAATTACCTATACGCTGGCTTTACCGTGTTACAATGTTAAATATAACATATACTCACATTTTAAAATCTGGTAGAGATCCGTGATGTGCAGTTTAGATTATTAAAAAACCTCAAATAGGGTAAAGGCATTTCAATGTGGGAAAAGTTGAAGAGGAATGCATTACACACAGTTAATGATTACTATTGAGTCAAAGTCTACCATAAGAACAAAATTAATACATTTTCACATGTTTTAATTACCGATTTCTCCCATCCTGTCTTCTTATGAATAGAATGGTGATAATATTTTCTCTCCATACTTGAACGAAATCTTTTACGCTAGTATTCGAGTTAATACATCAGAAATGTTTTAGTCTGTTGCTCGGAAATCAGAGTGTATTATTTCTGTAACACGAAACACATTGTAAGACAACATAGTAGACAGTTGCCAAGCAACCCAGATTAGATGGTGGATAACGAGGAAAAAATAAAATATTGCTAAAGAGTAAAATTATGTTGCATCTGAAAATATGGTGCATTTTATAAACACAATATAATGTTAAATATTTGCTGATGGAAATGAATGTACACCTAAGTGTATAAAAATGTTGGTTATATGAGAAAGGTTCGCAAAAGAACGAACATGACACGCTGAAATGAACACTTCTCTCTGCTTGCTGCTTTCACGGAAGTTAAGAGGTACAGAGTTCAACTATTTCATGAATTTTATATCTGAAATTAATTTATATTAATAGTCACTAATATTACCAAAATTTTACCAAGTTCAAACATCTTCTAAAATTCAATCACAAATCCCAGCCGCCAAATACATATAAATTAACAAAAACTGTACTTTCGTTTAACTTTTCATTTTCATGATTTAATATTGCTTATATTATTAAATTGTTTAATAATATATTATATTAACGCATTTGTAAGTAGACTGATTTGTGCATTTTCCTATCGAGGTCACTGGAAGAATTTCTTTTTAATTTTCTTATCCAAAGGTTCTAAATTCTCTTCCCGGAGAATTCAGGCGCATTCAAACCACATCAGTTTTTAGTTATTTACGTATACTGTATGTAATAAGTTCTATATAAAACTATGAATTAATATGAGTGGCAGAAATGAAACTTGACCACGTACTGGGGATCTGTAAGAAGGGAGAGCTACTGAGTAACAACAGACACCATCGTGCACGTACAGCAATTGCCAACCTGCTAAGAAACAGAGGATGGGAAGTACATGAGGAGATTCATTGTGTGTCTGAAGATGATTCTCATAGAAGAGTCGATATAATTGCCATCAATAGAAGAACCCAGAAAGCGATGGTCTTAGACCCTGCGATTTGCATTGAACGAGACACGAATCAAGCACTGCAGATAAATGATGACAAGCGAACTAATATGTACCTTGCCTTCCATACCTCAGTGAAAAATATGGCATTTCGCTTTACAACTGGGATGTTACAGGCTTACTATTTGGAGCGAGGGGTTGTTTACCAAAATTTACATGTAATATCCTTAAATCCTTTAAAATTCCCATTTATGAGGTTCAGAAGCTCGTAATGGAAATTCTGAAGGCCTCTCTTCAAATTATACACTTTCATCTATATGTTAACACGTAAATTTTTGTTTTAATGTACAAATCGAATCATTATTTTGCTCGTTTCATTTCCCTTTATATTTTATGTTTGTTAATTCCGGACCCCAGTGGTCAACCTCACTTGAGAACGGATGATTTGAAATCTTAGTAGTAGGCTATAGTAATTTTTCAAAATATCGTGCAATAAGAGAAGATAAATTTGGTTTAAATTTAACACTTAGTATTCTTCAGAATTTACAATTGAAACAATTGGTTTATAAATCTCTGCAATCGTTCCAAATATTTGATGAACACTTTTATTCTATTTAAAATCTTTATACGTGAATTACGATTTTTAATTATAAGTCACTGACACTACCTGCATCACTCATTGCACTAGTTGATTTTTCGTTTGTGTAAAAACATTAATTTAATCGTTGACACTTTGTAACTGAACTGCAGAACAGGTTAAAATGTCTCTTTCCTGCCCTACATTCTCGCACTCGATTCCAGTCTATTCTTTTCCGTTTTTGACTCAGTTTTCGGAGGTTCATTTGCACGCTTTCTTTAGCACCACACTCTCGCTCGTTCAGTGCCCGAGTTCAGCGTATTTCCTAGCATAAAAACTTCCCAACGATGCAATTAAAGTATTCTCTGGAACAAGAGCTTAACTGCAAAATCTTGAATTTGAGACACAGAGCATCAAACATTTTAGATCTCGTGTAATAGTATTGAGAAGATCGACAATCAAATGTTCCTAGAGGCGCTGTGTTTGTTAGAGGGAAATAATATTTTGTCAGGAGAGTGAAGTGTTATTGAGGAACCAATGTATGCAGGAAACGGAAAAGTGATGTAACGTACGATAAGTTGTTATTTCAGGGACTCAATTTTACTCATGAATTTTGATTTATATCGTCACATCACTTACTTACTTACTTATTGGCATTTAAGGAACCCGGAGGTTCATTGCCGCCCTCACGTAAGCCCGCCATTGATCCCTATCCTGAGCAAGATTAATTCAGTCTCTACCATCATATCCCACCTCCCTCAAATCCATTTTAATATGATCTTCCCATCTACGTCTCGGCCTCCCCAAAGGCATTCGAAGGATTCGTAACAAGCTGTTTTTTTACGGTGATGGGTTGTTATCGTCACATCACTACAAAAAAAAAAAAACGCACTGCCCGGAGGCTGACACATTCCTACTAATTTATGCATTAAGTTGTGTAAATTAGTATAAACTCGCATAACATAGGAAAGTACTTCAAAGACATTTAAAAAACGCCTATGAAGTACACAATCCCGTAGCAAAAAGACGCAAAGTCTTCTCAAAGCGCCAGACACAGAATTCTGCTTCATATCGTTCGTCTCGTATTCTGCTTAGATAAATTTCACTACAAAAACGGAAGTGAACGAAGTGAAGAGAAGCGAATAGAAACATTTGAAATGTGGATATGGAGAAGAATGGAACGTGTGAAGTGGGCAGACAGAATAAGAAATGAAGCTGTGTTGGAAAGAGTGGGTGAAGAAAGAATGATGCTGAAAAAACTGATCAGGAAGAGGAAAAGGAATTGACTGGGTCACTGGTTGAGAAGAAACTGCCTAATGAAGGATGCACTGGAAGGAATGGTGAACGGGAGAAGAGTTCGGAGTAGAAGAAGATATCAGATGATAGACGACATTAAAATATATGGATCATATGGCGTAACGAAGAGGGAGGCAGAAAATAGGAAAGATTGGAGAAAGCTGGGTTTGCAGTGAAAGACCTGCCCTTGGGTGGAACACTAAATGAATGAACACAATTTTCTTCACTATGATCAGTTGCCAAACTTATGAAAAGCGACGAACGTCATTTGCAATGTTGTTATTAATCAGAATGCAAAGAGAATGCCCTACAACAGCGTTTCTCAACTTTTTTGAAGTGGGGACCACTTTTTTAAGTCAGAACAGTTCCGCGGACCTCCTTATTCTTATTCCCTTCGAAAGTAAATTTATAATTTTTGTAGCATATTTTAATACCAGTATACTTATATTTTAAATTAGAATTAATTAATTAAAATTAATTTAATTCAATTGATTTTATATTAGTATTAGCTAATTAAGATAATGTTGATAGAAGAAAATTCATTTTCTTTTTTTTTTTATAATTCAAGGCTATTAGAGTTTGGATAATCTTTAACTTAACTAAAAAAAAAATAAATGTTGGTACTCACATTAATGAGATGAATGAGCCTGTCGATTCTTACACAGTTGTTCTAGGCCTATATTTGAATGACTAGATATTTCTTTAATGACACTAGAATCACTGATATTAATATCTTCACACATAGCTTCTGAACTATTAGCAGTGCCTAAATGAAGCGTATCATCACGTTCCTTTCTTTTCAAAGCTCCGGATCGAAGCCAGTTTTCCATTATGTATAATGGGCACTATTTAACAGAGACATAGGCAACTACTAGCGTGTACCACATAAGAAAGATTTAAAGTTATAATAGTACATTATGCAACGAGCCTATAATGATAGTAATTAAGAATCGAGTATGGATATTTATGAAACGAGCGCAAGCGAGTTTCATAATTTTCATACGAGCTTCTTAATTACCATTATAGGCGAGTTTCATACGACTTTTTTATGCTCGACCATATTTCTAACTTGAAATTACCGGTATTCAGATGTATACATTTTATTTGTATCTGACAAGATCGGAAGTGACCTTGTTCTAGGTCGTGAATTGTGAGATGTGCGCAGACGCGAAAGTATTGGTTTTTTCCGAGAAACAATAATGTCACTGACCTTGACATAGTCCCGTTAAACTTGATAATATTATAATATTATAACCTTGATTATTGAATTCGACATTGAAAAACGAGATGACAAATTGAATTTATTTGAATATTATTTACAATTAACGCTAATTATTATAGTAACAGAACATAACCTTCTGCGACAGTATTTGATTTCCAGCCTCCGTGACTTTTCGCTAATTCTCTTTCGATTGCATATCCGAGAATAATCGATACTTGCGGTTTTATAACGGTACAAAGCTGACTTGTCATTGGCTGAACACATGTAAGCTGAGTTATCATTGGCTGAAGACGTGTACTTTAATGAGTAGGTGTACTTTAATGACATACATTAAAGGTCTGCTACCAGATGTATAATTAGTACATTTCGGCATGGTCGAGCATAAATACATGAAAAGGTTCGGTACTTTGGTCCTCTGTAATGAATTCGGGTGTCCCTGGCTGGGTTACAGGTGCAGCACCAGAAGTGCAGGGAAAAGATGGCGAGAAATACCACGTTCGTAGTGCTTTAAATCCCTCTTTTGTTGCTGAGAGTAGAATGGGAAGTCGATACACGGGTAGGGTAATAAATTTCATAAAATGTCAGTATTGGGAGAAAAAGCAAAAACGACTGCCATGTGTAATTTCCAATCTCTGAGATTTTCAGCTATAATGTAATAAGCAATTCATTTTAATTTTATTTTCTCCTCTGTCTTTTTTGAAGGACCACAGGTGGTCCGCGGACCATAGTTTGAGAAATGCTGCCCTACAAGCAGGTAGCGTGCTATCGATGTGTCAAAAGCTCTTTTGTCGTAGGTACTTTTTTCGTCTTCTTGGGAAGTTCGAAATCGCACCAATTCATATCAGTAAAATATTATGAACATTACAGTACAGTATTGCTCACTGTCATCTGTCCAATATCCACCTTACCTAGTATTGTCGCCTAAGGCAATCAGGTGTAGTTCCAGCGACAGTGGCCTTCTCTGATGAATTGCTTGACGCAGATGATGTTCAAGGAAGTGACGGTGGTACGCAGTATATTTTACTGGCTGGCACTGTGGTAAAGAATAAGAGACGAGAGCCCACTGGAAATCACATGCTATAACCATCAGAACCTTCAGTTTTTTAAATTATTGTTCTCTCAGTTTCTTAGGACACGAATGACAGGTGGAGGACGCATCGGCATCTCACTTGGTAGAGCGCTGGCTTACGACAACCACGGATCCGAGTTCAAATCCCGACGACGGCTGCCTTGTAGTGGATAAGGCCAAGATTGCGAAGGTTTTTCTGGAGGTTATCCCACACCCTTTCAATCCACTGTCATTCTCCACAATTTCCCGTTCATTGCCTCCGTTTAGAAAAACAGAGCACCACTTGTATGTTTGGTCGGTATTCCTCGCGGTTTATCCAGAGATTAGCAGATGACAAACAAGCACAAGGTAAATGTGTGCGATAGGACAAGGAAAATAAAACTTGTTACAGATTTTTACCAGTGGCGGAGCGTCAATGTAAGCTAAAAAGCTCAGCTTCCCCAGTTATTAATAATTTCATAATAAACCTGCAGTCTATGAACAAAATTATTTATTAATTTTAATAGAATTTATATTTACGCGTTAAATATTGTGATGCGGCAGCTCAGGATGATTTGTGATGCAGCAGTAAACAAGAAGCCTGCACACACCAGGTTCCAAGCAGACTGGTTTATTACACTCATTCTTCTGTGTAACCCACCCCGCAGATTTTCCATCCCTTTCTAACTAAACTATCCTGGTCGCAAGGCTAGCAAGAATCTAGCTTTGACATTGAAAATGAGTAGTTTCCGAGTTATCCCTTTTCGTCAGTTGTGTTCAGTTGAAGTGTTAGTGTGCATTGTGGCTGATATAATAAATAATGAGTGAAATAACAGTTCCTGACACCAGTTTACTTGAATTTTTACGACAATTCTATTATCAAGACTGACTTACGAACAAATGTGTGTACTAAAAAACAAATGACGGACTCCCTTGCTGTCAATGAAGGACACAACCAAAAGACAGACGCATACTTACGTACTGTATCTATTGACCGTTAATATTGTGATTCCTCTATGACAGGGAGTGAGTTAACGTTATACGTATACGTGTCTATTTGTTAGAGATATGTGTAAACCGTGAAATCATATTTTACTACGTATCATTTGAGGTCAGGCCTTATTGGTGTTACTTATGAGGTTCCAACCAAACTTCGACTGCTGACTTCACATTGACTACTATTTATTTTAAGACTATATTTTTGCAATACGTTTTCTCATATTGCATGAAAGACAACTTAAATTAGCTTCCCCTGCTCAAAGTTTCATGCTACGCCACTGATTTTTACAGGACTGGAAGAGAATGGATTTTCTTTATACTAAACAGTATGTACTGTACATCGCTTTTATTTAAAAAAATAAATGCATTATCATACAACAGGTTAGGAACACATTCATCTCCTGCAGTTATAGCCAGTACAATGTAATGTGAGGTACTAAGATGCTACTTCAACCTTTTTCCCCCGTTACTTCACCACATGCTTATATTTAGTGATTTTCTAGCTGTTAGGTTCACTTCACTACTGGAAACATTTTGCCATGTTACAGATTTCACGATAGTTAGTCACTTTGTAACTGTTAGGTTGGCACAATTAGCGACATTTATCAGGCGAGACAAGCCACTCTAATTTCACCAATTTTATTCAGGTACCATATTACCTTTTTATTTATTTATTTACTTATTTATTTAGTTATTTATTCACTTGTTTATTTATTTATTTATACATATATATATATATATATATTTAATAATTTATTTATTTATCTATCTATTTATTTATCTATTTATCTATCTATTTATTAATCTATATATCTATTTATTTATTTAATTATTTATTTATTTATATATTTATCTGTTTATTTATTTATCTATTTGTCTATTTATTTATTTATTTATCTATCTATTTATTTATTTATATATTTATCTACTTATTTATTTAGCTATTTATCCATTTATTTATTTATCTATTTATTTATTTATTTATCTATTTATTTATTTATCCATTTATTTATTTATTTATCTATTTATTTATTTATCCATTTATCTATTTATTTATCTCTTTATTTATTTATTTATTTGTCTATTTATCTATTTATGTATTTATCCATTTATTTATTTATCTATTTATCTATTTATTTATTTATCTATTTATTTATTTATCTATTTATTTATTTATCTATCTATTTATTTATTTATCTATTTATTTATGTATTTATTTATTTATTTATTTATATATTTATTTATCTATTTATCTATTTATTTATTTATCTATTTATCTATTTATTTATTCATTTATTTGTCTATTTATCTATTTATTTATTTATCTCTTTATTTATGTATTTATCTATTTATTTATTTATCTATTTATTTATTTATTCTGAGGTAGTTAAGGCCATCTCGATTAAAATATAACATAGTTTGTGGCGAAAATATAATTATTATTCCTTTATGTTATAGCGACTTGTGTGAGAAGTTACTGTTTTCACCACATCACAAAATACAACTTTTTAGTAACATTTATGCTTTAGGTTGAAGGTTGGTAGCATTGAAGTTCCAGCCATCTTTGATCTTTGGTACCTCACCGTATATTGTTTTGAGTATAAACTGCCATACAAACGTCGAACTGAAATCAGTTTGGTTCATAAAAATGACATCGGATGCAGTAGAACTGTCATATTTGTAGCAAGTCTTATGGCACGTTTAATATCTCTTTTTTGCAGCTTTTCTTTGTACACATCCCACTGGATCAGAGAAGTTGAAAACTGAACGAAGAGAGAAAGAAGAATCTTGCGCCACTACAGTGTAAGCGAAAGTCGAAACAGAACTTTATGATGTTAGCCAAGAGAACAAATTGAACCAGGAACCATTCATACATCTGAATCACATTTACAGGTGCGTTTTATTGGCTTAGGAATAAGCATCTCATTTAGTCTTTGGCTATAAATAACAACATTTAACGCTTATAGGTACAATAGGTAATCAGTGAATTATGATAATTTCACAGAAACTTTAGACAGACCTGATAGTGACGCAAGTATGGAGAGGTTTTTTCCTTACCCGCGGGGAATTCAGTCTCCTATCTAGCGGACGAGAACGCTGTGATTCCCGCCATGAGGAAGTAGTAATAGGCGGATAGGTGGGAAGGGGGGAGAACAGCTGTTTAGTACGTGTCATTCATAGACTAATAATTCTCTCCACGTAGAAGCAATACAAGGCAATAGAGGGCAAGCAAAAATATCGTTAAAAATTATTTGCGCATTTTTCTCACTTGTCAGCATACAATACTACAGGGACATCATTTTATTTTTACTTCAATTTTTATTGTACCTGAGTTTTTTAATGTACTTCACTCCCACCCCTTCTACTAATGAAGTTCCAACTGTCCTCACACAGAACCAAGGTCGCATATAGTAAACAGCACTGAGTTAGTGAATATAGTACGTTCCAGAAATATGTTCGCGTTTTCCAGTGACGAAAGAGCTTTCAATATTGAATCATATTTTCGCACAGGTACTGTCGTCCGTTTGTCTACGTCGCATCCCGATTTCCCTCGCCCCTCTGTAAAAGATGGGCTGTCTTATCTCTTTTCTGAAAACATTAATTTCTGTTAGGAATTGGACGTTTACGTAATATTATAAAACTGTTTAAAATAATTTAAATAAAAGGGCCTCGTTAAGTAATTAACTGTCACGTGATTTCTCCTTTTCTACGATCCTGCGGCATAACCACTTGGACGGACAGTAGATAGCATGTCTGAGTAATTTTGTCTGTGCGGATCGGGCAGAAGTGAAGATTGAATTTACAGTACGTAAGGTACTCTTTTATGGAGTAGGTACAGAATTATTTCAACATGAGTTACTAGTACGAAGCACGAAACTGGTAATTGGAATTAGATGCAATAGTCTATAGTGCGACAATATAAACAAAAGAACTGAAGCCTGTATCGAAATGAACGGCCACCATTTTCAAAAATGTGTTTAAATATTCATATTATGATTATTTTTCAATTTAGCTAACTTCTTTCTCTATAGTGTAAGCTAATGTGCTGTAGACAGTATAATGTACACTGCATAATGAATACGTTCGCATGGATAACTCAGTTCGTGAGTACAAACACTTATTCTTAATACAGTACTGTATTTTGATTAAACAAAAACCTAATGAAAATTATCGAACTCAAAATCGCGATAGTTCCTAGTTTACGTAAATTGATGAACTACTTTTCTTCCCTCCTATACCTAGTAAAGTGATTTGTTTGTGTTTTACGCCAGTATCATCGAACTACAGTCGTGGAAGTAGGTAGCAAACTGTGTTTCCGGTTCTCTAAAGGTATAGCCAGGTTAATATTAAAAATGTTAGTAAAAATAAAATGATGTCCCTGTACTTCCAGTAGTTTCTGGTAGGCTTATACAGTGCACGCCACTTATTATGATCACTTTTGAATGCTATTAATCCGACAACATTAACCGATTGATAACAATGACCGGAAAAGGTTGTTTTTAATTTTCAGTATAAAACTGCAAGACAATCCTGTATGACCAGAACTTATATAGTCACCTATTGTCGTAGTATTGCCTTTCTTTTTCATCACTCATACTAATATTTACATTACCTACACAAGACTGTCAATCGATCCTTTGTATTTTTACACCCTTTACCACTTTCATTCGTGAACAGAGTAGCCTAAGTTCAGACTCGTCCTTATTGTAAACACAATTTGAGGGAAATTCTGAAATAATTTTCGATCACATTTTTTTCTATGCATGTTTCTGTAGCAAAGAAATAGAAACTTTCTTCTCACCATGCGTTTATTTGTACACGATACTTGCCATTTCTTTCGTCAGTGAAACCATCCTTCTATTGATAAAAAAATCGTCTTTTTTCATTTTCTTAGCAAGTTCATTCGATCTTTGTGTCACGAGGGGTTTATCAACACGGTTATCTTTTTCACGAACATTGGTAGACCATAGTTTTAAAGCTGACTCCACCTGACGGTCTCCCCCACCATACCATGTCTTACACTTTCAATTTCTGTTTTCCTTTGCCGTTCTCAGGATAATGTCTCAACTTTTTAACAGTCTGCACAAAAGTGGATATGAAATTATAATTGCATTACTGCCTTCTCATTTTCCGTTATTTGTCACAGAGTTCAATAAATGAAAGTTAATTGTTTTTGTTTAAGCATTTACTCTTATTTTGCACACTCGCCATAGTATCACTGCAACAATGTGACCATCATAATTTCAAAAGCTGAAGCTAAACTGCCGATATGTTTGGTTTTAATATTAGCACACGATTTTGAAAGGAGAAAGCTACCATAGCTCCGTCAAGCTTTTAGGAAGTTGGAGGGAGGGGACAAAAACCACTACATTGTATTTCAATCACCTCTATTTCCATCTCTTTCTTGAAGGACTGTTCAGCCCAAACATTGTGCGGTTTGTTGCTTGAGAGGGAAAGTCACTCTCTTTAACTGGTGATTGTGTTTGACAGATTGTAACATGACCAAAGGCACGTGTTACAGTACTATACTTCCAATAAACATTCAGGGACGAGATTTATGAATTAGCAAAAATGCAATAACATACACCGAATCATTATTCACAATAAACTCATTTTCGCAATGTTTTGAAATCTCTCCGTACTGGATTTTGTAATAATTTATTATTTACGATATAAGTATATATAAATCTCACAAGGGTAGCTGCCCTTCGGTAAGGGTTGTCAAAAGACACAGCATACTAAAGAATTTATATAAAAATAAACATTTGCGTTATCACTATTTACGATTTCTATTTTCAAATGGAAGCTACCCTTGGGAAAGTACTTTTATTTGTTTTCTAATGCCAGGCGTTTGACAATAAAGTCATTTGACCTTTTGCACTCCAATATTTTTCAAAGATATTATCATGACCAGCCACTGAAGCATAGATTTTGAGGTGTTCCGAATCCATTTCTTGGTTTGAGTTGCACAATGGACAGTTTGGGGACTGATATATTCCAATTCTATGCAGGTGTTTGGCCAAACAATCATGGCCTGTTGCCAATCTAAATGAGCTACAGACGATTTTCGTGGTAAATCGGGAATTAACTGTGGATTATGATGCAGAGAATTCCATTTTTTCCCTTGAGATTGTGTTATCAAATTTTGTTTGTTGAAGTCTAAATATGTAGATTTAATAAATCTTTTCACAGAGTAATACGTAGATTTAGTAACAGGTCTGTAAGTAGCAGTGCTGCCCTTCTTTGCTAAAGCATCCGCATTCTCGTTTTCCAGGATTCCACAATGGGATGGTATCCATTGGAATGAAATTCTTTTATTGAGTGATATTAATTGATATTAATAATTATTAGTAATGAAATGGAATATAAGGAAATTTAGGTGTACAGGTGATTACGTAAAATCTGAACAGAATATTTCATTACGTGTACAGCAATAATTTTCAAAATATTTAAAGGAATTCCAAAAGACTTAAAACATTCAACTGAGAATTTTGGAATTGTTCCCCTTGCTCCGAACAATAGGCCAAATACTTCAATCTGTCCTTGTATATGATAATAATCTCTGAAGTATTGAATTGTAGGGTCATAGATGGTCTTCTTTTCTTCATGTACTGCTACAGGTTGTTCAACTGCAGTTTCAAAGCGCACGGTGGGATCGATGATAATTGCTCTATCATTTCTTCTATCAATGGCAATGATGTAAACTCGCCGAGAACTTCCATCTTTCGCAAGGCAGTGGACTTCTTGGTGAACCTCGTAGAAGGAAGGAAGACTTTTAGCAATAAGTTCTCGTATTTCATGGTGTCTAGTATTCCGGATGAGAGTTCCATGTTGGAAGAATCCCAGGATATTACAATACGAGTTTGGTAATCAGTCTAGTATTGTAATATGAAGTTACTGTAAGTATAACGTACGACGTTTTATCCACTTTGATAACAATTTTTAATAAAAGTAATTGTATTATTTTTATTAGTTTTGAATATGTATTTTGTGGAAAGATGACTATATTATTATTATTAGTTTCTTCCTGCGGCAGGCGATTCGTTAATGTTTGTTTAATTAGTTTTGAACACGATAGGTTTTTGTTTATAACAAAATAACAGCAATACTATGAGGAATAAACAAACATTGTTAAAAAGTATTTAAACGAGGATTCAGATATTGAAAATGCCGCAATTGAATATTTAGTACCATAGAAATTCCGCGTAAGATATGAAGTGGAATATAAAAAATGTGAAGAATGGTGTTCCAAGAAACCTGTAGGCAGTGTGTCGGAGAACGTACTTTAGTGAGGAAGCTACGTGCAAAAAGCCAAGTTCATTATAGACGCACTATTTGATAATATGGAGTACATTATTTTTTAAGAAGGACGACATAATTAAGTACATGCGGTTGTACGCGTTTTTGATACGAAAAGGCGAAGGCTACCAGATTAAGGAATCTAGTACTTTTTTTCAAAAGAGGACATTCACTGATTCCTACTGGAAGCAGATAACAAACGTTATCATTATCTAACTAATTGCGTAATAAAAGTATAATTACCTAACTAGTTGCGTAATAAAAGTATCATTACCTAACTAGTTGCGTAATAAAAGTATCATTACCTAACTAGTTGCGTAATAAATGTGTTTACAACATTTTATTAGTGATGTAAAGTCCACATAAAGTGGATGAAAGTGATAACTAGAGACGAGAATTTCATACGCTACAAAATCCCAAAATAAGCATGCATTCATGCACTACCAAACTACGAAATATGCACGATCAGGTTAAAAATACACTAAAATATGCACTTTCATTTTTGTTCCAAATTTCTTATTTCACTTCACTTTTTTCCATACTTAACAACTAACAACATTTCTAAATTGCTTTCTGAGATTCCTGCGCTTGTCAGTCAATATGTTTTTGTAGGCAGAGCATGACCTATATCGCAAGAAGTTGTGGGTGCAAGCTTGATTGAATCTTCTTCTGTGATTTAGTTTTTTTTCTTCTGTTTTTTCAATTCTGCTTCCTGATCCTAAAATAGGGGAAACTGTGTCTGCTGGAAACCATTAAAACATGCACTTAAAACTGAATATAATGTATATTATATTGCAATTCAAACCAAGAAATGGATTCGAAACGCCTCAAAATCTGTGCTTCAGTGGCTGACCATGACAATATCTTTGAAAAATATTGGAGTGGAAGAGGTCAAATGACTATTGTCAAACGCCTGGCAGTAGAAAACAACAACAACAACAATATATATATATATATATATGAAGCTGAAAATTGCTTAAATATCCATTATGCATGTTTTATCCCCAAAAAGGCCAAAACATGCAAATATGCACGGAAAAACTACACATATTTAGAACCGGAATAGTACATTATGCAACGAGCCTATAATGATAGTAATTAAGAAAGCGAGTATGGATGTTTATGAAACGAGCGCAAGCGAGTTTCATTATTTTCATACGAGCTTCTTAATTGCCATTATAGGCGAGTTTCATACGACTTTTTATGCTCGACCATATTTCTAACTTGAAATTACCGGTATTCAGATGTATACATTTTATTTGTATCTGACAAGCTCGGAAGTGACCTTGTTCTAGGTCGTGAATTGTGAGATGTGCGCAGACGCGAAAGTATTGATTTTTTCCGAGGAACAGTAATGTCATTGACCTTGTGTAATCCCGTTAAAGGTGGTATAACTTTGATTATTGAATTCGACATTGAAAAACGAGATGACAAATTGAATTTATTTGAATATTATTTACAATTAACGCTAATTATTATAGTAACAGAACATAACCTTCTGCGACAGTATTGGATTTCAGCCTCCGTGACTTTTCGCTAATTCTCTTTCGATTGCATATCCGAGAATAATCGATACTTGCAGTTTTATAACGGTACAAAGCTGACTTCTCATTGGCTGAACACATGTAAGCTGAGTTATCATTGGCTGAAGACCTGTACTTTAATGACATGCATTAAAGTACTGCTACCAGGTGTATAATTATTACATTTCGGCATGGTCGAGCATAAAGTATTGAAATGGGTAAGTACTACATTTGAGCTATGTCCTATGTTCCTATAAAAACATGCATTTCCATGAAATTCTCGTCTCTAGTGGTAACATTAGCCGATTGGTCACATTATCCGTAATTACAATAAGTGGAGTGCACTGTAACTTGAAGTAATCTTTCTTTTTCTCTTAAGTTCCTTCAACGGAATGGTTATACAAAAAACCCCAACCGGGTTATCAGTCCAAGCGGGAATCGAACTCACTCCCGAGCACAGCTACGGCTATTGTGGTAGTGGTAGAGGTGATGGTGAATGACGGCAAAGGCCTTTGGTGATACCTAATGGCGACGATAACGAAGACTGTTTTGAGGATGAGGATGAGGATGATGATGATGATAATGATGATATGCCACATATAGACCCCCGAGTTTCTTCGCTGGACTTCTTAAAATTCTTGCAGTTTATGAGTCACAATCTACGAAATAATGCTCCGACGTCTGATTGTCTAACCTTTGTTCAATAGATGCTGAGAGGCCTATTGGGAGTCGTGGGAGAAGAGACCTCCATGCTGTCTTCCATGTGATCACTTAGGTCGTGCAGGTTAAACCTGATGTCGGGGTCAAACGGACGGCTCATGCGTTCTATCTCCTCCCTCAAAGTGCCGACGTCTTCCTCGGATCCCGTCGGTACCTCGTCTCTGCGCCGCCTCACGGCAGGAGTGGCGAGTCTCGAGCTGATCTTCGGGTCCCTTATTTTGTGGAACTCTGCCATTTCGTGGAGCTCTTCGTCGTCGTCCCCGGCGTAGAAATCGAGATCTCTTGCAAAGTACCATACAGCGATACTAAGTATGGCACACACCACCATAAGACCTTTAAGAATATAAACAATTCAAAAAAGCTATAATTAATATTTTTAAGTCTGGAAACCGTGGTGGCTGGATACGAGAAAAAGTTTTTATTTAAAGTTTTTCCATTAGCATTGCGAAACTAGTAAAGTACTTCGTCGAATTTTTATGTTTTACAGAAAAACGGGATATTTGCGTGACGGCTGATGATCTGAACCACTCAACCACTACAGGAATTAAGACGACTTAAGACATAAATATTATTTCTATCAACTATTTCTATTAGTATCAAAGAATAAGGCATACTGGTGAATAAAAAGTGCCTATATGAATTAATTCAAAAGCAATGAGTATTGGTATAGTAAAATAAGCTTTTTCCATTACCAACTCCGACTTTGACACAATTAGGGAGAAAGGGTTTCTAAGTCGTCGTTTCAGGAAATTCTGGGATCGGCTAACTTAATACTGCGTGGTCCGTACAAATAACTTACTATAATAATACCGGACAGCTGTATACTAGCAGCATTGGCGTGATTGCGAAAAATCGCGGACCTGACATCTAGCGCAGAGCGATGGAATTACGTCCACATATACAAATATTAACATAGCGAGATTCGGACTATTGTTGTGAGTTACTAATGTGGAATTATATATGAAACACTTAAGAAATGTTGAATAATATTTAATGTAAAATTACTATCTTATATCAAAGCTGCATATTATGAGAAATATTGCATACTTCATATTACTTTCCGTAATTAATTTTTACATATTTTTTCTTTGGTTTACCGAGACAAAATCAATCTGATATTAGGAATGAATTTACAGTAATGTTTTATATACGCATTGCTGACAACTGCAAAGATAAAATTAATAGTAATCTTATGCTTGTAATAATTAGTAAAGGCATTTGGACAACAATAAAACGTAATTTGATAAAACCTTAAAATCCAATACATTTTAACTTCTATTCATTTATTAGGTCTAAATAAAAAACTAATTTGTATTTTTCTATCAACACAAAGACGAAGGAATTAGGCCTACTAAAGAATGTTGTTGACTCACGTTTTATGAACCATCGGAAATCGAAATTACGATTTGGAGCAATTTGTAACGCTGCAATTGTCACAATTATAAACAGCACATATACACCCTGACATTTTAACACTAGTACTAATTCATAAAACTATTAACAAATTAACTAGCCCAGCAACAATATACATTACAGTTGATTACAGCTTGTTTCGCGAGTATCTCCATCCCGGCAGGTAGGTAGCAGCACCATCGTCGTTCTCACGTAAAACTGCTAGCTGTCCGGTATTATTATAGTAAGCTATTTGGTCCGTATGCATACTCACATCCTGATGTAACGTTGATATAAAGTCCAAGTTTGTCGGCATTGTATAACTTGCATTCCTCTTGGTCGCTTATGCCTCTGTACATGCACGAGGAATCTGAAAGACATAATATAACGATAATGTAGAAGAAACTGCACAATACATACTCTATTCAAAAAGTTTTCGGAATATATATATATATATATATATATATATATATATG
Source organism: Periplaneta americana (assembly GCF_040183065.1). Classification (NCBI taxonomy): domain Eukaryota; kingdom Metazoa; phylum Arthropoda; class Insecta; order Blattodea; family Blattidae; genus Periplaneta; species Periplaneta americana. The sequence continues at coordinate 190,061,994 of NC_091118.1, forward strand.
TTTTTTTTTTCACTGAAATGAAAATGTTAGTTGTATATGTCTGTTTCTGGTGTTGTAAACATTCATGACGTCACTTCCGTAGCAGCACGCGTAGCATTTTCATTATCGTTGTTGTTGTTGTTGTTTGGCAACTGGCTGTTGTTTGTGTGATATTCATTCGTCGAATTTCAGAATATGGGATACAGAGCAACACGCAAATATCAAGTTTTTTGTCTGTTTGTACAAATCCTCCTTCAGAGACTTTAAGAATACTTGAAGAAGCTTATCATTAGAGAGCGGAATTTAGACAAAAACCTATTTTTTTTTCCTTGATACATACAGGCTTGAGATTTAATATTTACATTTTTCATGGAAATATAGGTATAAATAAAGGGATATTATAGTGCCTAAAATGCCTATTTCGACGTTAGTGCCTATTTTTAAATTTTTGTATATTTTTCGTAATTTGTACTGTTTTTCTTAACATCCTGTACCCTTTACATTTCAAGACGGATAACTACAACGCCTTTCTGGCAGTGAACAACACAATAGAGAAGTACCTCCGGGCCACCCCTTCTCATTCTTACAATCTTTCAATCCTAAAATTCCAACTTTCAGTAGTAGTCAGTATAGCGCTGGCCTTCTGTGCTCGAGGTTGCAGGTTCGATCCCGGCTCAGGTCAATGACATTTAAGTGTGCTTAAATGCGACAGGCTCATGTCAGTACATTTACTCTCATGTAAAAGAACTCATGCGGAACAAATTATTATTATTATTATTATTATTATTATTATTATTATTATTATTATTATATCTTCCTCTGTCTGTCGGCAATTTAAGACAAACTCGCTGGGTTGTGCCCGAATAAGCATTCTCTTACATTGAAAGACAGATAACAACCCCTTCCTTTTTTCTCACCATTTGTAAGTACAGCAGTGAGCGACACAATAGCCACAATAGGTGCTGATAATCTACTGTGAAGCAAACTATGGTGAATGAAAAACACTAACTTAAAGACAGAATGTCTTCATTTTGTGTATTTTACATTCAATAAATGTTGAATCTTATATTAGCGACATTCTTTAACCAAAAAAGCCCATTTTTATTTCATAGAGCCTAAATAAAGGGGTTTAAGAGCCTATTTTAGGCGCCTAAAATGTCACTTTTTAAGACCTAAAATTCCGCTCTCTACTTATAATAAAGCAGAAATGAAAAAAAAAAAAAAAAACGCAGATCTGCGCCTGGCATGATCGTCTTTGATAACACTGGGTAACAAATTTTGAGCAAATTTTTGTTTCTCCTGGTTTTTTGGTTTGATATCGGTAAATCACACACGCTGAGTTCAGAAATATCAGTATTTTCATTATAGCATCAATAGTTCTTTGGGAAATTAACTGTATATGTTTAAGTAATATGCATATTTATTAGGCCTACCAGAACAGAGTAGTTCGATTAATTAAAATGTGTCTCAGTGAAACATACAGCAGAGTCCGTATAGGTCAGTTTCTATCTGATGCTTTTCCAATTTACTGCGGGCTAAAGCAGGGAGATGCACTATCACCTTTACTTTTTAACTTCGCGCTAGAATATGCCATTAGGAAAGTTCAGGATAACAGGCAGGGTTTGGAATTGAATGGGTTACATCAGCTTCTTGCCTATGCGGATGACGTGAATATGTTAGGAGAAAATACACAAACGATTAGGGAAAACACGGAAATTTTACTTGAAGCAAGTAGAGCGATCGGTTTGGAAGTAAATCCCGAAAAGACAAAGTATATGATTATGTCTCGTGACCAGAATATTGTACGAAATGGAAATATAAAAATTGGAGATTTATCCTTCGAAGAGGTGGAAAAATTCAAATATCTTGGAGCAACAGTAACAAATATAAATGACACTCGGGAGGAAATTAAACGCAGAATAAATATGGGAAATGCGTGTCATTATTCGGTTGAGAAGCTCTTATCACCCAGTCTGCTGTCCAAAAATCTGAAAGTTAGAATTTATAAAACAGTTATATTACCGGTTGTTCTGTATAGTTGTGAAACTTGGACTCTCACTCTGAGAGAGGAACATAGGTTAAGGGTGTTTGAGAATAAGATGCTTAGGAAAATATTTGGGGCTAAGCGGGATGAAGTTACAGGAGAATGGAGAAAGTTACACAACACAGAACTGCACGCATTGTATTCTTCACCTGACATAATTAGGAACATAAAATCCAGACGTTTGAGATGGGCAGGGCATGTAGCACGTATGGGCGAATCCAGAAATGCATATAGAGTGTTATTTGGGAGACCGGAGGGAAAAATACCTTTAGGGAGGCCGAGACGCAGATGGGAGGATAATATTAAAATGGATTTGAGGGAGGTGGGGTTTGATGATAGAGACTGGATTAACCTTGCACAGGATAGTGACCGCTGGCGGGCTTATGTGAGGGCGGCAATGAACCTTCGGGTTCCTTAAAAGCCATTTGTAAGTAAGTAAGTACCAGAACAGAGTGATCAACTGGTATGCTAGGGTATAAGTTGTCGTTGTGCAGCAACACAGCCTTCAAACTAGTACTGTATGTGTGCTGCCTATGAAGAGATGCCATTCAATGGAATTGTGCGCTACTCCAGTTTCACCAAAGAGACCACTGATGTCACTACAGTAACAGAGATGACCATCATTACTATAATATTGTGCGAAAGTTTGATGCCGCTTCCTATATTTTGTGATCCTGCAGCTTTCGTCAAGCAAATTACATTCTTGTAGACCGGATGCTAGGAGCTCTGCTTTCGATTTTGGTAATTCAAGATCACGTACAAGGTCATCTAGTTCCTTCTGATTTCGAAAATGGCGATTTTGGCTGGAACGGTCACTGTCACTGTATTCTGAGTCACTTTCGGGGATGGGTATATGGCGATACAAATTCGTTTGAGTCAACGGCTGGTAGTTCAAGAACGGTAAACCTCGACCATGCAGGATAGGAGCAATAGAAGATGAGATATCCGGACACTGCAATCTCCATCGTTGTTTTAAATTTTTCAAAGATGACATATCGACCATGCAAAAGTAGCATTTGTCATGGTGGTTGGTTGGTTCCCTCCAAACTCTGGGGACAGCGAAAGGCATACATTTCCGAAATCCTCGTAGCCATTCTTCCAAAGTTGAATTACAGGAATCACAGCACACATGTGGTGCCCGTGAATTGTCTTGGTCTCGTATTGGTACTTCAAAGTAAACATTGTAAACAGTATAATATTTGGTGCCAGGTCTTAGGTTATGCTTATTCTGCTTTGTACTGATGTAATATCCAAAAACGTAACAGAAAGAGCCCGGTGAATTCCTGCAATCACCTTTAGAAGTCATGCTTTAACGTAGAACAAACATAAAACTTACAAATTAAACCAAACCCTTTAACTCTATTAAATATAGAATATAATCTAAATTTAACAGAAGAAATACTGAAATCAGAAGTAAACACTAAAATACTGAAACAATTGTCTTTAGAGACAATTAATATTAGGTACCCTCCACAAAACTGGCTTCATTTATACACCGACGGATCCTTGATCTCCAGAGAACAAGGTGCCGGTGCAGGTGTTACGTGCTGTCTCTTCTCACTTTATAGATCTCTTGGATATGGAACAACAAGTTTTGATGGTGAAATCATTGCAATAAGTGAATGTCTCAGGAACCTTCTATGCCACATCAATAAATTTAAGAATGCAGTTATATTGTCAGACTCCAAAGCAGCTATTCTATCAATCGTCTCTAAACATACGCCTTCCTCTCAAACAGCAGAAATAACTAAAATGCTCTCTCAATTAATATCACTCAATAAAAGAATTGTATTCCAATGGATGCCATCCCATTGTGGAATCCTGGGAAACGAGAATGCGGATGCTTTAGTAAAGAAGGGCAGCACTGCTACTTACAGACCTGTTACTAAATCTACGTATTACTCTGTGAAGAGATTTATTAAATCTACATACTTAGACTTCAACAAACAAAATTTGATAACTCAATCCCAAGGGAAAAAATGGAACTCTCTGCATCAAAATCCACAGTTAATTCCCGATTTACCACGAAAATCGTCTGTAGCTGCATTTAGATTGGCAACAGGCCATGATTGTTTGGTCAAACACCTGCATAGAATTGGAATATATCAGTCCCCTAACTGCCCATTGTGCAACTCAAACCAAGAAATGGATTCGGAACGCCTCAAAATCTGTGCCTCAGTGGCTGGTCATGATAATATCTTTGAAAAATATTGGAATGCAAGAGGTCAAATGACTTTATTGTCAAACGCCTGGCATTAGAAAACAACAACAACAACATAATTAAGAATATCGTTATATTTCTGGAACCGTTGTCATTTCAGAAAAAGTAATTGCAGATTTGAAATCAGCGCAAAAAACTGAACCAGAAACATTTAAAATATCGAGAGAAGCATTTTCATTGTTACCCAGTATAATGCGATGAACAAATATCACACAAACAACAACAACATAATTAAGAATATCGTTATATTTCTGGAACCGTTGTCATTTCAGAAAAAGTAATTGCAGATTTGAAATCAGCGCAAAAAACTGAACCAGAAACATTTAAAATATCGAGAGAAGCATTTTCATTGTTACCCAGTGTAATGCGATGAACAAATATCACACAAACAACAACAACAACAACATAATTAAGAATATCGTTATTTTTCTGGAACCGTTGTCATTGCAGAAAAAGTAATTGCAGATTTGAAATCAGCGCAAAAAACTGAACCAGAAACATTTAAAATATCGAGAGAAACATTTTCATTGTTACCCAGTATAATGCGATGAACAAATATCACACAAACAACAACAACAACAACATAATTAAGAATATCGTTGTATTTCTGGAACCGTTGTCATTGCAGAAAAAGTAATTGCAGATTTGAAATCAGCGCAAAAAACTGAACCAGAAACATTTAAAATATCGAGAGAAACATTTTCATTGTTACCCAGTATAATGCGATGAACAAATATCACACAAACAACAACAACAACAACATAATTAAGAATATCGTTATTTTTCTGGAACCGTTGTCATTGCAGAAAAAGTAATTGCAGATTTGAAATCAGCGCAAAAAACTGAACCAGAAACATTTAAAATATCGAGAGAAACATTTTCATTGTTACCCAGTATAATGCGATGAACAAATATCACACAAACAACAACAACAACAACATAATTAAGAATATCGTTGTATTTCTGGAACCGTTGTCATTGCAGAAAAAGTAATTGCAGATTTGAAATCAGCGCAAAAAACTGAACCAGAAACATTTAAAATATCGAGAGAAACATTTTCATTGTTACCCAGTATAATGCGATGAACAAATATCACACAAACAACAACAACAACAACATAATTAAGAATATCGTTATTTTTCTGGAACCGTTGTCATTGCAGAAAAAGTAATTGCAGATTTGAAATCAGCGCAAAAAACTGAACCAGAAACATTTAAAATATCGAGAGAAGCATTTTCATTGTTACCCAGTGTAATGCGATGAACAAATATCACACAAACAACAACAACAACATAATTAAGAATATCGTTATATTTCTGGAACCGTTGTCATTTCAGAAAAAGTAATTGCAGATTTGAAATCAGCGCAAAAAACTGAACCAGAAACATTTAAAATATCGAGAGAAACATTTTCATTGTTACCCAGTATAATGCGATGAACAAATATCACACAAACAACAACAACATAATTAAGAATATCGTTATATTTCTGGAACCGTTGTCATTTCAGAAAAAGTAATTGCAGATTTGAAATCAGCGCAAAAAACTGAACCAGAAACAATTAAAATATCGAAAGAAGCATTTTCATTGTTACCCAGTGTAATGCGATGAACAAATATCACACAAACAACAACATAATTAAGAATATCGTTATATTTCTGGAACCGTTGTCATTTCAGAAAAAGTAATTGCAGATTTGAAATCAGCGCAAAAAACTGAACCAGAAACATTTAAAATATCGAGAGAAGAATTTTCATTGTTACCCAGTATAATGCGATGAACAAATATCACACAAACAACAACTATGATTATGAAAGTGACGTCCTGAACGTTACCAACATCAAAAACGGAAATATACCACATGACATTTATTCATTTCGGCGAAAGAAATATATTCCAGAAACTTTTTGAACCGAGTAGTATTACAATCTCAAATTTGACACAAATTACAAACTAAGATTATGTTATAGACATTACCTGCCATAAGTTCATATAACAATTTTGCGGGCACGTAGGCAATGAGGCCTACCAACGTGAGTTCCAGACCCACGGCGATGGACTTGTCTTTAGGCTGCACGCTTCTGTAAATAGAAAGGAAACCTTTGATGAAGAGATGACTTCAAATTGATCAGCATGCAAATTATCCGTCTCACATCGCTAACTGCAGTACCTGAAGATTAAGATGACATTTCCCACGAGCCTAGTACCCACCATGGCGGCAGTGAAGACGGTAAAGCATTGATTGAGGATCCAGCTGATGTTGCAATCGGGATTGTTACAAGGGCCACTTTTTGCACTGTTCAAGGTCTTATTCCCCAGTTTTGTCTGGACGCAAGTGCAATTGCTGTAAAACTGCAAGTAAAACATACAATATTTAATTACTTTCATATAATTAGCTAGCTGTCACTGTCAAATATTGTTTTTTATCTCCAGAAGAACACGAAGAGATATGGAATACTTCCGCACCGCTCATGTCAAGTCGTGAATAAGCACTCACATATCGTCATTAACAGAATCCGGGTTTGTATGATTTAGAATCCATAAAAATACGCATTTATGTTCTTAAAAATGCATAATACGATATCAGAACGTAAAAATCTAAACTAATAATAAATCTGTAGCCGAAATTTTTCTGGTAATTTTCGATTTTCCAAAAATAATTGGTCCTACCATATATAATTAACCACCCCGAAACCGAAAATTGCATTTTTGAAATTTTTGTTTGTATGTCTGTCTGTATGTTTGTTACCTTTTTCACGCGATAATGGCTGAACCGATTTATATGAAAATTGGAATATATATTAAGTTCGTTGTAACTTAGCTTTTAGGCTATATGGCATTCAAAATACTTTATTTAAAAGGGGAGGTTATAAGGGGGCCTGAATTAAATAAATCGAAATATCTCGCTTATTATTGATTTTTGTGAAAAATGTTACATAACAAACGTTTCTTTAAAAATAATTTCCGATAAGTTTTATTCTTTACAAAATTTTCATAGGACAGATATTTAATGAGATAAATGAGTTTTAAAATTAAAATAACGCCATCTAAGACGGTGCAATGAATTAAGAACAAATGACTTCGTCTATAAGGGGCCTTGGACATCAACAATCGAAAGCTATTAAACATAGCCTACAGACAATGTTTCTGTGTTTGTATGAAGTAATATCGGAAGCTAAATTAACCGATTTGTATAATTAATTATTATTTCACCATCGGAAAGTGTAGTTTCTCTAGATGGACATAATGCTATAATGTTATTACAGTAACGTCTGAGTAAATCGAGGACAGGTAAGATTAAAATAGCTTCTTATGCACAGAAAATTTGATAGGCTATTTTGTACATTCGTTTTCTGTATTTCTTAAAATAATATTTATGTACACTCATTTTAATCTCAGAGAATTAACGAACAACGAGAGTGTATTGATTTAGTATGCAGTAATAGTACGTTAGCTTAGCAATCCATTATTTTATAATTCAAATTTTAACTATGCTCAATTGAATCGTGTTAAAATACATATAAGCAATAAATGCAATGCAAAAAATATTGGGTAATGAGCGAAGCAGATTATCTTGTGCTGTTGTAAAAGTTGTTCCCTGGATCAAACGTCCTATTTTAATTATGTAATTACTTTATATTTATTTCTAACAGGTGCAGCGGAGCGCACGGGTACGGCTAGTATTAAATGAATAATGAGTGATAGTATAGAGCAGAGAAGTAGGCCCACTACAAATTATTATTATTATTATTATTATTATTATTATTATTATTATTATTATTATTATTATTATTATTATTATTATTATTATTCACCTGGTGCTTTCATCTCATTTGCAATTTCTCATATATTTTTAAAAACCACATTAAATTCGTGATATTGTTTCAAAGATTTTACAGAACGTATCTTTCCTGTACTAAAACAACTGAATTATCCGCATCGAGCTCCATTATGAATAATGTGCACTACACAACAATAGATAGTGAAAGCGTGCAATCATAGCTATCAGACGGTCTCCTCGTGACGAACTTCAAGCAGTCATTCGATGTTGTCTCTCCGTGTCTGCTCGCGACCGTCGCGCCGCGTCTGATTCTGTGTGCACCCGGCCTAACTCTTGTTTAAATGGTTGTTCTAGTTCCTTCAGAATCCTTTCGTTTCTAACCATATCCCTTCTGAGATTTCTACATGATCCTTAAAATGTGTGGGAGGGCCAGAACTGGATTAACAACATTAGGAATTTAGGGGTATACAAAAAGTCACAGACGCCGAGGCATATTGATGCTTAGACTTATCCCTAAATCCCAGATTAGTTTCTAATGTATAGTAATGTACGCGTTGTTACCTTGAAGTCATCAACTTTCTTGACGTTTACACAGCCTGCATGACACGGCGAGTAGTACAAGATGCTGCCTTCCTCCGAGCACACCGGAGCGAACAGTGTGGAGTCAGTGCAGTCACATGCCCTGTTGCAAGTCTGCAGTAAGTTCAGGCTGCGGAACACAAGCATTCATGCAGTTTAGTTCACAACCTGAAAAGAGTTAATATCAAGCAGTGCTGCTCATCGGAGTGACTACTACCGCGGAGGAATCGGAAATTACGCTGAAAAGAGTTAATGTCAAGCAGTGGTGCTCATCGGAGTGACTACTACCGCGGAGGAATCGGAGATTACGCTGAAAAGAGTTAATATCAAGCAGTGGTGCTCATCGGAGTGACTACTACCGCGGAGGAATCGGAGATTACGCTGAAAAGAGTTAATATCAAGCAGTGGTGCTCATCGGAGTGACTACTACCGCGGAGGAATCGGAGATTACGCTGAAAACAGTTAATATCAAGCAGTGGTGCTCGTCGGAGTGACTACTACCGCGGAGGAATCGGAGATTACGCTGAAAAGAGTTAATATCAAGCAGTGGTGCTCATCGGAGTGACTACTACCGCGGAGGAATCGGAGATTACGCTGAAAACAGTTAATATCAAGCAGTGGTGCTCGTCGGAGTGACTACTACCGCGGAGGAATCGGAGATTACGCTGAAAAGAGTTAATATCAAGCAGCGGTGGTCATCGAAGTTACTACCGCGGAGGAATCGGAGATTACGAATAAAGCTCTCCACCGGTGATCTCCGGTACTATCGTAGGTGGAACAGGGGACATACGGAGGGATGCGGGGGTTCGGAGCGAAGCGACAGCTCAAGGACGACCGGCGCGTACGGTAGTTGTGTGTGGAATAAAATTGCACCAAATCGGATATCGTAGCATGGAAATTCTTTAATTTAGTTGAAGGTAAAAATAAAGTCGCACACTGTAAACTTTGTGGGCGAATTTACTCTAAGGGTGGTGGAACTCCGAATTTGTTAGACCATTTGAGGCGATCGCACAATCGTGAACTTGATTAAAACAATTACGCAAAACATTTGATACGATTTATTTTTAAATTGTTTTAGTGCTATTGTTCCCAAACGCTCACAGTCTTGAAATTTCTCTAACACGTATTATAAGATATTCTTATTGAATTTGGTATTCCCAAGAAACTAGTTCGATTAATTAAAATGTGTCTCAGTGAAACATACAGCAGAGTCCGTATAGGTCAGTTTCCAATTCACTGCGGGCTAAAGCAGGGAGATGCACTATCACCTTTACTTTTTAACTTTGCTTTAGAATATGCCATTAGGAAAGTTCAGGATAACAGGCAGGGTTTGGAATTGAACGGGTTACATCAGCTTCTTGTCTATGCAGATGACGTGAATATGTTAGGAGAAAATACACAAACGGTTAGGGAAAACACGGAAATTTTACTTGAAGCAAGTAAAGCGATCGGTTTGGAAATAAATCCCGAAAAGACAAAGTATATGATTATGTCTCGTGACCAGAATATTGTACGAAATGGAAATATAAAATTGGAGATTTATCCTTCGAAGAGGTGGAAAAATTCAAATATCTTGGAGCAACAGTAACAAATATAAATGACACTCGGGAGGAAATTGAAAGCAGAATAAATATGGGAAATGCCTGTTATTATTCGGTTGAGAAGCTCTTATCATCTAGTCTGCTGTCCAAAAATCTGAAAGTTAGAATTTATAAAACAGTTATATTACCGGTTCTTCTGTATGGTTGTGAAACTTGGACTCTCACTTTGAGAGAGGAACATAGGTTAAGGGTGTTTGAGAATAAGGTGTTTAGGAAAATATTTGAGGCTAAGCGGGATGAAGTTACAGGAGAATGGAGAAAGTTACACAACACAGAACTACACGCATTGTATTCTTCACCTAACATAATTTACAATTTCTCAAGGATCAATATTAGGTTCCCTACTTTTTCTATGTTTATAAATGATCTTGCCCCCCTAATAAAAGATGTAGGTCATCCCATATTATTTGCAGATGACACAAGTATAGTAATTACAACCAATAACTCCAACACATTCCAATCTTCAACAGAGGAAATTCTCTTCAAAATATATGACTGGTTCTCAGTCAATAAATTGGTATTAAATTGTAACAAAACTAACATAATTCAATTTAAATCCTGTCCAAATTCAACGTCGCAAATTTCTAGCGCAATAATTAACAATAGATCCCTATTAGAAACAACAACAACAACAACCAAATTTCTTGGCTTAAAAATTGATAATATGTTAAATTGGAAAAATCATATTAAAGAAATTACCCCCGAACTAAATTCAGCTTGTTTTGCTATTAGATCCATGCAAGAGAAGTAAATATCAATACCTTAAAAACAAAATACTTAGCATACTTCCACTCGGTAATGAGTTTTGAAATAATATTCTGGGGAAATTCCACAGATAGTAACAAAATATATTTCTGTTACAGAAAAGAGTAATTAGAATAATAGTAGGTGCCATATCTAGGGAATCGTGTAGGACTATTTAAAAAAAAAAACTACAAATAATGCCCATGGCTTATCAGTATATCTTTTCATTAATAATCTTCCTCGTATGTAATCGTGAAAACGTTATACTAATTCAACAGTTCATAGCATAAATACACGACAAAAAATGACTTTCATACTCCAGCGGCAAGTCTATCGTGCTATCAAAAAGGAGTGCGTTATATGGCAGTAAAAATTTTGAATAGCCTCCCTATCGATATAAAAAATGAAACTCAAAACATAAGATTATTTAGGGCCAAATTAAAGAAGTACCTAATTTCTCACGCCTTCTATTCTGTAGGTGAATTCATGACATTCAACAACGCTTCATGAAATTGATACTAAAACTTTGTGTTGTACTAGTAGACTCTATTGTAAACCTCGTCTGTATATATTGACTTTTTCCATATTCTAGCTGTAAGCAATGTATGAATACCATGGAATGTTAATAAATACAATACAATACAATGAACTTGAAGAATCTGTTTTGAAATCTTTCAAAATCCTTAGCAATATGAAGCTGTCTTTCATAAATCTTTCTTAGTATCGATCAATCTTTAACTAGTTTTATTATAAAGTATTAAATTGCAAGAAAAATTATTGTCGTTTATAAGTAGCTTAAGACTTTGCTCTCATTACGAGTTTTTTCCTTCAGAGCTATTTCCTTAACCGCAGTATTAACATGCTCATGACGATCCTGTTACTTTAACCGCTATGAAAACAAATGTAAGACCATAGAGTAATGATGAACCAACCTTCCTCTGTTTTCGCCTTCGATGTGCAGCGAGGGGCAGTCGGTGAAGATCCTGGAGAACATGAAGATGGCTGCAGAGATGGCTATAAAGGCGTGCCAGCTGGTCAGTCGACCTGCCCGCATCCTCATCTTGGAGATGACGAGTCCTGACACCAGGATGTGCATCCCCACAAGCGGCGGCTTCAGTAAACCTGTGAGCCACAAATGTTTTAATTATGCAGGCTTGTATGATCGTCATGGTGGAAAAGATGCAATAATCCCAACGGTCCATAACCTTTTGTCAAATTGTAATAATAACGTACAAAATCAGCTGATTAAAAACGCATTTACACTGTGACGAAAAATTAATCAGTTAATTTTGTACGTTATTACACAAATGAAGCGTTTTTCGAAGAAATGACAAAGGAATATTTTTTTCGGCTTACTATTCGCGTTGATATCTTACCACTCATGCGTCTCAATACCCAATAGTTTTACCATAAATGGGATTCAAACTTCAGAAACAAATTATTTTTTTTTTTCGGCTAAACTGTTATTCTAATACCAAAATTAAATTTTACTTTTTGGTTGCTTACAATCTAAAGATTCTGTTCTTAAAATTAATGCAGTTATACCCCCTACACCCTGTGACGATGACGTTCAAACTTAATTATTTTTCCAATAATGGCAATACGTTTTGGGTTGTTAATAATAGGATGCGCGTAGAGTATTACACAAATGGTAACCCACATTTTTCACGAATAGGTGTCCATTTAAACATTCGAAGTTAAAATGGTGTTATATAGAATGGCAGAGGAATTTTAAATATTCGGAATAAAACCTGTCTCTCATTTCTTTTGACTACCACGAATCTTTGAAAAATACAGTGTGGCCCAAAAGTCACTACCCATTATTGAACTTAGTAATATATTTTCAATCGCCCCGTAGATTTCAAATTGCCGCCTCTCACTTTCATGACAGTTAGTTACTAATGTAAACATTAGAGTGCAATGCTATATAATAAATCAATTAATTAGCTGTCAATAAAGTATCATTTTACCATGTGATCTGTCTTCTTCTTTTTTTGTTTTTTTTTTTTTTTTTTTTTTTTTTTTTTTTTTTTTTTAAGGGTACCTTGGGTCACTCCGTATATTTTTGTCATCCTTTCAAAAATTAAGAGATCATTCAAATATAATGTAAGCTTATAAAATGGCGATAAGTACTGTAGAATGGTAGAGGAATCGGAAGTACTGGGATAAAATTTCCTGCACAAGATCTAGACAGCATGGACCGTTTTTGTTTGTTGAGAATATTTTCAACTAATTTCATTAACTGAACTACGATGTGGACTTGCAGTATGAAAATTAAACTACTGTAATAATAAATTAATTCCTACAGCCAAGAAAGAAGTTTCAGAGCTTCGGGCTTCATACTTTGCTACCCTGACATCGAGTAAAAATAATGTAATATCATCCTGTTTGCAAAATACTTACCTATAATAAGCCTCGAAGTCCACGGGTCCTGGAACCCTCCAGAGCCTTCTCGGACCCGCGGGATGTAATATTTGGACTCCAGATACTTATCTTCGAGAGACAGATAGTTGACTATTGCTGTCTGCAGACAAACAGTCGCTAACGTGTTTAGAATAATTATCTTATTGGTGAGCAGTCTTCTCAGCGACCAGAAGAACCCTGCAAAATAGAGAATTGATTCTTTGAACCATTTCAGAAGAAGTTTGGGCGATACGACTCCACACACTGAACGTCTTGAGGTAGAAACAAAATAGCTGTTTATTGAAATCAAATCGTCTTTCCAATCAGTATGTAAACTGAGGTGGAACAATAATAATAATAATAATAATAATAATAATAATAATAATAATAATAATAATAATAATAATAATAATAATAATAATAAATTCATCTTTCAAAGCAGGATAGCTTTTATTATTATTATTATTATTATTATTATTATTATTATTATTATTATTATTATTATTAGCATTACTTCTAGTCTCTTGCCGCTCTTACTAAAAAGTAGAAATGAACAAAAGTAACAGGTGTGTACAATCGGATTTTATGTTTTCAAACACTGAATGCCCTCCTGTTAAGGGAAACTAGGACTGAATTTTTACCTTAAAAGAAACGAAATAACATTTTTTGGGTTTTTGTACTAAAATATTCTTTGGAGTCTCAGGAAGTTGATAGTAGCCAGTTTTTTTTTTTGCCTCTTCGTCTGTTTTTTTTTTTTTTTTTTAAAGCTCCTGTAGTGATTTTATACAGGTTTGCTGCATAAACCAGTATTGTATTTTTTTCACAAGTTATTCTTTTTCTCGAAACTACATTTTTGATATTAAAAATGCTCCATGCGGTGATAGGGGTGGTAGTGAGAAAGGTGGTGGACGCGGTGGTGGTGGCGGCGATATGGGCGGTGGTGATGGTGATGGTGATGGTGATAGTGGTGGTGGTGGTGGTGGTGGTGGTGGTGGTGGCGATGGCGGCGACAGTGGTGCGGCGGTATTAGTGGAGGCGGTGATGGCGGTGGTAGTGGGGTGGTGGTGGAAAAGGCGGTGTTGCGGTAGTGACGGTAATACTAGTAATGGCGGGGAAAGTGGTGGTGGTAGTGGTGGAAGGGCTCCAGAGTGGCGGAGACGGTGGGTTTTGTGGCTGCGGCTGAGCCGCGGACGAGGACGGCGGCGGTGGTTGTGGTGGTGGTTGTGGTGGTGGTGGTTGTGGTGGTGGTAGTTGTGGTGGTGGTGGTTGTGGTGGTGGTAGTGGTGGTGGTGGTGGTTGTGGTTGTGGTGGTGGTGGTTGTGGTGGTGGTGGTTGTGGTGGTGGTGCTGGTGGTTGTGATGGCGGTGGTGGGAGCGGTGGTGGAAGGGTTGCGGATTGGCGGGGACGGTGGTTTTGGTGGCTGCGGCTTAGGCGGGGGTGAGGACGGCGGCGGTGGTTGTGGTGGTCGTGGTGGTTGTGGTGGTGGTGGGGGCGGAGGTGGAAGGGCTGCGGAGTGGCGGGGACGGTGGTTTTGGTGGCTGCGGCTGAGGCGGGGGCGAGGACGGCGTTGTTTGCGGTGGTGGTGGCGGCGACAGGGAATGAGGCCGGGGCGGTAATGTTGGGGGCGGTGGTGGTGGCGTTGGGGGCAGTGGTGATGGCGGTGATGGCGGTTGCGGTACGATTGTTGTGGCGGTGATGGTGAAGGCGATAATAATATAGGATATAATGTAATATAATCCCTGCATTATATTTCATATTGCACTCATAATTCCCTGAAGCACTCTGCAGCAAATAAAACATTGTACCTTGTTACCATATTCAAGACAAAAATACTTTTCTTCCCACCGTATATGAAATTCCTTATTCTGGAGATACATGATTTAGAAATCGACATTGCAATCCGTCATGTACACCAGAGCGACAAGACAAAACTGCATTAGCCCATATGAAAATAAATACTTTTATACATAAAATTAAAAACTAAACACGAATCTAACTTCTTTCTAAGAACGAGTAATAGGCCTACTCCAGCCAATAGGCAATATCGACCAGTTGGTAGCTACCAGTATAGCAACGCCGTGCGATAGTCTTGGAAGACACACAAGTCGTATCAATATATTCTGTCTCATTATGTTTCAGAGGTAACGCAAACACAACCTTCACTGCTGTCTGCAATTGATAATACCGACGCTAAGTTATGTGTTACGAAAACATTATTTTCGTACTACAGGCGCAAGAAATTTGTGTCAATATAAAGCTACTAGAGATGAACAAAACTAACTGCCCCTCTCGCTCGCTGTGTTCGTTGCATTTGCCTTTTAAATCTCGACTCGTCATTCTCGCTGCGCTTCGAGTCTCGCTCGTCATTCTCGAAATAGCATTTGGTCGGCGTGAAAAGATTTCGTAAATTTGAATAACATACATCCTGAAATAAATAACATTATAAACGTTTAAATGGGACAAAAAGACAAAACAGAACAGTATCTTAGTTATCAAAATGTTCTGGTTCTATTATTTATGATATTACCTATGGTTATATAAATAGAAAAAAAAAACAATTCTCAAATAAATTTGTATTTCTAAGAAACATAAAACATGACATTAATATCTTTTTACTTGAGATTGCACACTTGATCTCAAACATAATGAAGCCTTTTCATAAGGGCCTAGTAAATTAAATAAAGACTGGGGAACGGATTATTATACACTGAAAGGTAGAGATGATGTTTCAAATAGGCTACTTGATTGTTTATAAATACATAACAGTTGCCAAAGTAGATAGAAGTTCAGACAGGTATCAACAACTGTGGCGATTCAAGGCTGCTTGACTTCGGGATGTCGGGACTCATCAACCAGTCTTTACATCAAGGACGCGATGTAATACAACAATGTCGTGCGGGTTTTCGGCTTTGCGGGCGCTGTTAGTCTCGTTTTCTCGATCGTTGTTCATCTCTAAAAGCTACCCTCAAGAATTAATCCCAGTCTATTTTTGACTATTACAGACAGTGGCGCCTCGTGATAAAATATTATGTGTGTTCACGATTTTGTGTTCCAAAACCGAAGAGAATTTGAAATCGTACGTTTTTAGCCTAATATGAAATGTAATGATTCCAATGTTTCACTGTAGAAAAAACCGTATATAAATTCAAAACAACATATGATTATAATAATAATAATAATAATAATAATAATAATAATAATAATAATAATAATAATGAAACCTAACCTTTTTATTTCCAATTTTTCCTGGAAAGCCAGTTTACCCAGTTCTTTACTCTTCAAAATTACTTGAACAGAGTTCATTGTTTACGTTTGTTAAAAATTAATACATAAAACAATTTACAAAAGCGTGTGTTCAGTAATATATAGTATTTTGATTCACAACACACTGATGCACTATAGCCTATACCAGTACTGTAATCCCATTCGCATAGATTGATTACTATAAATACATGCCAGTAAATATTATTCTTAAGTAATATACACCACCATACAGATACTTAAATTCATACCACCATCACATTCAGCCAGCACGTCTTTGAAAGCCAAACTATGCTATATGCCGACACTGAAGTATAGTAATTCACAAACTACACTCTCGTAGCAGCACTGTACACACATCCACATAAAGTAAACGTTCCGACAGTGAGATGCTGACACCTGCAGGCTAAAATACAGACTTATTAAATTTTCTCCTCGAGATATAGCACGTAAACGATAGGCATCGATGCACCTGACATCTGTGGGATAGATTCACTGTTCACTTAACGCTTTATGCTCTTGACGAGTCATAAGCGGCCAGCGAATGACAATTTTCTCCCGCGCATGCGTGAAATTTCTGTAACCTTCTTGGAAAGAGCACGGCTTGTACGTGAACCGATGTTGCCAAGTTTACATATGAAGTTTATGCAAGATTATGCGGGAAGTTTAAAACACTCTATCATGATATTATACATCCCCGCTACGCCAATACGGTATTAAATAATAAAACTAGTCGTGCATTAATGGAAACAAGGTGTTCACGTGCTCTTGTGCTCTTACTGACGCACCGCCACTGATTAAAGATGATAGATGAATGGGAGGAGATATGGATAATGTTGGTACAATGAAAGAGGAAAACGGGAGTACCAGAGACAAAGAACCCACTACAACTCTGCTTTGTCGTCCACAAATTTTATTACAATCTGGTGGGGAGGCACTGACCTCGAAAACAATAATCAACAGATCCAAAATGGAGCGAGGTTTGTGTTGTCACTTCTCAAAAGTCGTGGGAAAAATTATAGTATTAAGATTGGCGAGTTGGTAATTCAGTTCAAACCGAGAAACTTCAGAATTTTAAGAGAATATTCTATTAAAAATGATTCATTCTGTATTTTAAAAATGATAACAAACCTGTTTTTGTGAGTATTGGATCTACTGGTTCTTGAATTCTGACTCCTCTTGCTAAATCAACAATAGAAGCCGCCATTTCCTTGACTGCCTGAGACGGAAGTTTCTTAGGGAACATGGCGATCACAACGGCTGTCACGAACATTAATGTCGACAAAATAGGCCAACCTACAAAAATAGAAAATAATTAGAAAACATAAGCAAGTCAATGGAGCTAAATTGCTAATGCTAGGCTGAAGAACGTTTTCATTGGGTATTAGTCTTTGACTGTCTTATTTTATAGCCTAAGTACTGGTGTAGAATTGCGAGAACGTCTACACTAATGTCAATGGTTTACTGAAGGTCTAATTTTGGTCCCTTAAGAAGTTAACGCTTTATCACTTCCGTTTCCGGTTTATTGTGGACCAGCCTTAAGCTTTAAATAAATTACTGTATGTATGTCATGTATGTATGTATTTATTCACACTACAAATGGGTATATACGGCCTTAACTCTGCCAGCTGAAATAAATCATTATTATTATTATTATTATTATTATTATTATTATTATTATTATTATTATTATTATTATTATACCCGGTGGCAGTGGTAACTAATTACACTCAATAATGACAATTAATAATAAACACAACTAATAAGAAAACAATAATTAATAATAATAATAATAATAATAATAATAATAATAATAATAATAATAATAATAAGGAGCATCCTAAATTAAATGAAGCACGATCACTTAAAATAACATTCAAAGTAAATCTAATTTGTATCTTAACCCTGAGTTCGAACTAAGACCCACGAGTGTGACAGGTTCATACCTGCACAAGTGCCTTTCGGCACTACACTTATTTCGCTGTCAACTCACTCACTGCACTGATTTCACTAACACTTCTAACCATTTCACTGTTCAAATACTTTGCACACACTTCACTTACACAATAGACTTCACTGATACAACACACTTCCTCACTGATAGAACACTTCAAATAACAAGATATCAATTACACCCTTTAAATAGTATGTATAATATACTACCGTCTATTAGTAAAGTCCTTAAGCCTGTTTTTAAATACATTTTTGGTTATTGGTAAAGCCTTTAGTAAGTCTGCAGGTAAAGCATTCCAGTCCCTGATAGTACGATTGAGAAAAGAAAACTTTCCAGTATCCGTCTTCTGTCTTCTTTCCCTCAATTTATGTGAGTGGTCTTTCCTTGAGGAGTAATTTGGCGGCTGCAACCTATTTTTGATTTCTCTCCAGGCAGGCTCACCTCTGTATGTTTTGATCATTGCGCATAATCGAATTCGCGTGCTTCGGTCCGTGAGTGTGTCCCACACTGTACTGGTTTCCGAAAATAAAAAGTGAAGCTTTAATTATTTCTACTTCAAGATTAATTAGAAAACACACAGCACAGTATATCGTCGTTTGTACATGTAAAACGGAAATTGTATGCTTACAAAAAATTTGAAGTTATTGTTTTTATTTTTTATCTTATTAGTATAGTCGGTCAATTACGGGCAGACGGTATAGACATATAGTGGTAAAACTGATAATTACGGGCACCGAAAACATTCAGCCATTTTTCAGGAATAGACTGCAGGATTATTTATATCTAATTTGATAGAAACGTACGACAATAAAGATTTGTTATAGTATAGGTTTAGGCTAGCAAATGCTAGGTTTAAGGACATTTTTTATTCATTTGGACATATTTTATCTTGGTGCTATCACTAAGGGAATTTCTGTAACTAGAGTAGTGGTTAAATAGAGAATTAAATAAATGTATTTTTTACCAACGTTCTACTGTATAATATAAAAGGTTCATTTTAGAGATGCGTTAACTGACTATAGACTTTTTTTTGCAACTCAGCATAAGGTTTTGTACAGTTTATTTTCCCACGTTCTTTTATACATCGGAGTTCGTGTATGTATTTAACAGCGATACTCAAGGCTATATTCCAATGGTTTGTTTATTTTAATTTAATTGCGTCCTCATGGAGGCTATTTCAATTCGTGAGGAAGCTGTAAAACGTTGTGACTTTTCCTGCTTTACTAAGAAAGCTAATGTTATGTTCATATATTTTAACTATCTGAATACTGTACAGCCATTTCTGTTCAATCAGTTCTTTCCATGCTAGTTTAAGATATGATATGCGCCAATTCAAATCCAACCGAGGGTCGTAATATTTCTAGAACAAAAGTTTTATACCATAAATTCTTGACGGGAAAAACAGAGACTTTCAGTGTAGAAAGTAGCACGCAGATTTTTCTGTTGATTTCTCTCAAGATAACATAATGTTTTACTCCTAAATAATTACACTAATCTGATCCTTGCTTAAGAATTACATTCCTTAATTTTTATGACATAAAATTACTTCTTTTCATAGGACGGTAGGCCTAAGAGTCGTTCCTATCAAAAATTTATTTACTTTGTTAAATATGAGGCCTATAATAAAGAAGTTATTAAGATAATTTACTTATGAAATTGATTCAAATATAATTTGGTATAAGCTTCAATTTTTAAACGTTTGTTTTCTTAAATATAATACAATTATCTAACAGCTTTTAATATTATTTCAATACGCTCTTTTGACGTCATATAATACGTGTTTCTTTTCTTATAACAAAAAATATTTGAATGTTATTTATTAACATGAAGAACAGGCGAAAACGTTCATATCTATTTGAGATGTAATAGAAAAAAATAAATTTACAAATAGATAAATCATATTGATTGAGCATTTAATAGTACATTATGCAACGAGCCTATAATGGTAGTAATTTTCATACAAGCGTCTTAATTACTACCTTTATAGTAAAGTTTCATACGACTTTTTATGCTCGACCATATTTCTAACTTGAAATTATTCATAAGTATTCATGTTATTCTTATCCGACTGAGGAGAGGAACTGACCTTGTGCAATACCTCGTAAATTGTGAGATGTGCGCAGACGCGAAAGTATTGATTTTTTCCGAGAAACAAATGTCGACATTGACCTTGATATAATCTAGAGAGTAAAATAAACATTAATCTTGATATAACCTTGAAATTGAATTAGACATTGAAAAACGAGATGACAAATTGAATTTATTTGAATATTATTTACAATTAACGCTAATTATTATAGTAACAAAACTGTCTTTATTTAAAATATGGGTGATTTATTTATTTATTGTTGTCTTTCGATTGCATATCCGAGAATAATCGATACTTGCGCTTTCATATTGCTACAATGGTATTTTCTGATTGGTGGAACATCTGAACTTTAATGAATAGGTGTACTTTAATGAGGTCCATTAAAGGGCTGCTACCAGGTGTATAATTACTACATTTCGGCATTGTCGAGCATAAAATAAATTTATCATGTTATTTATTAAGTTCAGAATGTGTGACGAAAACAAGAACATGTTCAAGTTCAAACATAGCTGCCGAACAAATTTAAAAATTTACAGGTGAGATACTTTTCCCTTACCAATCCACCATGCTCCGACCCATTCTACGCTTGTTGGGCTGGGTTCGACGTCCAGAGGCCCCGCGTACAGTGCCAGGCACCTCCACGCCAGGATGAGGCCCAGGTGGGGGCCCACGTGTCTCAGAGCTATCACCTCTCCTGCAAAACCAATATCGGTATAGGCCTACAACAGTCACGCCATAGCTGAAAACAATACGTTTCAATGTGAATGAGGTAGCTTTACGTATGGGTTTGTGCACACGTGTCAGATTTTATTAACTTCGTTAATAATGTATATTCGCGCATATTGTTCGATTCTTATTGACGCACTTAAATCTTCATTAACTTTTCTGTCTTGTTCATGAACACTTTCATTAATATTTCATGAATTAAGCTTTCCTGAGATATTGCGTATGTAAGGGAAGAAACGATATCTGGTTATTTACTTACTTAGGCCCTAGTTATTTATTTATTCATTTATTTATTTACTTATTCATTTATTTACTTACTTATTTATTTACTTTCTTATTTATTTACTTATTTATTTACTTAGTTGCTTACTTATTTACTTATTTATTTATTTACTTATTTATTTATTTACTTATTTATTTATTTACTTATTTACTTGCTTACTTAATTACTTACTTACTTAATTACTTACTTACTCAATTACTTATTTATTTACTTATTACTTACTTATTTACTTATTTATTTATGTACTTATTTACTTATTTATTTATTTTATTTATTTATTTAATTTAGTTAATTAATTAATTAATTTATTTATTTATTTATTTATTTATTTATTTATTTACTTATTTATTTATTTACTTATTTACTTATTTATTTATTTATTTATTTATACTTGTATATGTTTGACATAATTATTTCTTATATAGATAAAATTTATCCTTCGAAGAGGAGGAAAAATTCAAATATCTTGGAGCAACAGTAACAAATATAAATTACACTCGGGAGAAAATTAAACGCAGAATAAATATGGGAAATGTGTGTTATTATTCGGTTGAGAAGCTTTTGTCATCTAGTCTGATGTCAAAAAATCTGAAAGTTAGAATGTATAAAACAGTTATATTACCGGTTGTACTTTATGGTTGTGAAACTTGGACTCTTACTTTTAGAGAGGAACAGAGATTAAGGGTGTTTGAGAATAAGGTTCTTAGGAAAATATTTGAGGTTAAGAGGGATGAAGTTACAGGAGAATGGAGAAAGTTACACAACGCAGAACTTCACGCATTGTATTCGTCACCTGACATAATTAGGAACATTAACTCCAGACGTTTGAGATGGGCAGGGCATGTAGCACGTATGGGCGAATCCAGAAATGCATATAGAGTGTTAGTTGGGAGGCCGGAGGGAAAAAGATCTTTGGGGAGGCCGAGATGTAGATGGGAGGATAATATTATAATGGATTTGAGGGAGGTGGGATATGATGATAGAGAGTGGATTAATCTTGCACAGGATAGGGACCGATGGCGGGCTTATGTGAGGGCGGCAATGAACCTGCAGGTTCCTTAAAAGCCAGTAAGTAAGTAACCCCGTGTTAATCCCTCAAGGGCCACGTAAATCTGTTGTTGCGATGTTCACGTTGATTACATATCGTGATTTTTTAACAAGCCACCTGTCCAGGATAGGAATTTCCCATAGGTCCGCCTGTGTATTGTGTGATGCAAATGAAGAGACAAACATGAAACACATCACTGCTACAAAAAGATGACTTCACTGTCAAGTGTCTAGGCATTGCACCAATAACAACAGCAACTTTCCTCACCAGTCTCTTACATTGGCTGAATTTGTATGAAAACATAATATGAAGAGTTCGCGGGAAAAACGATGAATGTCACAGTTTTCTTAAGGTTGATGTCATTATCTAATTCATGGATCACTACGAAATTTAATGTTGTTCTTATGAAAAATGGTAAAAAGGAGAATCATCTGTAGTAATGTCACGAGAGGTCTGAGATCTGCCGATAAATCCAGGAGCGATGCGATGAATATCGATTACTGCAATAAAGAAATTCGATGTTATTATTCAGTAATGCCAATTGCGAAAAGCGAAATACAGGTTTAACAATGTTAATTATATGTACTGCACTTTTCTCTTAATATTATAACATAAATGAAGAGTTCGCGGGAAAAACGATGAATGTCACAGTTTTCTTAAGGTTGATGTCATTATCTAATTCATGGATCACTACGAAATTTAATGTTGTTCTTATGAAAAATGGTAAAAAGGAGAATCATCTGCAGTAATGTCACGAGAGGTCTGAGATCTGCCGATAAATCCAGGAGCGATGCGATGAATATCGATTACTGCAATAAAGAAATTCGATGTTATTATTCAGTAATGCCAATTGCGAAAAGCGAAATACAGGTTTAACAATGTTAATTATATGTACTGCACTTTTCTCTTAATATTATAACATAAATGAAGAGTTCGCGGGAAAAACGATGAATGTCACATTTCTGTTAAGGATTAGATAATGATCTAATTGAGTCTATAACTGCAAGATGTAGTGCTGTTTCTATAGAAAAAAAGGAAAGGATTACTGTATTCGTGGTGATAATTCTCCTTTTTACCATTTTTCATAAGAACAACATTAAATTTCGCACTGATCCATTGAATTAGATAATGACATCAATCTTAAGAAAACTGTAACATTCATCGTTTTTTCCGCGAACTCTTCAAATACATTTGCATTATCTGCTGAAATCATAGTTTAATTTAAAATTTTATGATATAAATACAGTAACCTGATTAATACATTAATTAAATGAAGAATTGTATACCAATGCCAATTCACAGCGAGACATGTTGCTACATAGTGAAGCCATCTCTGTATAGATAATTAAAACACGAATTTTATTACTCCATACGGAAGGCTGTTTGATATATTTGAACATCTGACTTTCTATTAACTGTTTAATTTCATTCACAAAATACAATTTTATAGGCTACAATTATAGGTTGTTACCTGTGGGAGCAAGACCAATGTCAGCTGTGCCTCATTTCGACCTTTACTCGTGCTACAGAAAAGCATTTTTTATAGCTCGACAAACGCATTCTCGCTGTAGTGTGTAACGGAACTAAAGCTGCGTCTACACGTTCAATATTCCAATCGCGTATGCGTGCAATCTGGGAAGAATATTGAAAGAATCAAGTTTAAAAGGTACTTTCAATTAAGATACATGAAGATTTTGTGTCTACATGGTACGCCGTTTTGAAAGTCGTCTTCACTGCGTAAATATATTAATTAATATTAAATATCAATCTTGCATTCATTGCTTTAAAGTTGAAAGAAAAGTTTAACCGTGTAGTTGCATCTTAACGTATTCATGATCATCAATTTACGGGGAAACAGTTAGCGACAACGACTAAACAAAAGAACGACCATGCGATAAATTGATAGCGATAAATCTAGCTGTAAAAATTATCGCAAAGTGTGACTGTGATTGTTTGGAATTCAAAATTTCATTACACTTCATTGGTCGAAAATGGAATGACGTCATATAAACGAAATAGTTACCACGAATACAGTAATGCTTTCCTTTATTTTCTATAGAAACGTACTACAGCTTGCAGTTATAGACTCAATTAGATCATTATCTAATCCTTAACAGAAATGTGACATTCATCGTTTTCCCCGCGAACTCTTCATATTTTTTCCCCACTTAAAATATTGGAAAATATTTAAACAGAATTTGTCTTATTAATTCTCCCCTTTACAATGTAAATCCATAGAGTGTGAACGTCAAGCACTCGTACCAATCAGAGCGGCGCTGTTGCCCTTGTCCACGTTGTCGTCGATGTAAGCCATGCCGTGGGAGAGCAGAGCGATGCCTCCCATGCCGGCCCCGAGCTGGATGAGGAACATCATGGCCAGCGTGAAGTAGCAGGTGTCACCTGCCTCCAATTGCGGCACGGTCACGTTTGCATAGCAGATCGGCTCGGCGCTGTATTCTGAAAATATCAGCATCGTAGTAATTAATATCCAGCAGGAGTCATCAGCTCGAAGCACTATTTATTAGTATTTATTTATTTAACCTGGTAGAGATAGGCGTATGACTCGGTTAAGAGAGAAGTTTTATTAGATTAGATTAGATTTATTTATTTAACCTGGTAGAGATAAGGCCGTCAGGCCTTCTCTGCCCCTCTACCAGGGGATTACAACTATAACATGAACAATAAGATTACAATTAATATTAAATTTACAATTACAATTACAATAAAAATTAAAGTACGACAAGAATACCTGATTAATGAAAGCTAGACATTTTATCATAGAAGTTAAGAACAAAGAATATTTTTGTATTTACTAAATTACAAATTAAACCTACAATAACAAAATTCTATAGTGATGAAATTATCGGATATTGAGATATTTTGTGGTAGATTAAAAGAACTATTTACAAGAAACCATGTCTGAACGAGTCTCAATTACTGACCAAGTGCCTAGTAAGTTTGCGTTTGAATTGAATTTTATTTCGACAGTCCCTGATGCTAGCAGGTAACGAATTCCAGAGTCTTGGTGGGAAGAAAGGTAAGTGAAGCGAGACGACAGGTACGAAGGAATAGAAGAGTTCAATATTCTTATTGAATTTGGTATTCCAAAGAAACTAGTTCGATTAATTAAAATGTGTCTTAGTGAAACTTACAGCAGAGTCCGTATAGGCCAGTTTCTATCTCATGATTTTCCAATTCACTGCGGGCTAAAGCAGGGACATGCACTGTCACCTTTACTTTTTAACTACGCTCTAGAAATGCCATTAGGAAAGTTCAGGATAACACAGAGGGTTTGGAATTGAACGGGTTACATCAGCTTCTTGTCTATGGGGATGACGTGAATATGTTAGGAGCCACAAACGATTAAGGAAAACGCGGAAATTCTACTTGAAGCAAGTAAAGAGATAAGGTTGGAAGTAAATCCTGAAAAGACTGAGTATATGATTATGTCGCGTGATCAGAATATTGTACGAAATGGAACTATAAAAGTTGGAGATTTATCCTTCGAAGAGGTGGAAAAATTCAAATATCTTGGAGCAACAGTAACAAATATAAATGACACTCGGGAGGAAATTAAACGCAGAATAAATATGGGAAATGCCTGTTATTATTCGGTTGAGAAGCTTTTGTCATCTAGTCTGCTGTCAAAAAATCTGAAAGTTAGAATTTATAAAACAGTTATATTACCGGTTGTTCTGTATGGCTGTGAAACTTGGACTCTTACTTTGAGAGAGGAACAGAGATTGAGGGTTTTTGAGAATAAGGTTCTTAGGAAAATATTTAGGGCTAAGAGGGATGAAGTTACAGGAGAATGGAGAAAGTTACACAACGCAGAGCTGCACGCATTGCATCCTTCACCTTACATAATTAGGAACATTAAATCCAGACGCTTGAGATGGGCAGGTCATGTAGCACGTATGGGCGAATCCAGAAATGCATATAGAGTGTTAGTTGGGAAGCCAGAGGGGAAAAGACCTTTGGGGAGGCCGAGACGTAGATGGGAGGATAATATTAAAATGGATTTAAGGGAGGTGGGATATGATGGTAGAGACTGGATTAATCTTGCTCAAGATAGGGACCAATGGCGGGCTTATGTGAGGGCGGCAATGAACCTCCGGGTTCCTTAAAAGTCAGTAAGTAAGTAAGAGATAAGGCCGTCAGGCCTTCTCTGCCCCTCTACCAGGAGATTCCAACTATAATATGAAGAATAAAATTACAATTAGTATTAAATTTACATTTACAATTACAGTACAATTACAAATAAAATTACAATTAGTATTAAGTTTACAATTACAATTACAATAAAAATCAAAATACGAAAAGATTACCTCACTAATTAAAGCTAGATAATTTATCATAGAAACACAAAGAATATTTTATATTTACTGAATTACAAATTAAACCTAGAATAACAAAATTGTATAGTGATGAAATTACTGGATATTGAAATATTTTGTGATAGATTAAGGAAACTATTTACAAGAAATCAATTACTGACCAAGTGCCTAGTAAGTTTGCGTTTGAATTCAATTTTATTTCGACAGTCCCCGATGCTAGCAGGTAGCGAATTCCAGAGTCTTGGCAGGGCTATTGTGAAAGAGGATGAGTATGAGGAGGTGCGATGGGATGGTATTGTTAGTACTGTTTCATGGCGAGAGCGTGTGTTCAGATTATGGTGGGAAGAAAGGTATGGGGCGCCGTTTGCGCTGTTCCCTGAAAGTAGTCCCTGAAACTATACGCACATGTAAATCTTTGCCAGATGTCACACGCATTTAATGATGAACGGTTTAATGTGTGGAAATGTCCATGTAGGCCTATATTTTATAACGAAGAAAATTTTCATATTTTATTTGGAAGAAAGAGTCATTTTTCGTACGAATTATCCATAAAATATGTTTTTTTTCTGAAAATATCGTAATCATGAAGTAATTTCACAGTTTTCTATCAATTTCCCAAAAATTCGCGGATGTATTTCACTTAATTTTGGACTTTCATTAAGGGATTTGCATTTTCCACGCATAAAATTAAGTTTTTAAAACATTTCGCGTATATCGTTAATATATAAAAAAAATCACACCCCTAATAATGCCATACACATTAAACGTTACTCCCACTGAAGTTTACTGTGTCTGATGTCACCACTTCCCCTTCACTGCTCTGAACACTTCTCCCACCCCTCCAAACTACTGAGCAAGCTTACTCCGAATCTCGGGTTGCCAACCGTTTGGAATTTTTCCGGATTGTCAGGAAATCAGTCCTCTATGCAGGAAAAAATTAAATCCTTTTCAGGACGCTTAATGTCCGGAATTTTTCTCATTGCAATATTATATTCTGAAATTTCATGTTGATATTTCATTATTGGAGATCCGACGTAGTTTGCAATGGCTTGGTAGTAAATCAGCATTTGTTTAACTTGAGTGATTCTGATGTGCATCTCTTTAAGATGGAAGCACTGAATGTGTATCAGAGGGCTACTGACTGTTCGCAAAAATGGTTTGATTACGATTCTTCACTTCTTAAGAAAATCACTTTTCGAAGCCTTAATGATACTTTCACATTCAGTGTCCTTACTGAAATTGTAAATATATTACATGTTAATATAGAACTTACTGACTTACTTACTTACTTACGGCTTTTAAGGAACCCGGAGGTTCATTGCCGCCCTCACATAAGCCCGCCATCGGTCCCTATCCTGAGCAAGATTAATCCAGTCTCTATCATCATATTCCACCTCCCTCAAATCCATTTTAATATTATCCTTCCATCTATGTCTCGGCCTCCCCAAACGTCTTTTTCCCTCCGGTCTCCCAACTAATACTCTATATGCATTTCTGGATTCGCCCATACGTGCTACATGTCCTGCCCATCTCAAACGTCTGGATTTAATGTTCCTAATTATGTCAGGTGAAGAATACAACGCATGCAGTTCTGCGTTGTGCAACTTTCTCCATTCTCCTGTAACTTCATCCCTTTTAGCCCCAAATATTTTCCTAAGAACCTTATTCTCAAACACCCTTAATCTCTGTTTCTCTCTCAAAGTGAGAGTCCAAGTTTCACAACCATACAGAACAACCGGTAGTACCTATAATTGTTTTATAAATTCTAACTTTTAGATTTTTTGACAGACAGAACTGGGATTTGAAAATGGTGATGCATTGTACTAAGAGTATTGCCTATTGAAAGACATGATGCCGATACTGAAAGACCTACCAACTCCTCAAGAACGCTGTTTTGAAGACGCGTAGTGTGTCAAACTTAAAGAAAATTGCTGAAAACATAGCCCTACATGCTCTTCCAATTAGTAATTCTCATGTGGAGCGAGTTTTTTTTTTTTAATAAAGAATCTCTGGACTGACGAGAGGAACCGGATGAAGCCAGAACTTGTAAAATCAGAACTCTTAGCAAAGACAAACTTTAATATGTCATATATAGAGAATTTTTTTATTATATTTCAACAAACAAAGAACTAATAAACAAAAACAAAGGAAGCAACAAGTATTCTTTCAAACAATGTTAATGTAGTGAGTGTAGGGACATGTATATCTGCCTCTGTGTTTTTAAATGTGTACAGACTTATGGCATGTTCATTAATACAGGGCTACACCGCTACAACCAAATAATAACAGGAAGGTAATTCTAATTGTTTAATTCAGCGTCAAAATACAAGTGTATTTACATTGAAATTCATTATAAGTTTTTTTTCAAGTATAAAACCCGAATTTTACTTCACATAAAACACATATTTTCACAAAAAAAATAGGTAAATACATGTTTTCAGGAAATCTATTATAAACACATACAACTTGGAGTATAAGTTTATGTGCTTTTTTATTTTTTCTTGCTTTTTCGGGTGTGACCCAGTTACATTTTATTTATACAATAAATTGTGATATGTAGGCTATTTTACTATGAGATTGGTAATCAATTTCGAATTTTGAAGATTATTCATATACGAGTATTACAACAGTATTGTAAAATATTTGTTATTGTATGTAATTCTTGCTTGCAATAAAATCTTTGTAATCTTCCGAAAAAAAATAAATGAATAAATAAATAAATAATATATTTTTGTAGTTATCTATTCATTTTGTCAGTATTGTTTATTTGTATTTGTCTATAATTTTAATAATTATTTGTATGCACTGTTTTGTTATTCCTTGTACACTGTAAATCTTGTGCTGAACTGTTATTGGCCCCAGGCTGTTGTACAGCAAAATGAACGAACGAAGAACAACAAACAAACAAACAAACAAACAAACAAACTAATAAATAAACTAATAAATAAACAAATAAATAAACTAATAAATAAACAAATAAATAAATAAAATTAACCAAAAAAATGTGTCCTGAATTTCCGTCTGCTGGAGTTGGCAACCCTATCCGAAACCTGAATGCTCCGAGCAGATGATCCCTGGTATACAAGATGTAGTGCGACACTAACAACGTGGTAGACGAGAGAACTTAGTTGATTAGCGTGACAGTGGGAATGTGGTAGATGGGGAAACAGTCCTATAATCTTTTCGCTGTAAGAATAATCCTAATGTAAACAATAGCACGTGACTGAAGTGAGGCTTCATTGGCCGCTGTTTGGAGCCATAGATTCTCAGTATGTGTTCCCGCCTACTGTTGTACATTCTGTTTCATGTTAAACATTTCCCGTTACTCGTCAAGTAGGCCTAACCTCACTACTATGCATTCGTTTGTTTAGGAAACATTTAATTTATAATTACTGTGATTAAATTATTTTTAAGTCTTATGTCTTCACAATGGACAGTTGAGGATTCAGAAGCCATACTTCAGTACCACGTGCTTACGGGAACAACTACGAGTTCCAGTGACGCCAGCTTGTTACAAGAACAGACTACCTCGGTATTACTGTTGGTATTCATCCGCGTTCATAGTACATAACAAAATATAAAAATAGCTTTTCTTTTACACAGCGTTTTACACATGAGTGAAGTTAAATGTTTCATCGTATTTAACAACTAGAATTCAATTTTTTATTTCCAAATAATATAAGATTATGGTTTCCAAATACGAACTATTTTTCCTGCGTCATGTGAATGCTTCGACTGACAGCAACGTGCTTATGTTTACATTAGGATTTTTCTTACAGCGAAAACAGTATAGAGTGAGTGTCATCGTGGAGGACTAGAACGCTTGACTTGATTATAAAAGGACAGCGTCAAATTACAATGACTTTCCATGCCTTATTGTTAGTCACCGAAGTTTACATGACTTCTAGAGACTTACCTCCAACAGTGCCGTTCGAGATGTGTCCGTAGGACGGAGTGGTACCGTGTGTGAGATGGGGCAGAGTCATCATGAAGCAGGTGAGAGCTTGGAACGTGGCACACGTTGCTACCCATCCGGGGCGATTTCCTCTGCCACCCCAGTAACTGATTACGAGTCCTAGCAGTCCCTGAGTTATTTCGTTGCTCACCACAACCCAATCTATAGGAAATCATAGTACAGGTTACAATATTATTTTGCAAATATACGTACCGGTAATAATAATAATAATAATAATAATAATAATAATAATAATAATAATAATGATTTATTTTAGCTGGCAGAGTTAACGCCGTAAGGCCTTCTCTTCCACTCAACCAGCAAAAGTATACATACATATGTATCAACTTACAAAAATTTAACAATTTGATTTAGATAAGAGCTACATGTATACAAGAGTTATTTACGAATTAAAGAACAAAATACTATGAACTATTAATTAAACACTGAAATACAAACTATGCAGCAGAAATAAGCTAAAATACATAGAATGTTAATATATTTCAAATAATGTTAGATAATAGAAAGAGATTATTATGAGACAATTTTGAAAATGCAGCACTATCAGGATGCATGTCTAAAGGAAGGAGTAACAATGTAGACAGTGAGGGTGCTATTCATAGACATTTCGCTAGTCCCCGCTACGAGCGTGCTAAATAGGATTCATATCATATATCATATCATATCATATCATATCATATCATATCATATCATATCATATCATATCATATCATATCATATCATATCATATCGCTAACACTGGTTTATGAATACGAAAAACGTTAGTTCGCTGATCATCCACCGAAAATCCGCGCTAAGAATGTCTATGAATAGGGCCCTACTAGTTTAAGTCAGTATGATTGGAGTGAAATGCTAAGAAGGTTATCTTTTAAGCTGTTTTTAAAAGTGTTTATTGTCTTGCAGCCCCTAATACTTTGTGACAGGGAATTCCATTGTCGCAAGGTGAATACTGTAAAAGATGATGAATAACGAGATGTTCTATGAAGAGGTATACTTAACGCGCCACAGATAAGTAATCTGGTATTTACGTCGTGGTTAGAGTATAGATAAGAGAAACGAGATTATGTAGTAGAGTCAATAATTTCGTGAACTGGTTACCTGCAAATCTTCAGTACATTGTACCCTAAAATACACTGTACTTTCAAACCGTATCAATTATATATATATTATTTATCAGAGATAATACGAGGTCTAATCTGATTAGTGTAATATGTTACTAGTCAGCGATGTATGCAATGTACGGGGAAAGAAACTAGCCATCTTGCCCCATCTCCTGAGGCCAGTTTGAAATCCATCTCTTCAATAATGGATGAATTTGTGAGAAAATTTGGCGTGAAGTCTCCATGATGGTCAAGGCCTGAAGTCAAGGGCTGCCGAACATTGAAATCTTTCAAATATAAGTTAGAAAATTATCTTATGACGAGTTGCCAAACTAACTTACTATTATGACAAGTGTTGTATTGCATGTTTCCACGTATTCACATGTTTTTAAATATATTCAAGTCATATTTAAATTATTTTATATTTTTGTTTTCATATGTCCTGATAACAGTATATCTATAATGTGATAACTTGAGCTATATATATATAATCATAATTTTCCTTACTGTGTGTACCTAAAAATATTGTATTCATTGTATGCTTTGTACTTCACTATTATTATTATTATTATTATTATTATTATTATATAATAATTGTCTTATATTTTTATACTTTGTATGTCTAATTTATTTTGACCTGCTGTTCACATTTTATTATGTTTTTTTATTTCTATATGTTATATATTATGTCTGATTTCTACTTACTTGTTGCTTACATTATATTATATTATTATTATCTCATTCAGTTTTGTGTGTAAAATTGTAGTGTACTTTGTAAATTTGTAGTGTTTTTGTAATGCAGTTTTACTCCTGGTTGAGTGTCAGAGAAGGCCGTATTGCCTTAATTCTGCCAGGTTAAATAAAACATTACTATTATTATTATTATTATTATTATTATTATTATATTTTTATCCTAATGCATTTTAATATATATATTCACTTATAATTATTTATTTTGTGGTTAATTATTCCTTCCCGTTTACCCTGTACTGTTTTTCTTCACTTCTCAATTATCGGATAGTGAAATTAAAATAGACTATTCATCTGTATACCTTATTTTATTTCAAGAAGTGCAGTTCGATGGCTCCTTTGAACAGCCACTTACAGATTTATGATTTCCTATTCAAACACCTCTGACAATTCCAGCCTGTCCTCTCGTCCCAACATTGCACAGTTGCCACAATCCTGGTGACCCTCGAAATGAGACTGACGGGATTCTTGGATTCGGAAAAGCTGCAGCAACTTTGCCTCCACGTGGATTTGATGAGAGCCTGTCAATTCTTCTGAACAAGGGTTGTGATTGGTTACTGACAGGAGAAGACAAGATTTCCGTCACAGTAAGGAAGACATTTATTTATGACAACCGATTAGTAGGGGGCAGTAGAAGGTCTGTCGACAAAGTCCTTTCTATGAAACTGCAATCCATGAAAAAAATACAGTATAATTTCTCCAGTGAGTGAGATTCACCCTTTAACTTGAAGAAAAGAATTGACCAAACTTTTTAGTCACATTTATTGTCATATTTCTTCAATAAATAAAAAAAAAGACCAATGTAACCGTCTTCTGATTATATTATATAACTATGAATACTTTTAAGCGAAATATTGTTGACATGTTGTTTCATCGCTCGAAACATGGAACAAGGACACTCACTGACTACTTCGTGGGAGAATCCGAAGCTCTTCGCCACCACGCCGACAGTTGCAGTGAAGTAGCCGAAGGCAACCCCTTGAAGAAACCCCAACGTAGCCAACGAGACCACGAAAACTCTGTAGGTGGCGAACCTCTGAATGCATTTGGGCTCCCAGTAGAATCCGTTCATTCCCAGCCCGCAGTGCAGTCTCGTGACCTCTAGTCGCGCTGGGGCGGTGAAGTCTTGGTCTATCGCCTGGGTGCTGTGAAGAAGCGTCTCCGGGCGAATCATGGTTCCAGATCCTTTTCAACAAACACAGTTGACACTGACTTTACTTTCGGATTTATTACAGAGCCACAAGTTTTAACGTTACAATAGCAATTTATGTAACCAGTGCATACTTACTTACTGGCTTTTTTAAGGAACCCGAGGTTCATTGTCGCCCTCACATAAGCCCCCATTGGTCCCTATCCTGAGCAAGATTAATCCATTCTCTATCATCATATCCCACCTCCCTCAAATCCATTTTAATATTATCTTCCCATCTACGTCTCGGCCTCCCTAAAGGTTTTTTTTCCCTCCGGCCTCCCAACTAACAATCTATATGCATTTCTGGATTCGCCTATACGTGCTACATGCCCTGCCCATCTCAAACGTCTAGATTTAATATTCCTAATTATGTCAGGTGAAGAATACAATGCGTGCAGTTTTGTGTTGTGTAACTTTCTCCATTCTCCTGTAACTTCATCTCTCTTAGACCCAAATATTTTCCTAAGCACCTTATTCTCAAACATCCTTGACCTATGTTCCTCTCTCAAAGTGAGAGTCCAAGTTTCACAACCATAAAGAACAACTGGTAATATAACTGTTTTATAAATTCTAACTTTCAGATTTTTGGACAGCAGACTGGATGATAAAAGCTTCTCAACCGAATAATAACAGGCATTTCCCATATTTATTCTGTTTCCCATTATTTCCTCCCGAGTATCATTTATATTTGTTACTGTTGCTCCCAGATATTTGAACTTCTCCACCTCTTGAAAAGATAAATTTCCAATTTTTATATTTCCATTTCGTACAATATTCTCGTCACGAGACATAATCATATACTTTGTCTTTTCGGGATTTACTTCCAAATCTATCTCTTTACTTGCTTCCAGTAAAATTCCCATGTTTTCCCTAAACGTTTGTGGATTTTCTGCTAACATATTCAGGTCATCCGCATAGACAAGCAGCTGATGTAACCCGTTCAATTCCAAACCCTCTCTGTTATCCTGGACTTTCCTAATGGCATACTCTAGAGCAAAGTTAAAAAGTAAAGATGATAGTGCATCTCCTTGCTTTAGCCCACAGTGAATTGGAAACGCATCTGACAGAAACTGACCTATACGAGCTCTGCTGTACGATTCACTGAGACACATTTTAATTAATCGAACTAGTTTCTTGGGAATACCAAATTCAATAAGAATATCATATAAAACTTCTCTCTTAACCGAGTCATGTGCCTTTTTTGAAATCTATGAATAACTGATGCACTGTACCCTTATACTCCCATTTTTTCTCCATTATCTGTCGAATACAAAATATCTGGTCAATAGTTGATTTATTACGCCTAAAACCACACTGATGATCCCAAATAATTTCATCTACATATGGAGTTAATCATGGTTCCAGATACTTTTCAACGAACACAGTTGACACTGATTTTACTTTCGGGTTTATTACAGAACCATAGTATAATCTCGGTAATTATGGTACGAGTGAATGTTTAGCGCTTGGGCGTAAGCTAATTTTCACCAGTGTTTATAATGAAGATTGTACATGTGTTACATACAACGTTTTATGCTATTCTAGCATTAAAATATGTAAAAAAATGTTATGACGCAGTAGAGACATGAGTACTGGATATGACGTAATTTATATTGCACGGTTGTTAAGTAACAGTTTCTAAGACAATGTTGTTTTGTTATACATCTTGATTACACAACGTTTAACACTATATCACTTCGGAATATGTGTCACTAGTGACTTGTGCAGCAAAATAAGTTTATTAGACGTTCAAATAAAAATTTTTCAGATTTATTTTCAATGAAGAATACCAGATATTTTGAAAGTTATTTGCTTGCATAATAATGAAACATACTCCCCTCTGAATGTTTTTTTTTTATGCCAAATGCTTTTTCTTGAACCTATCCAGCTTCAGTTTTTGAGTTTCAACGCGAAAACGCAAATAACAATGTCAGGACTATCAGTGGGTTTTTCATGTGGGAGTAATGCAATAGCTATTTCAGTTCATTATGGATAATAGGTAAACATTAAAAAAAGGTCAGGTTTGCTATGCTTTCGAACAATAGACATAGCATCTTGGTATAGCTGCTGCATGTAGAGGGTAAAATCATTTTATCCTGCTAAGAGATCTTGCTGAAATGATCGGGAGACTACAAAATGTTGTAAGCCTCTTATTTTATCAGTAAGTAATACCTTTTGTCTTTCCTTAGAGACTGTAATTTTTGCGCTCTCTCGATCCAATACTGAAGAGAATAACACACACACACACATATATATATATATATATATATATATATATATATATCTACATCACACCGCCATTATGTATATGAAAAAAACCCAACCCTACTTGATTAATAACTATAAAAATATTTGATTTTTAATAACAATATTATCTTACATAAGTTTTGTGGTTATATATATATATATATATATATATATATATATATATATATATATATATATACACTATATAGCCGCCACTCAGTAAATTATAGAAATGAAGATCTAATTTAAGATATTCCCTACATCTACTTACATAACTCCAAAACGTTTCACTTTCATATCTTCAATATAGCATTAATGTGTATAATTAATGAAAAATAGTCACATCATGGCATTAACTATAATAATATTTCATTTTTAATGGTAATAATGTCATCAAACCACCTCAAGTTTTGTAGATTGTAACATCCAGTACACAGCTGTACTCAGAGAATTACACACCGCAGAATCAGACCTGTAAATATTTTTAGTAAGTCTTGAAGTTTTTAATAACAAATTGAATTTGAGCTCTAAATATGTCAGCAATCCTGTAGGTCATGGCCTTCGTGTAATAGCCTATTGTTTATTGGAGTGTGTTTGTGTTTTGTTTTATTCTGAAAAACCATTATTTCTCAAAACTGACGACAGATTTTGAAAAGTAGGAAAATGATGTAGGAAAATTAAGATTTCACTGAAAACTACTATATTTCTGAAAAACTTTGGGGTCATTTATAAAAATCTGTTTAGCCGTTTTCCCGTAATTTCCATTACCAGTTCAATTTATATATATAGATTGTACATGTGTTACATACAACGTTTTATGGCATTCTAGCATTAAAATATGTAAAAAAAATATTATGAGGTAGTAGAGACATGAGTACTGGAAATGACGTAATATATCGCATGGTTGTTAAGTAACCGTTTCTAAGACAATGTTATTTTGTTATACATCTCGATTACACAACTTTTAACACTATATCACTTCGGAATATGTATCATATGTCTTGCTCGTGTTAAATTTTACCGTACCTGGTTAACATGTTTCGGCCTGTTGTTGGCCTTCTTCAGAGCTGGTTGTTCCTGGTCTTGGCGCCTTTTGTTTTGTTTTGATATTAACTTTAGGGCCGTATTTATTAGAATGTTTACTTGTTTTTATGAATACTACCACATCTCAGAATATTGAATGCCTTTTTCTAATACCTCGTATAATTTAATTTGGTGTGTTCTCCATTAACATTTGTAATACAGACAGCATCATTGAGACAGAGTGTGGCAGGAGTATGGTAAGAAGTACACTAATTTTCCTCCTTTTCGAATGTGTGTTCTGGCCTTGAAACTCTAGTAGATAATGACATGACACACCCATCACAGATACGACAATTCAAACATTGTGGTTAAGTCAGACACAAACAGTGCGCAGCTATAATGCCTGTACAACGCGGAAAAGTTGCATCCTGAACACGCTAATGGTACACAAAATTACAAGCTGAAATCACCCAAGACTCTCAGAATAAATTACCCAAGAACTACGTTGAAGCACACATTCGAAATGGTTGAGTATGTAATAGAATTTTAGTAATAGCGAGATGGTATTTAGAGACTGAGAGCGAGGATTTGCCATGTGATTACCTGACATTCATCTTACAGTTGAGGACTACCTAGGAAAAACAAACCCAGGCCAAACGGGAATCGAACCCACGTCCAAGCGTAGCTATGGATCAGCAGATAAACGCTGCTACCGCCCAAGCCAAGACTTGTTAATACAGGGACATCATTTTACTTTTACTAACATTTTTAACATTAACCTGGCTATATCTTTGGATTAAAGGTCTAGAACCGGAAACACCGCTTGCTCCCCCTTCCAAGACTGGAGTTCGATGATACTGGTGTAAAATACAAATCACTTTACTAGGTATAGGAGGGAAGAAAAGTAGTTCATCCATTTATGTAAACTAGGAAATATCGCAATTTTGAGTTTGATAATTTTCATTAGGTTCTTGTTTAATCAAAATACAGTACTGTATTAACAACAAATGTTTTTACTCACGAACTGAGCTATACATTCGGACGTATTAATTATGCAGTGTATTTTGTACTGAACAGTTATATTACCGGTTGTTCTGTACGGTTGTGAAACTTGGACTCTCACTCTGAGAGAGGAACATAGGTTAAGGGTGTTTGAGAATAAGGTGCTTAGGAAAATATTTGGGGCTAAGCGGGATAAAGTTACAGGAGAATGGAGAAAGTTACACAACACAGAACTGCACGCATTGTATTCTTCACCTAACATAATTAGGAACTTAAAATCCAGACTTTTGAGATGGGCAGGGCATGTAGCACGTATGGGCGAATCCAGAAATGCATATAGAGTGTTAGTTGGGAGACCGGAGGGAAAAAGACCTTTAAAGAGGCGAGACGTAGATGGGAGGATAATATTAAAATGGATTTGAGGGAGGTGGGGTGTGATGATAGAGACTGGATTAATCTTGCACAGGATAGGGACTGATGGCGGGCTTATGTGAGGGCGGCAATGAACCTTTGGGTTCCTTAAAAGCCATTTGTAAGTAAGTAAGTAAGTATATTGTATTGTTACAGCACATTAGCGTATAATATAGAGAATGAAGTTAAATTGAAAAATAATCATAATATGGATATTTAAACACATTTTAGAAAATGGTTGCCGTTCATTTCGAAACAGGCTTCAGTTCTTTTGTGCATATTATCGCACTATAGACTATTGTACCTAATTCCAATTACCAGTTTCGTCCTTCGTACGAGTAACTCATGTTGAAATAATTCTATGCCTACTCTATAAAAGAGTACCTTACATACTGTAAATTTAATCTTCACTTCTGCCCGATTCGAAAAGATAAAATTACTCAGAAATGCTATCTACTGTCCGTTCAAGTGGTTTTGTCGCAGGGTCGTAGAAAGGGGGGGATCACGTGACAGCTAATTACTTAACGAGGCCCTTTTATTTAAGTTATTTTGAACAGTTGTATAATATTACGTAGACGTCCAATTCTTAACTGAAATTAATGTTTTCAGAACAGAGCTAAGACAGCTCAGCTACTAGACTTTACAGAGGGTGAGCAGAAGCAGGTGGGGGAAACCGGGATGCGACGTAGGCAAACGGACGACAGTACCTGTGCGAAAATATGATTCAATATTGAAAGCTCTTTCGTCACTGGAAAACGCGAACATATTTCTGGAACGTACTATACTCACTAACTCAGTACTGCATACGCGACCTTGGTTCTGTGTGGAGGACGGTTGGAAGTTTACTAGTAGAGGGGGTGAGAGTGAAGTACGTTCAAAAACTCAGGTACAATAAAAATTGAAGTAAAAATAAAATGATGTCCCTGTACAACAAGTACGAGTAGGCTAATCGCAATACCTTAAATAAAGCTTTAAGTTTTATTTATAATTTAATGTGCAAATATTAAATAACCAGATGTTTTCTGGGTATAAGATATAAGAATTTAACATTGCCATTTAATATTTTATGTGTGGAATTTAAATGTTTAGCTTATAAGTTGGGTCACGTTAAAATTCAGTAGACTTATGAAAACAATAACACATCTCACTATACGTATTAATCCTTCAATAACTGCAGTAAAATTTAATCATTTCGTATAGAAAAGCAAGTACTAGATTATTACACTATAAGGAAAGTAATTTATTCGTCGACCTGTTGTATGTGGCGAAATCCACCAATGCACAGGTGAGAAAAAGAGTTCTACGACAACTAGACTGCTGACTGGCTGCAGAAAGCGGTTTGTTTGAAGATCTTTTGGAGTAATTTGATATGTCTGTAATTTTTTTAGTTTTGTTCCTTAACTTTTTACATTAATTACTAAAGCTCAAAAATAAATCCAATTTTTATCATTAATTTCTTAGATATTGCTTCCAATAAAAAACTACTTATCACAAAAAAAACTTAAAGAAATTGTTGTAGTATATGAGATACTACCACATAACCGCCAAAAGAATTGCTTTAAAATAATGACATCACAATCATGGCGACGATGAAAAATACTACCGGGACCAGGACAAGAACCTATTTAAATTTAACAAATATATTACTTCTTTACAAGTGTGCTGCCCAATATAATTTCTTAGATTATTTTTTATTTTATTTATTTATTTAACCTGGTAGAGATAAGGCTATCAGGCCTTCTCTTCCCCTCTACCAGGGGATTACAACTTCAATATTAAGAATACAATTACAATTATAATTACAATTAATATTAAATTTACAAATACAATAAAAATCAAAGTACTAAAAGATTAACTGATTAATAAAAGCTAGACAGTTTATTGTAAAAGTTAAAAAGAGAGAAGCATTTCTTTTATAGATTAAGTAAAAATTAAACCTACTCTACGCAGTAAGAAAATGCTTAATAAGTTGCCTTTGAACGCTACTAAATTCCGACAGTCTCTGATGTCACTGGGTAGGGTATTCCACAAGCGCGAGAGCGAGATTGTATATGATGATGAATACGATGATGTTTTATGTGTTGGTATGGCTAGTATGCGGCTATTTTGCGTGCGTGTGAAGAGATTATGATATGATGACAGGTAACTGAAACGGGAGGCAAGGTAGGTAGAAGTGTGAAGGACTTGGAAAAGGAGAACAAGAGAATGAAAATTTCTACGTTCTTTAAGCCGTAGCCAGTTTAGAGTTTGGAAGGAAGGGGTAATGTGGTCAGCGCGACGGACATCGCAGACGAAGCGAACACAAGAATTATGAACACGTTGTAATTTTTGCGACTGGTTGACATTGAGGTCAGTCAGTAGAAAATCACAATAATCGAAGTGGGGCATTACTAGTGTTACTAGATTACTGAATAAATAAAAATAATTTATCACTTTATTTACACTTGAAACTTCCGTATTTATACCAAAAGTTATATTTTACATGTAGTGTACTAATGCACAACACTCGAAAATGATCGATAGTCGATTTTGTGTCGTATCCTGGAATAATCGTAGACGGAATTCCTAGAACTCTGTGTTAAATAGTTTAATTAAGAACTATTAATGAAGCGCCAATTTGTAAAAGATCCGAAAAATGAATTAATTTTCATTAGAAAACAATTCCTCTTTTTACAAACACAGTAGGACCTCGACAATCCGAACCTCAATAATCCGAACGCACTACCGAATATAAGTACAATACCGGAAAGCACGTAAAACGAGACATTACTGGAGAGGAAGATCCAAAGATGCTTCCTTCTCTACCTAATCCGAACGAACTGGTAATACGAACTACCATCGGACCCAATTAGCTCGAATTATCGAGGTTCTACTGTATATGTCTTAAGGAGGAATAGTTGGGTAAATAAAACGTACCCGAGCCGCGAAATTAACATTACATTAAATTGATTGTCTACTAATAACTCCTTTATATTTATCACTATAACTGCTACTAATGTTAACACCCACGTACAGAAATAAAAGTACCGAATTCTTACCTGAATTTTAATAATGTATCCGCTAAGTTAAATTAAGAAAGAGAGCTTTCAATGTATCAGTATGACAAAATTCCACAAGTTCACTACCATTTCACAACACATATCACATTTGAAAACGCCATTTCGGTTTCATCTTGTTTCTTCACCATCGTAAGAAATCAGTCCGTCAAATAATGTTGCGAGAGATAGTTAACCTGAGCCTGTAATCTTATCTACAAACTCCAGTTATCTTTATGCGTCAGATATGAACTGTGTGTTGCATTATTCCCACTCAGTCTGACTTTCGTGGAAATATGCTGTGAAAAATTTAGATTCACGCCTACACACATTTCAAATTCTTCCAGAATTTGTCAACTTCCTTTATGTTGAAATTAGACATGTTCGAAGGTCAAAAAGTGCACCAGCGTAACAGGAACTTTTTGAAAATATTACATCTAAAATAACGGGTAAGTCAGAATTGATATCTGACGGAAGAAGTCCTATTTTCAAGTTGGAGCACAAGGTGGTCTATTTATGACGGGAGTTGAAATTTTGTTCAACAGCGCAAGGAATCATAAAACTAGGTCGAAATTTTGTAAATGGTAAATTTATACAAAGAATATATTAATGTAATTTGTTTTCGCTTTACTTATTTATTTATTTATTTACTTATTTATTTATTTATTTATTTATTTATTTATTTATTTATTTATTTATTTATTTATTTATTTATTTATTTATTTATTTATTTATTCATTCATTCATTCATTTATTGATTGATTTATCTATTTATTTATTTAATTACTTATTTATTTACTTATTTATTTATTTACTTAGTTACTTCTTTATTTACTTATTTATTTAGTTATTTATTTATTTATTTATTTATTTATGTATTTATTCGTTTATTTATTTATTTACTTATTAATTTATTTATTTACTTATTTATTTTCTTGTTTATTTATTTATTTATTTATTTATTCATTCATTTATTCATTTATTTATTTATTTCCTCCGATAACATTTTTAGTTGCCTTTCGTCGTTTCCGCTCCTTGAAATGGGCAAGTCTTCCTAAGATAACAAGAAGCTGGCAATAATAGTGCACTACTGTACAATAGGACACACATACAAAGAAGTGTTCGGAAGCCAAAGCAACTCTTCCTTTTTGTGTAATTGAGTTGCGT
Organism: Periplaneta americana; assembly: GCF_040183065.1. Taxonomy (NCBI): domain Eukaryota; kingdom Metazoa; phylum Arthropoda; class Insecta; order Blattodea; family Blattidae; genus Periplaneta; species Periplaneta americana. Next base: position 190,104,946 of record NC_091118.1, read on the forward strand.
GGTTAGAATGCAACGTACGGACAGGATTTATCAATCGATTAATATCTTCAGTTCACCTATTGTCGTGCAGATCGCAGCACCTGTTCCCTTCACTTGATTTTTCAACGAAACTTTCGCATAGAATTAACTTTGTCATTTATTTCCTCAGTTGTAATGTTGGATTGGGTTAACAGTTTGAGTTCTAAAATCTCCATATTATAGCTTCTCTTGGTCGGTTAGTTAGATAATTAGCGTCGATGGGACTGGTGAGAGAGAAATGGTATTTCTCGAGACTTAGGATTCTCCATGTGATTATCCGACATATGCCTTGCAGTTATCGAAAACTTCGGAAAAAAAAGAGAATCACGGAATCAGACCAGAGAGTATCACGCCCTGTAACAGTATTGTTAGGTAGAAGAGACTTGCTTATAGCAGACTGATTGCACCAATTGAGTTAGCTTGGGTGCAATAGCAACGTTAATGTAAAAATAATACTTTTGAGAAAATTAAGGGGATCTGTACATCGAATTTTGACAAAAAAAAATTAAATTTTGGTTTTTACCGTTTTTCGGTAGTTTAATATGTGTAAAATGATAATATAATATTAAAATAAATGTTCGTAGTGAAGAGTAATAGTAGGCCTATATTATACCGGGCTTTCATTTCAAAACTTCCCAGTCTAAATAACTAATTATTTAAATTGAATTCAATTTAAACAAAAAACACGTCAATTTAGATATTGAGGGAGAACTCTGAAACCAAGCTTAATTGCATTTTAGATTTCACCCCCCACCCCAAGCCATCCCCACTTTGAAATTTTAAATAGCACCCTTATATTTTTATACTTAAATATGAAAGAGCATTCAATTGTTTATACACCTCAGTCATTTATTTTCGCATATTTTGTTTTCTATCGTTGCCTGTCAACCTGTATTGTTGTTACTATCAGTTGATTATAGGATGAAAACGCAGCTTATTTTGTGTAATTTCCTAAATTTAATCAATAAGGATGATTTATGTTCTATGTTGAAGGGTATACAGTATTTTAAAATAATTTATGCTCGACCATGCCGAAATGTACTAATTATACACCTGGTAGCAGTCCTTTAATGCATGTCATTAAAGTACACCTACTCATTAAAGTACAGGTCTTCAGCCAATGATAACTCAGCTTGCATGTGTTCAGCCAATGACAAGTCAGCTTTGTACCGTTATAAAACCGCAAGTATCGATTATTCTCGGATATGCAATCGAAAGAGAATTAGCGAAAAGTCACGAAGGCTGGAAATCCAATACTGTCGCAGAAGGTTATGTTCTGTTACTATAATAATTAGCATTAATTGTAAATAATATTCAACTAAATTCAATTTGTCATCTCGTTTTTCAATGTCGAATTCAATAATCAAGGTTATAATATTATAATATTATCAAGTTTAACGGGACTATACATCAAGGTCAATGACATTATTGTTCCTCGGAAAAAATCAATACTTTCGCGTCTGCGCACATCTCACAATTCACGACCTAGAACAAGGTCACTTCCGATCTTGTCAGATACAAATTAAATGTATACATCTGAATACCGGTAATTTCAAGTTAGAAATATGGTCGAGCATAAAAAGTCGTATGAAACTCGTCTATAATGGTAATTAAGAAGCTCGTATGAAAATTATGAAACTCGCTTGCGCTCGTTTCATAAACATCCATACTCGCTTTCTTAATTACTATCATTATAAGCTCGTTGCATAATGTACTATTAATACACAATCACAACTATTACATGAAATGCTTAACAAGTTTTTGTTGCTTTATTCTCTTCAGCTCTAATCAACAATAACAACAATCCAGGTTGTCAGGCAACGATATAAAACAAAATATGCGAAAATCAAATGAATGAGGTGTATAAACAATTGAATGCGCTTTCATAATTAAGTATAAAAATATAGGGGTGCCATTTGAAATTTTAAAGTGGGGGTGGCTAAGGGTGGGGGGTGAAATCTAAAATGGAATTAAGCCTGGTTTTAGACTTCCCCTTCAATATCTAAATTGATGTGTTTTTTGTTTAACCCTTTGAAGCATAGTGGTTATTCAGAAGAACCACCGTTTTCTTTCTTTCTGAATTTTATGGCATAGATATTCCACCAAGGAACCACCTTTTGAGTATACATAGAGGTGCCATCTGTTTTGAAATTGTGTGCAGAGTTAAAATGTTGAAAAAAAATTGATTGAAGCTTTGGTATGATCCATGATATGAAAAACATAATAGACAACATAATACATAAGACAAAAGAAAACCACAAAAAAACACAGAAGAATACAACACAAACACAAGAACACAAAAAATACATCACACTAACATACGAAAACAAAAACACACACAAAATTGCAACCTCATTCAAGAAATTCAATTACAACATCGCATACAGAACAAATAACACTCTACAAAAACTTCTAAACACACAAACAACACAAACAAACAAACAAGCAAATACAACCACACAGGCGTATACAAACTCAAATGTAACACCTGCAACAACTTCTACATAGGACAGACAGGCAGATCGTTTCAAACACGTTACAAAGAACACATCACAGCCATAACAAAATTACAAAACACCTCCAAATATGCAGAACACATCACAAATGCCAACCACACCTACAGAGACATCAACACAGACATGGAAATTCTACACATCCAACCAAAAAGCCAGAAACTAAACACACTAGAACAATATGAAATATACAGACACACAAAAACACACCCCAACGAAATTCTCAACACACAACTCAACTTCAAAACACACACACTCTTTGACTCTACACTATACCACAGGAACACACCCTCACAGGAAACAGAACAAGTGGCGCCAAGACCAACAACGACCAGTTCTGAAGATGACCCATAAATAGGTCGAAACATGTAAACGAGGTACGTTGAAATTTAACACAGGAAAGTCTTACCATACATATTGCGAAGCGATACAGTGCTAAAAGTTGTGTAATCAAGATGTATTAAAAATTAATTTATGCTTCAAAGGGTTAAATTGAATTCAATTTAAATAATTAATTATTTAGACTGGGAAGTTTTGAAATGAAAGCTCTGTATATTTTTTTAGAATTGTGATTGTATATTGTCTGGTTCTTTTTCTTATTTACTATCCTTGACTTGTTTTCTTTATATTTCTACCTGTATTTCTTTAGTTTTTCTGTTAATATGTCTTGTATATATATGTACTATTTTCCTGTAACTACCACCGGGTGAAAACTCATTTGTAATTAATAAATATTCATTCATTCATTCAAAAATAGATAAAGAAAATCTTCTAAACAGAGATAATTCCTCACAGATAATAACGGAGCAAAGCAACTCACTTCTAAGCTTACATTAAAATTGTTCACTAGCCAGAAGCGACTTGGACTCTCACTCTGAGAGAGGAACATAGGTTAAGGGTGTTTGAGAATAAGGTGCTTAGGAAAATATTTGGGGCTAAGCGGGATGAAGTTACAGGAGAGGAGAAAGTTACACAACGCAGAACTGCACGCATTGTATTCTTCACCTGACATAATTAGGAACATTAAATCCAGACGTTTGAGATGGGCAGGGCATGTAGCACGTATGGGCGAAACCAGAAATGCATATAGGCCAAGAGTGTTAGTTGGGAGACCGGAGGGGAAAAAGACCTTTGGGGAGGCCGAGACATAGATGGGAGGATAATATTAAAATGGATTTGAGGGAGGTGGGATATGATGTTAGAGAATTGATTAATCTTGCACTGGATAGGGACCGATGGCGGGCTTATGTGAGGGCGGCAATGAACCTTCGGGTTCCTTAAAAGCCATTTGTAAGTAAGTAAGTAAGTAAGTAAGCCAGAAGCGATTGTGGGAGCTACATTAAATATTTGGATTTTGACTATGCTCTATATGCTAACGTTATCGAAGTTGAATTTTATCTTCGTCACATTTAATAGGAATGTTCACAGATTAGGGTCGATATCTTATCATAAGTACCCAATACACGTTACGTCAATTCACAAACGACTTTGTAATGGCGACAGGAGTGATTGTGTGGGCATTGTACAAATGTATGTCATTCACGTTCTTAAAACAGAACAATGCGCGGACAGGAATCGTTTTTAGCAAGAAAGATCTGCTGGTAAGAGCTTCGGATTTTCAAAACACACAGGTTCAACAAATAATAAGTTCAAGTATTTGAACCTGTTGATCTTATGAATTAGACTATCATTACAACTGTAACAATTGTATCACGCATTATGAGACACGGAAGATCAGAAAGCCATTTAATTGTACATTTATCACTCTAAAATAGAATCATTATTTCAAACATGACAATGATGATTATTATCATGATGTTCTTTATATCAGCATCGGAAACCCGTACTACGTCAAGACTTCAGCCCAGCATTTTTTTATTGCAGTAGAAAGATGAATTTATTATCATAGCCTTTTTATTGTGAATTTTATTTAATATTCGTATTTCTTTTCTTTTTTATTATTATTTTATTACATTCCATTTTGCTATATTCTACCTTACGTTTTCCATATTAACCATTTGTACTAAGTGAGTTGCTTTTACTATATTCCAATGTATTTTACTTTCTTTTTTCTATTATTGTATTATTTTCATGTTGTTTAGTGTCGATTTTATTATGCTATTATTATTATGATTATTATTATTATTATTATTATTATTATTATTATTATTATCATATTTATTTATTTGTTTTTATTTTTTTTTTTGTAATATGTTAGTATTCTGTTCTTTAGCTTTTTGTTAAATTTTAACTGCTTGTATACTTTGTGACCCGGTAGAGTGTAAGAGAAGGCCCTATGGCCTTAACTCTGCCAGTATAAATAAAGAATTATTATAATAATTATTATTATTAAAGATGAAGCGAGGAAAAGGTGGAGTGTGTTAGTGGAATGATAAAGGGAAACAGAAGTATTCCAAGAAAAATCCTCTTCGAAGTCTGCTTTGACCTCGAGATATCCAATAAGTGGCCTCCGTACTCACCTAATCTCATCCCCTGCGATTTTTTCCTGTGGGGGTATGTAAAGTACAATGTTCACGTTCGTCCTTTGGGGAATAACCCGCGTATCACAACTGCGGTGTAGGCGATAGATGGTGCGCAGATTGTGAAAGGAATTGGAATATCGCCTAGATATGTGTCGTGTGACAAGATATCCATATATCGAGAACTTGTAAGGTAGCAAACAAAGCTTACAGAGATTATAATTATCTGTCTACTGGCACTTATTGCACTTTTATAGCATTAAAAGTTGCAAAGATAAATTAATGTGAAATCTGAGGAATAATTTTGGAATACGGTGTAGTTGTGATATCCCTCACCGATAGCCACAAGTTATTTCAAGTGAAATAGAAAGAACTTTCCCAGGACACGAATTTTAAGTGATAACAGACGTTCTCCGTTTGGTATATTAAAACAATATGTACTGTAGTAGACTATGAATAACAACTGTTTTGATGCCACTCTTTTCTATTTTACTATGTACTACGTCAATGTATTTTTTTTTTTCGTTTTGTACGATTTTAAACATTGTTTCGTAGTCTACATTAATTCGTTGCACGTTGTAATATGAAAAGCATTCCAGTGTGCATTGTTGCTTTAAGGGGAGAGGATGGTATTTTTTTAAACCTTTTTCTTATTTGGTGTAAAATATTAATTTTTTGTATGTAGAGAACTCATGGCTATAGCAACTCAATCAAGTATAAATATTATGAAAAAAAAATATATTTGGGAGCCAGACTTTTAAAAAATGTACCCAATGCAGGGTTTTACTAAAACCGATATAACTAAGTCATTTTTAAAGATACATCCAAACAGTTTGTTACAATTTATTTGTAAAAGCGTGCTCTACAAACTGTCTGTAACAGAATTTTAATATTTTCCCCTATATTTGTAAAATAAACAATTAAAAACTTAATAACTTTTTTTTTATTTTCTTTTTTTGTAAACAGACAGACTTAATTTTAAATGAAATCAATTAGGTAAATTCTGTTACAGAGAAAAGTTTCCTAATAGTCTAGAGAATGTGTGTTCTAAATTTCATGCATGTATCTTTAATAGTTCAGAAATTATATCCATTTTTGACTGGCAATGTAGCAAAAAAAATGAAGTTCCGGAAACAGCAATCAAAGGGCGGTGTGATTTAAAAATCCAGATCGAAGGAACTTTAAAAATGGCGTCTCATCATTCGATAATGGCATATATACCCACAAAATTTTATACAGTGAATTCCACACATCACAAAGTATTTAAAAAATCAAAAGGCAGTGTGATTTAAAAATCCAGAGTGCAGGAAGTTTAAAATGGCGTCTCAACATCCGATAAAGGCACAAATACCCACAAAATGTTATACAAAGTATTCCACACATATCACAGAGTATTTTAAAGAAAAAAAATATTTTTTGAAAATTTACTCATTTTTCACGAAAAAATACCGTCCTCTCCCCTTAATTGATTGTCTCTGCAAGTTTTTTCCATTCATTTCTATAACCGTTTCCGACAAAGTACATACGGGTACAAGACTGGTATCAGTCAATTTGGCTGATTTTACAACCGCCGCCGAACTCGAGTCATAAATCCACAAACCAAGAACCACGGATTTACTTTCATTTCAAAGAATTCTTAAGTTGAGAACTTTCACCGTCCCAAAGGTTCTTTTCCCTACTTCGGAATTGAACCACATACGGAATATGGGATAAAGATAAATGCCAACAACACGAAGATCGTGGTTATCGGAAGAAAAATAAAGAATGTAAACGTGAGAATTCGAAACCAGGCAATAGAACAAGTGGACAGCTTCAAATACTTGGGGTGTACTATAAGCAGTAACACGAGCTGCTGCCAGGAAGTCAAAAGAGGATAGCAATGGCAACGGAAGCTGTTAATAGAAAAAGAAACATCTTCTGCAGACCTGTCGAAAAAGAACTAAGAAAGAACCAGTGAAATGCTTTGTGTGGAGTGTGGCATTATACGGGGCAGAAACATAGACATTACGACGAAGTGAAGAGAAGCGAATAAAAGTATTTGAAATGTGGATATGGAGAAGAATGGAGAGTGTGAAATGGACAGATAGAATAAGAAATGAAGCTGTGTTGGAAAAAGTGAATGAAGAAAGAATTATGCTGAAATTGATCAGGAAGAGAAAAAGAACTGGTTGGGTCAATGGCTAAGAAGAAACTGCTTACTGAAGGCTGCACTAGAAGGAATGGTAAACGGAAGAAGAGTTCGGGTCAGAAGAAGATATCAGATGATAGACGACATTAGCATCAACTCTAATAAGACTAGATATTAAATTTTCTTTTAACAGAAATATTACTGACTTGTCTTCCTCAGTTAAATTCCTAGGCATTCACCTCGAAGCCGGTCTGGGCTGGAGCACGCACATAGAATATCTTGTTAATAAAATTAATAAAGGAATTTTCATGTTACGAATCCTTAGACAAACATTATGTTATAATTCTTTACTTACAGTTTATTATGCCCATATTTACAGTCACTTAAGTTACGGGACGCTTTTGTGGGGCAACCATACTTCGGTTTCTAAGTTGTTTATCCTTCAAAAGAGAGCAGTGAGAATTATTTGTGGTGTCTCTTCTAGAACTCATTGTAAACCACTTATTGTACAACTAGGGATACTTACGCTGCCGTCAATGTTTGTTCTCGACTGCCTTCTGTATGTTAAGCGTAATGTGCATAATCTTCCTACTTGATCATCCATTCATAATTATTCTACCCGTTCCAGACTTGACATATATTTCACCAAGTACAAATATAGTAGGCCTACTACAAGCAATAGTTTTATTTCCATATCTTATAAACTTTATAACTCTTTACCATTGCATATAAGAAACACGTCATATTTTACTTTCAGAAGGATGGTGAGAAGGACTTTGATGGCAAATCCAATCTACAGTGTCAATGATTTTAGCAATATTACGTTTTAGATACTATTTGTTTTAACCTCATGTAATTGACAAATCTGTACATTTTAACCTGATTTTATACTATTTCTTTTAAAACTTTTAACCTGTTTTTGTGATTATATATATATATATATATTATTTTTTTTATTTTTACATTTATTCATATTGTAGTAGCCATGTATTATATTATATACCTTTCTGACGTCTATGGCTGTAAATCGCTGAATGACATTAAATTCATCTATCTATCCATCCATCCAGCCATCCACCCACCCACCCACCCACCCACCCATCCATCCATCCATCCATCCATCCATCCATCCATCCATCCATCCATCCATCCATCCATCCATCCATCCATCCATCCATCCATCCATCCATCCATCCATCCATCCATCCATCCATCCATCTATCTATCTATCTATCTATCTATCTATCTATCTATCTATCTATCTATCTATCTATCTATCTATCTAAGATATATGGATCATATTCGGAGACTAGAAGGAAGGCGGAAAATAGGGAAGACTGGAAAATGCTGGGTTTGCAGTGAAAGACCTACCCTTGGACAGAAAACTATGAATGAATTACAAGTATGGTAAAGATCAATGTAGTTAAATACTGACAAAATAACATTTTGTCTTATAAACAAGGAAATATGTTTGGAATCATGAATCATGACAGAATATGTAGATGCTATCAATAGAAGCTATCTCAATCATGACAAATAATTAATGGAGTTTGGCGACCAGGAAAACCACAAGTGCCAATCTAAACAATGAGACAGTGCATATTTTGAGGTTTGAAACTTCCGTATGATGCACTGAGTAAGGCCTATTATAAAGTAGCTAACATAGCTGAACCATTAATAACTGCCAAGCAATCAAGATTAACTAGGCGAGCTATGAAATGTGCTAAGAATGGAATTTAGTCAATGCACGAAGATTGTCTGTTGTCCATATTTGGCAATAGGGATATCCTGAACTAGCACCAACAGACAGCGCACGTGTACTTTGAGGGATGCGCTTTGCGTGTGCATTTGTTTTTCGGTATATAAACATTGAGAATATGCGTAGTGTATTAGTATATTACATACTCTTAAAAACAACTAAAAATGACAAATTTTTGTTATGATCCTATATGTGAAAACCAGGGAAAGCTTTTTGTCTTCAATCAGATCCCGAAATATTCTGAATATATGCTTTAAACCTTAAAAAATAGAACTAATTAAATTGCGCCTCGAAAGTGCTAGCTATTAAATAAAAGTAACTACTTCAAGTAAGGAATTGTTGAATATAATGTACTGTACCCTAATTATTACAATCATGTTTTAACTTCAAATTTTCAAAATCATCCTACATAGTATTCAAAACTGCATGTCCTTAACCTACAAAACGCACGACTAATCGTGATACTACTGCGATCATATTATATCATCCTATTATAAATTACCTTTGATCTTTCTGCAACTACAGAAAAAAAATACAAGGAATTCAATTCGATAGTCCCTTCCCTATAAAAAACACATTGGTGGCTGCATATCCTGTTCTTAGCGTACGGTTCTTAAATACTAATCATTAAAGAGAGCAATATTCACCTTCGACATAGTTCCTATTTTTTTATTCGTCTACCTCGTTCTCAAAGTTCTCGTTTACGTTCATGAACATTCAATTTACTCCTATCTATATTCTGCACACTGCAGATTTCTCCACCCATCTCGGGGAATCGCTCAATAGCCTATTATATAGGTTTACGTTATTATTTATTGTAAATTAAATTAAATTATGAGGTAAGAAAATATTGAATTATATTATACGAGGTAAAACGTAATCAACTGTAGCATATGACATAACATAGCCTATTACATGTTGCGCCGCATGGAACGCTTCTGCCATCTAGCGGTAAAACTTCGCATAAGATATCCCTATTGTGAGCAATGGCTCCAACATTTACAGCAAGTGGACCTCATCTGGCTACAGTAGACTATTCGAGATAACCATTCCTATTCTATTTCCATCCGAACTAATACACGTAATGAAAGGTTGTATCTCTTTTCATAATCAGCTACCTCAAATTCAAACATCATTTGCAGTATGGTGAATCCAGCAATGCGTACAGAGTGTAAATTGGGATAACTGAGAGAAAAAGACCTTTGGGGAGGCCGAGACGTAGATGGGAGGATAATATTAAAATGGATTTGAGGGAAATGGGATACGATGGTAGGGACTGGATTAATCTTGCTCAGGATAGGGACCGATGGCGGTCTTATGTGAGAACGGCAATGAACCTCCGGGTTCTCTAAAAGCCATTTGTAAGTACTAAGTACAGTGAGTAAGATCTATTATGTAACCTTAAATCTATCGAAAACAGTTCGTCGATATCAGTAATAATGTAGGAGATATACAAGGTGTAGTTTCTAGTGCCTCACTCTCTATATATTTTAAGTTTTCTTGAACCTTTATTTAAGTCTACTGGACTTAAGGGGAGAGGGTGGTATTTTTTTTTTAACTTTTTTCCTATTTGGTGTAAAATATTATTTTTTTGTATGTAGAGAGCTCATAGCTGTGGCAACTCAACCAAATAAAAATATATAAAAAAGTATTGGTGGGCCCAAATTTGAAAAAAATATACCCAATGCAGGATTGTACTAAAACCGATATATCTAAACCGTTTTTAAAGATAAATTCAAACAATTTTTTGCAATGTATTTACAAAAGCATGTTCTGCAAACTATCTGTAGCAGAATTTTGATATTAGTCCCTACGTTTATAAAATAAACAATTAAAATTTAATAACAATTTTCTGATTTCATTTCTTGCAAACAAACGGACGTATTTTTAAAATGAAATCAATTAACAAAATTCTGTTACAGAGAAAAGTTTCCTAATAGTCTAAAGAATATGTGTTCTAAATTTCATGCATGTATCTTTAATAGTTCAGAAATTATATCCATTTTTGTCTGGCAATGTAGCAAAACAAAAATGAAGTTACTGGAAACCGATAAAAGCGGGCGTGTTTATTTAAAAATACATAGCGCAGGAAGTTTAAAAATGACGTCTCAACATCCGATAAGGGCACAAATACCCACAAAATGTTATGCTATGCATTCCACACATATCAAGCGGTATTTTAAAGAAAAAAAATTAATTTAATTTACCGGAAACAACAATAAAAGTGGGCGAGTGATTTAAAAATCCATAACGCTGGAAGTTTAAAAAAGGCGACTCAACATCCAATAAGGGCATAAATACCCACAAAATGTTATGCTATGCATTCCACACATGCTATCGCAGAGTATTTTAAAGATTTTTTTTTTAATTTACTCATTTTTCACCAAAAAATACCATCCTCTCCCCTTAATGTTATAATAATTGCTTCCTCAAGTTTTAGTTTTAGATGCTCGAGCTAGAGTCCTTACATATTTTATTTTTCGACCTTATCCTATTACAAGATTGCTGTCTTCATTTTGCAGATTCTTTTCTTGTCTTCTAAGATTCCCTTTTTCAAATCCGATATAACTGCCAAAACACAGGCCTTCCACTTGTCTCTATACATCGCACGTCTCTCTCTTCTTTTTCTTTCTCTGGTGGTTACCAATTAAGCACTACTTTGCACCAGGTAGCTTGACATACTATAATATACAGGGACATCATTTTATTTTTACTAACATTTTTAATATTAACCTGGCTATACCTTTCTATTAACGATTGAAACAGGAAACACCGTTTGCTACCCCTTCCACGACTGGAGTGCGATGATACTGGCGTAAAATACAAATCACTTTACTAGGTGTAGGAGGGAAGAAAAGTAGTTTATCCATTTATGTAAACTAGGAAATATCGCAATTTTGAGTTTGATAATTTTCATTAGGTTTTTGTTTAATCAAAATACAGTACTGTATTAATACCTAGTGTTTTTACTCACGAATTGAGCTATCCATTCGGACGCACTAATTATGCAGTGTATATTGTACTGTTGCAGCACATTAGCGTACAATATAGAGAATGAAGTTAAATTGAAAAATAATCATAATATGGATATTTAAACACATTTTTGAAAATGGTGGCCGTTCATTTCGATACAGGCTTCAGTTCTTTTGTGCATATTATCGCACTATAGATTATTGTACCTAATTCCAATTACCAGTTTCGTCCTTCGTACGAGTAACTCATGTTGAAATAATTCTGTACCTACTCTATAAAAGAGTACCTTACGTACTGTAAATTTAACCTTCACTTCTGCCCGATCCGAAAAGATAAAATTACTCAGAAATGTTATCTACTGTCCGTTCAAGTGGTTTTGTCGCATGGTCGTAGAAAGGGGGAAATCACGTGACAGTTAATTCCTTAACGATGCCCTTTTATTTAAGTTATTTTCAACAGTTGTATAATATTACGTAGACGTCCAATTCTTAACAGAAATTAATGTTTTCAGAAAAGAGCTAAGACAGTCCAGCTATATAGATTAGATTATTTTACGACGCTTTATCAACATCTTTGGTTATTTAGCGTCTGAATGGGATGAAGGTGATAATGCCGGTGAAATGAGTCCGGGGTCCAGCACCGAAAGTTACCCAGCATTTGCTCATATTGGGTTGAGGGAAAACCCCGGAAAAAACCTCAACCAGGTAACTTGCCCCAAACGGGAATCGAACCCGGGCCACCTGGTTTCGCGGTCAGACGCGCTGACCGTTACTCCACGGGTGTGGACCAGTCCAGCTACTAGCCTTTACAGAGAGGCGAGCAGAAGCAGGTGGGGGAAACCGGGATGCGACGTAGGCAAACGGACGACAGTACCTGTGCGAAAATATGATTCAATATTGAAAGCTCTTTCGTCACTAGAAAACGCGAACATATTTCTAGAACATACTATACTCACTAACTCAGTACTGCATACGCGGTCTTGGTTCTGTGTGGAGGACGGTTGGAAGTTTACTAGTAGAAGGGGTGGGAGTGAAGTACATTAAAAAACTCAGGTACAATAAAAATTGAAGTAAAAATAAAATGATGTCTCTGTATATGTTGATTTAAATATATTATACTACCTTATAATTGTGTTCTTTGTTTTTTAATGCTAACGCTCTTTCTACTAACTTATTATTAACATAAACGGAAAATGTAAAGTTGTACTGTATATATTAGACAGACAAACATCTTGCTACGGCCAAGGTCGAACCCCTGTCGTTAAGTTGTCGGACGAGTTAAGATGGCTTGGAATCTCTAGCCTGCACCAAAGAATAAATTAGCAAAGAACGTGTGGAGGTCTTTTCCTCGTGTGTGCAGCAGGTGTTAACGCATTCTAAGCAGCGATGTTTACTCTCTAACTAAGGAGCAGCGCAAAATTTCCTGATCGTATTTTGTTGAGTTTCGTGATCGTTCACTTTCAGTTACAAAATAGTCTATCAAGCCCAACTCTTCATATTTGAATGGGTTATTTATGCAAGGACCTAAGTCGCTAATTTTGTGAAAATGAGTTTGTAATGTAATAACTTGTCTTTGGGTGTAGATACATCGATTTAAATATAAAGAGGACTAAGTTTCACACTCTATAATGCTTAGTAGAATTTATGATACAATTTTTATTTCAGCCTTAATTTCAAAATTTCGGCCTGTAAGCAGTTTTTCTTAAATTGCTAACAATTTAGTATCCAAGACTTAGGCCCTTTCATAAATAACCCATTCATTTACTCTATTTGGGAACACTATTTTTCTTTCTCTCTCTCCTATTTCTTTTGCCTCTAATTTTATTTTTTCTCTTTCATCTATTTCATCCACTATCTTTTTCTTCATATTTTTTTCTTACTTCCACATTCCCTTCCTCTATTTCCTCTTATAATAATAATAATAATAATAATAATAATAATAATAATAATAATAACAATAATTCTTTATTTATACTGGCAGAGTTAAGGCCATATGGCCTTCTCTTACACTCTACCAGGTCACAAAGTATACAAGCAGTTAAAATTTAACAAAAAGTTAAAGAACAGAATACTAACATATTACAAATAATAATAATAATAATAATAATAATAATAATAATAGCATAATAAAATCGACACTAAACAACATGAAAATAATACCATAATAGAAAAAAGAAAGTAAAATACATTGAAATATAGTAAAAGCAACTCATTTAGTACAAATGGTTAATATGGAAAACGTAATGTAGAATATAACAAAATGGAATGTAATAAAATAATAATAAAAAAGAAAAGAAATGCGAATATTAAATAAAATTCACAATAAAAAGGCTATGCTAATAAATTCATCGGCTGATAAAGAGAACAAAAAGGGGAAAGGAAGGAAAGAAATATATAGCCTATATTTTTACAAAACTATCGCAGAGAAAAGGGCTTATAACTGAAAGGAATCTGAATTGAAAAAGTGCAATTTTAATTTATTTTTGAATCTAGACAATGTCCGACAGTCTCTGACATGTTGTGGTAGAGAGTTCCAGAGATGAGCTGCAGAGACCGTGAAAGATGAAGAGTAGAAGGATGTTCTGTGTTTAGGAATGGAGAGTGTGATATGGTGTTGTGAGCGAGTATCTATTTCGTGATATGAGGACAAATGTTGAAAACGAGAAGCTAGGTAGCTAGGGTTCGAGGTTTGAAGAATATTGAAGAGTAAAGTGAGAGAGTGAATAGTTCTTCGCTCTTTGAGACGGACCCAGGACAGCATATTTAGTGAAGGTGTGATACGGTCAGATCTACGGACGTTGCAAATAAATCGAACACATGTAATATGAACACGCTGTAGTCTGTCTGTCAATCTCATGTTAAGGTCAGTGTAGAGAGTGTCACAGTAATCAAAATGAGGCATCAAGAGCGACTGCACTAAATTCTTCTTGAGAAGCAACGGAGGTTTGAAGAATATTGAAGAGTAAAGTGAGAGAGTGAATAGTGAATTGGATCGGTGTCGGTTAGAGTTCCCGGGTAGCTCAGTGGTAGAGCGTTGGTACGTTAAACCAAAGGTCCCGGGTTCGATACCCGGCTCCGGAACAATTTTTCCCTCGAAATTATTCAAATCAACTTTACAGGGAGTTATACCTGAAATCTTGATTTGCACGTCACTGTTCGTTAACAGAAAACCACAATTTAAGTCACACGGAGTTAGTGTGCACTCGAAGTTGGTTGCTTGACGGTTGTCAGCCCACTTTGAGGTCTGTGGATATAGAGGGAAAAATTGGATCGGTGTCGGTTAGAGTTCCCGGGTAGCTCAGTGGTGCGTTAAACCAAAGGTCCCGGGTACGATACCCGGCTCCGGAACAATTTTTCCCTCGAAATTATTCAACGGAAGGAAATTTCGAGTTCTTTTTAGTGCGTGAATTATCTTAATTGCATAAAGAAATAATCCCTAAGGATCACTTGTCAAAGTACCTTGATGTATACTTTCAAAGCAATTTAGGGTGGAATGAACAAGTTAGTCGAGTTGCAGGGAAGGCTTGGAAATCTTCATATTTTGTTATGACAGTTATGAAGAAGGGCTGTGCACGGTCAAAGGAACTCTTATACAAGTCTCTGATCCGTACGACTTAAACGGCCCATAGACGCAACGATTGGTTCTACAATCCGTCGTACAATTGTACTTAGTTCGATAGTTTGAACGATAATTGCAACGTGCGTGGCGTTGTAGTGCAACCTGCAGTATCTCGCGGTCGAATTAGATCGCAGTACGGAGCTTCCATAAAATCTGTCGTATTACCGGCATATCGAACGACAGGTTGCAACGTGTAGTGGTTGTATGACTGATAATATTTGTAGTACAGGGACATCATTTTATTTTTACTTCAATTTTTATTGTACCTGAATTTTTTAATGTACTTCACTCCCATCCCTTCAACCGTCTTCCACACAGATCCAAGACCGCATATACAGTCATAGTAGCCACAGTACGTTCCAAAAATATGTTCGCATTTTCCAGTGACGAGAGAGCTTTCAATATTGAATCATTTTCGCACAGGTACTGTCGTCCATTTACCTACGTCGTATCCCGGTTTCCCCCACCAGCTTTTATTCGCCAGCTATTGGCTAGACTGTCTTAGCTCTTTTCTGATAACATTAATTTATGTTAGGAATTGGACGTCTACGTAATATTATACAACTGTTTACAATAACTTAAATTAAAGGGCCTCGTTAAGTAATTAACTGTCACGTGATTTCCCTCCTTTCTACGACCCTGCGATATAACCATTTGGACGGACAGTAGATAGTATGTCTGAGTAATTTTATCTTTTTGGGCAGAAGTGAAGATTAATTTACAGTACGTAAGGTACTCTTTTATAGAGCAGGTACAGAATTATTTCAACATGAGTTACTAGTACGAAGAACTGGTAATTGGAATTAAGTACAATATGCTATAGTGCGATAATATGCACATTAGAACTGAAGCCTGTATCGAAATGTGTTTAAATATCCATATTATGATTATTTTTCAATTTAACTTCATTCTTTATATTGTACGCTAATGTGTTGTAGACAGTATAATATACACTGCATAATGAATACGGCCACATGGACAGCACAGTTCGTGAGTAAAAACACTCATTGTCAATACTGTACTGTATTTTGATTAAACAAAAACCTAATGAAAATGATTAAACTCAAAAGCGCAATATTTCCTAGTTTACGTAAATGGATGAACTACTTTTCCTCCCTCCTATACCTAGTAAAGTGATTTGTTTGTATATTACGTCAGTATCATCGAACTCCAGTCGTGGAAGGGGATAGCAAACGGCGTTGATCCAGAGGTATAGGCAAGTTAATATTAAAAATGTTATTAAAAATAAAATGATGTCCCTGTACAATTGCACAGTTCTTATGCCAGGTGCTGTGATTGTTTTTTGTATAATTAATATAATTACTCGTCATGTACTCAAAAGAAAATTTTCTTGAAGAATTTATAGAGTTATATAAACAAAATAGTTGCTAGTGGGCTGTGAAGTCAGATTATCTTCATAGGCGTATGAGTTTCCTGTTGCCAAATAATATCTTAGGATTACAGATAACCTTCCCTCTGCAGTTATTAAGTCCCTCATTTTGTATAAGTTCGAACTTTGGGTTAAGATGCAAATTAGATTTACCGAACTTTATATGTTATTTTTTTTGCAATTTGAATAAATACAATACACATACTACATACTTTCTTTTTTTCATTCGCCTCTCATTTCTCTGTCTTTCTTGTTTTTCCCTTCGCCCTCATTTTTATCATTTTCTCTTTCTTTCCTGTTTTATTTTCACTCTCTTTTATTCATTTATATTTCCCTTTCTTCTTTCCTCTCAATTTTTCTTTTTATCTTCCTTCCCCCTTTTTACAAGATGGGGCAGTAACTGCTAGCTTGTTGCAATGAATCGCAAATTAAATACAGAACAATGTGATATGACGCCTTGCTGTGAGGTATCCTGAAAAAAATTATATTTTTGCTTAGAAACCGCAGGATCTGCATCAGTTGCGACAGACTTACTAAAGGCTTTACCAACAACCAAAAATGTATTTAAAAATAGGCTTAAGGACTTTACTAATAGACGGTAATTATACACAGTATTTAAAGAGTGTCATTGATATTTTGTTATTGATGTGTTGTATCAGTGAAGAATTACGTTGTGTAAGTGAAACGTGTTCCTGTCAGTGAAGCTTTATAGTTTATAGTGGCAGTGCAAAGTATTTGAACAGTGAAATGTTTTTGAAGTGTTAGTGAAATCAGATTAGAATCAGTGAAATGTGTCGTAGTTCCAGTGCAGTGAGTGAGTTGACAGCGAAATGAGTGTAGTGTTTTAGTTGGTTATTTAACGACGCTGTATCAACTACTAGGTTATTTAGCGTCGATGAGATTGGTGATAGCGAGATGATATTTGGCGAGATGAGGCCGAGGATTCGCCATAGATTACCTTGCATTCACATTACGGTTGGGGAAAACCTCGGAAAAACCCAACCAGGTAATCAGCCCAAGCGGGGATCGAACCCGCGCCCGAACGCAACTTCAGACCGGCAGGCAAGCGCCTTAACCGACTGAGCCACGCCGGTGGCGAGTGTAGTGTTGAAAGGTACTTGTGCAGATATGAACATATCATACTCGTGGGTTTTAGTTCGAACTTAGGTTTAAGATACAAATTAGATTTACTTTAAATGTTATTTTAAGTGATCGTGCTTCATTTAATTTAGGATGTTCCCTGTTATTATTATTATTATTATTATTATTATTATTATTATTATTATTAGTATTAATTATTAGTCTTATTATTAATTGTATTTTTTATTAATTGTGTTTAGTATTGTCTTTATTGAGTGTAATTAGTTACCATTGCCACCGGGTATATACCCATTGCAGTGTGAATAAATAAATACATACATACACATACATACATATGATCGAACAGTCATTCGTGAAAATCGATCAAAATCGTGAGTTATGATCTGCTATCTGTAAATCAGTGTCTAAACGTTGTAAATTGTGTATCGAGAAACAGGGTAATTAAATGTAAGGAAGTGTTTGGGGAAAGCGACTTTTAACCCACCCTGTACTTTTAATTTCTTTTTTTCTCTTCTATTTATTTCTTTATTCTCTCCAATTTCCTTCATCGCACGCTCAGCCACAGTTTATATACAGCAATCACTTATATAATAACCCTCGTTATGTGTAGTAAACACATTAATTAATGTTGATATAAATGAAATTCTATAGGAAGTAATGTTTGATATTGAAGTCTACAGGCCTGGAAAACAAATATTTCAACATTTTCCTCGTAATTAATAAACTTAACATGATCTACGAAATCATTGATCCCGAAACAAACATAGTGATTCAATTACTTACGTCTGAAGTTTGCTAAAATGACCTTTTCTTGTTTTTTTTTTTTTTTTTTTCTTGTTGAAAAAAGTAGTGCTAATTAAGTAAAACTGTAAAGTATTTGCAAATATGGCGTGCGCAAGATAAAACAAACATGACAAATGCATCCATGTGAGTCACCTAACCACACACACCTTCGCTGTCAATATTTACGTACTTGTTCATTGCCATGTATTCAGAAAGAAATTTTTGTTGTTATCTGCATGGATCTACAACTTTTATTCCAGTACGTCTTCAATATTACTCATCTTATTCTCTATCCGCAGTTTGAGAAGTATGTCTAACATTGGTTAAAGAAATTTCCATTTCTACATTCACAATGTCATGTTCTAATTTCTCTGAAAAAGCATGTAGGCCGTACAACTCTTGAAAAGTGGTGTAAGTATCGGAGCATTATTTATACTTGTTATTTGTTCTCCAGACCCTTTCATCTGGGGAGTTGAATATGTTATGTTTTATTTAACGACGCTCGCAACTGCAGAGGTTATATCAGCGTCGCCGGATGTGCCGGAATTTTGTCCCGCAGGAGTTCTTTTACATGCCAGTAAAGCTACTGACATGAGCCTTTCGCTTTTAAGCACACTTAAATGCCATCGACCTGGCCCGGGATCGAACCCGCAACCTTGGTCTGGGGAGTAGTTTTGCTATTTCCTTCACGTGCATTTAATTCCCGGAGCATATAAACCCAATATTTATTTTATAATATAGCAAGACACTCTACATCTGGAGGTCTATTTTTTCCTTATTATTATTTATTACTTTTTAGCCACTATTTCTTGGGTCTGGAATACAGTAAAACATCTTACTTACTTACAAATGGCTTTTAGAGAACCTGCAGGTTCATTATCGCCCTCACATAAATCCGCCATCGGTCCCTATACTAAGCAAGACTAATCCAGTCTCTATCATAATATCCCACCTTTTTTAAATCCATTTTAATATTATCCTCCCATCTACGTCTCGGCCTCCCCAAAGGTCTCTCTCTCTCCGGTCTCCCAACTAACACTCTATATGCATTTCTGGATTCGCCCATAATGTGCCTACATGCATTGCCCATCTCAAACGTCTGGATTTAATATTCCTAAAAATTATATCAGGTGAAGAATACAATGCGTGCAGTTCTGCGTTGTGTAACTTTCTCCATTCTCCTGTAACTTCATCTCTCTTAGCCTCAAATATTTTCCTAAACACCTTATTCTCAAACATTCTTAACCTCTGTTCCTCTCTGAAAGTAAGAGTCCAAGTTTCACAACCATACAAAACAATCGGTAATATAACTGTTTTATAAACTCTAACTTTCATTCAGCTTCTTAGAGAGCAGACTGGATAACTAAAGTTTCTCTACCGAATAATAACAGACATTTCCCACATTTATTCTGCGTTTAATTTTCTTCCGAGTATCATTTATATTTGTTACTGTTGCTCCAAGATATTTACATGTTTCTACCTCTTCAAAGGATAAATTTTCAATTTTTATATTTCCATTTCGTACAACGTCTTTTCGGGATTTACTTCCAAACCTACCTCTTTACTTGCTTGAATTAAAATTTCCGTGTTTTTTTTTCTAATAATTTGTCACGTCAAATTCACGTCTTCCGCATAGACAAGCAGCCGATGTAACCCGTTTAATTCAGAACCTCTCTGTTATCCTGAACTTTCCTAATGCCATATTTAGAGCAAAGTTAAAAATTAAAGGTGATAGTGCATCTCCTTGCTTTAGCCCGCAGTGAATTGGAAAAGCATCTGACAGAAATTGGCCTATACGGACTGTGCTGTACGTTTCACTAAGACACATTTTAATTAATCGAACTAGTTTCTTGGCAATACCAAATTGAATAAGAATATTATATAAAACTTCTTTCTTAACTGAGTCATATGCCTTTTTGAAATCTATGAATAACTGATGTACTGTACCCATTTTTTCTCCAATACCTATCTGTTGAATACAAAAAAATTGATCAATAGTCGATATATTACGCCTAACAGTGAAACTTGAAAAAAAAATTAATTAAATTAAGGAATAAGTGTATGACTAGGGCTAGGATTTTGATGAAATTGCATCTTTTTTCTAGTAAGCCAGAAACATAGCTGCTTTAGTATTTATATGTTATGTGATAAACTGAGTGTTTTAAGACGTATTTCGGCTCATAAGAGCATTTTTTGTTTTATTCGGTCATTTTTAGGCATTTTCATTTAATTTTGGTCATAAATCCCCATTATTAATGTAAAATAATGTTTATATCCTTTGATATTTTCTCTGCATATTTTGTCCATTAATACCCATTATTTTGTATAATATTTTAATCGCTTTTCTACACAAATATTGCCATTTTAACGTAGTACACCCCATGTAATGGGTCAGTCAAACCATCCCTTCAATACATACTCCTCTATGCCTGCTAATTCCGGATAAGAGTGGCCTTGTGGTGGACTAATGGAAACTACATCAGGTAAAATAATTAATTAAAGTGTACTACTTATAAAAATTATTTAAAATTAAATAAACTTAAATGTTGGTACTATAATTTAATTTAATTACTAGTCTAAATATTAAGTAGTACAAAATCTCTTTTCCTACTAAGCCAATTAAGTAAGATCAGTTTTTAGGGCATTTTTAAGGGCATTTTTGAAAAATTTTTAGGTCATAAATGCGTTGTTTTAGGACATTTTTTCATGATTTATAGGTCATCAAAATCCTAGCCCTATTAATGACCATGCGGGCTATTCCATATGAAATCGATCAGTAAAAAAACCTCTCATTTTTTTTATACTCTACTTTTTTTCCCTACTTATACAAGGTGCTGAGGGGAGTGCATTTTCAAAAATATACTATCGAAAGTCAAACGGTTTTCGTATTATTGAGCGACAAATTTAGCGTATTTTATAAAAACAAGCCTCTTTCAGCGCTCAGAACTCTGGAACCATTTAATGCAGAACATTGAACGAGAGCTTATTTTGAAGCTGACATTTGGTAGGTTATGTTAAGAAGTAATCCTTATTTTTATTGTACACAGAGAGACAGATAATCTGATTTTACTTGCTTTTAGGCTTTTTGGCCATTTGTAAAAATGTAAAAAATTATTGAGAAAAAACCTTGCATTATTAAGAGGGATTCAGCATTGTTTGCTTAGTGGCTCGGCAATAAGTTTCGAGGGTATTATATAGATTATTTTCACACGCCTAGACTGGAACGGTGCAGTACCGCACGCACTGGCCGAGAGCTGAAGATAAGCGAGCATTGGGCGCCATTTTACGCCTGTGTTTATGAAAACCTGTGATAAAGCTAGCACAGCCATGACTGCTAGACGACACATCACGTGTTTATGTCTACTGGCCTTGCTTCCCTCGGCTATCTCCCGCCTCACAGTCAGCTGGTTAGTTCACGCGCGTACTATTTATTTTCTTTATTTGATATTTTCAATACTTTCTTATCAACGTCCCACCAGTAAAATATATGTGTTCATTTGTACTTTCAATGCGGAATCTAACCATATATTTTAAAAATATTTTTTCGTGGCCAAAGGCGTCTTAATGAAGAAAATTCTAAATTTCTCCATTTCCATAAAAAGTAAGAAAAACTGTTTACATGTGAATATAAACTTTAACTTCTCAGCATCAAAATAAACCATGATTTTGATCATTGGGTGAAAGGGTTTCGGAGTCACAACAGTTTAAAGTTGCTAATTTTATGAACATACGATAAATTTAAATATTATTAATTTAAACACTATTAAGTTCTGATGCCTCAAACTTTGCACAAAGCATTGTATCACAGTTGTCTACGGACAGAATAAGTTTCATTGTATTTAAAAATTGCAAGTCAATTTTCTCCATATTTCGGTCGATTTGAGATGGAATAGCCCATACGCGATTTCTTCTTTCGCCACTAGATAGCGCTCAGAAGAAGATCCAAGTGCCTATTTTGACACAATTTTGAACCGATCAAGCTATCCTACTCTGTTTCACGGCTGATATGCAGTCATTATGCACTAGGCTGTCTCCCTGTCTACATGAACCGAACCTGTTCCCACCGCTGCACCCATTCTCCAGAGCAACACGCACGCGTCCGCCAGAGTATCGGACACGCCGATCACCGGCTGGCTTCCTTCGGATCGCGAGCGACGCGCCTGTTCGCGGTACCGTAACTGCTTGCGATGCATGCCTGTGTGTCAAGGCAAGGCTGCCCATTAAAGCCGTTTGCACGTAAAGGATTATCTCTGAGCGCCACATCATTCACAAATAGTGGAAACGCCGAATAAGGACGGATAAATTATGCAAGTCGATTCTATTGCACAGGAGATGAAGAACGTGAGAACATCCCTATGACGTCAAAGGCATCGTCTCATCCTTTTCCTGTGCATGTGCTAATATTTGTGACCTCGCACTTGTCGACGGAACGCAGGCGATGGACAAGAAACTTCAGCCATCGAAGAGTCCTCCTCTGTGGCTACGAACCTGAAGATCCGGGTTAGGTTTCCGAGAGCTTCATTGGCCTTCCTCAAGTGCCCCTTCGTTCAGCACTAGAGTGGAAAAGTATTTCGCTTAGTGGGGTTCGATCCCCTGTTATAGCTGACATTACCGGAGGATAGCGGCTCTGCCATTTCCCCCAACATTATACATTTAATTCCCAAAAATGTTACGCATTTTCAACTCACTTCTCTTTCAATGAGTTAAATATACAGTGTGATCCGTTTGGGTATGGCTACTTACTTACTTACAAATGGCTTTCAAGGAACCCGAAGGTTCATTGCCGCCCTCACATAAGCCCGCCAGCGGTCCCTATCCTGTGCAAGATTAATCCAGTCTCTATCATCATACCCCACCTCCCTCAAATCCATTTTAATATTATCCTCCCATCTACGTCTCGGCCTCCCTAAAGTTCTTTTTCCCTCCGGTCTCCCAACTAACACTCTATATGCATTTCTGGATTCGCCCATACGTGCTACATGCCCTGCCCATCTCAAACGTCTGGATTTAATGTTCCTAATTATGTCAGGTGAAGAATACAATGCGTGCAGTTCTGTGTTGTGTAACTTTCTCCATTCTCCTGTAACTTCATCCCGCTTAGCCCCAAATATTTTCCTTAGCACCTTATTCTCAAACACTCTGAACCTATGTTCCTCTCTCAGAGTGAGAGTCCAAGTTTCACAACCATACAGAAGAACCGGTAATATAACTGTTTTATAAATTCTAACTTCAGCACTAGAGTGGAAAAATATAATTTCGCTTATTGGAGTTTGATCTCCTGTTATATTAGACATTACCGGAGGATAGCGGCTCTACCCTTGTGGCTTGTACAGCAAATGCTGCAAACTAAGTTCATTAGACGCTCAAATAAAAATTTTTCAGATTTATTTTCAATAAGAATACCAGACATTTTGAAAGTTATTTGCTTCCGTAATAATGAAACATATCCCCTCTGAATGGCTTTTTTTTATGCCAAATAGGCCTAATTTTTTCTTGAACCTATCCAGCTTCAGTTTTCCAGTTCCAACGCGAAAACGCAAGTAACAATGTCAGGACGATCAGTGCATTTTTCATATGGGAGTAAAGCAATAGCTATTTCGGGTCATTTTGGATTGTAGGTGAAAGTTAAAAAAAAATGTCAGATTTGCTATGCTTTCGAACAATAGACATAGCATCTTGGTATAGCTGCTGCATGTAGAGCTTGAAATGTAAAAAATAAAATCATTTTATCCTGCTGAGAGTTCTTCCTGAAATGTTCGGTGACTACATAATTTTGTAGGCTTCTTATTTTATCAGTAAGTAATACATTTTGGTCTTTCCTTAGGAACTGTAATTTTTGCGCTCTCTTGAGCCAATACTGAATCTACACCACACCGCCATTAAATATATGAAATAGACTCAACCCCACTTGATTAATAACTATAAAAATATTTGATTTTTAATAAGAATATTATTATCTTACGTAAGTTTTGTAGTTGTAGCCGCCATTCAGTTAATTATAGAAATGAAGATCTAATTTAAGATATTCTCTATATCTACTTACATAACCTCAAAACGTTTCACTTCCATATCATCAATATATCATTAATATGTATAATTTAATGAAAAATAGTCACATTATGGCATTAACTATAACAATATTTCATTTCTAATGGTAATAATGTAATCAAACCACCTCAAGTTTTGTAGATTTTAATATCCAATACACAGCTGTACTCAGAAAATTACACACCGCAGAATCAGACCTGTAAATAATTTTTAGCAAGTCTTGAAGTTTTTAATAACCAATTGAATTTGAGCTCTAAAGATGTCAGCAATTCTGCAGGTCATGGCCTTCGTGTAATAGTCTATTGTTTATTGTAGTGTGTGTTTTGTTTTGTACTGAAATGCAATTAGTTCTCAAAACTGACGAATGATGGATTTTGTAAAATAGGAAAATTATGTAGGAAAACTAACGCTTCACTATTTACTATTTTTCTGAAAATCCTTGGATGCCAAGCTTCAAAATGACGGGGCATTCATTAAAATTCATTCAGCCGTTTTCCCGTAATTTTCATTACCAGTTCGAATTATATAGACTAATAAAATATTACGCATTTTCAACTCACTTCTCTTTCAATGAGTTATATATATATATATATATATATATATATATATATATATATATATATATATAGTCTGATCCGTTTGGGTATGGATTATATTAATTTATTATTATAAAGCTATTATGATTTTCTTGAACTGAATTGAATTTACGAGAAAGGGGCATTATGATGCAGCACTGCGACCTGTTACGATCTATTGCGCTAACCCTCAAGCTAGGCGCATTCCCAAACCCACACGGCTGACTACACTAAGGTTCGCTGCGTACCCAGGTTTCGAGCAGGCAACCCCACTCGTCCCTAGGCCAGCCCCCTCCGTGCGTCGCCAGCCGACGATCGGGGATTGCTATGGAATGATGACGAAATGGAGAAATGGTGACGGAATGATGTAAATGCCTAATATGGGGAAAAACGGGAGTAGCCCGAGAAAAACCCCAAATGCGACCTTGTCCGCCACAAGTGTCACTATATATTTTTCAAATGAAAAATTTCAGACCTAACCGGGACTCGAACCTGGTCCGCCTGTGTGAAGGGTCAGAGGTCTGACCACCCAACCACTGCAGGGGTCAACTATTATGATAGTAGGAAACATTTCTTGCTGGTTATATTATGATTAAAAGATGGGAGTTTCCATATATGACAATCAACAATGCATAATCTGAAATGACAAATGAAAATCTATATCATTAAAATAGCTACTACAAATCAATGTGTTCTTTGGTATGCTAAATTTGAGAGTGTTAAAAGAGTTCAAAGAGAATTTCGACGTGAGTATGGTGTGCATAATGTATCTAAATACGATTCCATAATGTTGTGGTATCGAACATTTGTAAAAACAGGTTCTGTGTTAAAAACAAAACAAAAAAAAAAAAAACATTCAGGAGGTCGCAGGCGAAACCCAATACGAGAAGCAGCTATCTCTTGGTTTGGTCCCCAAACTCCCCAGATCTAACCCCTCCTGACTTCTTCGTTTAGGACTTTGTTAAAGACATTGTCTATTCACAGAAACCCAGGAACATTGATGATCTGAGAGTAAAAATTACTCAAGCTTTTCAACAAATCAACCCTCTTATGTTACAACGGACATGGGCTGAATTGCATCACCGTTATGAGTTGTGCAGGGTGCACAATGGGGGTCATGTTGAGCTCTGGGGAATCTCCCTTTCTCAGTGTTGTATACACAAAGTTTCAACAAATAAAGTTTAGTAGTAAATGTTTTACGGTGTTTTTATTTTATCCATACCCAAACGGATCACCCTGTACTTTCCACCATTAAAAATTTATATTTTATAAATTTTATTCCTCTCTATCCTTAGGCCCAACTTTCAAAAGCTTAATATAAGAAAATTTCTCTTCTGTCTAAAACAAAAAAGTTGTCTATATAACAAGTTTTTGGAACTATAAATTTTCAAAATTTTCATTTTGAAATTTGTACCAAACTACTTTTTAAAAATTAGATACCTATCACACTACACCGAGAACTGTGAACTATGTAATATGTATGGAGGCGGACAGCAATGCTTTGGTTTTCACACCATAGCGGGGAAAACGTTGCTACACATGGAGCCATCTCTGTGTAGGTAATTATAACACGAATTATATTATACGCCATACGGAGAGAGAGAATTAAAACAAATAAAGAAATTACCGGAATGAAATAAAAAACAAAGCAACAGAAGAGAAATGGGATGAAAAGAACGGAAAAGGAAAGCTAAAAAAAAGAATGAAAAGACAAAGAAGAAACAAAGAGAAGAACGGACAGGAAATTAACGAAGAGATTAAGAAGAAGAAGAAGAGAAAAAGATCAAACAGGTTGCAGCCGCCAAATTACTCTTCAAGGAACGACCACTCATATAAATTGAGGGAAAGAAGGCAGAGGACGGACACTGGAAAGTTTTCTTTTCTCAATCGTGCTATCAGGGACTGGAATGCTTTACCTGCAGACTTACTAAAGGCTTTACCAACAACCAAAAATGTATTTAAAAATAGGCTTAAGGGCCTTACTAATAGACGGTAATTATACACAGTATTTAAAGGGTGTAACTGATATGTTGTTATTGAAGTGTTGTGTCAGTGAAGAATTATGTTGTGTCAGTGAAGTGTGTTGTATCAGTGAAGAAGTATGTCGTGTCAGTGAAATGTGCTGTGTAAGTGAAACGTGTTCCTGTGAGTGAAGCTTTATAGTTTATAGTGGCAGGGCATAGTATTTGAACAGTGAAATGTTTTTGAAGTGTTAGTGAAATCAGGATAGAATCAGTTAAATGTGTCGTAGTTCCAGTGCAGTGAGTGAGTTGACAGCGAAATGAGTGTAATTTGAAAGGTACTTGTGCAGATATGAACATATACTCGTGGGTTTTAGTTCGATCTTAGTTTTAAGATACAAATTAGATTTATTTCAAATGTTATTTTAAGTGATCGTTTCATTTAATTTAGTATAATCCCTGTTATTATTATTATTATTATTATTATTATTATTATTATTATTATTATTAATTATTGTTAGTATTAATTATTAGTATTATTAATTGTATTTTTAATTAATAAGTTTATTATTGTCATTATTGAGTGTAATTAGTTACCACTGCCACCGGGTATATACCCACTGCAGTGTGAATAAATACATACATACAAGAAAAGAAAGGATTTAACAAGAGAATAGATAAACAAACAGTATCTACAAAAATTTGTAAAATTCAAATTAACGGAGAGAGACAAAATAAAAAGAGGACGAAGGAAACAAAGGAAAGAATAAGAAATGGGGAAGAATTAAAAAGTGAAAAGGAAAATACATAGTAGAGAAAAAGAAAGACTGAGTTTAAAAATATACTGAAATTTTAAGTTCATTTATAGGCTAATAACTTGATAGTCATAGGCCTAATTCCCAAATTGTGCTTTAATATGCTGTTCATCGCCTGTGCCGAATTACAATTAATCACACGTCCATATCGAGACGCAGTGTGCGTTCTGCTATGTCATGGCGAGTCTGTGAAAGGAGCCTTTAAGGAACGACTTCAACGTCATAGTATGCATATTCACGTCATCGCGGCCTCTGACCGGAATTCTGTTCACTCATCAGAGGTTACCATGAGACCAGTTTCAAATGGCGACACCATCTTCTCTCTGTTCTTTTAACCGGGAGAGGAAGGAGGCAAACTGCTTTCACAATTTCCTCTATTTAATAGACCTTGGGTTGTTTGTTTTACAGAAATGCTTGCTGTGCATTGATCAAACTGAAGAGAATGCAAATATAATTTTTTGTGTGTGACTATCTTTATGTACACAGTATCTAGTTTGGCAAAACACAGTGGCAATAACTCTGCCTAACTCCTCCATTTGTTGATGATTATAGGTCATGACTAGGGGGCGGATGTTATGAAAAGTCATCTTATTTTTCACATTAGGACGATGCCTATTAATATAGAAATCCTTCCTATGTTAATATCAACACAAAAAAACATTATTTCTTATATTGTATTTTTGCATTTTTGACGTTTTTGAACTAATAGGTCATTTTTGTATATTTTCGGAATTATTTTATACGCTGTTAAAATTTTATCATAAAAATCGTAATAAGTTTGTATTACAGACACACAATTATGACACAAGACGAAATGTTAATTCAACATTAGTAGAACCTAAATGTCTCACATCTGCTGGTCTAAAGCATAGCATTAATTTTGGCCCTCGGTTGTACAATGCTTTAACTAAATTACACCCAGAACTTCTAACATGTAACCCACTAACATATAACAAGAAAATTAGAAACGTGTTAATATCTTCAATTTGATTAAATAAATTTATAGCCTATGTGTATGAATTAATCAACCTATATTATATTTGTATTCTATAATTTTGAAATATATATTAGTCCTACTTTTCACGTGCGATATTATTCTTCTCTAGTGTTAATATTATATTATATAATTCCATTGCCGCTGTAATTTAAATTTTAGTTCCTATTTTATTTTACTTACTTATTTATATTTATAATTATTTTTTTATTTTAATATTATATCTGAACTGCGACCGAGCACGAGCGCTGCTCATTCGGTCTCAAATTTTGTTAATACTAATGTATTTCCTTTTTATATTGCTTGTATTATTTTATTTATATTTCTCTTGTTTCTTTTTAATTATATTCTTTATTCTGTATATTTAAATTTAAATAAATAAATAAAAATAAATTTTGTTCATTTTTAATACTTTCAAGAACTTTTAGATCATTTGAAATGCATTTTACTTTCTTCTTTACCGATAGGTCTGTTAAATCATTTTCTAAACAAATAGACCAGTAATTATCTATTAAATAAGTGAATAACAGTGAAGTTTGAGTTTCATAGTTTGGAACAGACTCTGAAGTCCAGCCCTCATTCCAGTGAAGGCTTCACTTCACACAACGGAAGTAATATAAAATGCTTAACAACAGCTTAGTTTAAGTGAGGACTTTGCTCGCTATTGTTCTTTTGTCGGTACGAGGGTGCCTTTAGAATTTATGTTTGGAAGGGGGGAAACTTTCGCCGTGTCCTGGACAGGACATTGTATCCTCAACATGGTTCAGAAGTGATGTCTACTATAGTAGACAGTATTTTTAACACAAAGATTGCAAGAATGCACGCTGCGCCCACGGTTTGTTTTGGCATCACACTCCCTTATCTGAAAGATCTGGTAACAAAAGTGAAGCGCGGAAGGAGGAGGAGACAGAGAATGAAGACACTGACATGGACCACCCCCTGATTGAAACACATTGTAAACCCTCATTAAAATCTATAGTTTTCCCTTAAAACCTTCATTTTGTTGCATGTGCTTTTCCTTTATCTTAGCCAAATTCCAGGAAGTTGCCTCCTCTCTCCGAGATTTGCAGGGCAGTCATTGAAACAAGGTGACTAATTTTTAAGAAGTTGTGGTGCGAGCATGGTGAATAATATTTAAATGTCATTTTATTTTAATTTTTATATTATTTTTCCATTAGTTTAATGGAATTTTAATGATCATTTTAAGTAGATTTTTAGGTCATCAACATCCGCCCCCTAGTCATCCCAAAAATGACATATTTCAGTGATTATATGTTACACGTCTCGAGACAATTCTGTTCCTTGCTACCTTTTTAAAACCTAAATTGCTCTTTTTGTTTAGTTCATATTTTAACAATATATTCAAAAGAAAAAATAACTTGTACCATATTCAGACGACAAACTTTCGTATATCGTATTGCTCACAAAAGGAGTGTAATAAGACGTATTTCATCATTTTTTTCATAAACTCATAAACGACAAAGTTGAACGTACATTATAATCGTTTGTATAGGTACTATTATTTTACCATTTAGGAAAATCGATATATTGAATATTTTTGTACAATGAGGGACATAATAGTTGAGCGACTCGAGTTTTTTCTAAGTCAAAGAATGCCGCACTGCGCATGCTCCGAGACGAAGGTTTTAAGTGTGGACAAGTAAAGGTCTACAAATTTTACCTGGAGTCCTCTATCAGCAGCAGTGTTCTTTTGCGTAATGTAAATCTACAACCCGGAACCAACAGCCTTATTTCCTTCCAGAAAGAAACCGTGCTAAGGATTTTTTCGTCCATTAAAATCCTTCTCGAACCTTGGATCCAAAGGCTACCATCGTAACCACCGAAAACGAAACGGTGAAATTATGGAAGAAGAATATTATAATGTTATGTTTTATTTAACGACGCTCGCAACTGCAGAGATTATATCAGCGTCGCCGGATGTGCCGGAATTTTGTCCCGCAGGAGTTCTTTTCCATGCCAGTAAATCTACTGACATGAGCCTCTCGCATATCGACCTGGCCCTGAATCGAACCCGCAACCTTGGGCATAGAAATCCAGCGCTATACCAACTAGCCAACCAGGTCGACTGGAAGAAGAAGAAGAAGAAGAAGAAGAAGAAGAAGAAGTAGAAGAAAAAGAAGACTAAGAAGACTAAGAAGAGAGGAGTATTGTGTAGGGTTATCATTCGTCCGGCAAAAGGAAGACATGTCCTCTTTTTTTAATCATTTTACCCTGTCCGGCAGGCATTTAAAAAAAATTGAAATGTCCGGCATTTCGCATTTCAACTAGAATTAATATGAATACTGAATAATGTGCGATATTACGCATAGAATATCTCAACAAATGGTGAAAACCTATGACAGAATTTAACTGCTTTCAATGGTTGAAGCTGGAGCACATAAGAAAAAACACAAAATTTGATGACCTATTGACATGCATTGAATTCTTACACTCTAAAAATGTCACTATTCATGATTCTAAGCTATTTTATCAGTTTTATTCTTTAATGTACAAAGATATGCCAATCAAGTTAATTTTGACAAAGATTAAGTTTAGATAAACAATGATGCAAATTCTTCAATAGTTCTGCGAGCACTGAAACTTTCTCGGAACTCTTAAAAATACGTCAATTCTATTTATTTATCCCAAGTCACAATGGAAGTGCTGAGAGTGTATTTCCCCTAATATCTGCTGAATGGACAAAAGAACGAAATCGCATGCTAACGGAGACAGTCAGAGGTATCATCATGGTGAAATATAATTTCAAGGACATGTCCTGTGAACAGTTCCATAGTTATTTGTTACAAGATATAAGTTTGTCCCTTCAGGCTCTTGTGCACAAAGTGGGCTCCACCGATAAGTAGAGTACAGATGTAATACTGAACCAGCAACTGGTGTGAAAACTAACTAAAGTGAGCCATTGTTTTTATCTTTAATTTTGTTCATACCAAGTTTCAAAAAGTCCTCCTTTTTTCAGCAATGTCCTCCTATAGAATTTCTTCTCATGGTAACCCTAGTATTGTGAGAATTTTAGCAGCGATTTGAACTTATTCCGTATGTCCGGCGCGAGAAAGAGCTGTTCCCGTACTTTGTTATATCAATGGCAGACGATAAACAAAACTTTTGAAGCAATCACATGATTTTTAACTTATCAGCTTTCAAGACCTGATGACTGATAAAGTAATAAAAATATCTGAGTACAAAATACCTCGCTCAGGACTAAACAAGAGCATATCACGGACTAATCGTGACTTATCGATAAAAGTTGCGTACCGTAATTTCCCATAACTATGGTCCAGGCACCCAACTATGGTCCAAAACGCATTATGTACTACTTAGTCACCCAAGAGTTCGGTGTTTGCCATTTAAGGCGCCAATGTGATGGAATTATGTTCCCCATAGATGCTTCTATCTACCATTACACGTGGCAATGACATGGATGCTGAACAAGGTCAGTGTGCATCGTTCTACTGAAAGTGTGAAGACACGAAATCATTCAGTTTGCGATTGTCTGTTTTATTAAGCTCTCCTCTGTAGAACTGGTACGTTGTAGATATATGATTCTTTGTACAATTAAACCTGGCTATACAGGGTGTTTAAAAATACGGGGCATAATTTCAGGTATGTATTTATTTATTTTATTGGGTTATTTTACGACGCTGTATCAACATCTTAGGTTATTTAGCGTCTGAATGAAATGAAGGTGATAATGCCGGTGAAATGAGTCCGGGGTCCAGCACCGAAAGTTACCCAGCATTTGCTCGTATTGGGTTGAGGGAAAACCCCGGAAAAAACCTCAACCAGGTAACTTGCCCCGACCGAGATTCGAACCCGGGCCACCTGGTTTCGCGGCCAGACGCGCTGACCGTTACTCCACTCAGGTATGTATTTCCCACATGTAGACAATCAAAATAGTTCATTGCAACATGTGTCCGGAAATGCTTTATTTCTGAGTTATGGCCTTCACAACATTGAAATTCACCGGAACGTTTTTCTTTCAGCAGGTCTTTGCCGTCAAAGGAGACATTAAGAGGGCACTCTGACAGTTCATTCCGAGGCGAAGGTTAAATTCAGTGTTGTGTAGGCGTTAGACTGTGCGACATGTATTCAAATCAAGAGCTGGCAGAGATACACTTCATGTACGGTAAGGCGGACGGCAATGCTGCGCTGGCTCGTCCTTTGTACCAGGAGAGGTACCCACAGCGACAATGTCCAGATCGGAAGACATTTGTAAGTCTCCATTACCGTCTGTGCGAGTATGGAAAATTTAACTCTCCTAGTTTGGGAAGGGGACGACCAAGAGGGCATGTTCTGAGGACATACGCAATACTCCTGGAGTTTGGGATCGTGTTCGCAGGCCAATGAGACATCGATGTGAGGTCTGTATTCAAGCAGGAAGTGGACATTTTGAACATTTTCTGTAATGACAACGACCTGCGGAAAGAAAAACGTTCCGGTAAATTTCAATGTTGTGAAGACCATAACTCGGAAATGAAGCATTTCCGGACACATGTTGTAATGAACTATTTTGATTGTCTACATATGGGAAATACATACATGAAATTATGCCCCGTATTTTTAAACACCCTGTATAGTGTTTACTTTAACGTAATAATTAGACTGGCAAAGGTTAAGGACTCTGCGTGAAAAATGTTTAAACTCAAGGCTCAGTCCTCAACTATGTACCACGGCCTTATCTCTACCAGGTTAAATAAATAAACACTACTACTAAATACTACTACAATTTTTCGTGGACCATAGTTGTATTTCATTTTGAAATATTTGTTTCAATAAAGTGTGATCAATGTGATTATTTACTTCTGCACATACGGTATCTCAGTATATTCTAAAACACCATTTAACATTATAGTCAAGTAAACAAAGAAACAGGCTGTTCCAGCATCAATGGTACTAGCACGAATGATGGTCCGGTAAAATGAAAACTTCAGGGTAGAAGGAAAACAACCGTCCCTTTAAGTGACTATGAGAGCGATGAAATTGAATTGGATACAGATTATGATTCAATTTCAGAATTACAAGAGAAGTGGAGATTCAAAGGATCGAAATAAGCCTATGAATGTAGTTCTCAGTACGATAAATAAACATTATCAGTGAGTTTATTTGCATAATATTTTGCTAAGAATGTGTTAGTTTATTTTGATACCGTACTTTTGTTCTTTAATATACAGTAGTTGTTCATTATTGGTTAGATCCCTATGCATACATCCCTCCATTTTCCTCGCACAAGCCCCTCCAACGACCCAATTGAAATTTGAAGCCCGCGAAAGAAGAATTCTCCGCCAAATCTTCCACCTGCACAGACGCACCAGAAATAACACAGTTTACACTACCACAAAAACAAAGCCACTCTTCACACACCTAAACAACATAAACAGGAAATACACACATTCGGCAGTAAATCGCGTATATACACAACACATCTTCGCAAATCCCCCGAACACAAACAACAGAACAACACTGGAGAAACTCCTTTACAACTACCACCAGCCCCCACCACCAAACTAGAACACACAAACAAAACCGCAAACACGTGTTGGAAATTTGAATACTGTCTGAGAGGACACACGACAGCAACAGAGAGGCAGATGAATAAAATAACACCACACCATGAAAGTCTCCATAACGATTCAGACGCTTCTGCCACCGGAAGGGGACACTTATAAAAAAAAAGTATGTATATGTATGCACAGTGTTCTGCCCAAGAGATGTCTTTAACTGCAAACCCAGCATTTCCCTTTCTTGCTTTCCTCTTAATCTCCCCATATAATACTTTAATGCTGTCTATCAACTGATATCTTTTACCCCGAACTCTTGTCCCGTTCACCATTCCTTAAGCATCCCAAATTAACAAATTAGGCCTACACCAAAAAATTAAAACAAAAAAAATCAAGTAAAAAATAAAATAAAATAAAATAAATAAAAAGCCAATCACCGCACTCACACACCTACTGGCACTTATGCCAGAAATAGTGTCATATACAGAATGTAAATATGTATTTATTATTATTTATGTACAATGGCTGGAGAGGGCGTCCTGCGCGTCTAAGACCCTAAAACGGCCTCTGGCTCAAAGCCAGTAAAGTCAATAAACATCATCAACATCAACAATGCAGAAAAATGACTTTCAGATTTCACTTGTTTAATGAGTGTTTATGTATTGTGTACTAATAAAGAGAATCCAGGTACTTTTCATTTATTTTTAATATTTCTGTGCTAGATTATGTTTCTACCCTTAAATTACAAACTCAATGTATTGATTTACGAATAATTACAGCTCCAGCTATAGTCCATTCACGCTTTCAAGCATGAATATATGAGTGGACCATAGTTGGGCAATTCAGAATGCAATTATGTACCAATGCTTATTATTTTTTAACACTTGTAGGGGAGAGTCGGGTAGTATCAGACATCGGGTAGTATCGAACAGTGCGTTTCTTTCATCTACCACCATATGGTAGTACCTGAATGACATGGTTACGTTTCTCTATGCGACATCACAGAAACGTAACCATGTCAATGAGGTACTTTCATCGTGTGGTAGATGAAAGAAACTCACTGTCCGATATTACCCGATGTCCGATACTACCCGACTCTCCCCAAATTAAATAATTTCAAACACATTTGTCAATATGTATTTAATATAAACTTACAACAGTCCGAAGCCAAAATTTAATCTAATCTGGATGAATAGTACTGAATATACAAAGAAAAATGTGACGAATGTGGACCATAGTTAGGGGAAACTACGGTATCTACAATTCTGTCCGTAATTGAGTCTTCACAGTTGGATGAGAACGCACTCACTGTTCCATCTACTTGGCAAGATTTTCGAGTCAATATGGATTCATTCTCATTCAGGAAAACAGTCGTTTGTATAAATATGAAGTGTTTTATATTTCATTTAGGGCAGAAGCCTGTAGTGTGCGGATTTTCCGCACTGAATGTAGGAAATCGTAATTCCAATGTCAGTTCTGTTGCCAGAAAGCCCATCATTCCGCACTTTCGTAGAAAAAGTATTTTGCTTCCTTAAAATATTCCTTCACTGCGGGCTAAAGCAGGGAGATGCACTATCACCTTTACTTTTTAACTTCGCTCTAGAATATGCCATTAGGAAAGTTCAGGATAATAGACAGGGTTTGGAGTTGAATGGGTTACATCAGCTTCTTGTCTATGCGGATGATGTGAATATGCTAGGAGAAAATCCACAAACGATTAGGGAAAACGCGGAAATTCTAGTTGAAGCAAGTAAAGCGATAGGGTTGGAAGTAAATCCCGAAAAGACTAAGTATATGATTATGTCTCGTGACCAGAATATTGTACGAAATGGAACTATAAAAATTGGAGATTTATCTTTGGAAGAGGTGGAAAAATTCAAATATCTTGGAGCAACAGTGACAAATATAAATGACACTCAGGAGGAAATTAAACGCAGAATAAATATGGGAAATGCCTGTTATTATTCGGTTGAGAAGCTTTTGTCATCTAGTCTTCTGTCAAAAAATCTGAAAGTTAGAATTTATAAAACAGTTATATTACCGGTTGTTCTTTATGGTTGTGAAACTTGGACTCTCACTTTGAGAGAGGAACAGAGATTGAGGGATTTTGAGAATAAGGTTCTTAGGAAACTATTTGGGGCTAAGAGGGATGAAGTTACAGGAGAATGGAGAAAGTTACACAACGCAGAGCTGCACGCATTGTATTCTTCACCTGACATAATTAGGAACATTAAATCGAGACGTTTGAGATGGGCAGGGCATGTAGCACGTATGGGCGAATCCAGAAATGCATATAGAGTGTTAGTTGGGAGGCCGGAGGGAAAAAGACCTTTGGGGAGACCGAGACGTAGGTAGGAAGATAATATTAAAATGGATTTGAGGGAGGTGGGATATGATGGTAGAGACTGGATTAATCTTGCTCAGGATAGGGACCAATGGCGGGCTTATGTGAGGGAGGCAATGAACCTCCGGGTTCCTTAAAAGCCAGTAAGTAAGTAAGTACGTAAAATATTCCTTCCTAAGTACAAGGTTTTTGTTCCAAATCCTCATTCAATTTTAATTGCAATTATGCGTTACTTTCGATACACCTTGTACATATCTGAAGAACTTTTTCATACGTATTTATCCATATACTGTATTTCATATTACGGTATACTACATAGAAATCCGTGATCTAAATACCAGTGTACAAGTTTTTGAAGCAGTTGGTACGGTTTGTTTATATGAATTAAAACTTAGTGAAAAGAGTACACATACGTGTTGTAGTCATCCATCTGAATACTCTCCGTGTTACGCAATACATAGGTGTACACACGTAGGTATATTACCACTCTTTGCTAATGCTATGAATAATAACAAACTTTTTTATACTTGTGTAATATAAGCATTCCTGTGATCTTAGAGATAAAGTCGAATCGTTTGTATGGCCTCACACACCTCAATTTATATTCTCCGAGGAGTGTTCTGACGTGAATGACGGTTAAATTGTTTATTTGCATAATATGACGGAAAACGCATTCTCACGTGTGCACACTGTATGTCAACATTTTCTCTGTGTTTATACAGTCTCACAAGAGAGGTGTCATACAGAGAACCGACAGACTCCTTAAGACATTGGCCTATTACCACGTTCATGGCCAGGCACAGCGTCTATGGTCACTTCACTGCTAGTATATGTTGTTGTTCCATAACTTGTACACTTGCACACCTAAATTTTTACTTGTTATATCTTTATTATCTATCCATCGCTCTACTGTAGCCGTGGCGAAAATGTTATCGTGCGCCGAGCCACTGTGTAACCTGCAACGTGCATAGCACCTATGGAGGGAGGCGGACACCCGAATGGGAAGTGAAGCAACTGTCTGACTTATTAACGGATTTCATTTTCCTTAGTCAAGCACTTAAATATAATTTTATACAGTATAAGGTTACAAACTAATGTTTAGTACATGTAACGAAGAAAGAAATGAACAAAAAAAAAAAAAAATAGGACATATTATCATAACCTATTAATTGTCTTCAGATTGTCTCTGCAACAGTTTCAAAATCAGCAATTATGTCACTTACTGCCAGTCGTAGTTGATCACGAAGGTATTTGTCTGTCAGTCGTGATCTAAATTTGGTTTTTACTATTTTCATTGTTGAAAATTATTTTTCACAAACGTAAGTTGTAGCGAACATGGCTTCAACAGAACAAGCGAAAAAAACGAAGCTTCGGATATTTATTTTTCGGCAAA
Source organism: Periplaneta americana (assembly GCF_040183065.1). NCBI lineage: Eukaryota > Metazoa > Arthropoda > Insecta > Blattodea > Blattidae > Periplaneta > Periplaneta americana. Next base: position 190,143,355 of record NC_091118.1, read on the forward strand.
GATTTGAAAAGTTCAACATTTGTCAAGTCCTTACATGTAGCTTTCATTTAACATCACATTGCAAATCTGTGAGTTTAAATTGAAGATCTAACGGCATTATTCGTACATCTGCTGAAAAAGGATCGAGGTACAGAGATAATAATAATAATAATAATAATAATAATAATAATAATAATAACAATAATAATAACAATAATAATAATAATAATAATAATAATAATAATAATAATAATAATAATAATAATCCTTCATGTAGTATAACGCTGTTTTATGTTATACAACCGTTTCCTCGTAATACTTGTGAACAAATCATACATTTAATATTCTCATCATATTGGTCATCATCATCGTCATCATCATCCTTCACGAATTAGGCATCTCTAGACCTGTTTCGGCCCCATCTAGCAGTCTTCTTAAAGGTCTTCCTGGTCGACGATGTCCTCTAGGTTTATATTGCATCATAATTTTTGGGATTCTTGAATTTTCCATTCTTCTTACATGATCTAGCCAATTGAATTTGTATCTGCTGATTTTTTCTTCTACTGACTCTACTTCTAATTGTTCTAAAATTTCTTCATTCCTTTTTCGGTCTAAAAGAGTATATCCTGCTGTCCTCTTCAAAAATTTCATTTCCGTTGCTTTGATTCTGTTCATGTCTTTTTTCTTTAATGACCAAATCTCGCTTCCGTATAAAAGGGTGGGTAATGCTAGTGTATTATATATTTTTATTCTTGTAGATTTTTGTACTAATTTAGCTTTTAATGCATTGTTTATTATTCCTAGAATTTGTGTAAATTTGGTAATTTTCTTGTTCACATCTTTTTCATTTTGATAAGATATTTCACAACCCAGATAATTGAAATTTAATTGATCCCTCTAACATTCCAGGTAGCGTATGTGAACATATTTTGTTTTTTCCAATTTCGGTTAACCGTTGACTTGCTCTGGGTTGTCATCAAATTATCTGTCCTTATACTGCTTGTTTGAGGCTTGAAAGTAATGTAATTTTCCCTAAGATAGGTTACTAGCCTTATCGTTAGGTAGTCCAGTAGTGGGGCTGCCACTTTTAGCCTCTGGACAGGCTTGTAATGCAGCATTTCCTCTGCATTTGATGAAACAGTTATACCGCTGTGACTCGGTCGCCATTTCCTCGTTGGTAGAAACAGGGTGGACCACGGGAAGGTGAGGATGGCATTTGGATAGGAGAGGCTGTATGTTTCGCGTCACTATCCCTTCTTTCTTTCTTGGTAACAAAAAAAACAAAAATGCGTCCTCCCATCCTACTTGAAACTTTTGTTTTTGTAGAGGTACATGGTTTCTAGAGAGACATTGGACGATACGCCACTCGCAGGTCAGAGACAAATAAGCAAATGGAACGGAGTTTGATTCCAGTGAGTGAGAGGGTGGGGGTTGGGGAAGGCAGGAAGTAAGAGACATGCACAGCTATCATTGCGACCCACAATGTGCTCGTGAGTCACATTTTCGACACGGCTGCTCTACTGTATCCACCTAACTATTATATCTACCTTTAGTTGCCTATATATCCACTGCAACTACCCACCTGTCTACTGTTACCTAACAACTGTACCCTTCTATCTGCTGTAGCTGCCTATGAAATTTATATAGGCTACTGTAACTGCCTAGGGTATCTATCAACCTACTTATCTACTGTAATTACCATCTGCCTACTGTACCTACCTTGCTACTGCAACTACCTATTTACTCTACCTCTCTACTGCAGATATCTACTGTAACTACCATCTGTTGTATCTACTCTACCTAACTAGTGTATGTACTCTACTTTTTTTAAACTGATTTATTTTACAATGATTTATCGACTGCTCTGGTTATCTAGTGCTTGAGTGAAATCAAGGTGACAATGCCAGCGAAATGAATCCAAGGTCCAGCGCTTCTTTTCTTTTAAGTCATTCCTTTCGTCGTTTACTTTTTTTTTTTAGTTTCTTACCTTCATTATTTTATCTTCCTGTATTTCTTCGCCCCTCTTTCTACTTTCTACATTTCATCCTTTCCTTCTCTTTCGTTTTCCATTCTTAGTTCCTTCGTTTTTTATCTTGCTATTTATTTCGTCCTTGATTTTTTCCAGCTTTCTTACCACCACTCTTTTCTTTCTTTATATTTTTTTTCTTTTTCTCTTTTCTTCCTTTCATCGTTTACTTTTTTTTTTTTAGTTTCTTACCTTCATTATTTTATCTTTCTCTATTTCTTCGCCCTATTTCTACTTTCTACAATTCATCCTTTCTTTCTCTTTCGTTTTCCATTCTTAGTTTCTTCCTTTCTTATCTTGCTATTTATTTCGTCCTTGATTTTTTCCAGCTTTCCTACCACCACTCTTTTCTTTCTTTATTTTTTTTCTTTTTCTCTTTATTTGTCCTTGATTTTTATGTTGTTATATTTCTAACGTTTCCTTTTTTTATTGGTTGTTCCTTCATTTTATTTTCTTTTTCTTACGTTTTCTCTTGAACTATCTTTTACACACTGTATATCATTTATTTTCTTTCGTTATATATATATATTTATTTCTTGACTTAACTCCTTTATTTATCTTTTCCTTTCAGCATTCTTTCTTTTCTCTTCCTTAACTTCACTCTTTCCTTTCCTCTGCCTATACTTCTCTTTATCTCACTTTTATTACTTCTTATTAAATGTGTTCTTCTTTCTTTCACCTATATTACTTTTTATTTTATTATTCCTTTCCCAAATTATTCTTGTATCTTTAGTTCTATTTATTTCCTTTTTATTCATTTTCTTATTTCTTCCCCCCCTTCTCCCTCATTCTTTCTCTCCATATGTCGACGTGACGCTCTCGCCTCGTTTTGATTATGACCACCCAAAGAGGTCATAAAATTGAAACGATGTATAAGGAGGACCCTGAAGTTTACGCAACGTCAAAACAATACACACACACTTTCTTACGCTTTATTACTCCCGCCTGAAGGACCCCCCACCATGTTTCACCTTCACACGCTTAATAATCGAGATGTTCAAGAAGCGATGCTTCTGTGACAGGAATATTTTTAGGCGTAGTTATTTGGAGGTACGGCGTACTATGAGTATGGATTAATTTTGAGGTTCTATCTCGGGTGCTTCTAGACATACAGAGGAAAATCGTGCTAAGTCTTAGTACAACCGACTTCGGAGATCCAGTTATTCAGCAACTTCATGATATTGTTTAGAAAGCATCTAAAAATAAGAGTGTGATCTAAAGAGGAAAAAGTTGCGAAGAATTATTTTTTGTAGTTCCTGCGTTTATTTATTTATTTATTTATTTTTCTAATAATTGTAACATAAAATACAATATAAACAGAAAAACTTTATACGATGAAAGAGTAATGGAACGGAAAAAATTCTCTCCGGCACCGGGATTTGAACCCGGGTTTTCAGCTCTACGTGCTGACGCTTTATCCACTAAGCCACACCGGATATCCATCCCGGTGTCGGACAGAATCGTCTCAGATTAAGTTCCAACTCTTGGGTTCCCTCTAGTGGCCGCCCTCTGCACTACGTCATAGAGTCTATGAACATAGGACTGAAGTCCACACATGTGCTGAGGTGCACTCGTTAATAGTGACTAGTTGGCCGGGATCCGACGGAATACGCGCCGTCTTAAATCACGAAGTGATTTACGCATATCATATATATTATTTTAATGTACCGAAGTACATATGATATTTCCATGCAGATATTCTGCGTCATCATACGATGAAAGAGTAATGGAACGGAGAAAAATTCTCTCCGGCACCGGGATTTGAACCCGGGTTTTCAGCTCTACGTGCTGATGCTTTATCCACTAAGCCACACCGCATACCCATCCCGGTGTCGGACAGAATCGTCTCAGTTTAAGTTCCAACTCTTGGGTTCCCTCTAGTGGCCGCCCTCTGCACTACGTCATAGATGTCTATGAACGTAGGACTGGAGTCCACACATGTGCTAAGGTGCACTCGTTATGAGTGACTAGTTGGCCGAGATCCGACGGAATAAGCGCCGTCTTAAATCACGAAGATCAGTACGTAGAGCTGAAAACCCGGGTTCAGAATTTTTCTCCGTTCCATTACTCTTTCATCGTATGATGACGCATAATATCTGCATGGAAATATCATATTTACTTCGGTACATTAAAATAGTATATAGAAAAACTTTAGCTCACCCCTGAAAGAGTAGAACTCGTGCTCAGAGGCGGATTCCTGAATTGAAATTAAGAAGTATATAATACAATTTTGTCCTATGTCTACTATGCAATAAGAATATATAAATTTAAATTTACAATAAATGACTAAACTTAAAAATGCTGCGCACCAATTTAAAAGTTGGTGTTTTAATAATAAATTAATAGTTAAATTTACCAAAGTAATGTGTTTAAATTTTTATACAAGTTCTATTAATGATGAATTTAAGATTTTAGTTTTGATTTCATTCTAATAAATGCTCGGATACATGTTAAATTTCATGGTTTTTGTAATGATGAATTATTGGTCAAGAATGAACAAGTAGATTTTGTAGCAAAAGGAAAGAAGTAACTTAGCGTGTTTTGCCATCTTACGTTTAATAAAAATTTTAGATAGAAGGATTTGATTTCAGTACTCATTGGTGTATTCGTACTTAAGTTACGGAATATTTTTGTGGGTTAATTCTGTTGACATGAATCGGACTTTTATGTCTTAGAAACGTATTATCAGCTTCTTGTCTATGAGGATGACGTGAATTTGTTAGGAGAAAATCCACAAGCGATTAGTTGGGAGGCCGGAGGAAAAAAGACCTTTGGGGAGGCCGATACGTAGATGGGAGGATAATATTAAAATGGATTTGAGGGAGGTGGGATATGATGATGGAGACTGGATTAATCTTGCACAGGATAGGGACCGATGGCGGGCTTATGTGAGGGCGGCAATGAACCTTCGGGTTCCTTAAAAGCCATTTGTAAGTAAGTAAGTAAGAAACGTATTATTAGAGTACGTACTTTGCAAATTTAATAATAAAGGTTCATGTAAAGCTCAGATAAGAAATCTTAAAATTCTTACTGTTTCTTGTATGTTATATATTTAAACTTACTTTTAAAACATCAATTCTAATAAAACAAAATTATCTTAAGATTTATTTTGTTGTTCCGATAAGACTTTCTAATGTTTTTGATAGGTATTTATATTTTCAATCAGAATGACATCAATTATGTATAATAAAACAAATATAAAATATAATAATTTGTCATTGTATTGTATTGTTATTTACTTAAATATATTAAACAATATTAAATATCTATGCACTGCGAACACACCCTCTAGCAATAAGAGACGTTCTGAAGCTATGTAGGACAATATCTTGAGACACGCAACAAATGTAACGATTTTAATTTAAAAAGCACATTCGAATTGAAGGGTTCAGAGCCAGAGCGGGCCAAGCGCCATTTATTAAAAACGGAGAAAACAAGGGTTAAAGTTAAGTGAATACCATAGTTTAATGAAGATTGGCATATCATTTAGTTTCAATAAGCATACTTTATCTTACTTGCTATATGTTTCGTTAAATTATATAATAATAATAATAATAATAATAATAATAATAATAATAATAATAACAACAATAATAATAATAATAATAATAATAATGATGATTTATTTTAGCTGGCAGAGTTAAGGCCGTAAGGCCTTCTCTTCCACTCAACCAGCAAAAAGAATATATACATATGCATGAACTTACAAAGAATTCAACAATTTGATTTATTTGAGAGTTACATGTATACAAGAGTTATTTACGAATTAAACAACAAAATACTATGAACTATTAATTAAACACTGAAATAAACTGTGTAGCAGAATTAAGCTAAAATACATAGAATGTTAATATATTTCAAATTATATTAGATAATAGAAAGAGATTATTATGAGACAATTTTGAAAATACAGCACAATCAGGATGATGTCTAAAAGAAAGAAGTAACAATGTAGTCAGTGATAGTTTAAATCAGTATGATTGGAGTGAAATGCTAATAAGGTTATCTTTTAAGCTGTTCTTAAAGGTGTTTCTTGTCTTGCAGCCCCTAATACTTTGTGACAAGGAATTCCATTGACGCGAGGTGGATACTGTAAAAGATGATGAATAACAATATGTTCTATGAAGAGGTATACTTAGCGTGCCACAGATAAGTGATCTGGTATTTACGTTGTGGTTAGAGTATAGATAAGAGAAACGAGACGAAAGGTAATTACAGAATTAGAAAGAGTAAAGACAAAGAGTGTAAAGTTCTGCGTTCTTTACGTAAGTCGGAGCCACGAAAGACTTGCGAAGGATGATGATATGTGATCATATCGTCGGATGTTGCACACGTATCTGACGCACATATTCTGAGCTCGATGTAACTTGACTGACAGTTCAGAACTTAGATCACTTAACAAAACGTCACAATAATCGAAGTGCGGCATTACTAGGGTTTGTACTAGGGTAAGTTTTAGTTGCTGGGGCATGAAGTTTCTCAAGCGACTCAAACAGTGAATGGAGGAACAGATTTTTTTTATCGTTTCTTTAACTTGAAAATTCCAACTTAGATTATTATCAAAAAAGAAGCCAAGATTTTTTACGACAGATGAATAAGGGATTAGCGTATGGTAATCACTTAATTTTAACTCTTGTTTTCTCCGTTTTTAATAAATGGCGCTTGGCCCACTATGGCTCTGAACCCTTCAATTTCTTCCTAGAACCGATTTTCTTAACATTATGTACTAGTCATAGTGATATAAAGGAAATCAAAATCTTAGAAAAAATGTTGAACGCAATAAATAATTCAGGCGCCGCATAAAATTTTTTAACGGCCATGGCTATCTGGCGCCCGGAATTTGTCTACCTCTTCTTTTTACAAGCAAATTGCATCTAGATACTTTAGATCTAATTAAAGTTTGGAATTAACAAATGAAAACAATACAGATGTCAGCACAAACTTAAAATAAAACAAATTATGAGTGATTGCTTTACGAGTCTCTACACATTAGGTCTACAATCAATGACTGTAAAAATTATAAGTGTTTCAAACGAAAAATGTCTCCTTCTGTCTGATAAAATACATGTTCTTCTTTACTAATGACGTGCTCGCTACCAATTCTTCTATTGGAGCACTCATTTCCAACCACCTAGCTTTGTTTTGTTTTCATATGTTCACTGAACAACAGATATGAACTAAGCAGCGGCAGATGCCGTCGAGCTGTACTCCATATAGAGCCTAACCTATACTGTTTTCGCTGTAAGAAAAATCCTAATGTAAATACAAGCACGTTGCTGTCATAATTTAAAAAGTTGTGTATAAAGTGCAAATTAAAATTAAGGTGACATTCAACATTTAATTTTTTAAGGTAACATGTATTTATCTAGCCTACGAGTTTACTTCCTTGGTTTGAATTGTAAATTATTTAAAAATAGCGTGTAAGAGGGCCTTAGACTAGAAATGTTTAGTTTAAATGTAGTTCTGTTTATAAGTATGCATAAGGGTGTAATTATTTGACTTATTTGAACTGTTGTATCAGTGAAGCGAGGTGAGTCAGTGAAGTTATGGTTTTACAGTGCAGTGAACAGTTCCGATCAGTGATAATTTATAGCGTCAATGAAATGTGTTCTATAGTGTCAGTGAAATGTGTTACAGAGTGTCAGTGAAATGTGTGCTAAAGTGTCAGTGAAATGCGTCATAGTGCCACTACAGGGAATGAAATGAGAGTAAAGTGAAAGACTATTGACACTTATGTAGGACCTATACATAATTATGTAGGTTGTATTGTAAAATTAGGTATTTTATTTATGTTTTATTATTATTGTGTTAAATTGTATTGTGTATTCTTATTGTATTGTGTATAAAATTGTATATGTGTTGTAAAATTGTATTGTGTATTGTAAATTTTATTGTGTATTGCTTATCATTTTATTGTGTATTGTTAATATTGCATATACCACTGCCACCGGGTGCTTGCCCACTTGCAGTGTAAATAAATACATACATACCCGTGATTGGCTCCCAGACGAAACACTCACATGACGCAGGAGAATATAGTTCGTATTTGGAAACCATAATCTTGTATTATTTGAAAATAAAAAATTGCATTCTAGTTGTTAAATACGATGAAACATATAACTTCACTCACATGTAAAACGCTATGTAAAAGAAAAGCTACTTTTATATTTTGTTATGTACTATGAACGCGGATGAATACCAACAGTAATACTGCGGTAGTCTGTTCTTGTAACAAGCTGGCGTCACTCGAGCTCGTAGTTGTTCACGTAAGCACGTGGTACTGAAGTATGGCTTCTGCATCCTCGGTGTGTGTGGTTATTAAACATAAGAGTGGAAACCCTCTCAAAAGCGGAGAAAAACAAATAGTCTTAAATGTTTATAATAAGTTAAATGAGTTTTAATTATAATAATTATAAAGTAAATGTTTCCTAAGCAAATGGATGCACAATAGTGAGGTTAGGTCTACTTGACGAGTAACAGGAAATGTTTAACATGAAACAGAATGTACAACAGTAGGCGGGAACACGTACTGAGAATCTATGGCGTCAAACAGCGGCCAATGAAGCTTCACTTCGGTCACGTGCTATTGTTTATATTAGGATTTTTCTTACAGCGAAAAGGTTATACATTGTTGTTGATTGCTTGGAGTTTATAGGTGACAAACGCAGATATAATAAATACACCACTTCTTTTACATCTAATTGTGATCTCATTTTCCTGAAATTAGCCGTGCCTCGCGGCCTCTCTTAGAAATATATCGGCGTCTAGAGCAGCTACAGACCTTTGAGACCACTCGTTTGATTTGTAAAATGCAGGGATAAAAAAGGTTAACAACGTCTCTTTTAAGGGGTTAGGTACAGCTTACAGCACTAAAATTTTGGAAAAATTCAACATTTTTTTCCCCCATTACTGTATCTTGTACAATAATGAAAATTCGTGTGTGTAAAACACTGTCTTTCTGCTATATGAAAAAATTATTTTTAAGATTCGAAAAAATTATTTACATTTTTTTTTTTTTCAAAATTCATTTCACTGTGCAGTGATTAAGCATTTCCCACATTACTAAAAAACTATCCAACATTCTTCGATGAAATTTTTGTGTGTATTTATGTATGTTATATCTACAATATGATGCAAGATCACTTGTCTACCTTTCGTAGATTGTCTAATAAAAAATAAATTCATTTTAAAATGGTCAGATATCAGTATTTTCTTCTAACACAAAATAAAAAAATATATATTATTTTTTCAGGAATGTAGTTGAAAGAGCATGATATTGTGAACATGGGTTTCAGAAATAAAATAAAAGAGAAAGAACATGTAAAAGTTTAAAAGTTTATCAGTTATGAGGGAAAAGCTTCATCACTGCACAGTGAACTACCACCATTATGGAAAAAAAAAAATTGTTTTTAATCACAAAAAAATATTTTTTTTTCAATATAGAACAGGCATGTCAATTGATGCCCACAGGAGCAAGCGCGCGCTTTAGAGCCCAAGAGAGCGTGAGCGCTTTACAGCGGAAAGGAAAGAGACAGACGAAAGAGGTGGTATATGCAGCTTGGTCGAGCTATATTCAGGGATGGCCAGCACTGATTCAATAGATAAAGGGAAGAGAACTTATTAAAACTATATCCATGTTAATTTTTAGATTATATATAAGTATAAGTGATAAGCATAAGTGCATTATAAGAATGTAAGTTTTAATTTTAATGCTCATTTTTCACAAGTTTGATTTTTTTATTCAAAATAAATATTTTCTCAACTTCTCGTATAGAAAAGTGACTATTTATTTAGTAGCCTTACAGAATGTTTTCGTAAATCTAATATACCGTATATACGTATTACTGAAGATAGTGTATTGAAAATTTTGAAAATATTCGCATGGAAATTGTTTGTAAGGAAATGAATTAACAAAGCAACTACTGTTGCATCATAAGCAAAAGATACGTGACCATGTGTTGTAAAAAAGTCAGCTCTATAGTTTCAGCAGATTTCGAGAAAATAATTTAATATTCTGATGATAGGAAGTTGCTCACAAATATCACCTTAAAAGCATAATGCGATAAGAGTTTTGTTATGTAATATTAGTTACACTTAAAACAGATACAGTACCTAGGTAACTTTGCTTTGCACTGTAATATTGTTTTGATTAGTTTATTGATTACTTTTGTAAGACTAAAGATACCATCAATATAAATTCCAACTTATCATGTCATACTCAATCTCTTTCTTTGGAATATCACTTTCTTTATGAATGATGTGTCTCATACACTTAATACAGTATAATATTATACTACTATGGAATTTAAGTGAATATTTCTTCTTAACTCTCTATTATGTTATTAAGATTTAAAACACAAGTGCAATATTAAGAAATCAGTGTTAGTACTTTTGTTTTACAGACAATATACTGTAGATAATATTAAACAGAAAGAAGCCATATAAAAATAACGACATAAAATTTCACGTTCCGTTTGAAGTTTGTGCACCACTGTTTTCTTAAGCCAACAAGTTGCTTATTCATATACACAACCCTTCCTCTTTCCATACTTAGCGCTTGTTGCCCGCGCACGACGTCAAGGTCAGAAAAATGCGCTTGCTTTGACATCACTGTAGTAGAAGAACAGTGTTTTACACATACCAATTTTCATTATTATACAATATACAGTAATGGAGGAAAAAAATGTTGAATATTTCCAAACATTTTACTGCTGTAAGCTGTACCTAACCCCTTAAAAAAAACCAGCGCCTGGCGTGTACTATACGTGCAGTATGAGTGTGAGTAATGAGAACGCGTTGACAATCGTGTCGTTATTCAGTCGTTATTTCCTCCTTCCGCCTTCGTAACCGAGTATCCTCTTTCGCCACCGCACTCTTTAAGATTAGGCGATTATTCACGGAGGTGTGATGAACAATATTATTCTTTAGAGTTCTTGGAACAATAAACTCATTGTCAATACTATTATCGTAAGCGTTAAAGGAAATTTTGTAGTTTCCACTTTCCTCTTACAGCTTGCGTGACCTTGAGGTGTCTGTGACAGAGAACGAATCGTGTTCTGATTTCTTTTACGGCTCATTCACAATGAAAATTAAATATAACGTAAGCGTAAACTTAACGTTACAGTAAAATCAAGAAGTCATACCATCATTCACGATGGGAACATAAACATAACAGCAAACATTCTTGGTAACCATGGAAACATAACGACGCCATTTCCTCATATTCTGTCGTATACTTCAGCGCTCCACGATTGTGTTCTGTTTGCAAATTACGTAAGCATAAGCTTGAAAGTTTGGAGTTTGCAAACTTTCATGTTAACGTCTTACGGTAATGTTTATGTCAATGCTTATGTGAATCATTGTGAATGATCCCATTTGGTAGCCTGGGCGCAAACTTCTGTGTTTATTTATTTTATTTTGATGTACCGAAGTACATATGATATTTCCACGCAGATATTCTGCGTCATCATACGATGAAAGAGTAATGGAACGGAGAACAATTCTCTCTGGCGCCGGGATTTGAACCCGGGTTTTCAGCTCTACGTGCTGATGCTTTATCCACTAAGCCACACCGGATACCACCCCGGCATCGGACAGAATCGTCTCAGATTAAGTTCCAACTCTTGGGTTCCCTCTATTGGCCGCCCTCTGCACTACGTCATAGAGGTCTATGAACGTAGGACTGAAGTCCATAGACGTGCTGAGGTGCACTCATGAGTGACTGACTAGTTGGCCGGGATCCGACGGAATAAGCGCTGTCTTAAATCACGAAGTGATTTACGCATATCATATATATTATTTTAATGTACCGAAGGACATATGATATTTCCATGCAGATATTCTGCGTCATCATACGATGAAAGAGTAATGGATCCGGGGTGGTATCCGATGTGGGTTAGTGGATAAAGCATCAGCACGTAGAGCTGAAAACCCGGGTTCAAATCCCGGCGCCAGAGAGAATTTTTCTCCGTTCCATTACTCTTTCATCGTTCTGTGTTTATGTTACGGTTATGTTTAATTTTCATTGTCATTGGGCCTTTACTGTTCTCCTTCCATGTCAGAGATGTCCTGATTTTCACTGTCCGACTTTCTTCTAAACTATTTGCTAGTTTCATCTACATCTCTACTTTCAAGTTAGCAATAGAAGTAGCAGCGGTACCGAGTGTACATCCAGAAACAGGTTTTGATTAGTACGGCGTCATTCGGAAAAGTGATAGCGCGTCACCTTTCGGCAAAAAAAAATAAAAAAATGCCGCGATTGTGCCCGTTCACACGGTACGGGAATTTATCGAAACAGGCATTTATTCCAAGCGATTTCGTGCGAACAGCAGTGTACACAAGGTTCGATTTCTTCCCGTATATAACTTAAATTGTATTATAGACGGGGAATTAAATCGAACCGTGTGTACAGTAAGGTCCGAAAGTCTTGTCACCTCCCTTAGGCCTATTTGTATGTTGATGTGCATCCATTTTGAACATGTCATAGCAGATGTGTGACAATGGTTGATACTTCATGTTCCAGCTTGTTTAGTGATCCAGAATATCAGTATGGACACCATCATTGTCGCGGCACAAAATGATGCGACGCCATGTCCTGTGTGAAATTTTCAGCAGCAAAGGCGGTGTGATTTCCCTGAATGCCTCCCTAACAGCTTGCTTTAAATCTTCAATTGTCTGGTATCGATGTTTCGAGACATGTTGCTTAATTATTCTCCATAGGGAAATCACACCTTAATGCACTGCCTTACAGTGAGCGATCTCTCAACATCATTAACTTACCAGAAATCGAAGAAATTACACTACAACTGGCACGTAGCTATCACTGCTACGTGAAGATTATGTTACAGTCACTTCCGTTTTTATGTTAAAAGTAATTCGAAAGTACCGATAGTCGCTCTTTAATAACAGAGGTAGGCCTACTTTCCTGAATGGAGGAAAAGTCGGCGGTTGACTAATTGAAGATTCCTATTTCACATTCTTTTCCTCCATGATATAAACACGCGCTTTTAAATGTAAACAAAGTATGAAGATAACGTTCTTGCATACCGTTTACTTCAGACGCCGCATTAAGGAAAGATGCAAATATCTCTTCGCCTTTATTTAAAACTTTCCGAAAACACGTCCATAATCTAATTGCAACACTTGACACATAAGTGCATCACCCAAAATAAAATAAGCATTAAATAAACGAGTCGTGAACTCATGATCAATGTCATTCTTGCGGTCACATGGAGCATAGGAATGGCGATGAATAACTCCTTCAACTCCTACTTCAAATTCTACTCCTCCTACTCCAATTTCTACTCATCCTTCTCCTAATTCTACTTCTATTACAATTCCTCCTAATTTTACAACTTCTACTCTTACATTAACTTCTAATCTCATCCTCATACAAACTCTTACTGCAAATTCTATTCCTTCTACTTCAACTTCCATACCTATTACAACTTCTACTCCTCCTCCTATTCCTACTCCTCTTACTTTCACTCCTCATACTCCTACTTCAACTTCGACTCCTCATACTCCTACTTAACTTCCACTCCTCATACTCCTACTTCAACTTCTACTCCTCATGCGCCTACTTAACTCCCACTCCTCCTCCTATTCCTACTCCTCTTACTTCCACTCCTCATACTCCTACTTCAACTTCTACTCCTCACACTCCTACTTAACTTCCACTCCTCCTCCTATTCCTACACCTCTTACTTCCACTCCTCATACTCCTACTTCAACTTCTATTCCTCATACTCCTACTTAACTTCCACTCCTCCTCCTATTCCTACTCCTGTTACTTCCACTCCTCATACTCCTACTTCAACTTCTACTCCTCATACTCCTACTTAACTTCCACTCCTCCTCCTATTCCTACTCCTCTTACTTCCACTCCTCATACTCCTACTTCATCTTCTACTCCTCATACTCCTACTTCAACTTCTACTCCTCACACTCCTACTTAACTTCCACTCCTCCTCCTATTCCTACTCCTCTTACTTCCACTCTTCATACTCCTACTTCAACTTCTACTCCTCATACTCCTACTTAACTTCCACTCCTCCTCCTATTCCTACTCCTCTTACTTCCACTCCTCATACTCCTACTTCATCTTCTACTCCTCATACTCCTTCAACTTCTACTCCTCATACTCCTACTTCAACTTCTACTCCTCATACTCCTACTTCAACTTCTACTCCTCCTCCTATTCCTACTCCTCTTACTTCCACCCCTCATACTCCTACTTCAACTTCTACTCCTCACACTCCTACTTAACTTCCATTCCTCCTCCTATTCCTACTCCTCTTACTTCCACTCCTCATACTCCTACTTCAACTTCTACTCCTCATACTCCTACTTAACTTCCACTCCTCCTATTCCTACTCCTCTTACTTCCACTCCTCATACTCCTACTTCATCTTCTACTCCTCATACTCCTACTTCAACTTCTACTCCTCATACTCCTACTTAACTTCTACTCCTCCTCCTATTCCTACTCCTCTTACTTCCACTCTTCATACTCCTACTTCAACTTCTACTCCTCACACTCCTACTTAACTTTCACTCCTCCTCCTTTTCCTACTCCTCTTACTTCCACTCTTCATAATCCTACTTCAACTTCTACTCCTCATACTCCTACTTAACTTCCACTCCTTCTCCTATTCCTACTCCTCTTACTTCCACTCCTCATACTCCTACTTCATCTTCTACTCCTCATACTCCTACTTCAACGTCTACTCCTCATACTCCTACTTCAACGTCTACTCCTCATACTCCTACTTCAACTTCTACTCCTCCTCCTATTCCTACTCCTCTTACTTCCACTCCTCATACTCCGACTTCAACTTCTACTCCTCATACTCCTACTTAACTTCCACTCCTCCTCCTATTCCTAATCCTCTTACTTCCACTCCTCATACTCCTACTTCATCTTCTACTCCTCATACTCCTACTTCAACTTCTACTCCTCATACTCCTACTTCAACTTCTACTCCTCCACCTTTTCCTACTCCTCTTACTTCCACTCCTCATACTCCTACTTCAACTTCTACTCCTCATACTCCTACTTAACTTCCACTCCTCCTCCTATTCGTACTCCTCTTACTTCCACTCCTCATACGCCTAATTCATCTTCTACTCCTCATACTCCTACTTCAACTTCTACTCCTCATACTCCTACTTCAACTTCTACTCCTCCTCCTATTCCTACTCCTCTTACTTCCACTCTTCATACTCCTACTCTAACTTCTACTCCTCATACTCCTACGTAACTTCCACTCCTCCTCCTATTCCTACTCCTCTTACTTCCACTCCTCATACTCCTACTTCATCTTCTGCTCCTCATACTCCTACTTCATCTTCTGCTCCTCATACTCCTACTTCAACTTCTACTCCTCCTCCTATTCCTACTCCTCTTACTTCTACTCATACTCCTACTTCAACTTCTACTCCTCATACTCCTACTTCAACTTCTACTCCTCATACTCCTACTTCAACTTCTAGCCCTCTTCCTATTTCTTGATGTCAGAAAGGATGTGCTAAATATGTATTACTCTCTTACAGGCAGCATTTAAAAAACTGCGACTGTTATTATTTTCATTATTAATAAAATTTATTCTTAACAGATAAGCCATCTGTTAGTATGGATGCTGAATATTCTGAACACGGGTTCAAATTCCATCCCTAAAGAATTGGTCAACTGTAATATTTAATTTTCTTTATCCATTTGTTATTGTTACAACTTTCATTAATTTAATGGTGTCCCTATAGCTCAATAACGCGGTTATTTTCTAATAATAGTTATTATTTGATCAATATTGTGTGTTTATTCATAATATGACATTGAGTGTAACTTTAATAAATTCCATGGTGTTGACATTAACACATGTGGATCATATGCGGAGACTAAGAGGAAGGCAGAAAATAGAAAAGACTGGTGAATGCTGGGTTTGCAGTGAAAGACCTGCCCATGGGCAGAACACGTATGTATGTATGTATGTATGTATGTATGTATGTATGTATGTATGTATGTATGTATGTATGTTTTATTTTAGTAGGTTATTTTACGACGCTTTATCAACATCTTAGGTTATTTAGCGTCTGAATGAGATGAAGGTGATAATGCCGGTGAAATCAGTCCGGAGTCCAACACCGAAAGTTACCCAGCATTTGCTCATATTGGATTGAGGGAAAACCCCGGAAAAAACCTCAACCAGGTAACTTGCCCCGACCGGGAATCGAACCCGGGCCACCTGGGTTCGCGGCTAGACGTAGGCCTACTAACCGTTACTCCACAGGTGTGGACATGTATGTATGTATGTATGTATGTATGTATGTATGCATGTATGTATGTATGTATGTATGTATGTATGTAATTCGTATTAATATATAGCATTTAAAAATAAATGTCATAATCACTTTGTTCATAATTCAACCTTTTTTTACTGATTTTCTACATTTCATAATATTCTGATTGTATAAAACTGTTTATGCTCGACCATGCCGAAATGTAGTAATTATACACCTGGTAGCAGACCTTTAATGCATGTCATTAAAGTACACCTAATCATTAAAGGTCAGGTCTTTCAGCCAATGACGACTCAGGTTACAACTGTTCAGCCAATGACAGGTCAGCTTTCTACCGTTATAAAACCGCAAGTATCGATTATTCTCGGATATGCAATCGAAAGAGAATTAGCGAAAAGTCACGGAGGCTGGAAATCCAATACTGTCGCAGAAGGTTATGTTCTGTTACTAGCGTTAATTGTAAATAATATTCAAATAAATTCA
The DNA here is from genome assembly GCF_040183065.1 of Periplaneta americana. Classification (NCBI taxonomy): domain Eukaryota; kingdom Metazoa; phylum Arthropoda; class Insecta; order Blattodea; family Blattidae; genus Periplaneta; species Periplaneta americana. The sequence goes on from NC_091118.1 coordinate 190,160,141, forward strand.
ATTTGTCATCTCGTTTTTCAATGTCGAATTCAATAATCAAGGTTATAATATTATAATATTATCAAGTTTAACGGGATTATATCAAGGTCAATGACATTATTGTTCCTCGGAAAAAATCAATACTTTCGCGTCTGCGCACATCTCACAATTTACGACCTAGAACAAGGTCACTTCCGATCTTGTCAGATACAAATAAAATGTATACATCTGAATACCGGTAATTGCAAGTTAGAAATATGGTCGAGCATAAAAAGTCGTATGAAACTCGCCTATAATGGTAATTAAGAAGCGCGTATGAAAATTATGAAACTCGCTTGCGCTCGTTTCATAAATATCCATACTCGCTTCTTAATTACCTTCATTATAGGCTCGTTGCATAATGTACTATTATTGTCTGTATTCCCCACTAGCATATCTGTGGAGTTAAAAATGTTACAAATTTCTATGATGTGTAATATGACTTTCAATAACATACAACCGTATACTTCGCTTAGTGTACAAAACATATTGATGGAATAACGGTCTATGTTGCCCGTCCGATAGTAAATTTATGAGCGGAATTACGATGTAACATTTTTGTTCCTCCTGCACAGTTAGCAGATTGTAACATAGACCGTTATTCGTCCCAACGCTTCAATTATTATGTCTTCACTGGTTAGGAAATAGAGCTCGACAACATGGAGTTGCAATGACTACCGATAAGCAAAAACATTGCAGAATGTAATTAAAATTACAAAGCAGTCTCTAATTTATGGAGGAGCAGAAAGACTTTCCACTTTTCAAAAGTAGGTGAAAAGTGAAATGTTACGAAGTTGCAAAGTTTAATGGTGAAATAGGTCCCAGGCAATTAGGCCTAACCCAGACCTGCAGAACTGTAGCTCCTGAGAGCGACTGCCTTCTTACCCCCTTCTACCGCTCTCAAATAAGCCCGCCATCAGTCCCTATCCTGAGCAGAGTAATCCAGTCTCTACCATCATATCCCACCTCCCTTAAATCCATTTTTATATTATCCTCCTATCTACATCTCGGCCTCCCCAAAGGTCTTCTTCCCTCCGGTCTCCCAACTAACACTCTATATGCATTTCTGGTTTCGCCCATACGTGCTACATGCCCTCTCCATCTCAAACGTCTGGATTTAATGTTCCCAATTATTATGTCAGATGAAGACTACAATGCGTGCAGTTCGGCGTTGTGTAACTTTCTCCATTCTCCTGTAACTTCATCCCTCTTAACCCCAAATATTTTCCTAAGCACCTTATTCTCAAACACCCTTAACCTTTCTTCCTCTCTCAAAGTCCAAGTTTCACAACCATACAGAACAACCGTAATATAACTGTTTTATAATGTCTAACTTTCAGCTTTTTGAGAGCAGACTGGATGACAGACGCTTTTCAGCCGAATAATAACAGGCATTTCCTATATTTATTCTGCGTTTACTTTCCTCCCGAGTATCGTTTATATTTGTTACAGTTGCTCCAAGATATTTGAATTTTTCCACCTTTTCAAAGGATAAATTTCCAATTTTTATATTTCCGTTTCGTACAATGTTCTGGTTATGAGACATCTTCATATATACTTTATCTTTTCGGCATTTACTTCCAAACCTATCTCTTGTATATTGATTATTTATTTATGTATTGTTAAATTAAGGACATCACTCGTTGTGTTCATTGTGTATTGAAATGAATAGTGACACTTATATTAACTTTCAAGGTTCATTACTTAAGTGCTACAAATTTATGTTTCCGTAGGTGATGAAAGGAGGAAAGTTTTGGAAAATCTAAAGCAGGCTAGGTGCAAAGAAATCTCAAAGAAACTACCGACAGAAAATCTAGCATAATCGTAAACCTTGAAACGACATAACGCATTATAAATACAATGACTTTATTACAATCTTTTTCTTTAATTACAATGCCGCCACTGATAAACTTTCCAACATGCAAAGAATGTCAACAACTACGTATAAGTCAATCATCCTTAATAGAAGTGGAGTGAGGCTGACTTAATAATAATAATAATAATAATAATAATAATAATTTATTTTAGTTGGCAGAGTTAAGGCCGTAAGACCTTCTCTTCCACTCAACCAGCAAAAAGTATATATACATACGCATGAACTTACAAAGAATTCAACAATTTGATTTAGATGAGAGTTACATGTATACAAGAGTTATTTACGAATTAAACAACAAAATACTATGAACTATTAATTAAACACTGAAATAAACTGTGTAGCAGAATTAAGCTAAAATACATAGAATGTTAATATATATTTCAAATAATATTAGATAATAGAAAGAGATTATTATGAGACAATTTTGAAAATACAGCACTATCAGGATGATGTCTAAAGAAAGAAGTAACAATGTAGTCATTTATAGCTTAAATCAGTATGATTGGAGTGAAATGCTAATAAGGTTATCTTTTAAGCTGTTTTTAAAGGTGCTTATTGTCTTGCAGCCCCTAATACTTTGTGACAAGAAATTCCATTGACGCGAGGTGGATATTGTAAAAGATTATGAATAACAAGATGTTCTATGAAGAGGTATACTGAGCGTGCCACAGATAAGTGATCTGGTATTTACGTCGTGGTTAGAGTATAGATAAGAGAAAAGAGACGAAAGGTAATTTGGTGTTGAGGTGTGCAGAATTCGAAAGAGTAAAGACAAAGAGTGTAAAGTTCTGCGTTCTTTAAGTCGGAGCCACGAAAGACTTGCGAAGGACGGTGATATGTGATCATATCGTCGGATGTTGCACACGTATCTGACGCACATATTCTGAGCTCGCTGTAACTTGACTGACAGTTCAGAACTTTGGTCACTTAACAAAACGTTACAATAATCGAAGTGCGGCATTACTAGAGTCTGTACTAGGGTAAGGTTTAGTTGCTGGGGCAAGAAGTTTCTCAAGCGACTCAAACAGTGAATGGAGGAACAGATTTTTTTTTTTTTTTTTTTTTGTTTCTTTAACTTGAAAATTCCAACTTAGATTATTATCAAAAAAGAAGCCAAGATTTTTTACGAATTAGCCCAACTGAGATTCGAACCCACCCCGGACAACAGCCTCGGAACAGGAGACCAGCTCCCTATCAAAACCCAGCTAAGCCGGTGGTATTCTAAACAGATAATAAAGACATCCTAGTCAACAGCGGATAAGCATGTATTAAGAGGCTTGATGTTGACCATAGTGTGTGTAATTTGCTATAAGCGGCAGTTGGAGGGGAAAGCGAAGAGACGGTAGTGGGAGGGACCGTTTCATTTATCTGGCACCACACTAGACAGTAGGCTAAGCAATCCTCCAGTCAATAAGCGTTCGTCGCCTAGGAGCGAGCGGGCGATCTCGGTGGACTCGGAAGGTGCGTGCGATAAGGAAAATCGGTGGCGTGTGAAACTTTACAGTTTTTAGGATTCTAGAATTATAAATGAACACTGACATTTTAAGTTCTTACAGCGGGAAGTCTGAGAAATAATACGAGCTCAGAAAAGTTTCACCAAACTTGAAAGGCGCTCTAATTTGTATTCGTTCCTGAAGAGAAGATTTGACAGTGTTTCTCGGAGACACTAAGGATCAAATGTAACGTTCTTCATATTTCACAAAACATTTCTTATTCTACGCGATTATATTAATATTTCTGATAAATTCATTAATTTTACGTAACTGGAAATAATTAAAATTTATTAGAGACTGTGAAAACTTGGTGACTGTTGCATCAGCTGCATCATTTACTTCGAGTGGCGGCAGTAAAAATACACATAAATACACAAAGAACAGTGGGTTTTGTTGCCAAGACTGTGTGGTGTTTGTGCAGGCTGTAGATTGACATTTGAATGCGGTGTGAGTACTGCAGACAGACCATCCAGCAGCAGGTTGTAAGTATGATTTCCTTTAGCAAATACCGGCAGAAGTCTGTCTTGGAGTTAATCTTGACCTCTAAGCCCATTACGGCGTAACCAAGATATGGGAGTGTTGATTAAAATATTTTGCTATGTTGACACTTAATAGCTTTGCGGAGGACTTTGTAATACATTAGAAATTTATGCTATGTTGTATACAGGTTGTCACAAAATTTGCGTACTAATATAGTATAGTATTCAAAAAACTAAAATTAAGTTGAAACTGGAGAACAAATATGATTCTCTAAAAGTAGATGTTGCCAATCATAATAATCATTAGGTTTGGGCGTTTTTATAGTCTACCTATGCTGAAAAGTGAACTATGAAATTATCTCAGTGTCATTTAAAACTGCCTGTAATTTACAAAACATTATCTAAAATGAGTGAATTTTCAATCCCGTTACACACAATACATGGGAAAAGAAAGTAGTTGAATAATTGAAAATAATCTGTATATTGTAGTAAACTACTCTATAAATTTATTCTAAAGACAAGATGTAATCGCTGCCAAAGCTATAAACTCACCCAACCCGTCCCAAATATCTCCGATTCTTATAAGGAATATCCAACTGATGATTTTCTCAGATATTTTCACACGGAATCATCACGTAATCAAGTAATATCCAGGAGTGCAGTCGTAAATAAAATAGTACCAGAGCGCATCGCGAAAAATTTATTATTATTATTATTATTATTATTATTATTATTATTAGTAGTAGTAGTAGTAGTAGTAGTAGTAGTAGTAGTAGTAGTAGTCCGAATTGCTGTAGGGCGGATCAGCATCTATGATAAATTACGCCCTTGAGTTAAAGTTGGTAAAAACAAAAATAACATGCGTGAAATAGCAATACACATTAAAAATGTATATAGGCCTATGTATTTATTCACACTGCAAATGGATATATACCCGATGGCAATGGTAAATAATTACACTCAATGATGACAATTAATAATAAACACAATTAATAAAAAATACAATTAATAGTAAATTAATAATAATAATAATAATAATAATAATAATAATAATAATAATAATAATAATAATAATAACAGGGAGCATCCTCAATTAAATGGAGCACGATCACTTAAAATAACATTTAAAGTAAATCTAATTTGTATCTTAACCCTAAGTTCGAACTGAAACCCACGAGTATGATATGTTCATACGCGCACAAGTATCTTTCAGCACTACACTCATTTTGCTGACAACTCACTCACTGCACTGGAACTACGACGCATTTGACTGATTCTATCCTGATTTCACTAACACTTTAAAAACATTTCGCTGTTTGAAATACTTTGCACTGCCACTATAAACTATAAAACTTCACTGACAGAAACACACTTCACTTACACAACACACTTCACTGACACAACATACTTCTTCACTGATGCAACACTTCAAATAACAAAACATCAATTACACCCTTTAAATAGTGTGTATAATATACTACCGTCTATTAGTAAAGTCCTTAAGCCTATTTTTAAATACATTTTTGGTTATTGGTATCAGATTAATCAATATACCTCAGTTTTGGCTTCTTTGATAGCATTTCTAACAGAGTTCGTCCTCGATACTTTCGATACCACGATACTTGAGAATATTGAGAACAATCGATACTTTTGAGAAGAGGACTCGATACTCTTTTAGTTTACACGAGTATTCTCCTTTCTTTCTTATTTTTCTCTTTCTTTCTTCTTTTTCGTTTCAACGGTACACTAGATTTCTAGTAATTATATCACAGTTTATAGGATCGTGTGATATATCCATCTCAATTCCGTAGCAATGTGATGTTTTTTTACAACATTCAAGGACAGCAGCTTGTAAACAACCTATTTCTAATAAATAAAAATGTTCAATAGCCCCAATTGTGGGGCTGGGAAACCCTCAGTAACGGTGAGTAGAAGAAATTCATAGGGAAAAAGACATAATAAAAGTTTAGTATCATCTCCTTCCGCTCGTAATAGTTCTGTTAGACATCTGTGTCTAACTACATTTGGCAAGTTCCTATATCATCCAGAAAAATAATGCATTTAAATCTAATGATTCCTTAAATAAGGAGTGATCAATGAGACGAAGATATGTGAGTGAATTGTAAAAATTTGCAGTGCTCTTTCAATTTTTTGTTGCGTTTTGCTTTTAGTTTTCACTTTTAAGATGTCATATCGATTATCAAGTAACGATGTTTTAAAACAAATATCCGCATACAGTATCGAGTATCCCATATTAACATAAAGGCTATAGCAGTGACATCACGCAAGGGAACTAGTCACAGTGCTGTTCTCAAACCAGGAGATAAACCGTGAAAGGAATGTGTTTACTATTGCGTCATCTATTGGAGCGAAGTAGATGGATGATATTAGAGTTATAACGTAAGTTTAAAAACATGCGCTCTCCTGCGTATGTTATTTCCTGTATGGAGGGATTAAAAGACCAGGGGCCGTATTCATAGACATTTTTAGCGCGGGCTTTCGGTGGATTATCAGCGTTTTTCGTATTCCTAAACCAGTGTTAGCGATAGGATATGATTTGAATTCTGTACTAGTAACCAGTGGATAGCCGGGGCTAGCTTAGTACGCTCGTAGCGCGTGCTGCGAAATGTCTATGAATAGCACCCTAGAGATTAACCGTGATCTAATTCTGTAACTAGGGTAGTATAAAAATGTGTATATCAGTGTTATCGTTTGCGCTGTGAGAGGTAGCCAATAGAGATACGAGTACCCACGTGTGTGACCTTATGACATCAACATTCATTCACAGCATAACCCTCTCCCTCTCATTCCCTGGAGACTTTCTCGTGGTTGGAGTACAGTAGGCCTACAATCCCTTTCCGTAGGCTACAATGTCGTCACTTATTGTTCATCGACCACAGGTCCTTCATTTACATTCATCACACATATACATCGGAATCATAGTGCAATATAAATGCCATTAAATTAAGTCTAATTATATCGAAACAAGAAACTCGCAGTCCCATAATAGCATTGTACAGGAGTTCGGAACCCAGTACTTTTGGACTAATGGTAGTCTACAAAAAAATTACGTAAGCTATCTGCGTTATTAAAGATTGGGAGAAGCAGACGACGCTTCATACAACACCGCACAGATTAAAGAAAGACCGAAAGAAGACAGAAAGGTATGTCCTCAACGACTTCAGTTCCAAGCAGTCAATCGGAAATTCGATCAAGATGTCACAAGTTAATGCGTGCTGATACACCCTTTGAAAACAGCAAAATATTTTGTATTACAGCTTTCGTGGAAATTTACAGGAAAGTACTCGAGAAGCAACTTTGCGAAAATAATATTTATTAACTTGCTATGAAAAAGTGCTGAGTAAAACATGAGAAACAGTAGTAGATAAAAAGAAATGGGATATTAATAGAGTAAAGTAAAGATTCTGGTAATAGGTTCAATGTTGTCGGGATAAGAGCACTTCATTCTGCAAACAAAAACTTTGTTAGCTTCAATATAAATGAGTGCATATTGTAAATTATATTCTAATATTATAATTATTTGATAATAAAAAACCGAATTGAACAAAGTAAAAAAAAAATTATAATAAGTTTAAATTCTATATGGTGGGATAAACATCTTTGGAAGGATACCAAAAAATATATCTGTATTAAACTATGGAAGTGAAATATGAGTAACGAATGCATATTATATAAAAACAATTTTGGCCGTAGAAATGGATTATTTGAGACGAAGTGCTAGAGTCTCCCGCTTCGACCACATTAAAAATGAAGAAATAGGCATAGAATGGATGCTGAAGAGACAGTGTTAAATAGAATAGAAAGTAAGAGTTTGAAGTGGTCTGGTCATCTGATGAGAATGGGCGAAGATAGATGGCCTAAACAAATTTACCAGTGGAAACCTCCAGGAAGAAGAGGAAGAGGTAGACCAAAAAGAACTTGGGACAACGAAGTAATGGAGGTCATGCCGTGTCTCAAAGCTACATTTTCAGCTGAAGTGAACTAGATTGTTGACTAAATAGCCGGATGTGACGTCAGAAGTCATGATCCAAAGCTGCATAGTGCATAGCAATAAAGTCAGTAGTAGCTAGTCAACGAAAATGCTTGCTTGATTGATGACTTGTTCACTAAACAAACATGGATACCTCATCTGCAAATGGGGTTATGAAATCTGAAAATGCTTTGGAAGTGAAATAATGCAAATACAGGGACATCATTTTATTTTTACTTCAATTTTTATTGTACCTGAGTTTTTGAATGTACTTCACTCCCACCCCTTCTACTAGTAAACTTCCAACCGTTCACGACACAGAGCCGAGGGCGCGTAAGCAGTACTGAGTTACTGAGTATAGTACGTTTCAGAAATATGTTCGCGATTTCCAGTGACGAAAGAGCTTTCAATATTGAATCATATTTTCGTACGGGTACTGTCGTCCGTTTCCCTATGTCGCATCCCGGTTTCCCCCACCTGCTTCTGTTCGCCCCTTTGTGAAGTCTAGTAGCTGGGCTATCTTAGCTCTTTTCTGAAAACATTAATTTCTGTTAGGAATTGGACGTCTACGTAATATTACCCAAGTGTTTAAAATAACTTAAATAAAAGGGCCTCCTTAAGTAATTAACTGTCACGTGATTCCCCCCCCCCTTTCTACAACCCTGCGACAAAACCACTTGAACGGACAGTAGATAGCATTTCTGAGTGATTTTATCTTTTCGGATCGGGCAGAAGTGAAGATTGAATTTACAGTACGTAAGGTACTCTTTTATAGAGTAGGTACAAAATTATTTCAACATGAGTTACTCGTACGAAGGACGAAACTGGTAATTGGAATTAGGTACAATAGTCTATAGTGCGATAATATGCACAAAAGAACTGAAGCCTATATCGAAATAAACAGCCACCATTTTCTAAAATGTGTTTAAATATCCATATTATAATTATTTTTCAATTTAACTTCATTCTCTATATAGTACGCTAATGTGCTGTAACAGTACAATATACACTGCATAATTAATACTTCCGAATGGATAGCTCAATTCGTGTGTAAAACACTAAGTGTTAATACAGTACTGTATTTTGATTAAACAAAAACCTAATGAAAATTATCAAACTCAAAATTGCGATATTTCCTAGTTTACATAAATGGATGAACCACTTTTCTTCCCTCCTATACTTAGTAAAGTGATTTGTTTCTATTTTACGCCAGTATCATCGAACTCCGTCGTGGAAAGGGTAGCAAACGGTGTTTCCTGTTTCAATCGTTAATAGAAAGGTATAGCCAGGTTAATATTAAAAATGTTAGTAAAAATAAAATGATGTCCCTGTATAATGTAGAATAACACGTTAACTTTCAACACTGACATTGTTAGTACCTTCTGTACAATGTTTTAAACATTACTGTACTATATTAAGCCCTTATCTTTTCCACATAATTAATCATGAAACTGCATTAGGACACTCCCTTCTTAATTCAGTGCTGCACCGTGATGTCATGGTTCTTAGAAAAATAGTCTATGAAGAAGGCCATGTTTCAAGCATACATTTTCAAAGCTTCCTAGTGTATAGTTTACAAGTCACCTAGTTGCTAGTCACTAGTGTGTAGTATGGACTTGAGCTTTGATACACAGCCTAAACCTAAAATCTACTGCGCTTACTTCGTTCTACATCAAAACGAACGTATATTTTCGCGTTGCATTTGTTTGTCTTTGGGCACTTTTATATTTGCGGGTTTCATTTCTTTGTTTTTCAGTGTTGTTAGGTTAAAATCTTACAAAATATAAAATAAAATGTATAAATGATTATATCCCACTGTGAGTTTGAAGTATTGATAGACTTAATTATTAGATTTAAATAAATAATATAAAAAATATGGAATATCAATAAAGGAAAAGGATGAAGATTAGTAAACATGTGTTTACAATCCAGGGCCCCAATTATACCAGGGAACTTGCAATATCCTAAGATCCATCCATAACCATCAAGGGCTGCCGAACATTGAATTCTTTCAAATCCAAGTTAGAAAATTATCTTATGACGAGTTGCCAAACTAACTTACTATTATGACAAGTGTTGTATTGCATGTTTCCACGTATTCACATTTTTTTTATGTTCTAATGATATTCAACTTATTTTATATTTTTGTTTTCATATTTTCCGATAATGTTATATCTCTAATGTGATAAGTTGAGCTATATATAATCTTAATTTTCCTTATTGTGTGTACTTAGAAATATTGTATTCACTGTATACTTTGTACTGCACTATTTTATTACTACTATTAGTATTATTATTATTATTATTATTATTATTATTATTATTATCATAATTATTACTATTATTATTATTATTATTATTATTATTATTATTATTATTATGAATAATTGTCTTTTTTTTGTATGCCTCATTTATTTTGATCTGCTGTTCACATATTATTATGCTTTTTTCTTTCTTTCTGTATGTTATATATTATGTCTGATTTCTTCTTATTTGTTGTTTATTTTTTATTATTATTATTATTATTATTATTATTATCTTATTCAGTTTTGTGTGTAAAATTGTAGTGTAATTTGTAAATTTGTAGTGTTTTTGTAACGCAGTCTTTACTCCTGGTTGAGTGTTAGAGAAGGCCGTATGGCCTTAACTCTGCCAGGTTAAATAAATCATTATTATTATTATTATTATTATTATTATTATTATTATTATTATTAACCTCTCTTCGTTCAGCCTGAGACGAAGGAAAAGAGATACTCGAGTATGCCCTCTTGAAATACTGAAAATATCAGTTGCATAGACTGTAATATAAGCAGCTGATTCATAGAAAAAATAGGATTGTTTCTGGGTTATTCCAAGTTATCCATTTATTGCGGCGGCAAGAACACGTTAGATTTTGATAACGAAATCCCTCCTTAATTTTCTGTCACCTAATTCCTTGAAAGAATTCTCACCTTCCACTAATATATTTCTACAGTAGCCCTATCCAAGCAATTCAAGCACAACAGTAATCGTCTTCGAAATAATCAGCTGTGGAGCTGCCGCCATTTTGTTTTATTAGGTTTACTAATCACTGGTTATCTCCTTTAACCCCTCGAATGTGGCCGATTAGAGATTACCGTGGTTAACCTCCTGTTTAAGTTCTAACCGAGGTCGATGTGCCCTAAAAATGCTTAACCAAGGGTTAGGTGCAAGTTTAACCGGTAGTCATACTAACCGACGTTGATGCACGTGGCCAGTCAACTTGGAACAAGTTTCTTTAGAGAGTTGTAAACATTATAGAACCAATAAGGAAAAGTATTGACTAAGGACTTTGAATTCAGAGTTGCATACTAATGTTTATGTAAGCTCAAATACGTATTTGTATGCACAATATATTGTCTTAAACAAGTTAGCTTTTGCATAGGCAAAGGTGATTGAAGTACTTTTCTGTTGAGAATATAAACATTGATATGGACAATTGGTATTTATTCAGTGTTCCTATTCAAATACAAAGGCTATTCAGGAAAGATGAGATGATGATACGAAAATAATGGAGCAATGGTGAAATGAAGTAGTCTCACATGGTTTTATTTTTCTTAACTGCACAGTTTCTTCATGTGCCTAATTGGGTTAATGAACGGAACAGATGGAGCGTCGAAGTCCAGACTGCTTCCCGCTCATATTTTGTCTCAAATCTGCAGAATATTCCCACAAATGTCTAAGGAAACAATTGCTATGTTTTCTGCAGAAGAAGGATTGATGTGAATCCTTCTAGATGGAGAAGAATATTCGTGCTTCCATAATGATGATAGCTGTCTCGTTTTAAGGTCAAAATGTCTCACCTAATTCTCATCACACGTGAATATGCTATTGAGAAAATCTTAATCAATCCGTAAATTGTGCTTCATGATGACAGATTTCTACTCATTTTCTTTTCTAATCTTCAGTAAGATCATGTGACGCCCAACATGCAAAACACGACTTCTTATTTTAAGACATTTATTTACAATATACAGGGTGTAAACGATATAAACTGCCAAAAAATACTGGTGATAGAGTATAAATTACTGAACAAAAAAGCTTAACAACATTTTTCTCTAACTTTCGTGGTTTCCTACAAAAAAATGTTATCTGTGATTCTAATGTATTTGGAAATTTACCTCCCACATAGCAGAAAGAACGGCAGCAGCAATAAGATCTATGCACGACATAAAAAAGATCCGCCTAATGTCACTCGACACGGCCATGAAACTGTTTAAGGCCTAAGTACTCCCCGTAATAACATACGGGCTAGAACTGATAGCGGAATACCTAACAAAGAAGCAGTGGGCAGACATAGAGAACATCAAAGCGAGGTACCTGAAAAGAATACTTGGGCTCTCGAAATACACCGCCTCGAGATTAGTATACGTCATGACAAAGGAAACCTTTCTACTTGAGGAAATCAGGCTACAACTAGCGATACAAATGACAGCCCAGCTGAAGGCAGCCATCGACGAGAGGAAAGAAAAAGAGAAGGAGATATGGGAAGAATTCTTCACCACAGATGCAATAACCAACGATGACTGGAAGGGACCAAACTTCGAGCTCCGCCATCTAGTGACGAGACTAGCGGTACACGGCTTCCACAACAAGATCTGCAGCAACAATCGATACCACGACCCCAGCGACAACTGTGTGTGTTCGTTATGTGCAAAAATGTGTGAACGATACAATATCCTTCGATGTGAGAAAAGGAAGAAGACAATATAGCAAAGACTAAATAACTAAATACCCATTGGGTGCTCTTTCTCTTTATCATTATTATTATTATTATTATTATTATTATTATTATTATTATTATTATTATTATTATTATTAATGTATTTGGAAATGATAGTTAACAGTCATTATTTACTTCGGTCCGTCACATACATTGCAAATTTGGTGATATCCTTGTTTACAAATCAGGGTACTCTGTTGTCTCTCTATTATGGTGGTGTTAGCGTGTGTTGGACAGAAGGCCATTGGCAATGACGTTCACATTTACTGGAACAGCAAATATTATACTATCAGTCCTAAAAACATGATATTTTAGGAATCAAAAACAAAAATAGAAGAAAAAACAAAATTTCTCTACACATCATGTTTAGTAGACCGAGATGTACAGTATGCATAATTTTGGAAGTTTATATCGTTTTACACCCTGTATGTACTACGTCCTCTCTTCTTATATTACTCTCAAGGATCAGACAAATCCCATAGCGACAATCTTACGTCTTTAATTGATAACTCTTGTCTCCACACATTTCAATGTGTACTGCTAAACTAAGTCCACCGGTACGTCCTTCACAGTTCGTTTGTTTGATATAATGTTTCCACTATATGATAACGGCAGTATTTTTTCACAGAATTTTCACTTAGATCTGATTAGTGAGATGAAGAGTTTAACAACTTCTCTGAAGCAAGATAAGGATTCAATAGGGCAACGTTATCTCTTCACACTAACGAAATATGTAGGTCTAACTGCATCGTCATTTTAGAATGGTTATATTTAAATGGCAATAGTTCAACTTTACCAAAAGAAAGACAATAATATAACATTAACAATGTAAATGTACGTACTACTATATTTCAAAGATAATTAGCTTTTGAATTTTGTTTTTGTTTCCTTTCGTTTTTTTAAGACACCAGACGTACGTATGTAACTTGCTTACATTATCTGAAATCGTTCGGCATCCAGGACGATACGTCTACAACAGTACGTCCTTTAGACAATTTGTCCATTATCTCACGTCCACAGCTATTTTGCCCAAGGAAATTAGTCCAGCAAATATTTTGTTCACCAAAAAATTTATCCATTAATATTTCGGTCAAAAATTATTGTGTCCATAATTTTTTACCAATTTTTCTTTGTCCACTAGTTTCTGTGCCAACTAAATATTTTGTTCATTTTTGGGTAACAAGTACTTCCAATATACTACTTACTAACTGGCTTTTAAAGAACCCGGAGGTTCATTGCCGCCCTCACATAAGCCCGCCATTGGTCCCTATCCTGAGCAAGATTAATCCAGTCTCCACCATCATATCACACCTCCCACAAATCCATTTTAATATTATCTTCCCATCTACGTCTCGGCCTGCCCAAAGGTCTTTTTCCCTCCGGCCTCACAACTAACACTCTATATGCATTTCTGGATTCGCCTATACGTGCTACATGCCCTGCCCATCTCAAACGTCTGGATTTAATGTTCCTAATTATGTCAGGTGAAGAATACAATGCGTGCAGTTCTGTGTTGTGTAACTTTCTCAATTCTCCTGTAACTTCATCCCTCTTAGCCCCAAATATTTTCCTAAGAACCTTATTCTCAAACACCCTTAACCTATGTTCCTCTCTCAAAGTGAGAGTCCAAGTTTCACAACCATAAAGAACAACCGGTAATATAACTGTTTTATAAATTCTAACTTTCAGATTTTTTGACACCAGACTGGATGATATAAGCTTCTCAACCGAATAATAACAGGCATTTCCCATATTTATTCTGTGTTTAATATCCTCCCGAGTATCATTATATTTTTTACTGTTGCTCCCAGGTATTTGAATTTTTCCACCTCTTCAAAGGATAAATTTCCAATTTTTCTACTTCCATTTCGTACAATATTCTCGTCACGAGACATAATCATATACTTTGTCTCTTCGGGATTTATTTCCAAACCTATCTCCTTACTTCCAATATGCAATTTAAAAAAGAAGGGTTGCTATGGAAATTATTTAATTATTTTGTAGCATAATAATGTTCATTTCTATGGAAATATGTAGTTCATTGGTTCAGTATTAAATTTTGAAGTGAAAACATTTAAAATGGCTTATATGATGATAACAGTAAAAGGGCGGGACATGCTAGTCAACAACAATTATACTTACCACTTTCATTCGCATTATTATTATTATTGTTATTACTGATTCGGTTAAATTGGAAAATATTCAAAGAAAATTTATTTCCTTATGTGCTTTTCGATTTATACCCAATTCCTCTGACTTTAACTATGAGATTACCTGTAAATATTTTAACTGTTGTAACCTTTATTCTAGACGTCAAAATCTTGATTATCAATCTTTTGCAAAGTTATCAATGGTGATATTGATTGTGAGTCTATCATAAATAATATCAGCCTTCGTATTCCTACGAAAGATTTAAGATTTCAAAAAAATTTTTATAACAGAAATTCAAAATCATGTTCTCCAGTCTGTAGATTCATAAAATATGCCAATCTGCATGGGCACAATTTAGATCCTTTTAAGGTATAGTTTCGTTTTGATTAGTAGTATTTACTGTTCTTGTTCTCAATTTTATTTATGTATGTTTTTGTTTATTTAAGATATTATTTATTTGTTTTTGCACCTTTTTATCTTCTGTTTGTCTATTGTGCTGAACTATAATTGGCCTCTGGCTGTTGTTCAACACACAAATATTAATAATAAATAAATATTAAATAAATAAACATTATTACAGTAGTGGTAGTGGTATAGTAGTAATAGTGTATTAGTTTTAAACAATTTATGCAAATGGACAATCAGAAATATTGGACACAGTGTACTGGACGAGACAATACAATGGACAACTTATAAAGATAATAAAGGTAAATGTAGGACATAATAAAATGTGGACCAAACTTTCAGAGGACAAAATAGCACAATGGACATTTAAACTGTGGACGAAATAATAGTGGACATAAAACACCAGAGGACGAAAAAATATAGTGGACAGAATATCAAATGGACGTACGAAACAGTGGACGAAATATCCGTGGACATACAGGATGTGTACAGATAAAGAAATAACATTTGGAGCTCCCTTATTGCATGTTTCGCTTACAACACACTGCGCATGTGCAGTAAACAAGAGCCCCCTCTATATATGCTACTTGTGGACAGTCGTGCGAAATGTTTGCCTACATAGCCTACAGGTGGACTCCCAGCAAGACTCGCTCCAAATTTTAATTCGTGTCTGTACAACAATAAATGCTGAGAAGGAAGGCGCGGCCGTTGCGTTGGTTCCAATCCTGCTTAATAATAATAATAATAATAATAATAATAATAATAATAATAATAATAATAATAATAATAATAATAATAATAATCCGTCACTGTATTTTTGGTAAAGAAAATTCAAGTTAAATTTTTATCCGGATTATGAAATTTTAAAATTATGTTTTATTTAAAGACGCTGCCAACTGCTGAGGTTATATCAGCGTCGCCTGTGTACCTGAATTTTGTCCCGCAGGAGTTATTTTACATGCTAGTAAATCTACTGACATGAGCCTGTCGCATTTAAGCACACTTAAATGCCATCGACCTGGGTCAGGCTCGAACTCACAACCACTCTCTCACTTTACTCTTCAATATTCTTCAAACTTCTAACCCTAGCTACCTAGCTTCTCCTTTTCAACATTTGTCCTCATATCACGAAATAGATACTCGCTCACAACACCATATTACTCTCTCCATTCCTAAACACAGAACATCCTTCTACTCATCATCTTTCACCGTCTCTGCAGCTCATCTCTGGAGCTCTCTACCACAACATGTCAGAGACTGTCGGACATTGTCTAGTTTCAAAAATACATTAAAATTGCACTTTTTGAATTAGATTCCTTTCGGTTATAAGCCCTTTTCTCTGCCATAGTTTTGTAAAAATATAGGCTGAATATTTCTTTTTCCTTCCTTTCCCCTTTTTGTTCTATTTATCAGGCGATGAATTTTATTATCATAGCCTTTTTATCGTGAATTTTATTTAATTTTCGTATTTCTTTTCTTTATTATTATTAGTATTATTATTATTAATTATTATTATTATTATTATTATTATTATTATTATTATTATTATTATTGAATAATTTCGAGGGAAAAATTGTTCCGGGGCCGGGTATCGAACCCGGGACCTTTTGTTTAACGTACCAACGCTCTACCAACTGAGCTACCCGGGAACTCTACCCGACACCGATCCAATTTTTCCTTCTATAGCCACAGACCTCAAAGTGGGCTGACAACCGTCAAGCAATCAACTTCGTGCCGTATACATTTTTCCTTCCAACATTCCTTTCCTCGACTCGCGTGTCTTCAAATTGCAGTTAATTCAACAAGTCCTACTCTAGGCTTCCATTCAATTAACAAAACTATTGCTGCAACCAATTTGCTCATCCTTCTACACGTTAAGACAGACGTCAAGCATCTGAGGCAAGCGTCATCATCATGTTAGTGTCTAATGACAATGTGATTGGTTCCTAATATAATACTAGGCCTAATATATTCAACTTCCCTAAAAAAAAAAACTGCTTGTCTGGCGTGTAAAAAATTCCATTTCTAAGGCGGGTAGCCTTCAAGATTGAATTCAATAAATGCGATATCCTCAACGATAAGATAACAGATGAAGATGACTATCAGATCGCTGAACGTGAATCTTCACGGAACCCAAAGTCGTCCAAGTCTGTGTCTTCCTTTTGCAAATTTCGATGTTAAAACAATCATGATGGTAAAAGATATAGAATTATGTTCTACAGCAAGTTCCAGCGAACCTTTCTAGTGTATCTGTAGATCGATTAAAACATACAGACTTATATTATCATTCAACGTGTTAGCTGTCACAGCAGTGTTGCAAACTTAGCTATTTTGGCTAGATCTGTTGTTGTTTTTTTATATCTACTTAGCTACTACAATTTCTATATTTTATTTTACAAACATAGTGCTTAGCTGTATTTTCCGATTAATTTAGCTACTAAAATTAAACTATTTAGCATTGTTTGTATGGAGTTTAGCTATAGGCTACTTCAAATTATGGTGGGCTACTTTTTCACTAATTCACCAGTATTGTTATTTCATTTGTATTGTTGTATTCATCTGTTTTTTATATTTTATGTCAAATATTATTTTATTTTATGTCTATTTTATTTTATGGTATAACCATTCGACGTTGTTATTTCCGGCGTGACTCCTCCTCTTTACTTACGTCTTAGGAAGTCAAGGCTCTATAAAGTCTAGGTAGGTAGTATCGTTCGCAATTTTTGTTCTTTCGTTGCCGAGCTACCAGACGAGGGATCTATTTGCCACACCGTTAAACATTATCATGTAGTAGCTCCTATGATAATAAATCAAACGCACTGTAATTCAGGAAATAATTGAGCGGCAAATAACGTCCTCGTGTGCTTTCTGCGAACGCCAACGAAAGAGCCAAAATGGCGGGCGATTTTATTAAGTATTTATCCAGCCTTAGGAAATGCTTAACATCTTCATCAGCGAATCACAAGACGCACATGCTTAAATGTAGCCGACCTGCAACGCGATTGGCTGCCGGAAATTAGAGCGACGGGACTAATATACATTCCGTGAAGTCACTTTCATTGTAGCGGTTATAGAAATGAATTAAAATATACCTGTAGGTAATTTTTAATAATAAATTAATTAATAATAGATAAATAATCAAATAAAGGCTGAAAAAGCATTTATTTTGTAAATTAGGCATTTATATTAAAAAAGGCAGAAAAAGGCAACATAAAAATGTGACGTTTCAATCTCAAAGGTATAATTCGTACACATTTACTTTCAAAATGAAGATAGATTTAACACATTTAAAAAGGCATTCTGCCAAAGTTCCGGTCTCTGGTTACCACCCTAAAACAGAAATTCATCACTATAATACAAGGTACAATTATTAGTCTTTCAGAACCTAGAGTTAGATTAAGTAAGTCCAAAAAATGGTTCAATTCTATTGATATAACATTGTTTAATGAGTTACCACAAAAGGCGCACGATGCAAGTTATATACAGTTTAAATCTGTTTTGTATAACTGGTTAATCAACCATCCAGTCTATAGTATTAGTGAATTTCTTGACTCCACTGTAAATATATTCTAAACTAGCCGTACCCGTGCGCTCCGCTGCACCCGTTAGAAATAAATATAAAGTAATTACATAATTAAAATAGGACATTTGATCCAGGGAACATTCGTGTTTGATAGAAGGATAAATCGTTTAATATGTTACTTAATTTAAATTGCACCCAAATATTTAAAATGCGATCATTTTGGTCCAGAGACACTCATTTGGTGCAATGACAATTCCTTTAACATGTTTCTTAATTTTTATTACATGCAACCATAGTTTAATGAAGATTGACATCATTTAGATTTATTGTGTATATTTTATTTTACTTGTTATAGGTTTCCATTGAATTATGGTAATAACTTAATTTTAACCCTTGTTTTCTACGTATTCAGTAAATGGCGCTCGGCCCACTATGGTTCTGAACCCTTCAAATAACTTAAATTATATTATATAATATTACATTACATTTTATATTAAATTATATTATATTATATCAGAAGTTACTGTAATAACATTAAAGCATTATGTCCATCTAGAGAAACTACACTTTCCAATGGTGAAATAATTAATTATACAAATCGGTTAATTTAGCTTCCGATATTACTTCATACTTCTTTTTATCCTCTCAGCTTCATACAAACGCAGAAACATTCTCTGTACTAGTAGGCTACCTTTCATAGCTTTCGTTCGATTGTTGCTGTCCAAGGCCCCTTATACAGTAGACGAAGTCATTTGTTTTTTAATTCATTACACGACCTTAGATGGCAGTTATTTTAATTTTAAAACTCATTTATCTCATTAAATATCAGTCCTATCAAAATTTTTCAAGGAATAAATCTTATCGCAAATTATTTTTAAAGAAACTTTTGTTATGTAACATTTTTCACAAAAATCAATAATAAGCGAGATATTTCGATTTATTTAATTCAGGCCCCCTTATAACCCCCCTTTTATATAATTATTTTGAATGTCATATAGCCTAAAATCTAAGTTACAACGAACTTAATTTATATTCCAATTTTCATCGAAATCCGTTCAGCCATTATCGCGCGAAAAGGTAACAAACATACAGACAGACAGACAGACATACAAACAAAAAATTTCAAAAAAGCGATTTTCGGTTTCAGGGTGGTTAATTATATATGTTAGGACCAATTATTTTTGGAAAATCGAAAATTACCAGAAAAATTTCGGCTACAGATTTATTATTAGTATAGATTTATAAGCTGCATTTGCTCTTCATTATTACGATTATTATTAGTATTGGTTATTGTTGTTATTATTATTACTAGTATTGTTATTTCATTTGTATTGTTGCATTCATCTGCATTTTATATTTTTATGTCAAATATTATTTTATTTTATGTCTATTGCAACAAACTGTTGCTCATGACATTAATAAACGATTAATTGATCGATTGATTGATTGATTGATTGATTGATTGATAAGTTCAAATAATCATTCCAGCTCCTCAAATTCGTCGCGAAGCTGAGTAGACACCGGTTTCATATAAAGGTCTGCGCACACCGACGCGGGACGCGGGAGCGAATGCGAAACCGACGCGAATTATTGTGACTACAGCGGGATATGGATCCATTCACACCGCAGCGACACAATCCCGCCTAAGTGGCGGGACTGCAGCGTTCTACTCGCAGTCCGCTGCAAGCAGCGTTTTCCCGCGTCCCGCATTCATTTTGGCAATGGCGACTGAACAGTTAATAGAGTGCGTTAGGAGCGTTATTACACTTTCTGCCGCTAGATTCGCCTTGCAATGATGACTAGTTCCATTGCTAAATACTGTGGAACGTGAAAATTATTTAATTAATTTTGCATTACTCGTCGAGTACGAAGATTATAAACATGCCAAGCATATTTCAGTTTTATTTGAGATTTATTGATGACTTGTTAAAAATAATAGTATGCAGATTTTCAGTGTGATTTAATTAAATTTACAATTTTGTTTCTCGTAAGTCTGGATTTGTTAAACTAAAAATGTTGCTTTCAAACTACATTCTTCATATGGTTCATTTACTTTGGAAAATTTATTGTTTTCAGTTACATGTTTTTCCTTCAGATTTCGTTCTCTCTAATTCGTTTTAATTGTGAAAGTGAACTACCGGTGTCTTCTACTTTCAGATATTATTATTATTATTATTATTATTATTATTATTATTATTATTATTATTATTATTATTATTATTGGCGGCCGGGTAGCTCAGTTGGTAGAGCAGCTGGCTACGGACTGAAAGGTCCGGGGTTCGATCCCAGGTGGTGACAGGATTTTTTCTCGTTGCCAAACTTTCAGAACGGCCCCGAGGTTCACTCAGCCTCCTATAAAATTGAGTACCGGGTCTTTCCCGGGGGTAAAAGGCGGTCAGAGCGTGGTGCCGACCACACCACCGTACGAACTCTAATTTCCTCATCCAGTCCCGAAAATTAAATGAAGAGTTCGAATTCTCCCCTGATTTGAGAGGTCGAGCCGCTAGGAGCGCCACATGCAATATGTCTCCCTATTATATCACTCGAAACACTTAAGATGTCCGTCTTGTTAGTATAAAGTTTTTGGTGAAAGCCACAGAGGGCGCAGTAATGAATGAGAACATTTTGTATTACAAAAAGAATGTCTGTTCTCTTAACCGGAGTTTCGTTTAACAATGGTTCTGCTGTGATAGCAAGAGTGTAGTACTATATGAACGAACCTATGATCATCTTCGGCAACTACAAGAAGCATCCTATTCGCGACTGCATCCCGCTTTGGTGTGAAGACAACGATGAATTTCGCAGCGATCGCGGGATTACAAGTTTCACTGTCGCTCCCGCGTCCCGCGTTGGTGTGCGTAGACCTTAATGGCCGAAATTTCATCAGAAACATTTGTGTTATTGGAGTCTGCGCTTATTCAGCAGCCCTGGTATCAGACATGACGCCTGAAACCACGCAGCTATGGCGCAGAAACACGGAAATATAAATCAGTGGAACAAAACAAAGAATTTACTGAATTTCTAGGTCATGAATAGTGTACCGTAACAAGATAGATCTCCATATCACGCTATACTCTTGACACTAATACTCAAATAGTTGTCAAACGGCAAAACTGCTGTGATAAGCATCGTCGTGAGATAGTGGAGGCGGCGCAGACAAACGATTTGTGCAATATGACGACAAGCACGTCCAGCCGTCAAGGCCTTGTGTGGTCGCCAATCCGATTCCCATGCACTCGTGTTACGTAACAATGGCGTCGCAGGTAGAGACAACTGTTTGTTTTACACTATGCGTGCCACGTCCTAACTAATCGTAATATTTGATCAGCGTTGCCAACTCTACGGAATTTTGTCAGCATCTACGGATAGATGGATTTTTTAACTGGATCTATGGATTTTTTTAGATCTGATTTTATTTCGATTTTTAATTGGGGTGGAGTAGCATCATCTGTACTTAATCCATTAACTTTATTAACACAGAAGATTAATAAAAATTTGTCTGACCAAAAATATGGATTACCCAACAAATTTAATTTATACAGATTTTAATGTATTAACTACTGAAGAAATTTATAAATATAGTTTACTAACTTATTACCACAGAAATCAAATAAAACATAAATATAATCGACATTAATGTCGTACTCGAAGACAAAAGTCTACTTTCCCATTAATTGAACCTAAAATGTCATACAAGGGCAGTTCTTAAACATGGTGCTAGTTTCGGCCCAAGACTTTATAATAAAATTACAAACCATTTTCCAAATTTGAAATATTTTAAAATTGAAGCTTTTATAAAAGAAATTTGTAAAATTATCCATGATGCATAATATTAACAAATGTATTTTTTTTTAGCTTTTATTTCTGTCGACTATATTCATGTTTTTATTGAATATCACTGGCTTCTGTCGGATTGTCAATTTAGGCCTATATTAAATGTGTCTTTTTCTCTCTTTTTCTCTTTCTTCTTTATTCTTGCTCTTGTGTTGTATTTATTGGTTTGTATTTAGTAAACGTTATTGTAATTTTATGTTATATTATTGACTAAGACTACACCGTACACGAGCCTGGCTCTTACGGTAGTGGCTAGAAACATTTTTGTTTTATAAATTTAATTTTTACTCACTAGCTAGCTAGTTAAATAAATAAATAAATTGAGAAATGGATAATGTTCTTTTGTCATTTCACTTTAGTAGTTTTTTTTTTTCAGCGGACTGTACTATAGTTTACTCTAGACAATGATAACGATAATAACAAAACGGTATATGTACGTGAAAGACCACAAGTATTATCAGAAAATGCAGGTTCTAGATTTCTAAAATGTTGTAAGATAATGAATTCACAATCGGACAAAAATTACAAGGTAGGCCTACCACAAGACTTGTTAGAACTTAAATATCTGATAAAAGTATAAAAAAAGGTTACTAATAATATTTTTCAAACCAGTTTCATCAGAGTAGTTTAAAAAAAAAAAGAATTATGCAGTTACGTCATTTGGTAACCATAACGTTGTTATGGTCTCTCTGACATCTTTAATATTTTTATGCTCGACCATGACGAAATGTAGTAATTATACACCTGGTAGCAGTCCTTTAATGCATGTCATTAAAGTACACCTACTCATTAAAGTATAGGTATTTTCAACCAATGACAACTCAGCTTACAGGTGTTCAGCCAATGAAAAGTCAGCTTTGTACCGTTATAAAACCGCAAGTATTGATTATTCTCGGATATGCAATCGAAAGAGAATTAGCGAAAAGTCACGGAGGCTGGAAATCCAATACTGTCGCAGAAGGTTATGTTCTGTTACTATAATAATTAGCGTTAATTGTAAATAATATTCAAATAAATTCAATTTGTCATCTCGTGTTTCAATGTCGAATTCAATAATCAAGGTTATACCAAGTTTAACGGGATTACATCAAGGTCAATGACATTATTGTTCCTCGGAAAAAATCAATACTTTCGCGTCTGCGCACATCTCACAATTCACGACCTAGAATAAGGTCACTTCCGATCTTGTCAGATACAAATGTAAAATGTATACATCTTGCGTTCGTTTCATAAACATCCATACTCGCTTCTTAATTACTATCATTATAGGCTAGTTGCATAGTGTACTATTCCTGCATGTAATAAACACTTATTTCTGAAAAGTAGACTACTCTCAGAAGTGTAGAGTTGTTGATTTTAATACAATTAATTTTTTATTTGTCCTATATAAAATATATTAAAATTCACATAATGTTTTGTGACTTAATTTTTCTGTCTTCAAAGAAATGGGCATTATTGTGGTCTACTTTTTGCATAAATGGATGTTAAATTAGTGTACAAAACTTCATAATACTATCTCTCATGGTTGTGGAGTTATGAAATAATGTGTGAAAATTGTCAACTTTTGTAAAATTTAATTTAAAGTAAAAAGTGAATTTCTTAAAAATATTATTAGTAACCTTTTTATACTTGTATCAGATATTTTAGTTCTAACCAGTATTGTTGTGGTATCTTGTAATTTTTGTCCAATTGTGAGTTCATTTTCATATAAGATTAAAAAAATTTAGAGCCTGCATTTTCTGATACATAAGGTGGAAAATTTAAATGAGGAATCGCCAATCTAGTAGAGATGGGAAAATTTGTTATTTTCTTGTAACAATTACAACTGTTTCAGCTCCTTGCAAATACTAAAGTCCCGTCGCTCTAATTTCCGGCAGCCAATCGCGTTGCAGGTCGGCTACATTTAAACGTGTGCCTCTTGTGATTCGCTGATGAAGACTTTATTCATTTCTTCTTAAGGCTCGATGAATACTTAATATAATCGCCCGCCATTTTGGCTCTTTCGTTGGCGTTCGCAGAAAGCACACGAAGACGTTATTTGCCGCTCAATTATTTGCTGAATTACAGTGCGTTTGATTTATTATCATAGGAGCTACGACATGACAATGTTTAACGGTGTGGCAAATAGATTCCTCGTATGGTAGCTCGGCAACGAAAGAACAAAAATGGCGAACGATACACCTACCTAGACTTTATAGAGCCTTTACTTCCTAAGACGTAAGAAAAGATGAGAAGTCACGCCGGGAATAACAGCGTCGCGACTATAGAATATTTGTGCTGAAGCAGTTTAGGAGTCTGTTTTCTCCCGTTCATGACAAAAAGTATGGACATCCTTCAGTCTTGCTTCTCGATAGCAAGACGTAATGCAATTCCCAGGGTCACGATGCTTCTTATAGAGTAGCAATTGACTTGATTTCTAACCCCCATTCAAACATAAAGGTCATCTTACGACAAGGAAGTGTTTTTCTTGCAACAAATATAATTTCATAGCAGGTCTGTGTGATAAGCTGACCATAAAGCCTTTTTTATTTATACATGTGATGCAACACGTAGTGGGATCTTAACTGTGTCTGGCGCTCTCACGCGGATTCCTCGATGCATCATAATTTAACTATTTGTACGGACCTCACTTCACTGTTGAAAGCAGATACGCTCAAAATCAGGCTTAAGAGAGATTATGATAAAAGGTACTACCAACTATAATGCGATTCAATATTAGGTCCCCTACTTTTTCTAGTGTTTATAAATGATCTTGCCCCCCTTATAAAAGATGTAGGTCATCCCATATTATTTGCAGATGACACAAGTATAGTAATTACAGCCAATAACTCCAACACATTCCAATCTTCAACAGAGGAAATTCTCTTCAAAATATGTAACTGGTTCTCAGTCAATAAATTAGTATTAAATTGTAACAAAACTAACATAATCCTGTCCAAATTCAACGTGCAAATTTCTAGCGCAATAATTAACAATAGATCCCCATTAGAAACAACAACGTTAGCAGACTACCGCCTTCCGAATTGCCGTCGACTCTAGTAGGGCAGAAAAGGTGTCTTATACAGGCGTTGGTAAATAAATCTCCAGGGGATAAAAGTCAGTGAGACAATATCACGGCAATAATGGAGCTATCGTGGAATGAGAAATGTAGAGGAAATCGAAGTACTTGTGAAAACCTGCATCATAACCGTTTTTCCCACCACATATCTTAAAGTATCTGCGTGGGATCGAACTACAGCTTTTCTGATGAAAAACCGTCACCTAACTGAGAGACCTGTGACTGTGGGTGTTTAGAAACGCCGCGTCATCAAATAGTTAGGCTAAGTGATTTATTAGCGACTTACGCTCGTAATTCACGCTTCAAGCTTCTGGCACAGATCATCTGTTGCTGTACACAAGACACTTACTGCGTAAAGGCTAATTCACACGGGGATAGTTTACAGGAGTCAAGTGCTTGGAGCAAGTCGACTTTCCTTCAACTTTCCCCGTGTGATATGGTCGAGACAGTCAAGTTGTGACTTGGCGGTCAAGCAGAATTTGAGTTGACGACCCGTCAACTTTTGTGTCCACTTTCCCGTCACGTGACCAACTTGACTCCACCACTTCCCGCGTATGAATGCGAACTTGTAGCAACTTGGCAAGTACAAAGTTTGTAGTTTTAGGCCTATTGTCGAAGTAAATTAATAATTATTAATAATGAGCGCCCCTAAGTGGAATTCCAACGATATCATAATTTTTTTGGAAGTGTGTGAGAAGTATGAACTTGTATGGAATATACGTGACAAAGAATACCTCAATAAAAACAAGCGGGAATTATTATTCCAGAAACTAGTCAGTGAACTCATGAAACAAGATTCCGAAAACATAGACGTAAAAGTGGTTCGAAAAAAGTTAAAAACCCTTCAAACAGGACTCATTCTGAGATGTTTCCTGTATTCTGCAGGATCTTCTTCAGCTAATTCTTTCAACAAGGTATTAGATGCACCGTGCATAATTCTTCTACGAATCCATTTCTTAACCCATGTTCTCTTTTCCTTTTCTTCAAGAATATTTTGTAATTCATACAATAACAAGGCGCCAATTAGCTGCACACATGCTTGAATATGTGC
This sequence comes from Periplaneta americana, assembly GCF_040183065.1. Lineage (NCBI taxonomy): Eukaryota > Metazoa > Arthropoda > Insecta > Blattodea > Blattidae > Periplaneta > Periplaneta americana. Next base: position 190,186,761 of record NC_091118.1, read on the forward strand.
TGGTGGCATCTTCAGTTTCACAAAAATAAAAAGGCCAGTTCACTATTGATTTTTATTAACTATAACAGAATACAAGAATTCAAACACCACTACGAATACAACATTCAGCGCTCGCTTTTTTTCAAGCATGGTCTCCGTGTGATTACAAATATAGCATCAAGTTTAGAGGCTTCAAGCACTTGACTCCTGTAAACTATCCCCGTGTGACTCGGGTTTAAGTATCCTAACCGCATTGTGACCTCCCAGTCACGAAATGAGTGATATCTGTCTGTCTGCGAAATCACCGATTTCTAGTATCTTGAAGTAGGCCTACTGAATGTTGTTCGATAGTAAAACATTCGCTTCACTGCCAGCGATTTAGCCTTGATCTTGCTCTATGCTCATATGTCCGATTTTAGACTATTTTTTTCGGAGGAAGGAGATTAAACAGCGGAGGGGAGGTCTGGATGATTGATGTATAGGTCATGAGATATTTTCTCCTTTGACATTGTTTTGTACTTCAACATAGATATTATTATTATTATTATTACTATTATTATTATTATTATTATTATTATTATTATTATTATTATTATTATTATTATTAGGACGACATGCTCAACCGGATCACTAACAAGAGACACCTACTTCCCAACAATTCACGACCGACTCAAAAGCCATCACTTCAAACCTACTTTCGTAACAACGCAGTTTCTTTCTGGACATGGGAAATTTGGTACTTACTTCGACAGATTCAACATTCCAGCAGACATCGACTCTCCATGCTCCTGCCGCGAAGACCTTCACAGTGTGAAACACCTTCTATTTGACTGTCCTATTATTGAAGCAAAGAGATTTCAAATAAAGACACATCTTCTGGACTGCGACACCGAATACAGGACTCCACTATGTGAAGTTATCAAAAAACCTTGTTGCTACAGACAATTTATAGACTTGCTAAATTTTATCTTTAAAAGACTATAGATACATATTTCACCATTATCTGTGTAAAAATAAATAGTATACCATATAACAAAAACTAAAACCCTACCATACCGCTTGGTGAATTAGGGTTCTTTTCCGCGGATATTTAATAATAATAATGATAATAATAATAATAATTATTATTATTATTATTATTATTATTATTATTATTATTATTATTATTATTATATCGTCTGATCCGTTTGAAAAGGCATAACATAAAATCGCTATAAAAATTATGTCAGGAGTAATAAAAAAATATATTTCAGTTTTAATATGAAGCGCGGTCCGCTCCATTCAGGGCAGATCCCAGGACGGCAACCTCTGTAGATAATGTCACAGAGAGATCGAAACTCTTGCGCACGTCCTGGGATCCTGTCATATGGAGAGGCTTTGCGTAACAGTCGACATCATGTAATAAGATCTGAAATTGCCAGCGCATTTAAAGACATAGGATTCACAGTACAATGAGGAACTATTTGGTTTGGCAGAAAATGGAAGTAATAGAAGAATTCATATAAAAGAAATTCTGATATTGGCTTAGTGATCGACCTAATTGTTCGCTTTGAAAGTTACAGCAGTCAACCTGATGATGTTGACAAAGAAAATGAAAGTATTTACGAGCCCACCATTCCCTATTATTAAAAAAAAAATAAACTTAGAGAAATCAAATTTATGGTAGGAACCAGACGAACTATTCCTCATTTTGTAAATACAAGGAGAAAAATAAAAATACAACGAGAAAAAGAGGATACAAGGATAACAATGGAAATACAAAGAGAAGAAGGCGAATAGAAAGAGAACGAGGGAAGACAAGGAGAACAATGTGAATACAAGGAGAAAGGGAATACATGGAGAATTAGGGAAAGACAGAGAAACTCAGAGTACAATGAGAACATGGGGAATGCAAGGAGAACAATAAAAATACGACGAGAAAAGAGGGAATACGAGAATAACAAAAGAAATACAAAGAGAAGAAGGAGAACCGAAAGAGGATGAGGGAAGACATAGAGAACAATGGGAATACAAGGAAAAAGGGAACGCATGGAGAATTAGGGGAAGACAAGGAAATTCAGAATATAATTAGAACATGGGGAATATAAGAAGAATAATAAAAATACAACGAGAAAAGGGGAAATACGAGGTTAACAGGAGAAATATAAAGAAAAGGAGGCGAACAGAAAGAGAACGAGGGGAAGACAAGGAGAACAAGAGAATACAAGGAGAAAGGGAACGCATGGAGAATTAGGGGAAGACGAGGAAATTCAGAATATAATTAGAACATGGGGAATATAAGGAGAATAATAAAAATACAACGAGAAAAGGGGAAATACGAGGTTAACAAGAGAAATATAAAGAAAAAGGAGGCGAACAGAAAGAGAACGAGGTGAAGACAAGGAGAACAAGAGAATACAAGGAGAAAGGGAACGCATGGAGAATTAGGGGAAGACAAGGAAATTCAGAATATAATTAGAACATGGGGAATATAAGGAGAATAATAAAAATACAACGAGAAAAGGGGAAATACGAGGTTAAGAAGAGAAATATAAAGAAAAGGAGGCGAACAGAAAGAGAACGAGGGGAAGACAAGGAGAACAAGAGAATACAAGGAGAAAGGGAACGCATGGAGAATTAGGGGAAGACGAGGAAATTCAGAATATAATTAGAACATGGGGAATATAAGGAGAATAATAAAAATACAACGAGAAAAGGAGAAATACGAGGTTAACAAGAGAAATATAAAGAAAAAGGAGGCGAACAGAAAGAGAACGACGTGAAGGCAAGGAGAACAAGAGAATACAAGGAGAAAGGGAACGCATGGAGAATTAGGGGAAGACGAGGAAATTCAGAATATAATTAGAACATGGGGAATATAAGGAGAATAATAAAAATACAACGAGCAAAGGGGGAATACGAGGTTAACAAGAGAAATATAAAGAAAAAGGAGGCGAACAGAAAGAGAACGAGGTGAAGACAAGGAGAACAAGAGAATACAAGGAGAAAGGGAACGCATGGAGAATTAGGGGAAGACGAGGAAATTCAGAATATAATTAGAACATGGGGAATATAAGGAGAATAATAAAAATACAACGAGAAAAGGGGAAATACGAGGTTAAGAAGAGAAATATAAAGAAAAGGAGGCGAACAGAAAGAGAACGAGGGGAAGACAATGAGAACAAGAGAATACAAGGAGAAAGGGAACGCATGGAGAATTAGGGGAAGACGAGGAAATTCAGAATATAATTAGAACATGGGGAATATAAGGAGAATAATAAAAATACAACGAGCAAAGGGGAAATACGAGGTTAACAAGAGAAATATAAAGAAAAAGGAGGCGAACAGAAAGAGAACGAGGTGAAGACAAGGAGAACAAGAGAATACAAGGAGAAAGGGAACGCATGGAGAATTAGGGGAAGACGAGGAAATTCAGAATATAATTAGAACATGGGGAATATAAGGAGAATAATAAAAATACAACGAGAAAAGGGGAAATACGAGGTTAACAAGAGAAATATAAAGAAAAAGGAGGCGAACAGAAAGAGAACGAGGTGAAGACAAGGAGAACAAGAGAATACAAGGAGAAAGGGAACGCATGGAGAATTAGGGGAAGACAAGGAAATTCAGAATATAATTAGAACATGGGGAATATAAGGAGAATAATAAAAATACAACGAGAAAAGGGGAAATACGAGGTTAAGAAGAGAAATATAAAGAAAAGGAGGCGAACAGAAAGAGAACGAGGGGAAGACAAGGAGAACAAGAGAATACAAGGAGAAAGGGAACGCATGGAGAATTAGGGGAAGACGAGGAAATTCAGAATATAATTAGAACATGGGGAATATAAGGAGAATAATAAAAATACAACGAGAAAAGGAGAAATACGAGGTTAACAAGAGAAATATAAAGAAAAAGGAGGCGAACAGAAAGAGAACGACGTGAAGGCAAGGAGAACAAGAGAATACAAGGAGAAAGGGAACGCATGGAGAATTAGGGGAAGACGAGGAAATTCAGAATATAATTAGAACATGGGGAATATAAGGAGAATAATAAAAATACAACGAGCAAAGGGGGAATACGAGGTTAACAAGAGAAATATAAAGAAAAAGGAGGCGAACAGAAAGAGAACGAGGTGAAGACAAGGAGAACAAGAGAATACAAGGAGAAAGGGAACGCATGGAGAATTAGGGGAAGACAAGGAAATTCAGAATATAATTAGAACATGGGGAATATAAGGAGAATAATAAAAATACAACGAGAAAAGGGGAAATACGAGGTTAAGAAGAGAAATATAAAGAAAAGGAGGCGAACAGAAAGAGAACGAGGGGAAGACAATGAGAACAAGAGAATACAAGGAGAAAGGGAACGCATGGAGAATTAGGGGAAGACGAGGAAATTCAGAATATAATTAGAACATGGGGAATATAAGGAGAATAATAAAAATACAACGAGCAAAGGGGAAATACGAGGTTAACAAGAGAAATATAAAGAAAAAGGAGGCGAACAGAAAGAGAACGAGGTGAAGACAAGGAGAACAAGAGAATACAAGGAGAAAGGGAACGCATGGAGAATTAGGGGAAGACGAGGAAATTCAGAATATAATTAGAACATGGGGAATATAAGGAGAATAATAAAAATACAACGAGAAAAGGGGAAATACGAGGTTAACAAGAGAAATATAAAGAAAAAGGAGGCGAACAGAAAGAGAACGAGGTGAAGACAAGGAGAACAAGAGAATACAAGGAGAAAGGGAACGCATGGAGAATTAGGGGAAGACAAGGAAATTCAGAATATAATTAGAACATGGGGAATATAAGGAGAATAATAAAAATACAACGAGAAAAGGGGAAATACGAGGTTAAGAAGAGAAATATAAAGAAAAGGAGGCGAACAGAAAGAGAACGAGGGGAAGACAAGGAGAACAAGGGAATACAAGGAGAAAGAAGAAAATACGTGAAGAACTAGGGGAAGACAGGGAAATTTATAATGCAATGAGAACATGGAGAATACAAGGAGAAAATGAGAATACAAGGATAACAAGAGAAATACTAAGATAAGAAGCGAACAGGAAAAGAACGAAGGAAATAAAGGAGAAAGAAGGGAATACATGAACAACTAGGGGAAGACAGGGAAATTCAGAATACAATGAGAACATGGAGAACAGAAAAAGAATAATGGAAAAAGAAAAGACAAGGATAACAGGGGAAATACAAAGAGAAGCAGGCGAATAGAAACAAAACAAAGGGAAGACAAGGAGAACAAGGGAAGGAAAGGAAAACAAGGGTAATACAATGAGACGATGAAGACAAGAATAACATATGGAAGGGGAAGTAGAACAAGGAGAATAAAAGGGAAAGAAGGGAAATACAAGGAGAATAAGGAGAGGAGGGATTTCATTTTTATGATGGTTACCCCAGATATCTAATGAGGAAAAATACACGCGGCAGATGAATCTCTCTTGTCAGTTCCCTGCGATAGATTTTTTTGTAGAATCTGTATCATGCAGGGCCTCTACTTGAGTTACCCATACAAAAATAACCGATAACTGACATTTCACGTCAGATCGTATCTCGACGGGGAATGAGGGTATGTGGAACACGTAATGGGGTAGGAATGCATATGACGTATTGACTATGCATACACGAAAACAAACATTTTCATGAATATGTATCAGCTTTCCTCTAATATGACATAAAAATAGTCATTGTGTGGCGTGTCAAACATGAGGACGCTATTTATAAACTTATAAAACTTGTATTAGTAAGTGGAAATCGCCTCTTGTTATCGCTGGGCGGAATGGAAATATGAGTCATTCTAGCTTAGTTGAAAGAATAATTGCCAATTTTTATTACGAATTTCTCAATTCTTTAGTTTACGACCATTTCAAACTAAAGAGGCAATTAAAAATGATGCAATTTTTATATCTTTTTACTTTACTCTTATGGGGAAAAAGTTACATGTGAATGTATAGGCCTACAGAATTTCTTAAGAACATAGGGATAAATAATTAAAACTCTTTTAACAATATCATCCTATTAAGTATTGAGTCTCTTACAGTTCCGTTCCCAACTCTTTGTCCCTGGCTCAAATATAAGGTGATCATTGTTTTTTCGAAATTCAAAACCAGGACATTTAAAATAAAAAAAACAAGTGTAGCAATAAAACAACATGGTTTTAATGAAAAAGCTGCAAAAGTACTAGCCCTACAAACTTCAGTTCCAGTTTTGTTTTTTATATCTTATATTTTTTAAGAGTGGATTGATTTTAACAATACTTCGTTTTCCTGCATGTTCTTATAAAATTCTACACAAGATTGGTTCAAATTACATTTAGTACTTATAGTCCCGTCGCTCTAATTTCCGGCAGCCAATCGCGTTGCAGGTCGGCTACATTTAAACGTGTGCGTCTTGTGATTCGCTGAGGAAGACGTTATTCATTTCTTAAGGCTCGATAAATACTTAATATAATCGCCCGCCATTTTGGCTCTTTCGTTGGCGTTCGCAAAAAGCACACGAAGAATTTATTTGCCGCTCAAGTATTTGCTGAATTACAGTGCGTTTGATTTATTATCATAGGAGCTACGACATGATAATGTTTAACGGTGCGGCAAATAGATTTCTCATATGGTAGCTCGGCAACGAAAGAACAAAAATGGCGAACGATACTGCCTACCTAGACTTTATAGAGCCTTCACTTCCTAAGACGTAAGCAAAAAGGAGGAGTCGCGCCGGTAATAACAGCGTCGCGACTATAGCATACACTTCAAAGTTTCAACATGTAAATGAGTTTCATCACTGAACCACATATTATTCATAAAAAAAAAACACACGTTCGGCCGGTGCATTGGTTCCTGGTAAACATAGATAATATTCTACCGATGTACTAATATTTTTGTAGGAAACATTATTTTAACTGAAGGCTTTGAATACTTCAATCCATCTGTTCGATATTGGTACAGAATTTTGTCTCCGGTGAGTAATTTTTTCATCTGTTGTGTAGTGAAGGGCAAAGCAGGTTTCATCAAACAGTTCATCTTCTACTAATTCGATTTCAGAAAAATGCCGAAGAATGTAATCACTGCAAACTTGAATGTTATCACTGATGAATTTGTTTAACAAAGACCAATTTAATTTTTCGGTATGCTTATTAGATCCTTCCCATTCCTCTAGAATATGTAATATATATTGAACCCATATGTCATCAAAATTCTACCACTTGTTCTTTGAAAACTAGACTGCACTGGTTACATCTCACGACTAATGAGAACAATGTCTCAAAAAGCAGTACTGTATTAGTAAAATCAGTACGTATGGTCAGCTTACTTAAATATGACGTCACTAACACCGAATCGGTCTGCCAGTGGAGATATTCACGTCGGGAAGTGTAAAACAGGTTGGCGACTTGATCCGACCAGACGGGATAATGGAAACGATGTGTTAGCCCGCATAGACACAGGTGATATCTTGGGTGCATCATTACCAACCCAAGACAAAGCGGATCAAGTTTCCAGTGTCATGCTCTTGTCGAGGTGCCTCTGTCTTGCAAATGCTGCTTCTTTGTTTCTCTTGTGCGCACATCGATAATACTGCTATCTAGCGGTGTTACTCTCAGGCGTCGCATTAAAAAATGTAAGTCGCTACTTCAATTCCTGCCTCTCGCTCGTAATTAATAGCACGAGCTCCATAATGACACAAGGAACACGACTAGTTGTGCAAGTCATGCCTACCTTACGTCCTTCGAAATTATTTCTACATACACAATGACTGTGCATGATCGCTAGATAAACATAACACGAGATTTACGTAGAATGTTTTCATATGATGTCCGACTTAAGTTTGCAGTTTCTGTACTGATTATTTAGTGATATAGTGTTTGTTGGACGTATTATTGAGTGGGTGTTAAGAATTTAAGAGAATAAGATAATTTTGATAATGCTTAACTTCCAGAAAAGCAATTATATAGAGAAATCATAACGGCATATACTCTGTGTTAGGTTATGACTTCATAAAGTGATTCTTGGTAGTTAAGTGAATATTATAACACCTGTTGGATCCGAAGTGAACGGGTTCAAACCGGGCTGAGGGCGATGGATTTTAAAGACTAATAAAATCCTTAGCGGTAGGGAATAAAGTTGCTGATCCCGTCTAGTGAATTAACGGAAAGAAAAAGAACCTGTTTGTGATAGAGGGAATAGGCAAAATTTAGCGTCCATTTCTCGTCTATGTTAAATTTCAACGCTGAATAATCTTTGCAGTTGGAAAATGTCATTAAATGAATTACTACTACCACTAGAGCATTGCCGGTAACGAATCAGCGGAGAAAGGCTTAAATATTCTGCAGTTCGCTAAAAATAAGGACACTTCATATCCTTCAATCGTAAGATAAGTAAAATCCAAAACTAAAATTATGAATTTATGAATATTACCAAGATCCAAAATCACTCCAAAGTATTGAGTAGAAACTCCTGAAATTCCTGCAATATCTGACTCACCACCGAAAACTGCTGTAACACTAAGTACACTAATGGGTCACGACTAACTTAGGAAACATCTACAGTCCATGAGGATTTACTTGTCTAGTCCCTTTTAGAAAGAGAAAGAATACTCACCATCTCTCTCTACCCTCATTTATGGTGACGGCGGTATGGTCGACACTCCTTCCAGCGACCAGGAGTTAGCAGCGGCGGCACTCTCTTCCTCTTCAAATTCTGACTCCTCTCCGCCAGAAAGTTCCTCGTCCGTGTCCGTGTCGTCCAAATTTATTACGAATCGATCGCTAATTTCGTCTACTAGTCCGTCCTTCTCCCAATAAAATTGTTCGACTTTTTCCACGTGTTCACAGGCCTTTCTCCAATTATCTTCCGTCACTTTTGCAAGAGCGCTCTCAAACAACAATTTCACATCTTTACTTTTGAACGAAATATTACGCTTCGCAACGTCATTTTTAACCTGCCCCCATATTAATTCGATCGCGTTTAAATCACAATGGTATGGTGGCTGTCTCACTACAGTATGGGAGTGCATTGTCGCAATTTGGTCGATTTCGTATGTTTTGAAATTATCTTTTTTAGTTTTTACAAGTTCATATAATACAGGTTTCGTGGATCGTAAATCAAATTCAATGTTATTGTTACGAAGCCAGGACTGCATTTCAGATTTCGGTGTTGATGAAATTGGTGCCTTATTGAGTTCTGTTGAATGATAGGGGGCATTGTCCATTACAATGATGCTATTGAGAGGAATGTTTGGTAATAATTGATTAATGAACCAGTTCTTAAATACAGTGCTGTCCATCTCCTCGTGGTAGTCTTTAGTTGATTTAGATTTGAAAGTTAGAAGCGCGTTTGGAATGAAACCTGTCGAACATCCGGCGTGTAAAATAATAAACCGTTGACCTTTTCCTATTGGGGTTTGAAGTAGGAAGTCAATTTCGTGATCATCGCTTTTCCAAACTTTGCTTTTCGTATGGTTCACATTAACCCAAGTTTCGTCTAGATAAACAACGGCGCGTCCAGTGGCGCGTAATTCTTTCATTTTTCTTAAGAATTTAAATCTCTTTAAAATAACATCTGACCTTTCCATTAAAAATTTTCAGCCTTGAGTATTTTTAACATACCTAAATTTCATTTTTTTAAGAATTTCTCTCAAACTCCATATGCTTCCAGTGAATAAGCTTTCCTTAATTAATGCGTCATTTATATCCTTCAAACTAGGCAAAAAATCAGTCCGATACAAAGAATAAATTACTCGTCTTATAGCGGCGGCAGAAAATGAGTCAATTGCAGTTTTCTGAGGGGTCCTGTTTGGGCGTTTCTTTCCTGGAGTTCGCAGAACACTTCCACTTTCTAGTGCCTCCCTTTGTTTTTTTTAAATCCTGCTAACACTACGAGACGATATACCTGTCGCTGCAGCAGTTCTTTCGATAACACTCGACACAGATATTGTTTGCTTTCCGCGTTTCAGTGCCTCATATTCTTCAGTAAAGAATTTGTGTACATTAATAATCATGTTCATACTGTCCGACTTCAAGGCTTTCCCGCGTTTTCCCATATTGCCTACCATGATTATTAAAAACAAGAGCACAACACACATTACAATGTTTAAGATAACAGGGAAACCATGCAATTCCGAAAACATTTTGTTTAAATTGTGAATTATTGTATATTATATTATATTATATTATATTATATTATATTATATTATATTATATTATATTATATTATATTATATTATATTATATTAAATTGACACAACGAGACACACACTTCCTTCACTATTCACTAAACACTACTGAATAAATGAACTCGAACAACGCCAAGACGCCACTGAGAGACCCACTAATTGAATTTGCAAAAGTGTGTTCCAGAAGGGCCAAGGGAGAAGGAGGGAAGGGAATTCCAAGAATTCTACAAAAGAAAACCTTTCCCCCCTTACATCTGTTGACAGTCGATAGACAAGGACCGCAGACAAGGATAGTAGAAATCACGCCAACTTAACCCTCATGCACTGTAGGCCCTACGTCAGTGATGTCAAAGCAAGCGCATTTTTCTGACCTTGACGTCGTGCGCGGGCATCAAGCGCTAAGTATGGAAAGGGAAAGGGTTGTGTATATGAATAAGCAGCCTGTTGGATTAAGAAAACAGTGGTGCACAAACTTCAGACGGAACGTGAAATTTTATGTCGTTATTTTTATATGGCTTCTTTCTGTTTAATATTATATATATTGTCTCTAAAACAAAAGTACTAATACCAATTCCTTAATATTGCAGTTGTGTTTTAAATGTTAATAACATAATAAAGAGTTAAATGAAATATTCACATAAATTCAATAGTAGTACAACTATACTGTATTAAATGAATGAAACACATCATTCATAAAGAAAGTGATATCCCCCCCCCAAAAAAATTGAGTATGACATGATAAGTTGGAATTGATGTTGATGGTACCTTTAGCCTTATAAAAGTAATCAATAAACTAATCAAAACAATATTCCAGTACAAAGCAAAGTTACCTAGGTACTGTATCTGTTTTAAGTGTAACTAATATTACATAACAAAACTCTTATCGCATTATGCTTTTAAGGTGATATTGGTGAGCTACTTCCTGTCATCAGAATATTAAATTATTTTCTCGAAATGTGCTAAAGCCATAGAGCTGAAATTTTTACAACACACGGGCACGTATTTTTTGCTTATGACGTAACAGTAGTTGCTTTGTTAATTAATTTCCTTACAAACAATTTCCATGCGAATATTTTCAAAATGTTCAATACACTATCATCAGTAATACGTATTTACGGTATATTAGATTTACGAAAACATTCTGTAAGGCTACTAAATAAATAGGACTATATCTGGAAATTTCACTTTTCTATAAAAAAAAAGTTGAACGGTGGGGGGGGGATCATCGTGCTAACCACACGAAACCTCCATTCTGGTTGGATGATCGTCCACCTCTGCTTCGGTATGTGGGCGTGAGGCCAGCAGCCGGCTGGTCGGTCTAGGCCCTTCACGGGCTATAGCGCCACGGATTATTATTATTATTACTACTACTACTACTACTACTACTACTACTACTACTACTACTACTACTACTACTATAAAAGTTGAGAAAATATTTATTTTGAGTAAAAAAGTCAAACTTGTGAAAAATGAGCATTAAAATTAAAATTTACATTCTTGTAATGCACTTATACTTCTCAGGCAAATCTAAAAATTAACGTGGATACAGTTTTAATAAATTCTCTTCCCTTTATCCATTGAACCAATGCTGGTCATGCCTGAATATAGCTCGACCAAGCGGCATATACTACCTCTTTCGTCTGTCTCTTTCCTTTCCGCTGTAAAGCGCTCAGGCTCTCCTGGGTTCTAAAGCGCGCTTGCTCCTATGGGCATCAATTGACATGACTGCCCTACGTATACAGACAACAAATCTCTTTACTCAAGTGTGTCCTGTGTAACAGCGAAGTCCTCATGAATGGAGAACAACTTCAAACCTTATGACGCCTTGAAGAAAATGAAAATATTGTTTCAAAATATTGGAAAATGACTCCCTAGAATAACTTTATTCCAACACTTTAATAACTAAACTAAAGAATTTGAAAGTCATTTTGAGAGTTGATTTCAGATAAGTTGAAATTTATATTAAATTGTAATTGTGTAGGTTAAATCTATATTAAAACAGAATTAATTTTCTGTTTTATTTGCAATGTAATAGAACAGAAAATTAATTCTGTATTAATATAGATTGGTAAGTTGTAGACTCAACCTACACAATTGAAGACATTATTAGAAAAACAACCCTTGTCAAAATTTATATTTTTCAGGAGAACAATAAAAATAAATAGAACAACACATGTCAGCTGTTTCTGTACAACTGGCGTTTATCCTTGTGGCTATCGCACCTGACATGGGTTGTTTTTGGAGTCTATAAATATTTGAAATACTAGCAAATTTGTTCTTAACTCAATTTCATAAAAAATTACTAGAGCTGTTTGTGTAATAATGTCTTCAATTGTAATTTAATATAAACTAAAGAAGCCAAATAAGCAACAAACAAAAGAATAACGTTAACGAGCAAGCAACCAATCGGCAAACCAAATAAGGAAATACTCAATCAACCACCAAGCGAGCAAATAACGAAGTGTGGAACCAATCCAATAAATAAGCAAACAACCAACAAAGCAAATAAAACACTACTCAAACAAGCACCAAAACAAGTAATGTACCAGGTAAGAAAGCAAGCTATTAAGCAACTGACCAAGCAAGAAATTAATCAAATAATCAAGCTAGAAACCAATCATGCAATCAACCTATTAACCAGCCAAGTAACCAGCCAAGCAAGAAAATAACCAAGCAAACAACCAAGTAAGCAAGCAAGTAACCAAGCGAGCAGCTACGTAATCAAGAAAGCAATCAACCAGATAACCAAGCAAAAACCAAGTAACCAAGCAAACAATAAATCAACTAACCAAGCAATTAACAAATTAACCAAACACCAAACAAGTATATAACCAACTAACTAATCGGGTAACTAAGTAACCAAATAATAAAAAAACGAAGTCAGCAAGCAGCCAATTAACCAAGCAATCTATCAGTTAACCAAACAAGTAAGCAAGAAAACGACCAACCAACCAAGCAAGCAATTAGTGTAAACAGCTAACCATTAATCAACCAACGAAAGACAAACAGAATACTTCATCCCTAAGTAATGTGAATGAATAGAAAAATGAAAATATATTTTGTGCGAGATCGTGCGTATTTGCTTGGTTTCCGCACAAAACCAATCCGCGGTAAGTCTAAAATTCCACATTCAGTATTCCCAACCTAACACACATAACAATTTCCCTCTTCTTACCTCTTAAGTGACATATTTATTTTACTGCTTTAGACTTTTAACATATTATTTTTAGAGACGTTCAATATAGTAATAATTATAAATTGGAAACTTACCACTGCAATTTCACCTAAATTACACTGTTAATTATGGTTGTTAAATATTTGCAAAAATTAAGTAAACTCTACAACTCCACTAAAGTTACTGGATTCGTGATGCAAGTAACATTAAGGAAGCCGTGAAAAAATCAACAAATCAACTTGCTGATATTATTACTGCAATATGTTATATAAATAATATTGTTAAAATATTAAAATGAAAAATAAATCATTACATAACCTTACCGTTTGTTTTAAGTTCGCATTTATAGACTGGGGGGGGGGGGGAGACATACGTATATCACGGCCTGCTGGAGTATAGTAAACACAGAAAACATTTTAAAGCAACAATGTTGAAGATAGATATTTTTGTTTTGCAAATTTGCTGTCATTGAACAGAAACCAAGATTTCATTGCAACTAATTAGAAATTCCTCTTTCAGGTATGTAATAAACGATCTTCGCACAAAATAATGTATGATACACGAGCGGTATGTTTTCATTCAATTCTCGGAAATTAAAAAAGCTCACCTACGTTTCGCTTTTTCAAACTTTTCCTCGAACATGAAAACTTCAACATACCGCTCTTGTAACGCATATTACTATTAAAAGAACAATCACTTGACAGCCATTTTCTTGTAAGTGTAGCAACATGGCTGCACTTTGCACAAGAAAGATAAAACAGCAATCACTAGTACTTAAAAAATCGATAAAAGTCGACACACGAGAATAAAGACACTTGCTAATTCCCCGTCCAATCAACAGCACAGTTGTGCTGCATGACGGCCGCAGGTGTCTTTATCTCACACGGTGGTTCACAAATAGCTGCACGCCCTCAATGGAATCTTATTACCACCTGAGCGCAAGGACACTGCCCTGTGCACTATCAGCGCGGAACATGTGCACAGCATTTCAGCTTGGTGCTCAGAAGATGTGGACTTCGAGGCTCCAAGTAACAAGGAGAGACGCACACAATGACAAGACTGCTAGAACGTCGAATTTCTACTGAGAAGTCCAGGTTAATATCTCGGCATATCCAAGTTAAATTTTGGTGGAGAAAAGTTCGGGAATGTTTTCTTGGAATAGGCCCAAAATTTGCCTGATACTATCTGAAAATTCAAATTCAAATTTATTTACAGTTTACATTTGAATTGAATACATATGAATAGATACCCCAAATGAGCATAATGCTCGTGCTCGGGTACAGTCCAGTAGTCTACATAAATTTTACAGGGTTCAAATAATAATGCTGATGATATAAATAACAGTAACAATAATAATAATAATAATAATAATAATAATAATAATAATAATAATAATAATAACAGAATAATCGTGACAGAAATGATACAATGATTGTAATACAAAATAATTCATTAACAATAATAATAATAATAATAACAGTGATAAAACAAAAATATTTACAAAGGCAAGATAATTCGTCACTCGCGGCGATACAGAGAGTTGGTGGAATAATGGCAGGATATATATGCGCAGGGTTTCGAACCAGGGCCTCCGCCGTGGATAGCCGACGCTTCCGAAGCATCTGGCTGAAAACCTCTTCGAAAGCTTTACAAGGTTTTATATTCTAAGTGAATATAAAAGGCGCATATTTATTTACTCAAGGCACAAATCCAGTGTTGTAATTCTGAACAGAAAAGTGCTCTGGCTCTGAGATTTTGGTAGTACCGGCAGTTATTTTCGTCGTCATCATCATCATCATCAACATCGTCGTCCGCATCATCATCATCATAATGATGATGATTTCCGCAGGAATACTTAAGGAATGCCAGACGAAAATACATGGATTCGAATCTAGATAAAGAAGTTGTTTGTTGGATCTATAAAGTAGACCTCACTATGAAATTGTTTGAATATGAATAAAATAAAAATTTGACGATAATTAGAAAATCAGAAAAGTGTTCTGGCGCCGCCTGATCTCGAAAAATAATAGGTACCTTGGCGCCATCAAGACCAGCCAGGCCTAAATACCCCCCTGCATAAATCCCAAATGGACAGACAAGGAGCGTATTCCGAATCTCACAGGTGAGCAATCCGATGGCATCACGGTGTTCCGAATTCCACCGATGACGTCATTGATGCTCCACCGGTGTCGCACCGGTGCCATCAACTTGCAGAGGTGGTGGCAGTCTCCATCAGCCGCCATCAGTGAATCTGATTGGTTCTTGTATAGGGCGGGAATTAGCAGACGAATGACATCGTGCACTGTTGTGTCATGGCGGTGTGTTCTGCTTTAGTCCTGCTGTATTGTTTGTAATGAGCACAACGTAAAAACAATATGTTAATGGCTTATGAGCGAACATGTCAACGGACCCGTTATTACTACCGGTTCAAGAAATAAATTGTTTATGCTATCTTTTCTTTGAACGAGATGGGAGTACGAAAATTTCGCAAAATTTTGCTAGCGTAGCACAGACAACAACTTGTACAGTCGCCATGACAGCCATCGACCCTTCCAGCAGTTTTGTTCCTTATTTCGCTGCAACGTGACGTCATTGATGCCACCGGACCGGTGAGATTCGGAATACGCTGAAGGCCTTCTGTGGTAAGGAAAGCTCGCGAGATACTGCTAGGACAAAATACTGTCGATCAAAAAGACCCCAGACTTATAAAGGTGCTTATTGGACGGGACACGAAATATCCTTGAGCACTTCAGCCAAAAGAGGCTTTTTGGGCTGTACCTATGATGGAATGAGTTGCGTACCGATTGTGCTGAACGCTAAGTGAGTCTCCACCTTTCGAAAGTCGGCCCCACCATTCGCCACAGTACGCATTCATGTCCAGCTTTCAAATCCGTCTACCATACCTTTTGTGATTTTGCGTTCCTGATAGACCTATAGGTCTATATCAGACGTCTCAATAGGGCTTCCTCGGAGCACTTCCTCCTCTCTCTATTTTTTTATGTAAAAGTGGAACAAGTTGCGTGAGCAGTTCGTGTATCTCCGGATGACGTCATTGACCGCAACGTTTGAATAAATATCTGCAACCGCTACGATGTTGTGTCCATCTCCGAGCAAAGGATGTCCTTATTACCGCAAATGTATGAAGAAATAAAAGCTTTCATAGGGAAAGTGAAATTGTGGGAGTCGCAAGTTTCAGTGGGTAACTGTTACCACTTTATTAATCTAAAATTGTTACCTAATTTGAAACAAGAACGACTTGAGAAAAGAATTTGAGACGAGATTTAAGATTTTTTGTGAATTTCTAAGATGTTTTGGTTATTTTCAATTATTGAAAACATCACGAACTATATTATTTAACTATTATTGTAATTAATATATTAATATTGACGTAACATAAAAATACGTAGTTTAACAACCAACAAGTTTAATTGTAATTTTGTTATTATTTCATTGAATTTTATTCCATTAAATATAGTGTAAACTTAAAAAAAGAGCGATACCAAAAACCATTTACTAGAAATGAAGTATTGTTGTTGTTTAGTCAACTGTCCGAAGGCAGGTCTGAACCTCACAAGTGATACCAACAAGGCACCACTTAAAGACAACTAGGCCAGGAGATAATGGGGTAAGGTGGCCAGTTCCTTGTGCTTAAATAATTACGTAACATTCGGATGTCTTATTTTTACTCATTGATATATCATTAGAAAATAAATTTACTATTATTATTATTATTATTATTATTATTATTATTATTGCAAACTACTTAAGAAATTTTATTCCTTACGAAAATAACCGTCTATTGTGACAGTACAACTCAAAAGTGAAACTTTGTGGCATTTCTCTGCGACAGTTACAACTTAGCTCGCTCATGCTTGTAACATGAATCAACGATCGGCTATCTTCGGGTATCGCGCTTATCTCTTCTGCTGACTACGCTATCTACATTTGCTCTCTGTAACAACTTTCATGCGTTGGCCTTGAGACGCCTGGTCTATATTATGAGTCGTAATAATAATAATAATAATAATAATAATAATAATAATAGTAATAATAATAATTTATTTATTCTGGCAAAGTTAAGGCCATTAGGCCTTCTCTTCCACTTAGCCAGAAACAAAAGAAGCTGATACAATTTTACTAATATTCAAAGAACACTAATAAAAAATGTATATAGTCATACAAGCACAAGTTGAGTAAATTAATGCAAACATACTAAATAATAATTACAAAACAATATAAGAATCGAAGTTACATTCAATGAATATACAAACGGTAAATGAACCATTATTACAAATTACAAGAATAACAAATGCAAAGTGAATCATAACTATAGAACACTGAGGAAAATTACATATGGATACCCATGTAAGTGCCAATTCGTCTTTCGCGCAGGTGACACGAGTTTGAGATCGGGCTCTACTACTTAGTGGTAGTAGTAACCTGCGCAAGTCAGTTTGGATGCTGCTTGATGATTCTTAATGAACACTGGGCAAGTCCCGGGATACCCTGGTCGTGTGATTAATACAAATAAAGGCCACCCCTGAACAAAATACAGAACACAGGAAATAAATCCTAAGGAATAAGAAACATTAATTTGCAAATCGAACCTGGGTCCACACAATGTGTAGCCAGGGACATATTCTGGAGATAGATGTGCTCAAATCATGGGCGTGTATGCTCTCCTAAGCGTCTGAATGAGATTATCATATCCTTGACTGATAAATACTGTATATCCGCTATTCAATGACCAGACTGTCTGGCTACAACAGGTGTGTTATTAACATCTTGCAATACAGGATATGAAGGCTCAGTGCAAGACGGTATATACTGTAGGCCTAAATGTCTTACGTGAGATTTATTGTGGTAGCGCAATTTTCCAAGGTTAGTACACAAGTTATGAGTGTGTTTGTGTATGTGTTTACGAAAATGTGTCTTTGTGTTAACTTCGACTGTATGCCATATCTCTCTTATCGACAAGTTTTACCCCACGTACCTTTTATCACTGGAGGCATAAGATAATTAAAGATATCTGACGGTACATAATTCATACATAATATATTATTCATTTCATCCAGTATAACTAATGTTAGTGGAATTTTTACATTTTATTTTAGGTACCGTCAACGCGGGCTACTTTGACCCTTAAGGTGTTACTTGAACCCAGAAGAAAAAAATGTTTTCGTCGATGTGAAGTAACAGTTTGGTGCCGAAAGTTGTGGTCTTTTTTCTCTGCAAACTTTCATCTGTAAAAAATATTTTCACCTAAGTTACTCCAATGGTAAGTAAACATTTTTTTCTTCTGGGTTCAAGTAACACCTTAAGCGTCCAAGTAGCCCGCGTTGACGATACATTTGTAGTCTTGTATACTGTTATTTGCGCCATCTATTCGTACAAATAATAACTAATGAAGTCACACTTACACGGATAAATTAATTACCAATGACTATGGATTAGTATTGACAGAGTACAGATGAAATGAATTGTCAATGAAGCTCATTCCTAAGTTTTAGTACAGTACATAGTCCTGCGCGCTCCGGTTCTTTATTCCGATGGCAGTGATATGAAAGCGCACACAAAGCTGATTGAATTTCACTAATAATGTTTACTTTCAGCTAGTGTGATCTATCGATTTGCTACAAAATTCAGATTCATTTTTTTTTTTTGTTAATACTACTGTATCTTTTGTTAATACTACTGTATCTTCTTTTTATATTGCTTGTATTATTTTATTTCTATTTCTCTTGTTTGTTTTGTAATTATATTCTTTATTCTGTATATTTAATACTACTACTACTACTGTATTAATAAATAGCATTGTACTAGATTACATCCAGTAAAAAAATGCATTCATTCATTCATTTATTCATTCACAATTTTCTGCCCAAAGTTGATCTTTCATGTCAAGCCCAGCATTCTCCATTCTTTTCTATTTTCTGCCTTTCTTTTAGTTTCCGCATATGTCCATTTATCTTAATACGTATTGTCTATCATCTGATATCTTCTTCTGCCCAGAACTTTTTTCCTCGTTCACCATTCCTTCTAGTGCATCCTTCAGTAGGCAGTTTCTTCTCAGCCAGTGACCCAGTCAATTCCTTTTTTTCTTTTTCTTCTGATCAGTTTTATAAACAAAATCCATCCAACAGTTTAAGACAAATCTCTGTACAGAGACGGAAGATCGCCCAGACTGACTGTATTGTTAAAACCAGTTTTTCCATATCAGGAATGTTGAAATAGTACATTACGATACGAGGTTGGGAAGTGCATTTGAGGAAGTCGAGGAAAAGTTAAAAAAAAAAAAAAAAAAAAAAAAAAAAAAAAAAAAAAAAAACGAACAGAGCGAATTTTTCAATTTCCGAAATTTTGTAATGCACTTCACAAACATGTATTGTACAGTATTTTTTGCACGATAGTATATTTTGAAAATAATAGTGTATTTTCAAAAATCTTAATATACAGCACGTACATTAGGCCTACACTATGAACAGCTGACTGAAGGTTAGCAGTCTGGCCAACATACAAACTTCACCGTCAATTTCAATGTGAAGGAGTAGAAATGATTTAGGTACTTGTAATATTTCGTGTTCAATTGGAATAATTTTTATTTCTTTTTTAAAGTGAAGTTTAAATTGTTTAAGTAAAGTTCAGTACATTTCAAATACACTGATTTATTTCGTATAATGTATATTAATTAACAATGCCTTTTAGATTTGAATTTTACATACATTGTAGGATTGTAGCATACATAGAAGGCAGTGGATTTCATTACAACTCTAGAGCAGTTATTTGTAATATTTCAACATACTTTTCTAGGTTGGCAACTCTAAATTCGGTAAAATCAACTTTAAATCTTGGCGGTCGTTTGCTGTAAGTTGACTAGAAAAAAACATTATTCTGCAAAAAAGTTTATTCCTGCTAAAATCTCGAAGTCGATTTTTTCCGCCGTATGACAATTATTTTTTCTCACGAGAAAGTAATAGACGCATTATTTACCACATTTAGTAAAAATCTATATCGAAATTTGTAAATAAGTTAGATTTCTTAAACATTACAGCGACATATGATCTTCTTTGGTATATCCTATACCTCTGTATCATAAAACGCAACAAGAAGAAAATGCTTCAATGGTATAAGATGTATTGTACTCCATAATCGTATTCCAGTTACAAAATAGCAGCTGCTGATGTCCAGTGTGAATAGTTGTCACTATAGTCAACATTTTAGTTCTACGAAATTCGTTGTTAACGAAAACGGATATGACGTAATACAAATATATGGTATTGATAAAACTAATTAATGATGGATCCCACAATATAAATCATGCGTCTCAACCTTATATGTATTAGGCAAAGATAGCCATAAATGTCGTAATGGAAGAAAGACGCGCCTGAAAAGCTCGTTAAGATCAGAAAGGCGTGCGGAAAAACATCTTCCTGCTCAAAAGAACAGTAAAGTACTCGCCATTTGTAAAGAAAAACATTTCTAAGCGATAAAAACATTTGCAATCCATGTTGCTACAGAGTGGGCGTATGTCTTTAAGGATTACAGCAAAGAGATGGAAATAATGTATATTCAGTTCAGAAGATAACAAAATAACGTACTATGTCTATCAAAAGACCAAAGTTCCTAATTATTAATGATTATTACACAATTTTCAGTGGTTTATATTGCACAAGAAAATCTTCGTTTAGAAAATCTTATATTACTGAGTTGTTTTATTTATCTATTCGTTCATTTACTTATTTTTATCTATATTAATTACTTCATTAACACATTCACCATTCATTCATTCATTGTTACATTAACTAAACCATTAACATATGCACCATTTATTTATTCCTATATTAATTGCTTCATTTAACACAACATCGTTCATTATTTTTACATTAATGATGTCATTAGTACATTTACACCATTAAAATACTCGCCATTCATTCATTAGTTCATTCCTACATTAATTGTTTCATTAAAACATTCACCATTCATTTATTCCTACATTAATTACGTTAAATAAAATATTTATCATCATTCATCCATTCCAACATTAATTAAGCCATTAATTATTCACCATTCATTTATCCCTACATTAATTATGCCGTTAAAATATTCACCATTCATTCATTAATTCATTCCTACATTAATTGTTTCATTAAAGCATTCACCATTCATTCATTCCTACATTAATTACGTTAATAAAATATTTATCATCATTCATTCATTCCAACATTAATTAAGCCATTAAATATTCACCATTCATTTATCCCTATATTAATTATGCCGTTAAAATACTCAACATTCATTCATTAATTCACTCCTACATTAATTGTTTCATTAAAACATTCACCATTCATTCATTCCTACATTAATTACGTTAAATAAAATATTTATCATCATTCATCCACTCCAACATTAATTAAGCCATTAAATATTCACCATTCATTTATCCCTATATTAATTATGCCGTTAAATATTCACCATTCATTCATTAATTCACTCCTACATTAATTGTTTCATTAAAGCATTCACCATTCATTCATTCCTACATTAATTACGTTAATAAAATATTTATCATCATTCATCCATTCCAACATTAATTAAGCCATTAAATATTCACCATTCATTTATCCCTATATTAATTATGCCGTTAAATATTCACCATTCATTCATTAATTCACTCCTACATTAATTGTTTCATTAAAACATTCACCATTCATTCATTCCTACATTAATTACGTTAATAAAATATTTATCATCATTCATCCATTCCAACATTAATTAAGCCATTAAATATTCACTATTCATTTATCCCTATATTAATTATGCCGTTAAAATACTCAACATTCATTTATTAATTCACTCCTACATTAATTGTTTCATTAAAACATTCACCATTCATTCATTCCTACATTAATTACTTAATAAAATATTTATCATCATTCATCCATTCCAACATTAATTAAGCCATTAAATATTAATCATTCATTTATCCCTATATTAATTATGCCGTTAAAATATTCACCATTCATTCATTAATTCATTCCTACATTAATTGTTTCATTAAAACATTCACCATTCATTCACTCCTACATTAATTACGTTAAATAAAATATTTATCATCATTCATTCATTCCAACATTAATTAAGCCATTAAATATTCACCATTCATTTATCCCTATATTAATTATGCCGTTAAAATACTCAACATTCATTCATTAATTCATTCCTACATTAATTGTTTCATTAAAACATTCACCATTCATTCACTCCTACATTAATTACGTTAAATAAAATATTTATCATCATTCATTCATTCCAACATTAATTAAGCCATTAAATATTCATCATTCATTTATCCCTACATTAATTATGCCGTTAAATATTCACTATTCATTCATTAATTCATTCCTACATTAATTGTTTCATTAAAACATTCACCATTCATTCACTCCCACATTAATTACGTTAAATAAAATATTTACCATCATTCATTCATTCTAACATTAATTAAGCCATTAAATATTCACCATTCATTTATCCCTACATTAATTACGCCGTTAAAATATTCATCATTCATTAATTCCTACACTAATCAATCCAATAAAATATTCATCATTCATTCCTACATTAATTACACCATTGCAATATAGGGTGGAAGTGAAATAACCTTGCAGCTTGAAAGGGACGATTGGATACACGTAAATTAATAGAAAACCTATATTACGTTTTGTGATTAAATTCACGGTTAGTTAGAAAATTAAGTTTCAAGTTTCAGTCAGTCTGGTAACATCGCCGCTAACACATTCTACTCGTGATACAGATGTAAGAAGTCAACGAACTCGGTGAGTCTCCGTACGTCAGCTGCATTCTGCCGAGACACTGCCACTCGTTTCGCTCAATGGCTCGAATTTAGGTTTTTCTTTTTTAAATTAAATTAACACGAAAACCGTTCACGCTATTAAAATACGCCAGAGGAATAAATTATTTTTTATTATATTTCTTACCGATATAGACAAAAATCACTATCCTACTCGCAATAGTTACCCAATAAGAGACTGTTAAACATTTGGAAAAGAAAAATTTTTTTTTCTGAAAAGTCTATGAACGTTCCACCAATATGATATTATAGTTTTTGTTACATATAACATGAGCTACTCGCTCTGGAAATCTGCAAGGCTATTTCATTCCACTCTGTATACACGTAATTCGTTACTACATTAATTACTCCATTAAAATATGTGTAATTCATTCCTAAATTAATTACGTCATTCATTATTACAGTAATCACTCCATTAAAATATTCACTTCATTCCCACATTAATTACGCTATTTAAATATACACGTCATTTATTACTACATTAATTACTCCATTTAAATATTCACCATTCGTTCCTACATTAATTACGCTATTGAAATATTCATGTTATTCACTGCTACATTAATTAGCGCCACAAATGGTCAGTTCTCATTCATTCCTACATTAATTACTCGTACGCCATTGAAATATTCACCATTCAGTCCTATATTAATTGCGCCAATAAATCATCCTCCATTCATTCATTTCTACATTAATTACTTCATTAATAAATACATCATCCACTATTCGTTCAGTCCTATGTTAATTCCTATAT
Source organism: Periplaneta americana (assembly GCF_040183065.1). NCBI lineage: Eukaryota > Metazoa > Arthropoda > Insecta > Blattodea > Blattidae > Periplaneta > Periplaneta americana. Next base: position 190,210,703 of record NC_091118.1, read on the forward strand.
TCATTCTCCTCGTTCTTATGCATTTGGCCTAATTAATTTGTGATCGTTCAATTATTATTATTATTATTACCATTATTATTATTATTATTATTATTATTATTATTATTATTATTATTTTACTGTTACAAATATTTGAACGCACTTGCATTTATTCAATTTATTTACTCAATCTTGTGTTATTTACGTCACCAGTTATTATTATAATTATCACTATCATCATCATCATCATCATCATCATCATCATCATTTCAGGCTTCTTCTGGTACGATTTAACTGACTATCGCTAACATTCGTAATTTTGATTTGTAACTCTCTTCAGTATTCTGTAATGTCATTTTTTTTAATATTATCATTTTATTTATTTTTCATAAAACCTACACTTTTTAATGTAAAATTTAAATTTATTGCACATGTAAATATGTGCATATTTAGTATGTACTCCTCACACTCAAAAAGTATCACTGGTAAAGCTATTTAGCTACGTAACTTTAAGGTGGCAGCCCCACAATCAGACAGCATGTCGAACGAACGAACTATGGGAGAAGCCTGAGTGAAATGTGATGGCCGACAGAGTATTGTCTCTATGCCTCACATTAATTTGGAATCAGTGCACTCATCCAACAGACTAGTAATTTTATAGAGAGTACGTAAGCGTTAGGCCTAACTTAAGAATATAAACGTTGCGGTAAAATCAAGAAGTCATACCATCATTCACGATGGGAACATAACAGCAAACATACTTAGTAACCATGGAAACATAACAACGACGCCATTTCCTCATATTCTGTCGTATACTTCAGCGCTCCACGATTGTGTTCTGTTTGCAAATCAAGTAAGCATAAGCATTAAAGTTTGGAGTTTGCAAACTTTAATGTTAACGTCTTACGGTAATGTTTTTATGTCAATGCTTATGTGAATCATTGTGAATGATCCCATTTGGTAGCCTGGGCGCAAACGTCTGTGTTTATGTTACGGTTATGTTTAATTTTCATTGTAAATGGGCCTTAAATCTTCGCCGGAGTTTGGAGTTTGCAAATCCGGATCATGTTTGTCAATGCTTATGTGTCAACCCTAACGTTTACTGAAAAACTTCAGCGAACAAACTGTTGATGGAAGAAAAAAATTGTCTACATTTGCTTCCTCTCTGTCTGAAATCAGCTCTAACAATTTATTATAATGTTACCATATTCTTCAAACCAAAACTTATATATTGGTTATTAGTTTCATTATGATCATCACATAACGTCATTATGAATATAATAGTACTTATGTTTTATATAAAATGTTACAACCCTGATCATTTGCCTCATTTATCATTGTAAGTATGTTTTCACACAAGGATACACAATGTTATCTTGATTAACTCAAGTTAACTGGCCTCATGTGATGCTATAAATCAGTACTGCATCTGCATTTCATTATTCGTAGAAACCGCAGCACAAATATGCCTATCTCTCTTCGATTATACCAGATAACCCTTAATCTTTTCACGTTCATTTGCAAAACAGGAAAATAAATTAAGTCAAAACTATTCAATACATGTATGAACGATACGATTGCGACTTTAAAATTTTAATCACGGTGATTATTATGTTAAACTTACATCCTTATTGTCACTACATCAATATTATAAATCAATTGATTGGTTTATATTGCCCAATGTTTCCACTTGCTGGATGATTTCCAATTATTGCGCTGAAACCTTCTACAATGCGAAATCTGACACCATAACTAAAATTTATCAGATCCTGCCAGAGAAATACTGCTACTGAAGATAAACTTCAAGTTCTCTATACAAACAAACAATTTAAAAAATAAACTGTTGAATTTACAGCGCAGGGAAATACACGATCTCACAAAATTGTAATTTTCATTTCCATTAGAGCGGCGAAACCAGAGTCAAAGGAACGATGAAGTTCATTATTACAGTAGGCCTATATATCGATATTAAGAGTAACTAAGAATAAGATTTAATGCTAAATAGCACTGGCGAAGCTCTGAAGAGGCTTTTGAGGCTAAGTCTGCCCCTCCGACCCTTCCATATATTAAGTTCATTGTTGGCAGTCATTCCAGAATGGAGATTTCAGTACGAGGCTTGTAACAGAAGCCTCTAAAGGAATGGTTACGATCTTGACTTGCAATCGTGAGAGAGAACCGGGGAGGGGGTATCGATTCGCTACAGCTCAGTGCGAAACGCGGATAGCCTCTCCGTCACAATAATATCGTCGCGCTATATTGGTGTACTGTGAATGCGCTTCATTGTTGAGTGTTAGTTTAATGAAAAGTGCATATGTGTGTGTTGTGTTACACATGAATTTTGCGTAAAATGGCTCAGACTGAGAGAACAATGAGGTCATTACTTACTTACTTACTTACTTACTTACTTACTTACTTACTTACTGGCTTTTAAGGAACCCGGAGGTTCATTGCCGCCCTCACATAAGCCCGCCATTGGTCCCTATCCTGAGCAAGATTAATCCATTCTCTATCATCATATCCCACCTCGCTCAAATCCATTTTAATATTATCTTCCCATCTACATCTCAGCCTCCCTAAAGGTCTTTTCCCCTCCGGCCTCCCAACTAACACTCTATATGCATTTCTGGATTCGCCCATACGTGCTACATGCCCTGCCCATCTCAAACGTCTGGATTTAATGTTCCTAATTATGTCAGGTGAAGAATACAATGCGTGCAGCTCTGCGTTGTGTAACTTTCTCCATTCTCCTGTAACTTCATCCCTCTTAGCCCAAAATATTTTCCTAAGCACCTTATTCTCAAACACCCTCAACCTATGTTCCTCTCTCAATTACTGCTGACTTTATTCTTTTATGAATAAAGAATCCTTTTCCTAATTGGTGATTACCGTTTCCTTCCCCATAATACAACAAATAATCTCCAATTTGTGTTATGCAGTTCCCATCTAACCTAGCCTCCTGTACTCCCACAAAGTCTATTCTATATCTAGCTAGTTCTTTTGCTACTAATGTTACCCCTCCTGTTCTATATAGACTTGTAACATTCGAAGTACCAAATCTCAAAACCTTATTCCTTTGCTGTGGTCGTACCAGAAAATCAGTCCCATTCCGAGGCTTATTTGAAGGATTTGTAACAAGCTGTTTTTTACGGTGATGGGTTGTTAGCCCTTCGTCCAACCCCAAGCTGGAGGACCACCCCTCATCGGCTGTCCACGACTGCTTATTCAATATATTCCCAGCTACCCTCCATATCTGGAGGCCGTATCCTCGATCCGCAACCTGAGGACGCGCCATGCCGTGGTGATAGGGACCCACAATACATGGATTGAGGTCATTATTTGTACAATTAAAAGAGAAACCGTTTTCAAGTTGGACGTATGAAAGAAAATGTGCTTACAAAGATAGGAGCTCGACTCCACATTTAAATATTAAAATAGCGGACGGAGGAAGACAAAATGTAAATTTTCAAATTTCATGGTATAGCTAACAGGGCTGAGAAAAGTAAGTTATATTGTTCTACCTGTATTCTCTTTGGGAGTGAAAATGAGTCGTCATCGTCTTCTGGGGTCTGTGTCACAAAAAAAATTAATTAAACTGAATACTAAATTGTATTACAAAATTACACTTACATGGTAGTCATCAGCGCGGCGTAGCGCTCCGTCTCGTGCTCCGAGGTTGCGCTGGGTCGTGAGTTCCAAGTTCGGTTGGGCTGATTACCTGGAAGGATGTCTTCAGACGTTTCCCCAGACTGTAAGGCAAATGTCATATAAGAGAGTATGCTATACCATGCATTCTCTTAACCCGTTCAGAAACGTCCTCCCGCCAAAATTAAAACAGACTTTAGTGCAAACCCTCGTATTACCACTGTTTGACTATTGCGACATAATACTTAACAGATTTGACAACTGAACTTTCGAACAAGCTACAGCGTGTGCACAATATGTGTGTCAGATTCATCAGCAATGCTCGCAAATTTGACCATATCACACCATCGTTCAAATATTTATCCTGGCTGCGACTCAATAACCGTAGAACACTTCATTCGCTTTCTCTTTTGTTTCGAGTTCTCCACACTTCTACTCCAAATTATCTTCGTTCCCGGTTTAACTACTTATCCTCCAATCACAATCTAAACACCAGGTCACAAGAGAGCCAAATCCTAGCAATTCCTCCCCATAGAACATCCCACTATTCATCCTCTTTCACTGTCTCCGTCCCTCGTGAATGGAATTCTCTACCTCAGAAGATTAGGGGCTGCCAGACAATAACTACTTTCAAGACAAAGCTAAACAATTTCTTACTGACGCAGACAAATTGAAGTTGTAATTATAATCATAATCGAGTTTAATGATTTAATTATATTTAGGTATGATTGTTATTATTAATGTTATTATTAGTACATAATTATTTCATTGGAGTGTTGGGAAGGTAAAGGAATTGTTATGTATTGTATTGTATTGTATTGTATTAATAATGTTTTGCTCCTTAGCAATATAGTAATTTTGTATTTTTGTATCGCACTGGTTGAGTGGAAGAGAAGGCCGAATGGCCCTAACTCTGCCAGTTAAAATAAACCATTATTATTATTATTATTATTATTATTATTATTATTATTATTATATAGTCTCATTGATAATCCTCCGACTAATTTCACTATCACCAATTCTACTAACGCTAAATATCCTAGTAGTTGAGACAGAGTCGTTAAATAACCGATTTGAAAAATTTAAATGTTTGACCCTTTAATGGAGGAGGTACACCTTCCAAATTACTGACCTTTGTGATGTTTTGGTGCAGATTGTGCCCCACGCCGGGCGCCATGGCGGACACATGTGGCCTGGGATCTTGCTTCCGACCAGGATGGCTGCGCAAGTACGCGACTCCCCGCTACTTTCTCATCGTGTATGGGCTGCTGGGCACCATCCAGGCGATGGCGTACATCTACTTCGTGGCCACACTCACCACCCTGGAGAAGAGGTTCAAGATTCCCAGTAAGACGACAGGTATGTACTACGAGTTCGCCATCCTCATACCAAATAGGATTGCCACTATCATCATCACCATCATTATTATTATTATTATTATTATTATTATTATTATTATTATTTATTTTTTTTATTCAATGCAGTGGCACTTGACTAGAGTCATTGGCCGTACAATGGCGATAAAAACTAAAAGGAAAGAAAACGAAATAAAGTGAACAATGTGCAAGTGAAACTATGAAGGAGTAGATGTCAGCACTGCTGCATTCTTTCTCTGGCCTCCCAGTACCTATCCACAAAGCTGACAGATGAAAGTGCTGGACAAGTCTTGATATGGTTTGAGTCCATGATTTCGGAACATCCACAGAGCATGCAGTGGGGGCTGGATAATACACCCAGGCGGTGGAGGTGATTAGCCAGACAGTCATGACCTACTGCGGTGCGGAACGTAACAACAGCTTCTCTTCTGGGGCATTCGGGGAGAATGGAGTTTAGTGCGTCCTTCCAGTGTTTATCTTTAATTTGGTCCTCCAAACTCTTATGGAAGCATTGTCTCACTCGACTGCTTATATTTGTAGATGCTCTATGGAATGGCAGCATGTTAGAATATGAAAGGGGGATAGTTGTTCCTTTCTTTGCTAGAAAGTCTGCTGGTTCATTCCCGGCAATACCGCAGTGAGAAGGTATCCATTGCAGATGTACAATTTCATTTAGTTTCTTGATGTCTTCTCTCCATTGTTGAATGTCATCATTAGCTGGTTGTAGTAAGTAGTTTCCAATTGCAGATATCGCTGCTTTTGAGTCACTGAGGAGGACAATGTTTTGATAATGGGAAGGACCTGCACAACAGTTGTTTCACAGCAGTACATATGGCTCTTACTTCTCCATTAAAAGGTGTATGGTTGTTGCCTAGAGTTAGATAGGTAAAGAACAGTTGGCAATGAATTCCGGCTCCGGTGGGCCCGTGTTTTTCTGTTATTATTATTATTATTATTATTATTATTATTATTATTATTATTATTATTATTGTTATTATTATTATTATTATTATTATTATTATTATTATTATTATTATTATTATTATTAGACATCAATTAGATGAGATTAAAAATATGGATCAGATCCTTTACGTTTTTAAATTGATGCAGTAATAATAGGCATAATATTCATAGTGGAAAGTGTTCAGCGACAGTAACGTCACAGAGTAAATCCTTAAGATAAAACGAACAGAGTTTTCCTTTGTCATTATTTATTTTTATTTAGTGGGAAATCGACTTTGCTTCTAGAAAAAATTGCAAGAATGCAGTAACTACACAACTTTTCCGCAGAAAGGAAGGGAAAAATGTAAGCAAGCACTGCCTGCTGCACGCTCTGCTCTGCTAAACGCTCTATGACCTCTCCCCTGCGGTATTCAGGACTTAAGGTGAAGCACGCGTCAACATTTCGGTAACAGCGTTGAAGTAATTGTATTAAAATAGTCTTAAACCGTAAACGTGACAGAAACATTATAAAAATATTTATTAGAACTGGTAACTGTTTATAAAATATGTAGGTATATTTTTAAATGTATTTAAAAGATGAGACCTAAAAACGATCATGTAAAATAATTTCTGTAAATCATAAAAAAGAGCGTATTTTAGTGTACATAGTGTAAAAGGGCTATCAGAATGATATTAACTACTTTAAAATGCCGATTGTAAAAAAACTGCTTTTCGTCTCTAGAATATAATCTTACTTCATATATTACTTTTGTAGAATATGATTTTCATTTTTAATATATAAATTTTCCTTCGTTATATTAATTATTCTTTTAGTCCAAATTATCCATTTAACACTAAATAATTTTAGTTATTTAATTCTTAGAATTACACATATCTGAACACATCTACATTTTGCTCTTACTATTATTACGTTCGTTATTATTATTATTATTATTATTATTATTATTATTATTATTATTATTATTATTATTATTATTATTATGTCATTATTATTATACCTATTATTATTATGCCTATTACTATTATTATCATTATTATTATTATTATTATTATTATTATTATTATTATTATTATTATTATTATTATATCATTGTTTTCTGTTTGCATTTATTTATAATAAAGCCTATGTGTTTTTATACTGGCTGCGTGGAATAGAAGGCCTAAGACTTTAACTGTACCATTAAAAATAAATCAGTTAAATAAATGAATAAATAATTTCTGCAGTGCCTGGGAAAAGTGACACAAGTCAGTTTCCACAAACCTTTTTTGATAATTTATTGACAACTTACGGAACATCTGCTCGCTTGGAAAAAAAATACATAAGTATTCCTCCCATTGCAATAATTCATACAGAAAAAATCAAATCGACATAAACCAGTGTAAGTTGTCAATAAATTATCAAAAATGGTTTGTGGAAACTGACTTATGTCACTTTTCCCTAGTACTGCAGATTTAAACTGTAGGAAAGGTCATCGTAGTATTATACTTTATGACTAGAATGCATTGCGAACAGTCTGGGAGTCTAGCTTTGAATCATGAATATTATGTCAACTACATCATAAACAAGACCCAAATGTTCCTTAATACAGTAGTACCACAGTCACGAAGCTTGAGTTGTGAGGGACTAGGAACAATAGACTGTGCCGGTACTGTTTCGCATTGTCTGTAATGAGGCGATATTAGCGATTCTAGTGATTAGCAACTATCTATGGATGCATATTTACTACGTATTGAGCTTCGTGACTGTATATATTAGACTGTGGTAGTACCTGTGTCGCGCGCGAAATATGACGCCACGTCAATGTAGTCTATGAACAACAAACCTTATCTCCGTACGCCCTGGGACAGAATACGGTTCTTAGTTCTTAGGTCTGCAGAGTAGACCTCCCTATGAAATTGTCTAAATATGAATGAAATATGACTTTTTATAAATACAAAATTGGACGAGAATACGAAAATCATAAAAGTGCCCTTGCGCTGCCCGGACTCGAAAAATAGCAGTACCCTGGCGTCGCCAGAGCCCGTCAGCCCTGAAATACACCCCTGCTACCGTACCTTTTACAGTTCGAAGTTGTTGACCGTGCTTCTGAACGCCTTCTCTAGTGTGTCACTAATTCAATATAGCCTACGGTTTTTCGTCATCGCAATGATTTATCGCAATTTGTACAGAGGCTTCTGTGACATAAGGGCGTTACGTCACAGTACAAACTTCGTCACAAGAATAGTAATCTTTCGTTCAGATATACCTCAGAATACCGCGTAAGTACTTGCAGTATAAACCAAGATTGCTTCACTTAAGGGGAGGCAGAGGTGAATATTTCAAAATCCACAAAATTTGTTTGAAATTGATCATGGATACTAAGTATACTTCTTTTTTTTTTCATGGAGTGCAGTTTCATAGAAAGGACTTTGCCGACAGACCTTCTACTGCCCCCTACTAATTGGTTGTCATAAATAAATGTCTTCCTTACTGTGACGGAAATCTTGTCTTCTCTTGTTAGTAACCAATCTCAACCCTCGTTCAGAAGAATAATTGACAGGTGCCCGTCAAATCCACATGGAGGCAGAGTTGCCGCATCTTTTTCGAATTCCAAGAATCCAGTCAGTTTCACTGCATAATTTCGAAGGTCACCAGGATTGTGGCAACTGTGCTATGTTGGGACGAGGGGACAAGATGGAATTGTCAGAGTTGTTTGTGTAGGAAGTCATAAATCTGTAAGTGGGTGTTCAAAGGAGCCACCGAACTGCACTCCTTGAAATAAAATAAGGTTATGTTATTAGTAATGGCCATACCAAGTTTCAACTTTCTAAGTACAATAGTTCTGTAAATATTAATAATTTTATAAAACTTTATATTGTTTGATATAAAATGCTCCATGCACCATATTGTAAGAAATTTTCAATATTTCTTTTTATTTATATGTTCAGAGAAGGTATATAAATAATGATAAGTATTAGTTTATTATGGGAATAATATAATAATACAGTTATCTTGGTTTTAATTTCATACTTTTAAAGGGCACAAAATAAAAAAAACTAACATCGGAATATGAAAATGTCCACACCTGTGGAGTAACGGTCAGCGCGTCTGGCCGCGAAACCAGGTGGCCCGGGTTCGATTCCCGGTCGGGGCAAGTTACCTGGTTGAGGTTTTTTCCGGGGTTTTCCCTCAACCCAAGATGAGCAAATGCTGGGTAACTTTCGGTGCTGGACCCTGGACTCATTTCACCGGCATTATCACCTTCATCTCATTCAGACGCTAAATAACCTAAGCTGTTGATAAAGCATCGTAAAATAACCTACTAAAATAAAAAATAAAAAAATATGAAAATAAAGATAATAAAAATGGAAAAAAAAAAAACAAATTTTCATTTTTTCTTCAGTTTTGTTCGAAAATTTCACCTCTGCCTCCCCTTAAAATTAATTTAAAAAACATGTTTTATTGAAGTTACAAGGATAAATATAGAAATACGTACATAAAAACGATGTTCAATGAACCAAAAAATAAACAATAAATAATGCATTAACAACATAAGTACTTACGCGGTATTCTGAAGTCGTTTCCAGGAGGTATTAATACATTTTGTAGTCTAATTCTGCTGTAGAGTCCTTTGAACAAATTACCTTGTAGGAAGTTTTATCGCTGCTTCTCTAGAGATCCTCGAGACGTTGAGAGACTTTGCTGAATAAACATGTAATGTAGATTGCCGATGTGCTACTCGCCGTCTCATTGGTTGTAAGCATTCTGCTTCCTCTATTCTTCCCCAATCAAGAGCACGATCCGACACTCACTAGACTATGCTTTTTTACCACGTGAAGTAACCAGCTCAGGTTTATAATCGTCACATAGATCAGAAGACCACGCAATACTATTTCCTTGCACCCGATGTTTCGTGAACAAGTATTCTTTGTAAATAACTTTTTCTTAATCAGATTTAGTCTTCCGTAATTCGTACAATTCAGGCAAAAATATGTCTTGTGATGCTGGTAAATACAAACCATGGAAATGTTTTGCTATAATAGACAACTAAAAACCATGGAAACGATACGAAAATGTACTAAATAATATAAAATCCAGTGACAAGTATGTACGTACGAAATATAAAGTACAATCTCTGATGAAACGAATGATCTTGACCCCTTATAAAATATGTAGGCCTATATACAGGAACATCATTTTATTTTTACTTCAATTTTTATTGTACCTGAGTTTTTTAATGTACTTCACTCCCACCCCTTCTACTAATGAAGTTCAACCGTCCTCCACACAGATCCAAGACCGCATAAATAGTCATAGTAACCTTACGGTTATAGTAAACAGTACGTTCCAAATATATGTTCGCGTTTTCCAGCAACGAAAGAGCTTTCAATATTGAATCATTTTTGCACAAATGCTGCCGTCCATTTGCCTACGTCGCATCCCGGTTCCCCCTACCTGCTTCTATTCGCTTCTCTATAAAGGCCAGCGGCTGGGCTGTCTTAGCTCTTTTCTGAGAACATTAATTTCTGTTAGGAATTGGACGTCTACGTAATATTATACCCATACAACTGTTTAAAATAACTTAAATAAAAGGGCCTCGTTAAGTAATTAACTATCACGTGATTTCCTCCCTTTCTACGACATAACCACTTGGACGGACAGTAGATAGCATGTCTGAGTAATTTTATCTTTTCGGATCGGGCAGAAGTGAAGATTGAATTTACAGTACGTAAGGTACTCTTTTATAGAGTAGGTACAGAATTATTTCAACATGAGTTACTAGTACGAAGGACGAAACTCGTAATTGGAATTACGTATAATATGCACATAGAACTGAAGCCTGTATCGAAATGAACGGCGACCATTTTCAAAAATGTGTTTAAATATCTACATTATGATTATTTTTCAATTTAACTTCATTCTCTATGGTGTACGCTAATGTGTTGTAGACAGTATAATATACATTGCATAATGAATACGTCCGCATGAACAGCTCAGTTCGTGAGTAAAAACACTCATTGTTAATACTGTACTGTATTTTCATTAAATAAAAACGTAATGAAAATTATCAAACCCAAAAGCGTGATATTTCCTAGTTTACGTAAATGGATGAACCACTTTTTTTCCCTCCTATACCTAGTAAAGTGATTTGTTTGTATTTTACGCCAGTATCATCGAACTCCAGTCGTGGAAGGGGGTAGAAAACGGTGTTTCCGATTCTCAAACGTTGATCCAAAGGTATAGCCAAGTTAATATTAGAAATGTTAGTAAAAATAAAATGATGTCCCTGTATAAAAAACATTCTTAGTAGTATTTCTGTGGCTATTGTTATTGGTTATTAAGTTATTATAAACTAATCCTAAAGTACGAACACTAATAAATTGTAGAAACACTTCGAATTATGTGCATTTAAATATGTTTATTCATTCCACCTATTATCGCAAAATGTTAATTTGTTTGTTCGGTTATTTAATGATCCTGTATCAATTACAAGATTACCTACTATCGATGGAATTTGCGGTAGAGAAATGGTAATTGGTGGCATAAGTCCGAGGATTCGCAATGGAACTACCTGATATTCGTCTTACGCTGGGGTAAACCTGAGAAAGAAATCCAACCAGGGAATCAGTCCAAGCGGGAATCGAACCCTTGTCCGACCGATTACAACCTCGGAACGTGAGTCCAGCTCTCTACCACCTATGGCTAAAAGATTTTCTTAATTTATTTTTATGAAAAAACATAACACAAACTTCGTGATTTAAGACGGCGCTTATTCCGTCGGATCCCGGCCAACTAGTCACTCATATCGAGTGCACCTCAGCACATGTGTGGACTTCGGTCCTGCGTTCATAGACATCTATGACGTAGTGCAGAGGGCGGCCACTAGAGGGAACCCAAGAGTTGGAGCTTAATCTGAGACGATTCTAACCGGCGTCGGAGTTGTATCCGGTGTGGCTTAGTGGATAAAGCATCAGCACGTAGAGCTGAAAACCCGGGTTCAAATCCCGGCGCCGGAGAGAATTTTTCTCCGTTCCATTACTCTTTCATCACAAACTAGTTCATTTGGCGTAGTGAAATGGAATGAACATATTACACATAGGCCTATCAACCCCGCTTTTCTCACATCAAGTAAAAAGGTAGCTTCTGAAAGCGGACACATCTGATGCAGATGAGAGTTGGCTAGTTAGCCAGCAGGCCAGTGTTGCCAGATGCGAGAAAAAAATAATTCAAAATTGAATGAGAAGTATGATTATAAAAAAGTCACTACTTTAATAGTACATTATGCAACGAGCCTATAATGATAGTAATTAAGAAGCGAGTATGGATGTTTATGAAACGAGCGCAAGCGAGTTTCATAATTTTCATACGAGCTTCTTTTTTTTTAAATGGGTTATTTTACGACGCTGTATTAACATCTAGGTTATTTAGCGTCTGAATGATATGAAGGTGATAATGCCGGTGAAATGAGTCCGGGGTCCAGCACCGAAAGTTACCCAGTATTTGCTCGTATTGGGTTGAGGGAAAACCCCGGAAAAAACCTCAACCAGGTAACTTGCCCCGACCGGGATTCGAACCCGGACCACCTGGTTTCGCAGCCAGACGCGCTGACCGTTACTCCACGGGTGTGGACACGAGCTTCTTAATTACCATTATAGGCGAGTTTCATACGACTTTTTATGCTCGACCATATTTCTAACTTGAAATTATTCATTTTATTTGTATCTAACTGACCTTGAGCAATACCTCGTAAATTGTGAGATGTGCGCAGACGCGAAAGTATTGATTTTTTCCGAGGAACAGATGTCCACCTTGACCCTGATAGCCTATAAGAACCTACAGAGTAAACTAAATATTAGCTTTGATATAACATTGAAATTAAATTAGACATTGAAAAACGAGATGACAAATTGAATTTATTTGAATATTATTTACAATTAACACTAATTATTATAGTAACAGAACATAACCTTCTGCGACAGTGTTGGATTTCCAGCCTCCGTGACTTTTCTCTAATTGTCTGTCGATTGCATATCCGAGAATAATCGATATAACGGTACAAAGCTGACTTGTCATTGGCTGAAGACCTGTACTTTAATGATTAGGTGTACTTTAATTACATGCATTAAAGGACTGCTACCAGGTGTATAATTACTACATTTCGGCATGGTCGAGCATAAAATGATTTATGAAATAGATATATGTGTTTAAAGCTGCATACCCAATCCAGTAGTCCCAATTTTGAATTGTGCGGACTGAAATTTCTTATTTTAGAGTTAACAACTCAATTTATGATTCTAGTTGTTCATTAAACTGTAAATAGAGGGTAAGTCTATTGAAGACACAGGCGCAAAAAGTTGACAGCTCTGTTTTTCAAAACGAAAAGAGATAAATTGAGAGAGAATGTAAAAATCAGAGAAAACCCTTGTATCCGACATTTTTTTCACTTCATTATGCTTTCCGGCGCTAAAATCCTTACAGCTTATGTTTAAATGAACAGTAATTCTCAGAACAAAGCCCAGAGAATGACTCCTATCCCGTATTCCACATAAATTATAATGTAGGCATCGTGTTGAAAGATTTTAAAACATGATTCCTACATATGAACATTTTGCTAAAATATTTAACATTTAGAAGAAAAAATGTAAAAGAATGAGCAGTTCAATACTAACTTTTTCATTAGAAATTTGCAAAATTGATTATGAATGTGTGCTAGCATTCTGGTAGAGATGCTAAAAGGAGAAGTTAGGTCCAGGTCAAGATTGAAGATTTCAGGAGAAGGAAGAAGGAGTAAACTGAAGAACAAATTAATGGGAAAGTTTTTAATGTGTTCTTTTATTGATTGAACCTGAAATGTAGTTGTAACTGATTGTTTCTTACGTACTAAGGGCCGATTGTATAAACCATTTAATCTTAGATCAGAGGTTAAACTGATCCTCGTAGCTGAACTTGGAATTTTGTGTTGTATAAAGTCTAATCTGAGATTAATTTGTCTCAAACTAAAGTCAACTTTGAAGAAATTTCTCCGATTAAGTTCGATGATCCAAGTTCAGTTATTTCTTTTCTGTTTGAAATATACGAGTGACAGATTGTGAAAATAAAATATCCATTATTATTATTATTATTATTATTATTATTATTATTATTATTAATAGATATGGTAGGTACATTTATATATTTTTTTTTTCAATTTTTTTGCCTTAATACACAAACAATCTTATATTTTATAAGGCTCTATCGTGTTCAGCAGTATCAAATAACTTAACCTATAATTATATTATGTTTATAACGATCATTAATTATTAATGTAAATTTTCAATTAACTGTATTACTAAACGAAAATTGTCGTTTTATAAAGCTTTATTATGTTTAGCAGTATCAAACACCATAACATGATAACAATTTGGAGAACAGTCAAACTTCTTCTTATTGTCCGCCATTATTTACATTGCACAAAACAAACCAGTGTCTCCAACAGAGTGTACAGAAAGTCGCCAAAAAATAGTTGTAAAGTCGCTAGATTTCTCATTATCAACAAAGAAAGATTAAATTTTGTCACTATGGGGTGCTAAAAAGGTCGCTAAATCCCTATTTAAGCAATATAAAAGTTAAAATAAATTGTTGTTGAAAAAGAGTTAAAGTCGCTAGATTGGCAACACTGAACAAACCTGTGCAACATGGTCCGCGCATCACATATTTCACCTGTTTATGCGATATTGCCAAATCCTTTTCACGTGAACTTAGATTGCATTTGAACCAAGGTAATTTGATCGCAGAAAAGTTTTATACAATAGAAGAAGTGTCTGAACTCGGTTCACTTTCCGATCTTCGATCAAAGTTGATCTTTAGTCAGGGAGTTTTATACAATTGAGCCTAAGTGTATTAACAGCTGATCGTAAAAATGTGTTTTGAAAAAATTGCAATTTATTTAGATGGCAATGTGTTGCACCACCCCAAATTGGGTATCCATATGAGATCATAGGCCTGGTCCTGAGCAGCAGAATACCGACTATTCTTGAAAAACTGGAAGAGCTTCTGACAAATCAGAAGATGTGGCAACACTGCAGCTGACAAGCAATGAGTATTTTGCCGACACAGTCTTCGTGATACGGACTGCATGAAACCTGTGCCCAGCTGCGCATTTGACGCGGATCATTAACCTTCTAATCAAATCTCACGGACAGATTGATAGCTCTAGAATGGCGAGCACTTAAAACGAACATAAACACGTTGTGTTATCTATTAAAGCCACAGGCCAGTCGATTGTAAGAAAGCTTTTGGTCCCTACCATCTGCTATTTTCAGGACGGCACTTTCCTTCAATTAAAAAAAAAAATATATGAGAGATAAAAGAATGGAGTAACATGGAAATACTGAGTGTATCTTCAAAATGCTTCAACCCTTTTACTGTAGTTTTCGCTTACACTGAAAAAACTTTTCCTGATATATTACAAGTATAGCCTACTTATACAGGGACATCATTTTATTCTTACTAACATTTTTAATACTAACCTGGCTATACCTTTGGATTAAAGGTTCAGAACCGTAAACACAGTTTGCTACCCCTTTCACGACTGGAGTTCGATGATACTGGCGTAATATACAAACAAATCACTTTACTAGGTGTAGGAGGGAAGGAAAGTAGTTCATCCATTTACGTAAACTAGAAAATATCGCGATTTTGAGTTTGATCATTTTCATTAGGTTTTTGTTTAATCAAAATAGATTACTATATTAATAATAAGTGTTTTACTCACGAATTGAGCTACAAATTCGGACTTATTTTTTTAGTAGGTTCTTTTACGACGCTTTATCAACATCTCAGGTTATTTAGCGTCTGAATGAGATTAAGATGATAATGCCGGTGAAATGAATCCGGGATCCAGCACCGAAAGTTACCCAGCATTTGCTCATATTGGGTTGAGGGAAACCCCCGGAAAAAACCTCAATCAGGTAACTTGCCCCGATCGGGAATCGAACCCGGGCCACCTGGTTTCGCGGCCAGACTCGGACGTATTCATTATGCAGTGCATATTATTATACTGTCTATAGCAAATTAGCGTACAATATCGATAATGAAGTTAAGTTGAAAAATAATCATAATATGGATATTTAAACACATTTTTGAAAATGGAGGCCGTTCATTTCGATACAGGCTTCAGTTCTTTTGTGCATATTATCGCACTATAGACTATTGTACGTAATTCCAATTACCAGTTTCGGCCTTCGTACTAGTAATTCATGTTGAAATAATTCTGTACCTACTCTATAAAAGAGTACCTTACGTACTGTAAATTCAGTCTTCACTTCTGCCCGATCCGAAAAGATAAAATTACTCAGACATACTATCTACTGTCCGTCCACGTGGTTATATATCAGGGTCGTAGAAAGGGGCGAAATCACATGACAGTTAATTACTTAACGAGGCCGTTTTATTTAAGTTATTTTAAACAGCTGTATAATATTACGTAAACGTCCAATTCCTAACAGAAATTAATGTTTCCATAAAAGAGCTAAGAGAGCCTAGCCACTAGCCTCTACAGAGAAGCGAGCAGAAGCGGGTGGGGGAAACCGGGATGCGACGTAAGCAAACGGATGACAGTACCTGTGCGAAAATATGATTCAATATTGAAAGCTCTTTCGTCACTGGAAAATGCGAATATATTTCTGGAACGTACTATATTCACTAACTCAGTACTGCTTACTGTGACCGCATACGTGGCCTTGGTTCTGTGTGGAGAACGGTTGGAAGTTTACTAGTAGAAGGGGTTGGAGTGAAGTACATTAAAAAACTCAGGTACAATTAAAATTGAGGTAAAAATAGAACGATGTCCCTGTATTTTAGCAATGACATTCTATACACGTTACCAATTATGTTGTCACGACAAAGCCTATTCCATGCGTTCTATCGACCTTAACGCGATGCCAAGGTGACGCGCCGTAGCTTGAAAACGACATATACTCGTAAATAGAAAAACAAAATCATCATAATCGTCATCTTCATTACTACCACGATCATAGATTAATTATTTAGTTTTGTTCCGATGTCATGATGTAAGTGTATTTTGAATCTGTTCCAACCATCTTTTCCTTGGCCTTCTTGGATAACTGTTTCCACAGACTTAAAATCAACTATCAGTTTATTACGTTCTTCAGTCTGTCCCGCCTTCATTCATTCCTGTATGTTATTTTGTCTATCAGTTTAAACATTTTAATTTCTTCCTAGTAGGCTATCTTTGCCCTTATTTCTTTTTCGTGATATGTACCGCACAAGTCCACATCTGTGGAGTAACGGTCAGCGCGTCTGGCCGTGAAACCAGGTGGCCCGGGTTCGAATCCCGGTCGGGGCAAGGTACCTGGTTGAGGTTTTTTCCGGGGTTTTCCCTCAACCCAATACGAGCAAATGCTGGGTAACTTTCGGTGCTGGACCCCGGACTCATTTCACTGGCATTATCACCTTCATATCATTCAGACGCTAAATAACCTCAGAAGTTGATACAGCGTCGTAAAATAACCAAAAAAAAATGTACCGCACAATACGCTCAACAACAAGGATGGGGTTGTTCGTCCAACATGACGGAGTCCCTACACATTTTAGCCGTCAGGTGACACATTATCTAAATCTCATATTCCTCGAACGATGGATCGGTCGCTGTGGTTACATGCATTGATCATCAATAGGCTTCGAGACTTCGGACCCGATAGAGCAGTTCAGTGGGAAATCCGCATAACGGCGTGCTGAGTATAGTGGTAAAGCGTACAGTGGGTGGGGGTACTGTAGAATGAATGCCATCAAATACGCAAAGGAAAACGCTATTGATTTGAAGGTTCTGACGAATAATTTGGTTTTCATACAAATACTATTTTCAAACTGTGTCTGAAACTATTACACGGTTAGAAAAGTCAGAGCAAGAGATGCCAGAAGCCCTAAAATTAGTTGAGGAAATGACACAGAGAATTAATGAGACACCAAGTACATCAGTTACTGAACGTGTAAAACAGAAGTGGAAATCAATTTTATGTAAAGATAACGGATATGGATCACTGTGTAATATAAACAGCAAATTAGTGGACATAGAGTCACCCGAGAATGAAGGACTGTCTCTTAGAGACTGCAATGATGTTAGGTTTTTTCGTCATGCGACGTAGAGCGCAGCTTTTCACAGTACCGTACAAATTGTGTTTGGCAGATAACCGAAAAAGATTTACGTTTGAGACACTGAAAACGTATCTTGTAGTACATTGCAATTCGGTACTGCAACTGCACTTCCTAAAGACGACCAATAGAATAAATGAAGAAATTAAAATTGCTACATGTTTATTTCCACCATTAACACTGTGTGTAATTAAACACAAATGCTTATAAAAGACAGGAGAATAAAAGCTTTTCAAATTCTTTTGACATTGTCATTGTGTAATGTATATTTACTTTCAGAATGTACATATGTGTGCGTTTCCCCATACTACCGTACTCTACTCTAAATAGCAACGTTGTTATCTCAATACATCTCCATCTTTCACTACCTGCAGCGAGTCAACAACCTATAGTACATGCACAGTAAACTTATTTTATCGGGTCCCAAGTCTCGAAGCCTGGTCATCAAGGTCCCCAGACCTTACTTTTGTCGATTTTTGTCTGTGGGGGTGTATTAAAGGCGAAATGTACAAAAAAAAAAAAAAAAAAGAGAGAGACAAGATGACCTCAGAAGGGCAACACTTACTGTCGTGAACAGAACGGAAAAGTGCACTGAACTGTTGAAATGTATTGATGCCATGTAAATAAGTAACAAATGTAATCATTGAGTCATTTGTCTTTCCTTTTTGCTATTTGTAACGCATAACATTCAAACAGCTGTATCTCCACACTCAATGAGAATTGGACACATGTTTATATGAACTGTTTTATCCAGAATAGTCCATATACCACTATTTACTATCCCTCCTGAATCATCCTGTATGATATGTGACTCATGTCAGTCCCTTAAGATGTAACTAGTGAGGAGTTTCCAAACATTGTGTTGCAGGCATTGTGATGAGTGGGAACGAGATCAGCCAGATCCTGCTATCGCTGACGCTGTCGTACTATGGAGGGCAAGGGAACAGGCCACTGTGGATCGCTTGGGGCGTCGCCTTCTCCGGACTATCCTGCTACATACTGGCCCTGCCCCACTTGGTGTACGGGCCCGGCAAGGACGCCCTGGCCCTCACCAGGGAGTACCTCGACATGACCGCCTACAACATGACGCCTGCTAGTAGAGGTCCGTGTTCAAATGCATTTATTACTATTACACATAATATGAATATAAGCTTTGTAAAAGGTATGGCAGAAACAATGATATGATGTAAACTTGATAACACACTTATAATTTACATGTAGCCAGCTCGTAACCTTCGAAAGTCGTACTGTAGCCAATACCTTACTATTTATTATACCGGACAGCTGTATACTAGCAGCATTGGCTGAGTGCGAAAAATCGCGGACCTGACATCAAGCGCAGAGGGATGGAATTACATTCACATATACAAATTTAATATTAGCATAGCGAGATTCGGACTATTGTTTAAAACGTGAGTTACTAATGCGGAATTATATATGAAACATTTAAGAAATGTTCAATAATATTTATTGTAAAATTATCATCTTATATCAAAGCTGCATATTATGAGAAATATTGCATACTTCATATTACTTTCCGTAATTAATTGTTAGGCCTACATATTTTTT
This sequence comes from Periplaneta americana, assembly GCF_040183065.1. NCBI lineage: Eukaryota > Metazoa > Arthropoda > Insecta > Blattodea > Blattidae > Periplaneta > Periplaneta americana. Next base: position 190,230,365 of record NC_091118.1, read on the forward strand.
CTTTGGTTTACCGAGACAAAATCAATCTGATATTAGGAATGAATTTACAGTAATGTTTTATATACGCATTGCTGACAACTGCAAAGATAAAATTGATAGTAATGTGATGCTTGTAATAATTAGTAAAGGCATGTGAACAACAATAAAACTTAATTTGATAAAACCTTAAAATCCAATACATTTTAACTTCTATTCATTTATTAGGTCTACATAAAAAAAACTAATTTGTATTTTTCTATCAACACAAAGACGAAGGAATTAGGCCTACTAAAGAATGTTGTTGACTTAAGTTTTATGAACTGTCGGAAATCCAAAGTACGATTTGGAACAATTTGTAATGCTGTAATTGTCACAATTATAAACAGCACATATACACCCTGACATTTTAACACTAGTACTAATTCATAAAACTATTAACAAATTAACTAGCCCAGCAACAATATACATTGCAGTTGATTACAGCTTGTTTCGCGAGTATCTCCATCCCGGCAGGTAGGTAGCAGCACCATCGTCGTTCGCACGTAAAACTGCTAGCTGTCCGGTATTATTATTGTAAGGTATTTGCTGTAGGTACTGTGAAAATAACTTAATGACAAAAAAAAAATAGCCTTCATTACAAAAACAAATACAGCCTTCAAAATTAGCTTAAACCTGCATTTGAATACTCTAAATGTCAGACTGTATTTCTATCGGAATACAAATTTAAGATAAATTTTCCCCTGCCATTATGCCTCTATTTCGACTGAATTCGCTGACTAATCATGAGCCTTCATTTTCCTTTTAACTTTTATGGTTTTCATTTAAGACCTTTGCTATACTAGTTATTTCACATTTCCATTGTTTCTTTTTTATTTCGATTTCTTCCTCATCCGCTTTCATTTCCTGGAGTATTTTAACGTTTATTAGCTCATTATCAGTTGCAAGCTATTGGCTTAGCACGCTAGCCCACATAGTTTCTATTTTATTTCCCGTTTTATCCTTTATTGGTACCTTAAGTTCTACAGAGCGGAATATGTCCGCGAAAAGAGAATTTCGTGGTATAGAAATACCAGGACCGATGAAATTTACTTGGGCAGGGCATATTGCGCCACACGGTCAGATAAAATGCAGCATATAAAAAAGGGTCCCTGTTTTGTGGGCATAGTTGCGCCCCATTCCCATCAGGTAGAGAAAAAGGCATGGCATAGTTGCGCCCCGTTCCCTTCAGGTAGAGAAAAAGGCATGGCATAGTTGCGCCCCGTTCCCTTCAGGTAGAGAAAAGGTCATGGCATAGTTGCGCCCCGATGAAACAGGTAGAGAAAAAGACACTACGGAAACTCGAGCCTCGTAATCAACCAACCTTATTGATTTCTTATTCGATTTATATTCATTATCGATACCGTTAAATGAACGCCATGAAGTTGGCAGTATTTTATTAACTGCTTTTCTACTGTTTAAGCAGTGATTATCGATAGCCTACCATTAAAATGAACACCATGAAGTTGACAGTACATTATTAACTGTTTTTCTACTGTTTATGCAATGATTATCAATAGCCTACCGTTAAAATGAACACCATGAAGTTGGCAGTACTTTATTAACTGACATATTCAAATGAGTGAGCCGTTGGAATATGGGGCCTTAGCAGTCTTGACATTTTATTAGTGATTTTCACACCGTCTGTGGCGTATAGTGAGGTTAATTTAAAATGAATGTTAAGTTTAGTGAAAAGGGTGAAGAGTTAATAAGTGATAATGGTTCTAAGTTTCAATTTTCGAAACCCTGTACCGTAGGGTTAAGATATCGATGTAGAAACAAAAAATGCAGTTCATTTATTGTGTGTGATCAATAAAAAAGTGTTATTTTAAATAGTAAAATTGATCATACGCTAGGCCTACCTGATTTCAATGCAGCTATCACTGTAAACATTTTTAAGTAATTTATTTATTTATTTTATGACAATCACTTTCGTGTGTACTATGCTCATCGGGGCGCAACTATGTCACGTCCATCCTGCTACCTGATTTCTTCGGGGCGCAACTATCCCATGTCCCATCTGCTACCTGATTTCTTCGGGGCGCAACTATGCCATGTCCCATCTGCTACCTGATTTCTTCGGGGCGCAATTATGCCATGCCTAGGCCTCCCAATTGACCGCGGGGTGCAACTATGCCATACCGATTCACTTGAAGTCCTATCTTCCAAGAACAGGTTTCTTCTACTTGCCGTATAACTACTCACGTGGCTCCCAGACTTACTTTCCTTGTTAAAGAAGTCATGCGAAGTATTTTAATTGTCCGGAAGAATGTAATTACAAAAACTTGCATATTATGTAGCAAAATATTAAATATTAACTAAGCATTACATCGTCGATCAGGAAATTTATGGTTTTGCGTTTCATGTAGTTGGTTTCAGACCACAGCCTATAATAACTACATTTGATAAGATTTCGCAACAAACAAAGAAACATAAACCTATAAATAAAGCAGGAAATGTTTACTGCAGCACAAATACAGTGATAAATCTTCCAGTAAATCTGTCATTCGTAGGTCAAGAACCATTAAATATGTATAAACAGCTCCCTGAGAAAATGCGTAAACACTTATTATAGTGAATAACGTCATTATCATCATCATGATCATCATCATCATCATCATCATTCAAATCATGGATTACAGGTGGTCTGTTGACCTGATAATCTTAAAGTAATTTATGTTCTTTGCGAGTAGAATACTGTTTTAAAATTGCAGAAGATGTCTCAAAAGTGACATACATTTTCAAATTTTCATTATCCGAAGAGGCCACAGAAACCGCAGGATCTGCATAATTGCAACAGACGATCGTGAAAATTGATTAAAATCGTGAGTTATGTTCTGCCATCTGTAAATCAGTGTTTAAACGTTGTGAATTGTGTATCGAGAAACAGGGCCTCCATTTTGAACAAAATCTGTAAAGGAATGTGTAGTCAAATGTAAATTGAATGTAATTAAATGTAAGGAAGTGTTTGGGGAAAGCGACTTTTAACCACCTTGTATTTCAACATTGGGCTATGAGCGGTTATAATTGAATCGCACTTTTTAGAAAGGAACTAAGTCAAAATTTGCCATTTTTATTTCTTCTGATGAAATGATTAATACTTCCAAGACGCAAAGATAAACAAAGGAAGGAACTTAAACAAACCTTTCCCTGTATCTCTGACATCGAGTTGATGTTTATATTACGGCACTGGTACACTGGTATTTATTCATGAAAGTAAGTTCTTTTGCTCTCCTGAAAAATAGAACATTTTGACTTAGTTCCTTTCTAAAAAGTGCGATTCAATTCTACAACACACACTCTTATCACGGTACGAAAAGCGTCTTACAATTCACTTTGTTTGAAAAGATAATTTTTTCTAAACTGTCTCCGAGATCATGTTGCCAATTTATCGCTAGCAGACAACATTTTACACGATGAATCCCAGTGTTTTGTTTCATTCTCTCTGTTTATATGTCAATCAGGTGCTCTATAACCCGCACTCTCACCCATATAACGACTTCCTAATTCGTCAGCTCAAAAACTAGAACCAGTACAATGACGGTATGATTTTTGCAGATGATACCCTGGCGGTGTGCTCCAGCGAGGACTACGAAAAGGAGTGTGGCGGCGAGGAGCTGTCCACCATGCCGCTTGTCCTCATCTTCCTGTCCCAGTTCGTTGTGGGAATAGGCTCCACTCTGTACTACGCTCTGGGACAGCCGTATCTGGATGACAACGTCAAGAAGACCAAGACACCCATGCTGCTAGGTACCGTTATCATCATTAGTACTGCTTGCTTGTACACAGACAAATACTGTTACACTACCGTCACGATCTCGTGTCGCAATGCATTAATAGTCAACAAACATGATTAGCTTTATTATATTTTAATTTGCACTTTCGTCATCCAATAATGGCCGTATTCTAATCTACTTCATAATAATCTTCATCATTATAATCTTGATTAACATCCTCAGGAGTGACGCCTATGATTGGCTAGTTCTATAAAATACTTGCAGACCTTGCAGAGGTTCTTCCCCGTATGCATCATCTCCAGATCTGATGATATTCTATGGCCTTCACCCGATCTGACAGCTCCAGATTTTTCTTATGGAGGTATTTGAAACAGGAGGTATTCTCACGTAGTACTGTGGCGGCTCGTGATAAAATATTGCGTGTGCTTACAATTTTGCGTTCCAAAACCCAAGAGAGCTTGAAATCATTGCTAAAATTAATAGGTTTAATATAAATGTCATTCTAACGTCTCACTATCGGAAAAAGACCACGTATAAATTCAGAATAATAATAATAATAATAATAATAATAATAATAATAATAATAATAATAATAATAATAATAATAATAATAATAATAATAATAATTTTCCCTTACAGTAATCTTTCTTTAAACCAGCAATGACCAAAGCGGGTGTCGTGATTACATAGTCACAGACATTCAAACGGGTACGAGGAGTTTCCTGTACATTGCTGTGTTTTTCATTCACGTACTGAAGGCAAGCAGTGGCGGTATCATCTCGCTCTACAAACTCTGTCTCTAAAAGCAGTAAGAGATGGTTTCGTAAAGAATGAGGAGAACTTTTTGTTGTTCTGTCGGACAAAATGTAATATATTTACTTTGCTCAACGGTTCAATTAGGAGTATATAGAAACATTAATTGCCACGTTTAATAATGTATTATTTATTATTATTATTATTATTATTATTATTATTATTATTATTACTGACCACTAAGTATGTGTTTCTATAATTCTTCTGTACGTTCCTTAATATTGATATTTTTAGATCCTTTCCCTAGAAGGATAAAATTATTAGGTTTTATCTCAATTTTAATCTTCTTAATCTTTAGATGAGAGTAACTATTTATTAGTTATTAATTTAATAATAATAATATTGTAGAAAAACTGATTCAATATTATGTGCCAACGAACTGTTAAACGCCAGGAATTGACATGGCTTCAATCATAGCCAGGAAGAGAAAGATGAGATAAATAAATGTAAGGAAGTCAGCTGCCTAATGCAGGGTTTGAAACATCTCGTGCTCTAAAGTCTTTTAATAGAACAGAATTTCTCAAAAGAGTAATGATTAAAATAGCTTAAATAACTTTTCCATAAGAAGTTTTTGATTTTGAAAAACTTCGAATTTCTCGACCAAGTATCGAGAGAAGAATTTAGAAAATTCCTGATTATATTGAAGAGGAAGGTTAAAAAAGAAGCAAGAAAAATCGTATATTATTCACTGGCTCTTGATGACAGCAGTGACATTACTGATACAGCAAAGCCTGAGATTTTTATCCGTGGGATTGATCAAGATGTTAGTACAGGAACCACCACTGGTTGTAGTTTTGCGCCAAATACCTTTCTTCCGTCTTCATACTTCATAGGCTGTCTGTCGCATATGATCACTGCAGCTTGAGTTTTGGTCACCGCTGCTTTAAACCTTGAGATATACAAAAAAAAAAAAAAAATGTCTTCACTAAGACTTACGAACGTGATCTTTTGCATAAAAAATTTCTTTGGGTAGACACGTTGGTTCTGAATAATGTGTTACGCAGATAAAGGGAACCGAAGCGCATTCACAACAATTTTAGATAACTCAGAGTGATGGACACATTTATGGACGTTGTGAAGGATGGCTCAAAGTCGACTTGTTTTTAATCTTCTCACCGCCTCATCTACAATCAACATCCCATATCGTCCGAAGTTACATAATGTAATGAGTGATTTGACTTTTTAAATGACCCAAGAGTAACGGGTGGCATGCATGCAGAGTCGTATGGAACAATGGCACGAGATACAATCTGCACGAGGCACTGACCTATGCACCTAAACATTATTATGCGTGGAGATTACCAGTTGTTGGTAGATAGCCAACATCGGCTCGCTGGATTCCAATTAATCAATTACGGGGTCGAAAACCCTTGTAAGGAGAGGGCAAACGCGGTCCAACTGAAAGCACGCGAATCGAGAAGCATTTCGGAGCGGAAGAAACTGACTGAAATGCGAACTGTGATACGTCATCTTCACATAATATGGTCAACCAAGATCTTCCTGGGCTCTACTAGCATGACAGGGTGAAGAACTTCACAGCAACATGCAAGATAGAATCCATTAGACAAGGATGTTGTTTACCACAGTTGAGTCACAGTCTACTATGTACAGTCGCGAAGCTTGAGGTGATTTTTTGCAAATCTCGCGACAAAGCGCTCCAAGCGGTTAGCAACTAGAAACAATAGAATGTCCACGGTCGACTTTGGATTTAGAGTGGACTGAGTCGTATTTCCATCGAGTGCTAGATCGTTGCGTATTTCGCATTGATGCTCGTGAAGAAAAATCCTAACATCTATTTCTTATTTTACTTCTACAGTAGATGCAAAAAGTGGTTAATAAACAGCAGGAAGGAAGATCTAATGACAAAGAATGAAGCATATCTTTATAATAATATAAAGGTTTGCTCTCTTCATTTCGAAAACACACAATTTATGAATGAAAATAAAAATTAATTAATCTGGAATGCAGTTCCAACTTTATTTGATGTTTCAAATAAACCTGTTCTGTTATTACCTGCAGCTGAGAAACAAAAGCTTTGCACTAATTCTACGTCTGTATCAGCTGATTCCTTGAATAATTGTACATTTTCAGACAACTTAGGCCTACTTTTTTTTTTTCAAAGGATATGTTTTTAATTATAGCTGTTAATTTTGTTGTTATTTTTATTTTTTACTTTACTAGAGACTAGAAAAAGTAAGTCTGTTACAATAAAATTTATTGATCACGTTTTATTTCCAATTCTGGTGTGATTATTATTGCTTAACCTCATCCCACTTTGTTAACTACGTAACCCTACACTACAAGTACCGGTACACGTTAGTTACTCCCATTAATTCATATTTCCATTATTATTATTGTTGTAAAGGGAAATGCAAATTAATATTTATTGGTTTCATAGTTCATTATCGCTATAATCTTGAATGAGTGAAGCGATTATAGTACATTACAGTTCGTTTTGCACAAACAAAAATAATATTAACCCATTTCTTGCAGGCATCTTCGAGTTTATGGTGGAATTTAATATACTTCATTAAAATAATAAATGAACTTTAACCATTTAATATTTCAATAATGGAAGGAAGGTGTTAATTTTTCCAAAAGAACACGACAACGAAAGTGTAACATATTTTGTGCGAGATTGTCTGTATTTGCTTGCTTTCCGCACAAAACCAATACGCGGTAAGTGTGAAATACCACATTCAGTATTCCCAACGTAACACACACAACAATTTCCCTCTTCTTACCGCTTAAGCGCCACATTCATTTTACTGCTTTAGGCTTTTAACATATTATTTTCAGAGACGTTTAACATAGTAATAATTATAAATTGGAAACTTACCACTGCAATTTCACCTAAATTGCACTGTTAATTATTGTTTTTAAATATTTGCAAAAATTAAGTAAACTCTACTACTCCACAAAAGTTATTGCATTCCTGATGCAAGTAACATTAAGGAAGCCGTGAAAAAATCAACACGATTCCAGATGCCGATGTTATTACTGCAATATGTTATATAAATAATATTGTTAAAATATTAAAATGAAAAATAAATCATTACATAACCTTACCGTTTGTTTTAAGTTCGCATTTATAGACTAGGGGGGGGGGGGAAAGACAGACGTATATCACGGCCTGCTGGAGTATAGTAAACACAGAAAACATTTTATAGCAACAATGTTGAAGATAGATATTTTGGTATTCCAAAGTTGCCGTCATTAAACAGAAACCAAGATGGAGACTTCATTGTAACTAATTAGAAATTCCTCTTTCAGGTATGTAATAAACGATCTTCGCACAAAATAATGTACGATACACGAGCGGTATGTTTGTTTTCATGTTCTCGGAAATTAAAAAAGCTCAACCACGTTTCGCTTTTTCAATCTTTTCCTCGAACATGAAAACGTCAACATACCGCTCTCGTAACGCATATTACTATTGTCATCTGCTAGGAGAGATCTGTGATGATGAGGCGATAGTAGCGATCCTAGTGGTGGGCAACTATCCTTGTTTGCATTTTTACTACATATTGAGCTTCGCGACTGTATATAGTAGACTGTGGTTGAGTTTTAATTTGAACTCTTTCATTCTGAGGCAACGATCTCTCTAAATGCCGTGTATGGACGGATTTTCCGGCCTTTCTTCATTTTCAAAGGAAGGAGTGTCGAGTCGTGAACAAAATAACATATGCGGTACTGTCTATATATTCAATCCGCATTTTGAACAGTTTCAGAGATCTTTTAGAAACCTATTTTATCTTATCCTAGTGACATAGTGCACTGTTATCAAACTGCTAGCAACTGTCAGAAATAGCTCATTACTTCATACGCGAAAAAATTTGCTGATTAGAAATAAACATTTTATTTATATTCGACCACAACTTAGCAACGAAGGAAGTTTTACATCCTGCTAGTGTTTTAAACAATTAATTATGGCTAACTAATTTATATATAAGCAGGACAATAATTAACATAATCACTAGGATGAGATAAAACGATGTATATTACAAGCGGGTGAAAGACGATTTTGTGTTCGTGAGAAATTATGACGCGTTCGTGTCATAAACATATCACTCACAAATAATGGTCAATTCTAGCCATTTATAAGATAAATAACTATTATTTCACGTGTTCCTTTACTGCTTTGCCCTCAGTGACAAAATCCACAAATTAAAAAAAAAAAAAAAAAAAAAAGAACTTGATTCCACAGGTTTCTCCCCAAAGTGACTTCAGACGCGTCATAAAATCAATATTATTCTAGAAGGCACATTATTATTATTATTATTATTATTATTATTATTATTATTATTATTATTTACTTACTTACTGGCTTTTAAGGAACCCGGCGGTTCATTGCCGCCCTCACCTAAGCCCACCATTGGTCCCTATCCTGAGCAAGATTAATCCATTCTCTATCATCATATCCCACCTCCCTCAAATCCATTTTAATATTATCTTCCCATCTACATCTCGGCCTTCCTTACTTACTTACTTACAAATGGCTTTTAAGGAACCCGAAGGTTCATTGCCGCCCTCACCTAAGCCCGCCATCGGTCCCTATCCTGTGCAAGATTAAGCCAGTCTCTATCATCATACCCCACCTCCCTCAAATCCATTTTAATATTATCCTCCCATCTACGTCTCGGCCTCCCTAAAGGTCTTTTTCCCTCCGGTCTCCCAACTAACACTCTATATGCATTTCTGGATTCGCCCATACGTGCTACATGCCCTGCCCATCTCAAACGTCTGGATTTCAAGTTCCTAATAATGTCAGGTGAAGAATACAATGCGTGGAGTTCTGTGTTGTGTAACTTTCTCCATTCTCCTGTAACTTCATCCCGCTTAGCCCCAAATATTTTCCTAAGCACCTTATTCTCAAACACCCTTAACCTATGTGCCTCCCTAAAAGTATTTTTTCCCTCTGGCCTCCCAACTAACACTCTATATGAATTTCTGGATTCGCCCATACATGCTACATGCCCTGCCCATCTCAAACGTCTGGATTTAATGTTCCTAATTATGTCAGGTGAAGAATACAATGCGTGCAGTTCTGTGTTGTGTAACTTTCTCCATTCTCCTGTAACGTCATCCCTCTTAGCCCCAAATATTTTCCTGAGCACCTTATTCTCAAACACCCTTAAGCTATGTTCCTCTCTCAAAGTGAAAGTCCAAGTTTCACAACCATATAGAACAACCAGTAATAGAACTGTTTTATAAATTCTAACTTTCAGATTTGTTGGCAGCAGACTAGATGATAAAAGCTTCTCAACCGAATAATAACAGGCATTTCCCATATTTATTCTGTGTTTAATTTCCTCCCGAGTATCATTTATATTTGTTACTGCTGCTCCAAGATATTTGAACTTCTCCACCTCTTCGAAAGATAAATTTCCCATTTTTATATTTCCATTTCGTACAATATTCTCGTCACGAGACATAATCATATTATTATTATTATTATTATTATTATTATTATTATTATTATTATTATTATTCGCTTATTTTTGTTTCACTTTTTCACCATGACAATATTATAATGTTGTCACTACCGAGAGCTTTAAGACTTAAAATACTGGATGAGCGAATTGAAGGCAGCAACTTTAGCTATTGGCGTTTGCTATCTAACTGTTTAAGAAGACAGCGCAGTATTGGTGATTCGACAAACCACAATTTATTCGTATATAAATATAAGCGTTAAAACGTTGTCTATTTATCTAGGTTAAGAAATGAGATCCTGAAATTGTCTGCCTTCTTGTTGCAATTTATCAGCGATCCTCTCGACCTCACCCTGTAACTTTTATCTTTGGGCAACTTCAAAATATAAAATGCATAAAGATCTTCCACATACCCTGGTAATGCTTAAGGCTTATGTAGCAACGGAAGAACAGCACCATTTCTCAATGACTGATGCATCATTTCTTAAGCTGGTACTTACCGAAAATATTTGAAACAAAAAAACAGTCAATTTCAGAATCTCCCTTCTCAGTTTGGGCTATTAATGACATATTATCTATAAATATTTAACAATGTTTTGTATTAATAGTTTATGACTTGTTGAAACACCAATACGAGCGTGTGGAAGCGTGCCCGTCGATAGCCAAAGTTGTCACTTTCCGGACGGGAGATAAATTGTTCACTCTGTATTAATGAGATGTTGCTTATGTAACTGTATTTACTAACTCTTCCCTGTGTCTCTGCCTCTACTATGTCCCTACAGCGGACATAAACACAATTCTAGCGCTTCTGACACCAGAGGCTTCTCAGTGATAGGTGACATAGTATTCCATTATTTTCGCTATTGCCTTTTTAAGTTGTGTATTTAATTAATTTACATTTTTCTTTCTATTTCTTTACTAAAGAAATTAGATTTAATAGTAAAAAGACAGATAAAGTTATAATAAATAATAATAACATTGATACTGTTCAAGAATTTAAATATTTGGCTAGTATTATTGACAAGGATGGTGGAGCCTTTGAGGATGTAAAGAACCGAATAAAAAATGCAAATAGTGCATTAGTGCAGTTGTACCCAATATGGAAATCTTATATTATATCTAGATCTACAAAAATTAAAATCTTTAACAGTAACGTGAAATCAGTCTTATTATATGGCTGTGACACGTGGAAAACAAGTAAAATCATACAAAATAAACTGCAAACATTTGTTAATAGATGTTTACGAAGAATTTTAAAACTTAGATGGCCAGATATAATCACAAACTCAGAACTATGGAAGATAACAAATCAGAAAGAAATCACAACAGAAATCAAAAGACGAAAGTGGAATTGGATAGGGCACACAATCAGGAAAGAAGATGGAGCAGTAGAAAGAATGGCTTTGGAATGGAACCCCCAGGGTAGTAGAAGAAGAGGAAGGCCAAAGAATACATGGAAGAGAACAGTTTTGGAGGAAATTGCTAGGGAGGGGAAAACATGGAGCGAAGTGAAGAAGTTGGCTACAAATAGGGTCCGATGGAGGCACTTTGTGAATGCCCTATGCTCCTCATGAGGAGATACAGGAGTTTGATTGATTGATTGATTGGTTGATTGATTGATTGATTGATTTATTGATTGATTACTATTTCTTTAAACACTTTTATTATACAATGCGCTTATATTCCATTTAATTCAGTTTTACTTATGTTTAAATGATTATCCATTTTCTTCATGTATTTATACTTCACTAAAACTTTATAGTTGTATTTACCTATGTACCGTACGGTTTCAGGTTGCGTGCTAGCGTTCCGGACCCTGGGACCTGCCGTCGGCTTTGCCCTGGGCTCCGCCTGCCTCAGCCTGTACATCGACCCCACAGTTACTCCCGTCATCACCAAGAAGGACCCACGCTGGCTCGGAGCCTGGTGGCTGGGTACGATTCCTATATCCTGTATTTTGAGAACTTTATACTTGCTTTCTCCTGGTTCTCTAAGTTATTCAACATAAATTCTGAGCTAATAGAACTGAATATGTTTCCATGGAAATATGTACAATTAAATTCGTACATAATTATTGTTGATCAATTATTGTCAAAAAAATAGGTAGTCTTTCATTTTCACATAGGTACCATCACTTATAGAACATACTTCTGCATTAAAATCCGGGCTCTTTTATTAAGATGTAGTTCTTGAACGTTCCTAACTCTATACACTCTCTCTGGATGCATAGAGTTATTTAAGAAGGTATATCTGGTCACTTTAAGTTAAAAGAAAATATATGGACATGAAGTCGAATAAGAGAGTAATTTGGAAGTGTAATTAAGTGAATTAGATATTTCATTTGATTCAATGTTGGGAGTAGTATCAGGGGTACTATAACTGTAGAAGTACGAGTATTATACTGGGTGTTCATTTCAAAGTGTGTCATAACGTCACTGTTGATGAGTCAGCGATTTGAAGCGAGTTTCAGCTTTGGTCTCAGAGAAGTTGCCTATTAATCAAGGTATTCAATCTGAACTTGAGAACGTGCACGGTATAACTTGAACGTCGTAGCAACAGATGGCGGTCTGTACGGTCTGTGTGCTACCATAACTTCTTTCGAACTGTGTTTTGCGCGGCCAAGTCGTACGCAGGTTATTATCATCGGTTGCGTACGGCAACATTCCACAAATCATATGCTCCGTGTCCATGTTGACCGTCGAAGTTAATGTCAACAAATACGTAAGTAATCGTCTTAACCCTCTCCCCATATCCCGACAGTAAGAAAAAACTCACCTCAGTACGTGTTTCCAAACAGTTCATATTCCTGCCACTACCGGCGCTACGGTATGTATCGGTAAGTATGTACTCTTCAGAATGAACGCCGTACTTGCTAGGCAACTTCTCTGGCAGATAAGTAATACACCTCTGCGGATGTGTAGGAAGATTGAATTCTCTAGGCTCATCGACTAGCCACGTGACGGCATACAGCGAGCAATGACACACTTTGAACTGAACACCCAGTAGATATAAATTTAGGGAAAGAGGCAATAAAAGAGAAATTCAGGAGTGAAGCGAAGAGAAAGAGATAAGTACGTAAATAAGTATAGGGTAGAATAGTAGGGAAATAAGTGATGTAAATGTTGTGAAATAGAGAAAACGGAAAGGAGACAAATAATTTATAAGAAGATAAATGGAAAATAATTATTAAGAGTAGGTAGATTTGAGAATAGAGAATAAAAAATATATAAAGTAATAAATGCTGCAAATTATTAAGGAAAGGAATATATAATACAGTATTAAATAGAAAAGCGAAAAATGAAAGGAAGTCTGTCCAACTAAGTATGAGAGAGAATAGAAGAGGATAGATAGCAATTCAGTTAAAACAGAAGAATAGGAAGTAATCAGGAAATGATTGGCAAAGGAATATATTAACATAAAAGAGTGGTATGTATATTAATAGGACGGTGGATCGAAAAGCAGAAATGTAAAAGTCTACTATAACTACGAATACCGGTAATTGTAAAGTTGGCTGACAAATAAATATCAATATTAATATCGATAATATGGACACGAGTCCGATTTAGAGTAGTCTTACGGGTAGTTATAAAGTAAACACCCGATATAGCACGCAAATTCGGATATAATGCGATCGAAAGTATATCCCCCGAAAAAAAAAAACCGTTATTTACCGCTGAATATCAAATTTCTTAAGTTATTTCACTTCCACATTGAGAATTTTTCGAATCCGAGTCTTTACACGGAAATGGAGACGTTATAACTTATATCTCGCAAGTGTTGTGAACAGGCGTTTTTGACGTTGGGCGCGCGCGATGCTTAATTCAACTTAGAAAATTCTAGTAGGGCAATCCTTATATTCAGCAAAATTACAATCTGTTCAACAATGTTAACAATAAGTAACAAATGAGGGGGTTAGAAGCAAAGGAGTATCAGTGCAGTTAAGTTATTTGTGAGAAAATGTGGTTGAAAATACTTAAGATTTCATAAATTCCGTGAAATTTCTTATTTCAATTTCAGTGTGTGGTGTAGTTAACAAATGTATCCATTTGCCCCTGATATGTTAGATCAATTATGAAAGAATTAACAGTTTTACAATATATATCCCAATGGCATATAAATAACTTCTAAAACAGTGAATTATATTGCAGTCATCTTCTGACATACCACGGGTAAAATGAAATATGTTCCCTTCGGTATGATAGGCTTTTACTACAGCCAGTGCCAGCGTTTTTGGCGCGTGTCCTTGAGTAAAAAGCCAGTCAGTCAGCACTTGTTGCCAGTTCAGCTGAGAACGGTGCCACCCAATACATTACGTAAGCAATCTGCCAATCACAGTTGTCAGTCTTAGTGCCCAATGACTGCGTGAAAGGCAAGACACTTGCTCTTTGCGTTTCTGGGGTGTGCCCTTGAGTACACTGTCCAGTTAGTGGCATCTGTTGCCACTTCGACTGAGAGTGGTACCTAAACAGATGTGACGTCAGCAATCTGTCAATCACAGTTGTCAGCCTTCTCGCCCACAGACTGTGACAAATATAAGAAACTCGCTGTTAACGTTCCCATTACTTATTTCACGCGCCAGAAACGGTGGCTTTGGTTATATTTCCGGTAAACCAAAAATTCGTAATATGCTGGGTGTGACGACAGACCTGTATTTTCCGCAGGCTGGATCATCCTGGGCACTACGATGCTCATGTTCTCCATCATCGCCATATTGGCGCGTGTCCTTGAGTAAAAAGCCAGTCCGTCAGCACTTGACGCCATTGCAGCTGAGAACGGTGCCACTCAACACATTACGTGAGCAATCCGCCAATCACAGTTGTCAGTCTTAGTGCCAAATGGCTACGTCAAAGGCAAGGCACTCGCTCTTTGCGTTTCTGGGGTGTGTCCTTGAGTAATCTGTCCAGATAGTGGCATCTGTTGCCACTTCGACTGAGAGTAGTACCATCTCCTAAACAGATGTGACGTCAACAATCTGTCAATCACAGTTGTCAACCTTCTCGCCCACACACTGTGACAAAGATAAGAAACTCGCTCTCAACATTCCCATTACTTATTTCACGCGCCAGAAACGGTGGCTTTGGTTATATTTCTGGTAAACCAAAAACTCGTAATATGCTAGGTGTGACGACAAACCTGTGTTTTCCGCAGGCTGGATCATCCTGGGCACCACGATGCTTATGTTTCCCTTCATCATCGCCATGTTGGCGCGAGTCCTTGAGTAAAAAGCCAGTCAGTCAGCACTTGTTGCCAGTGCAGCTGAGAACGGTGACAGCCAACACGTTACGTGAGCAATCTGCCAATCACAGTTGTCAGTCTTAGTGCTCAATGACTGCGTCAAAGGCAAGACACTCGCCCTTTGCGTTTCTGGGGTGTGCCCTTGAGTAATCTGCCCAGTTAGTGGCATCTGTTGCCACTTCGCCTGAGAGTGGTACCTAAACAGATGTGACGTCAGCAATCTGTCAATCACAATTGTCCCCCTTTGGTCTCATTGAATGGTTTCTTCCGAGGTTTTCCCCAGCCGTGGGACCGAAGCCGGATGGTCTATGGCGAATCCTCGGCATCACTTCATTCCCCCCTTTGATTTGATTACCTGGTTGGGTTTTTCCGAGGTTTTCCCGAACCAGAAGGCAAATGCCGGGTAATCTTTTGGCGAATCCTCGGACCTCACCTCATCATTGTAGAAAATTACTACATTGTAAAACTGTAAAAATTGTAAAATATAGTAACAATTTGTAAAAACTGTAATTGTAATATTGTAAAATTTTTACTTTTTCCACATCTTAAAGCTTCATTGCTCATGTAAGATATATGGTAGATAATAAATAAATGAATGAATGAATGAATGAATGAATGAATGAATGAATGAATGAATGAAATCAACCTTCTCGCCCATAGACTGTGACAAATATAAGAATCTCGCTCTCAACGTTCCCCTTACTTATTTCACGCGCCAGAAACGGTGACTTTGGTTAAACAGTGTATTTCCGGTATACCAAAAACTTGTATTTGACGACAAACCTATGTTTTCCGCAGGCTGGATCATCCTGGGCACCACGATGCTCATGTTCTCCTTCATCATCGCCATGTTCCCGAAGCAGCTGCCTCGCAAAGGGCAGAGGGGGGAGATCGGCGTGCCCAACCTGGACACGTCGGTGCCCGACTCGAAGCAGCTCAAGCACGAGGAGCAGCCGCTCACCAAGGCCATGCTGTCCGACTTCATGCCCACGGACCCTGTGGCCAGCAAGAACAAGCAGAAGCTCAACATCCAGGAGAACTCCGCCGTCAGACCCGAGGGTCAGACCCTACTGTAATAATTAGGTGTAAACAAAGCACTTTTATTTCCGGCCATGGTGGAAGACCACGCCAATATTTGGTTCAAAGTTGCCCGTTATGACTGTGACATTCTGTGCATCCTTAGTGTCGTATTCATAAACGAGACTTTGGAAAGTAAAAAGTCGCCATTTTCCTATTCACAGTTGACACTTTGACGAAAGTATAATTCAATTGTGACTTTACTTCGAAGCATTGGCGTAGCATGAAATTTTGAGCAGGGGAAGCTAACTCAAGTTGTGTGGAAAAGCTTCAGGGCTTCTACCGCATTATCTTGGTGTTGGTGGCTGACGTTTGATGCGGGTCGCCGTCGTTGTTGTTGGTCGTCGTCGCCCTCGGCTGCCAGCTCCGAAATATGGAGAATATCTCGAGGATGCACGTCGATGTCAATAATTAACTATGCACACTGATTAATTTGGGCGCCAGCCTCCTCGAGATTACTCCGGTAGAGGATGAGGTTCCCAGGTCAGCTGCAAAACGGTCGGGACATGGGGTTTGGGAGACGTGCTCGTAGGTTGAAATGATGTAGGCGCACACCAGAAGTTGTTGGTAAGAACTATGAAAGCGTTTATTATTACTATGTGTTCGTTTCAGATTAGCAGAAATGCGCGTCCAAGTGTATAATATCTCGCTCTCACTTCCCGCAAGTTGGTATACTAATTTCTGAGTTCACGTAATTATATATTTTGTACTATAAAACACCAGTAATATAACGGACAGTTGATAACGTGATGAGAGGAAAGAATTCAGACTTATAATAATAATGCAACACACGACTTCTTACTACACCCACTAAAAATTTCTAAGTCCGTAAATTGTTATACTTCCGAGTTAGGTTTGCCGAGAATATGTGGAGTTCGACCTCTCCGAACACTGTCTATCTGCCTTCTGTCCATCTGCCAAAACTATCCCCTACTTTCAACCACCAAACATAGAATTTCGCCCTCCTATCTATATATCACGTGTCTCTATTAAGAATCCTGATTGGCCATGATTACACTTACGTCACTTAAGACGCGTTCTTCAAAAATTGTTCGTTAACTAGAACATCTCCTACTTCCGGCGTCCTGACAATTCTCTGACATATACCAGATCATCTCTTGTGGAACCTGGCTTGGCGTCATCTTACTGACCACCCGCAGGCAAAGTCCATACATTCCCTCATCAGTCAACTCCACGCCTGGACACATGTTTCCTGTCAGCCTGGCTTCCTTTCGGCCTTCCTGTCCACCTGTTACTTCCGTCTCAGATTTTGAAACTAACTTACACGTCCGCGCATCCTATCCATATAAGAATATTAACACGGAATACTAATCTAATGAAAATCTCCTTATCCTATACGAGGAACCGTCTCACGTTTCGACCGCTGTGTTGTGGCCATCTTCAGAGCAGTTGTTGGATAAGGAAATAGTCTGCCAGTTCTTATATATATATAGTAGTCTCGAAGGGGGAGTACTTGCTGTGATAGGTCGTAGGTTCTCTTTCTGGCATCTGATTGGTCCTACGTGGTCCAATCCCAGATGCCAGAAGGAGAACCTACGACCTATCACAGCAAGTACTTCCCCCATCGAGACTACTATATATATAAGAACTGGCAGACTATTTCCTTATCCAACAACTGCTCTGAAGATGGCCACAACACAGCGGTCGAAACGTCAGCCAATAACACCAAGACAACGCGGTAGAAGCCCTGAAGCTTTTCCACACAGCATGTACACCAGCCGCGGAAGCCTACGCGAACACTTAACTTAAGTTGTCTTTCATGCAATATGAGAAAACGTATTACAAAAATACAGTCTTAAATAAATAGCAGTCAATTTCAAGTTAGCAGTCGAAGATTGGTTGGAACATCGTAAGTAACACCAATAAGGGATTACCTCCACGGCTTATGGGTACATATATCTCTAACAAATAGACACGTATACGTATAACATTCGCCCACTCCCTGTCATACTTAGAGAAATCACAATATTAACAATCAATAAATACAGTATTACTATCATTACGTAAATATGCGTCTGTATTTTGAGTATGTCCTTCATTGACAGCAAGGGAGTCGGTCATTTGTTTTTTAAATCACACTTTTGTTCGTAAGTCAGTCTTGATAATACAATTGTCCAAAAAAAATTCAAGTAAATTAGTGTCAGGAACTGTTATTTTGCTCATTATTTATTATATCAGCCACAATTCACACTAACACTTCAACTGAACACAACTGACGAAAAGGGATAACTCGGAAACTACTTATTTTAAATGTTAAAGCTAGCTTCTTGCGAGCCTTGCGACTAGGGTAGTTTAGTTAGAAAGGGATGGAAAATCTGCGGGGTGGATTACACAGAAGAAACCAGTCTGCTTCGAAGCTGGTGTGTGCAGGCTTCTTGTTTACTGCTGCATCACAAATCATCCTGAGCTGCTGCATCACAATATTTAACGGGTAAATATAAATTCTATTAAAATTAATAAATAATTTTCTCCATAAACTGCAGGTTTATTATGAAATTATTATTAACTGGGGAAGCTAAGCTTTTTATCTTACATTGGCGCTACGCCACTGCTTCGAAGTCGCCGAAAATCTAGACTTTGACTTTGACTTTCGTACCTGGACATATTTGAGAAATTGTTGAATTTACAAGAATATTGAGTACATTCAAGAAATTATTGAGGCTCCTCATGTTCCTCGGCGTATTATTAGAGACGCGCACAACCCTGTTGAATTTTATAGGGATTTAATTCATTTAGTGTTCTACCCAAAGGCAGGTCTTTTACTGCAAACCCAGCTTTCTCCAATCTTTCCCATTTTCTGCCTTCCTTTTCGTTTCCTCGTATGAGCCGTTCAGAGCAGAAGTGGTGTAAGTCAAAAATGGGTAATGAGGGTTAAAGTAAACATTCTGTAATATACAGCGCAAAGTAGAAATTAATGTTCAATTCACGAAGGATATATTAATTGCTACTTTTCGCCGTATTTCACAGAATTTTTAGTTTAAACCTCATTACTCAATTTTGACTTATACCACTTTTGCTCTGAACGGCTCATATGATCCAAATATCTTAATGTCATCTATTATCTGATATCTTCTTCTACCCCGAACTCTTCTCCCGTTCACCATTCCTTCCAGTGCATCCTTCAGTAGGCAGTTTCTTCTCAGCCAGCGACCCAACCAATTCCTTTTCCTCTTCCTGATCAATTTCAGTATCATTTCTTCTTCACCCACTCTTTCCAACACAGCTTCATTTATTATTCTGTCTGTCCACTTCACACGTTCCATATCCACATTTCAAATGCTTCTATTTGCTTCTCTTCACTTCGTCGTAATGTCCCGTTTCTGCCCCATACAATGCCACACTCCATACAAAGCACTTCACTAGTCTCTTCCTTAGTTCTTTTTCCAGAGGTCCGCAGAAAATGCTCTTTTTTCTATTAAAAGCTTCCTTGGCCATTGCTATCCTCCTTTTGACTTCCTGGCAGCAATGAATTCAAAACAAGATACAGGTTTTATAAGCCATATTAGATATACTCGTCATGTTTCAACATACACTGATGAATAATAAAATAATCGAAAAAGATTACCTGCTCCACCAGCAATACTTCTTATTTCATTTAAATAATGCTTTACAGATAAAGATTAATGACCTACTATTGATTTTGTATATTTAGTTTTATTATGTCTTCATCAATTCTAGTACTAGGTCTGTTTCATTAGTATATCACTCTTATCTTCCATGTCTTCAGAATTATTTTATTACGAAATAACATACATAACGCTGCAAGAATAGCTAACAATCACTTAACATCTACGCATTCTTTCATTAATTTTTAACCACTGCCTGTTCGATCGCATCCAGTAGCTGCGTAAACTGTCTGCTCAATCAAAGTTATTTTGTCGCTAGGTGGCAGGCAGTGCCCACCGCTATTACAGTGACTCTAACCGCTATTAACATTATCAGTATATGTAAAGTCACTATACCTGTTTTTTTGAAATGTGGAACATGACAGGAGCGTTGCGATCGGAAAAACAACTGAATGTCACATAGCGTGGTAGACCTGTTGCTATGGTAATAGCGGTTGAGTTGCCAAACTTACCGTTCCCACGTGACAAGTGCTTATTAGCTCTCTTGGCGATATTTATTGTGCACACAATGTTAGCATTGGTACGTTTCGTCTTTGATTCTCTGTCGATTTTTGTATTGTTTTCTTACCTTCGCGTCAATTGTCAATGAATGTTTTAACGTCAGCCATCTTAACTTCAATTGCTAGCTTCCATCAGCTGGCTGCATGATAGTCCATATTGGCAACATAGCACTGTAGTTCCAAGCTCGGCCACTTAACTGCCATGGCCCATCTTTAAAAAAAAAACAAGTATACCTGCCACCTAGCATTTACTCTCTCTTAAGCGTTGATTGGATGGACAGTGTAAGCAGCCATAGAATGTGATGGCTTTGATTGTGGCAATGTCTACTCTATTTCAACTACTCATTAATTTAATTCGTTTAGAATGTAGTGATTATGATTGTCAACATTAGAACCAGATCGTCAAATCTCGACTTACTAAAGTCAAATTATAAAGTGGTGTAAGTCTCAGAAGAATAAACTTGTCTATGAATAGGACTTTCAAGAAAGATAAACTACGAAAGTCGACTTTGAAAAGTCTCATCCACATTTTCGTTTATGAATACGGCCCAATGTTGATCCTACTTTACAAGTATACGGCCACAAATTCGACAACAAACTCCAACTCGGACTACAAGCTTAGTTATACAGACATATTACAACTATTTAACGAGATAGCACTGTTGAAAAATAGTACTGCTGAAAATACTGGAGTCATTTTAATTTTTTTATCTTGATAACAGAACTCTCAACTGAATAGACCTAGAAATATTTCAGGCTCAAAAGACAGCTCAATTATTTTTGACTGACTGTACATAAAAAAAGTCGCGAGGATTCAGATATCATAAGAGTGGAAAATAATGGACTGTCAACGAAGCATTTCAAAATGTACTAATAGATTACATTTTTCCACTGCAGGTTTCTCCCTGGCCCTCAAAAGACTTCTCAAGAACAGATTGCTCATGGCGAACATTGTGGCCGGCGTCTTCTACATCTTGGGGGCGTCTGGCTACATGACTTACATGATAAAGTACTTGGAGACGCAGTTCCAGACCTCAGCTTCTAGTGCTAACGTTATTGCAGGTAGAGTTTACGAAACTAAACATTTTCACATTTGAATTCTTCTACCGTTACATGAAGCAAGACGCTTACTTTACTTTAGTAGGTTACTTTACGACGCTTTATCAACATCTTAGGCTATTTAGCGTCTGAATGAGATGAAGGTGATAATGCCGGTGAAGTGAGTCCAAGGTCCAACACCGATAGTTACCCAGCATTTGCTCATATTGGGTTGAAGGATAACCCCGGAAAAAACCTCAACCAGGTAACTTGCCGCGACCGGGAATCGAACCCGGGCCACCTGGAGCAAGATGCAGTTCTTCTTACAACGGTACCTGCCAGGCGAAGAGTGCAAGCCCGTGCAGATTAGTCTAAAGACACGCGTTCACTACAACGTATCGCACACCTCGTACGAATCGCACGCAACGGATATTTTAAGTGCAGTGCGTTCACTGTAACGGCTCTACCTCATCGTCGTCTCATCGGATTCTCTATCAGCTGTTTAAAACATATGACGTACGATATTGACATTGCTGAAAACAGAGGAGTGTTGAGGTTAGGTCTATTAATCATGAGTGTTAGCGAATAAGAATTTGTAATTGTTTCATGCTTCTTAATTGAAGAGGAAGAAATGACTTGGTTACTGTAATGGGAACGCCTCAAATTATATAATTCTTCGCAATTTTCTACAAGCGAAATAAGTTTTCCGTCTGCCATTTTAGCGCGACACTGAACATGGCACAACATAATAGCAACAGTTGACCAATTAAAATTGATTTATTACAGAAGGCCATGATCGCACGCATCGGAAAAGTTACTCATCCGAGAAACGTAGACGGATTTACCGAGAGCCGATGCGTGCGATACGATGCAGTGAACGTGGTTACATAACAATTACAGTAAAATTGTCATTTTCCGATCAGTGGGAGTCGATGTAGTAACACTTACCTTAAAGGCAATGTTACATACTGTCTTCGCGCTACGAGTTGGCGCGGGGAGTAGATAGGCGGGACGGGGGAACTTTACGCTACGCTCTGACCTGAAAACTTCGGTCCACTTACTTGGCTACAAGGGAACGGAGTCAGACATAAAAGATTCTGCATCTTCGGTGTTGTCGCTATGACTCTCATTATCACATTTTTCAAAATTGCTGGAGTGTATTCTGTCCATGATAATCGTCTGTTTATGTTCCAGCCGTGTATATTAACTCGAATCTCTCAACAAAGCCATTAGCCCCACCGCCCCCATCCTGATGGACAACAATGAGTGTTCTGGACACATTTATGGTAGTCAAAACTCCCGTAACATTTTTATCATGCCAGCACTTGGGAAACGTTAAATTGGTAGGCCTATCTATCCGCATCTCGTCCAGATACAAAATCGGTTTTTCCACTTTCCTAAGCTTTCTTATTTGCTGTAGATATCTTCACGTATTCTAATTTACAGGGGTTTCCTAATTTTTTTTTTTTTTTTTTTTTTTTTTTTTTTGCTGCACACTTCTTCCACCTGAAATCCTTTTCCTTCAGTATTCCTCTATTAATGTTGTCTTTCATTTCAAATCAATTTTCTCTTGTAAAAGGGTAGAAGTTTGTTGCAGCTTGGTACTATTTTTTACTTGTTATTTAACGACACTGTAATAACTACTAGCTTCTTCAGTGTCGATTGAATTGATGATGGCGAGATGGTATTTGGCGAAATGAAACCAAGGATTCGCCATAGATTACCTGACATTCGCCTTCCGCTTGGGAAATCCTCGGAAAAAACCCAACCAGGTAGTCAGCGCAAGCGGGAATCGAACTCACTCCCGAGCGCAATTGCAGATCAGCAGGCAAACGCGCTACCTTCTGAGCTACGCCGGTGGCTCTTTTTCTTTTTCGAATACAAATTCTCAATCATATCTTTTTTGTCAATCTCCGGTCAAAGTCATCTACATTTGCGTTTCGAAAGTTTGGACGTTTCCGTTTTTTTTTTCTCCCTCGGGTGTCCACAACGCACTTTCTTCTGTGCAGTCTTTCATTTCATTCCTTATACGCTGTATTGTTCTTGTGGATAGATTAGAGTACTTTTCTACCTTTGCTGTAGGTTTCGTAAGAGGAATGCAAAGGCATTGTTCTTTTTCTATCACAGAATTATTTTGCACTTTAATAATATTCCTTTCTTCGCTATAGATTGTCAATCCTTGTTTCCTCTTTGTCGACATATTTACAATAAACCTAAGTAACAGTATACAGTATACAATAACATAAATTCGATTAACTATATTATTATCAACACTATTAACACGAAAAGCAAAGGATAACTAAAGCAATACAAGATTTGCGGTATACTGAACACAATTGTCTTGTTGAAACTAATAAAACACTACAGTAAAAACCCCACTATTATTTTCACAAAGTCGCAAAGTCTCATAGACACGTGTAGTAGATGTTTGTGAAACAGGAATATTGCAGTGAACAGCGTGGTGCGCATGCGCGACTGTTTCCCCTCCGCCCCGTCTAAGTACTTCAGCCGCCTTTTCCTCGCGTGACAACAGTACATGTTGTCAAGATCGGAGTCTGTGTCACTACACTGTATTCCGACTGTCACTAGAATTTCCATTTCGAGTGATAATGGGACTGACCACAATGTCATTTATGAGTTCTTCGGTTTGACGGTACTTATTTTAAATTTTAATTACATGGTCACATTTTTCCCATTACCTGTGTGTTTTTTTTATCGACGTATACATTATGACGGAATACGCAATCAAATCCACCAATTTCAAATTTTCTTTGAGATGCTTGTAGGTTTCTTTTCCGGAATTTTAATTTTATTATCATGAATATTTGCTAATTTTGACTGTTTCAGTATTTCACAAACCGTGGATTCAGACTTTACAGCAACAGCAGCACATTATGGAGCATGGGATAGGCCTGCTTTAATTTCCCGTTTCACTTCGTCCAGAAACGTCATTAAATTTCCGATTACATCACGACTGTCACTATGGATAGTAGGTATTTGTCGATACCATGCTCTGTTTCTAAGTTCTCACAGCATTAACACTCGTAAATCACATTCTAGAAGAAAGAATATCTATACAGACTGTACAACATTGTTAGGTGCGGGCAAGAGATAAGCTGCATAACAGCTGACTCTTAATCTCACCCACCAGAGCCATCTTCAGTTACAAGCCGGAGCATGGGTAGGTTTGGCAACGCTGAGTGGAGGCGGGCGGAGGCGAAATAAAGGCATGACGTTTGACGTTTTAGTGCTTTGATTTCGTTGTCACATGTACATTTTCGATATTAATTGATACAAAACTAAGTGCATATGATCAAGATTCAGCGTATTGATATACGTAATTTATTACGGAATCCGAAATGGTATTTTATTTGAGTTTCAGAATACCGCGTAAGTACTTGCATACAGCCACTTATAACTTTAAAAAATTAAAAGCATACGTGTTTTTTATTGATGGTACAAGGGAAAATAAATAAATACTTTTAAAAAAATGTTACTTGTACCAACAATAAATAAAATAACGACGTACTTTCGCAATACCCTATTCCAATCAATTAACCATTATGTGGCTAGTAAATTGACAATGTTTTGCCGCATTATGTTGTTTCACCTCTGACGTAAAAGGTCTAGGATATCATAATAATTATGATTATAATTATTATACATTTTAATTTCATGTGATTATCTGTCGTGCTTTTGTATTATATATTTTCAGTTGCCCAGGAAGCCAGATTTAGTTCGAACCTCGCCAGTCACCATAACAATAGGCCTACTGTTATCCTAAATTATTTGTTATAAACTTTCTAAAATATAATTTTAAATAGGCCAAGGCCAAGTATAAATATCTATGAAAAAATGAATAAACATACTTTCAACATAATACGTAACAAAACACATCATTATCTATTAAGTATATGCCAATTAGCGTAAACTCAGTGAACTTTAAACCCTATAAATACGAAGTGAAAAGAAACATATTTATAACTAATTTATTACAAAAGAAATAATATTAATAAACAAACCTTGAAAACCAACAAAATGAGTGTATGCATCTAAAAATATAGACAGTTCTGACGTATAGCAGGCATTCCAAATCTTCAACAGAACTGCAACATTTATTGGATCACAAAACAGCTGTTTACAATGAACTTGAAAATCAACGGCGTAACTTTATTGATACAGCAGGCGAGACCCAACAATTTAGCTAGAATTCTGATACACCATAAACTACAAGTAAGGCTATAAAAATGTAGTTCATACAATATTTAATATTTAGAAGAATTGTCAATCATTTTGTCATTAATAATAACAGTAAAAATTGCCAAAGACTGCAGCCATATTTTCATTTATTGTCTTGTTTTTATCGCCAACACGCACTTAGTTTATAATACATCAACAATTAACGTTTGATACGACCGCGAACATAATTCCATCGACACACACTTATATTGTAACATTAATTTACATTGATAATCTGCATTAGCACCAACACATGTTCTGGATAGTAGGCCTCCGTTTGACAGTTAATTACAGTGTTACCGACGTATGGCTTCGGCTTGTAACTGAAGAAGGCTCTACACCCACGCATACTGTTTGCTACGGCCAGTTCGCATATTCGATTAACATGGTCATGAAGATATTAATTTTAGGACCAATGTTTATTAGACGTTGTTTTTTTGTTTGATGAACCCTCTCACACTACTGCTTTTTTAACACCCTGTATCAAGTCGCGGTGCATGGGATGCTCCCCTCCCGTCCTCATAGAGAGAGAGAGAGAGAGAGAGAGAGAGAAAACATTCTGTATGTCGAATAATTTCAATAATTTCAAGGGAAAAATTGTTCCGGGACCTCTGGTTGAACGTACCAGCGCTCTTACCAACTGAGCTACCCGGGAACTCAACCCGACACCGTCTCAACTTTTCCCTTTATATCCACACAACTCGCGTGGGCTGACGAAACGCCAGAGACCCACATCGAGTGCACACAATCTCTGTGTGACTTGGAATTGTGGTTTTGTGTTAACGTACACAGTGACGTATATATTATGCAAATCTAGTCTTTCAGGTAAAGCTCCCTGTAAAGCAGATTTGAATAATTTCAAGGGAAAAATTGTTCCGGGGCCGGGCAAATTTTTCCCTTGAAATTATTCAAATCTGCTTTACAGGGAGCTTTACCTGAAAGACTAGATTTGCATTCTGTATATCCTTTAAACTCACATTTTCAGCTGTGCCCGGCATCCTGGCGATGGTGGCCGGGTTCCTTCTGTCCGGCTACGTCATATCAAGATTCAAGCCCAGAGCGAATTATGTTCTCGGCTGGAACGTGTTCGTTGGGTTCGTGTACATCACTGGAGAGATTCTCTTTATTTTCCTTGGATGCTCTGATAACGGACTGCAAGGGATTCAGCAATCAACAGGAGAGTAAGTTAATTGTAATTACACTTTTTTTTTTATAGATGTCGCAGTAGTTCCTATCTACACTCTCTCCTACTCCAAGTATTTTATCCTCCATTATACAGAGTGTAACAAAATTATCTGTACAAAATTTTTGGGAGATGTACGGAGTTAAAACAAGCATATGTTAGCATATGTTATTAGGTATCCATATATCGGAAGTGTTGCCGTACCTTATGACTATGTAGATTGTTACATTGCTCGTGCCTTAGGGTGTAGTTTTTTTAATTGGTGACTGGGTCACTGGCTGAGAAGAAACTGCCTACTGAAGGATGCACTGGAAGGAATGGTGAACGGGGGAAGAGTTCGGTGTAGAAAAGGATATCAGATCATAGACGACATTAAGATATGTGGATCATATGCGGAGACTAAGAGGAAGGCGGAAAATAGGAAAGATTGGAGAATGCTGTGTTTGCAGTGAAAGACCTGTCCTTGGGCAGAACATGTATATACAGGGACATCATTTTATTTTTACTAACATTTATAATATTAACCTGCTGTATCTTTGGATTAACGGTTGAGAACCGGAAACGCCGTTTGCTACCCTCTTCCACGACTGGAGTTCGATGATACTGGCGTAAAATACAAACAAATCACTTTACTAGGTATAGGAGGGAAGAAAAGTAGTTCATCCATTTACGTAAACTAGGAAATATCGCGATTTTGAGTTTGATAATTTTCATTAGGTTTTTGTTTAATCAAAATACAATACAGTATTAACAATGAGTGTTTTTACTCACGAACTGAGCTATCCATTCCGACGTATTCATTATGCAGTGTATATTATACTTTCTACAGCCCATTAGCGTACAATATAGAGAATGAAGTTAAATTGAAAAAAAAAATAAATAATAATAATAATAATAATAATAATAATAATAATAATAATAATAATAATAATATGGTACATTTTTTAAAATTGTGGCCGTTCATTTCGATACAGGCTTCAGTTCTTTTGTACATATTACCGCACTATAGACTATTGTACCTAATTCCAATTATCAGTTTCGTCCTTCGTACTAGTAACGCATGTTGAAATAATTCTGTAGGCCTACTTACTCTATAAAAGAGTACCTTACGTACTGTAAATTCAGTCTTCACTTCTGCCCGATCCGAAAAGATAAAATTACTCAGAAATGCTACCTACTGTCTGTCCAAGTGATTTTGTCGCAGGGGGGGGGTCACGTGACAGTTAATTACATAACGAAGCCCTTTCATTTAAGTTATTTTAAATAGTTGTATAATATTACGTAGACGTCCAATATCTAACAGAAATTAATGTTTTCAGAAAAGAGCTATTTCAGCCCAGCCACTAACCTTTACAGAGGGGCGAGCAGGAGCGGGTGGGGGAAACCTGGATGCGACGTAAGCAAACGGACGACAGTATATGTGTGAAAATATGATTCAATATTGAAAGCTCTTTCGTCACTGGAAAACGCGAACATATTTCTGGAACGTACTATACTCTTTAACTCAGTAGGTACTGTTTACTTTGACTGCATACGCGGCCTTGGTTCTGTGTGGGAGACGGTTGGAAGCGAGGGAGAGAGTGAAGTACATTAAGAAAACTCAGGAACAATAAAAATTGAAGTAAAAATAAAATGATGTCCCTGTATATGTAGGCGCAGCAACGTTTACTCGGAATAGTTCATACTATTATTCCCCAAAATATTTGCTATTTATTTTGGAACATCCTATATATTAAACAAAGTAAATTAAATGTTTTTATGTTTCATTAGTTTCTGTTGCAGTAAATGACAGTATGCACTTTTAAGGTGTGAAATGAAAATCTCCTCCAACTTTCAATCTGACATACTTTATATTTTCTATGTCACAGTGAGTGACCGATGCACTTGTTACTTTACCAGTATGTGATCCACGGTTCTTTGTAGAACAGACTTAAGCTTCTCTTTTGCTCTTTCAGCAGTGGTTCAGATGGCCAACTGCTAACACTTATCCCATGATTTGACAATAGTCAGTTCAGCTGAAGGAGCTTCATATTTCACCATCTATGTGACGAATTTCAAACATTACGAACACTGATGAAATGAAAACAAACTCTTTATCAATCCTTAAATATTTGACTGATAAACTTCTCTTTATCATGATTGGTGTAACCGGTTGTTAATGTTATTTGTAAAGCCTTACTCATTGTGATTGTTTAATGACGCTATCCACAATGCTGCGTCACAATGTCTTAATTCCTTAAGCATAATGCCACACTAAGCCTTCATTCACAATGAAAATTAAACATAACGTAAACATTAACATAAGCACATAAACATATGCCACAAACTTAAGTAGCCAAGGCCCATTCACAATGAAAATTGAACATAACGTAAACATAACACGTGTGTGGAAACAAACATACCGAATCAACAAAACTACAGAATCTATTACATAAAAATGGAGAATTGCACAATGACTGACGATGTAGCTATTCAATTTATGTTTCTAATAACTACAATGGCATCAGTATATGGCTTTCAATACTTGAAATCAAAGAAACGGAGATGTAAAATAATCAACTTTTCGTCATATGATTCCATGTTGCGCGCCTAGCTACCATCACGGCCAATAGATCAAAATATTGCCTGTAGGCAAAGCCCATGAGATGTTAAACAAAAAGTGAAAACACGCTTTCCGCTTGTGTACTGTTTCCAAATCGCATAAACATAAGCATGAAAGTTTGGAGTTTGCAAACTTTCATGTTAACGTCTTATGATTAAGATTAAGTTTATGCTTATGTAATTCATTGTGAATGCTCTCATTAAATAACATGGACACAAGGTTTTATGCTTACGTTATGTTTATGTTTAATTTTCATTGTGAATGGGCCTTAAAGGCCCATTCACAATGAAAATTAAACTTAACGTAAGCGGTAACTTAATAATATAAACGTTACGGTAAAATCACATCATTCATGATGAGGACATAAACATAACCGCAAAGATACTTGGTAACCATGGAAACATAACAACGACGCCATTTCCTCATATTCTGTCGTATACTTCAGCGCTCCACGATTCTGTACTGTTTGCAAATCACGTAAGCATAAGCATGAAATTTTGGAGTTTGCAAACTTTCATGTTAACGTTTAACGGCAATGTTAATGTCAGTTTTTATGTGAATCATTGTGAATGATCCCATTTGATAATCTGGCTGCAAACTTCTGTGTTTATGTTACCGTTATGTTTAATTTTCATTGTGAATGGAACTGTTTTTACAGGCTCCAACTCATAAACGACTGCAATTCGGAGTGCCATTGCAACAACCTCAAGTACACGCCAGTCTGTTCCAGCATCCATGGCGTGACGTATTACTCTGCGTGTCATGCGGGTTGTCAGTATGTGTTCAATGGTAAAAAGGTGAGTAGTTGCACTTCGTTTCCAAAATCTGTAGAGTAAGTCGACGCATTTGGGTGGAGCCGATGACAAGCGAATGGGCGGAACCAGGGTTTAAGCTAGAAAATAAATAAATAACTGTCGCAAAAATGCACAAATGAAAAATTATATTTGTGCGAACTGCGAAATTCTTGTGCAATTTTACAAATAATTGTGCAGAAAGATAAAATTAATAAAGTATGCAGAAACAAAAAGTTATGCAATTTCTTCCTTGGAGTCTTATTACTTTCATCCATCTTATCACACTCTAGATATACTTATGTAAGTAAATCATTAGACGTAGGTATGTTTAGAATCAATTACTGCTGAATTTACATTACATTAAAATGCGTTATTTTATGGGCACTTTAAACTTTGAAATTTTTTACGCTTAGATCCTTCAATATTTATTGTTAGCAGAGTGCTAACTCTTTTTTAATGAAAGGCGGTTTCTAATTCCAGTTTTTACAAGATTCATGCAACTAAATCCTCGCCCACAATTTACAGAATGCGATGGAATTATATAAATCAATTAGAAGAAATTGTTCACTTGACTTACATGAATTGCACCAACTCTTTGAAATCAATTCCTGAACATCTATTGCTCAATACCTTTTTGAACATTGTCCATGCCATTAGCATCTCATTTAAATTCAGATTAGTTCAAACACATCTCTGATATCATTTTCTCCATTAGGCCTACCATCTTCATTTCTGAAGTCCAATGTGGTTGTCGCATTTTTGCACATTTACATTCAAAATTTGTTGCATTTTTAGAAGTCGAGTAGCAAAATGCGACAAATGCGACTGTGGCTTAAACTCTGGGCGGAGCCTATGTGTGGGAGTGTGTTGTGGGCTGCATCGGCTCACGGACGCTAGAGGATAAGATGCGCGTACCAGAAGGTGATGGGTACTGTGCTCCAACCACGAGAAAGTCTCCGCCGGATGAGACGAAAGGGTGTAATGCTGTGAATGAATGTTGATGTCATAAGGTGTCGTAAGGTCACACACGTGGGTACTCATATCTCTATTGGCTCGCTGTCACAGCACAAACAATAACATTGATACACACATGTTTATACTACCCTAGTTACAAAATTAGATCACTGTTAATCTCCTGGTCTTTTAATCTCTCCATACAGGAAATAACAAATGCAGGAGAGCGAATGGTTTTTAAACAGACGTTATAACGATAATATTATATATCTACTTCGCTCCAATAGATGACGCAATAGTAAGCACATTCCTTTCACGGTTGATCTCCTGGTTGGAGAACAGTAGGGTGGCGTTTTAGACGCTCGTCTTCAAGCAATGCTTTTCCTCAGAGCGGTCATTGGACTGGCCCCATCCACTCACCACTTGCGCAAAGGACTTGTTTCGTCTCCTATACTCCACATATTCCAGAAACGGAGTATACCAGTTCTAGGATGAAGATGGATTCCACAGCTCCCAACACAAATCATTGTAGATTACATCAGTAGAGGTCTACAGTCCACGTCATCGCACCCAATCTCCTTTACATCTATTACCATATTACACTGTCATCTCTTCCACGTGCTCTTTAAAGCAAGGGTGTACAAAAGATAAAGCCACCGGCGTAGCTCAGTCGACAGAGGCGCTTGTCTGCCGATGCGGAGTTGCGCTCGGCCGTGGGTTCGAATCCCGCTTGGGCTGGTTACCTGATTGAGTTTTCTCTGAGGTCTTCCCCAACTGTAAGGCGAATGTTAAGTAATCTATAGTGAATCCTCAGCCTCATCTGGCTAAACAATTGAGTAGTTTATACAGAGTCGTTAAGTAATCAACTACGAAAACAAGAGATAAACATAGCGAAGTTCTATTGTGGTAGCAGCCATATGTTGCAAATAGACGACGGGAAATATTTCTTTTTATGATCGTTTCGGTGCACAATAAATTATGTTTTTGAATAACAGTCAAAGAAAATAAAATGTAAACAGTGTTTTGTCAAAATATAGGCCTATCTAATTTGTAGTTTTTAAGCGATTTAAACAGTAACGGTTAAAAACGGTAACATGTAGAAGAGAACAACCACCAGGATCGCCACGGTCGATTGAGAATGACCACTAGATGGAAGTACAGTTGCTCCATGCAATTCAAATGAGAGTTATAATGTCACTTCTTATGCAGTAACTAGATGGCAACATAGTAACACTGCTAAAAGTGGTTGCCGTCAAACCTATAAGGCTGAGCAATCTGTTATACATGTGAGTCATAAGTATGTTTCGAAAACGCGTGAGCGTGCTCCTGGAACAAAAATAAGAACAATTCCCTATATGAAAATTTGACGGAAAATGCTTAATTATTGGAAAAAAAATAGTGACTTTTGTTTCCAAAAGTATCTGAACATATTATTGTGTTGTTTTTGTTTTGATTTTGTACCAGTGTTTGTTTACAAACAACATAGTGGTAAACCATTGTTTTTGTTTTGATTGGACGCGGTGGTCCAGTGCCTTGGCCACCGAGATCACCCGACCTCACCCTATTAGATTTTTACCTTTGGGATCACTTGAAGGCCAGTGAATGATTCAGAGGAGCTATTGCAACGTGTTGAAAATGCATGCCAATTGATCCGTGATGAGAACATGGTGTTTGAGCGAACTCGCCAGTCGTGTGTACGTCGTGCTCAAGCATTTGTAAACAATGGAGGACACACTGAGCACCTTTTGTAAACGTTAAATGGCAAGTTTCCAAACATGTACTTGTGACACAATGAAAAAAGAACAAAAAGTATGACCATGTCTCCAATAAATAAGCATTACCAGTCAAATTTTCATATAAGAAACTGTTCTTATTTTTGATCGAAGAGCACGCTCACGCGTTTTCCAAACATACTTACGACTCACCCTGTATATGTGATCTATGCTTGTAGCCTAGATTCGCTAATCTCGGTCATTATACGACATCTCGTTGCCGCCTGAGTAGTCCCATGGAAGATTAACTCTTCACGCATGCATAGCAGCATCCATTTTGACTGACTACAAAGTTACATCAATGTCGCGCGACCGGTTCTCGAGATATTCAAAATGGCTGGATACTTTCCGGACACACGTCTTAAAATACAAGGCTTACGTCGAGGAGAACTTTCCTAACTCTTATCTTATTTCTTTTTTATCTGTTTTGTTACAATTTTCAACATAAATTATGTTTCTTTTGAACAGGAATTTGGAAACTGCACCTGTTTATCAGCACCCCCTGACCTGCTAGATGCAGGTAGTGGCGTCAGTGATGATAGCAGCACATTTCTGAACTCGGTGATTGCTGGGCCCTGTCCGGTGACCTGTGGCTCTAGCTTTATCATCTTCATAATCTGCACATGTATCATGCACAGCCTTGGAAGTTCTGGCAAGATTGGGAACATATTAGTCAATTACAGGTGAGGAAGGAGTACAAGCTAACATATAGATCCATAACACAAACCACCCTACTATAATTCAATCTGAAGTGTGTCCATGATATGTAGTGATCCGTCGTTTTTTTCATTAGATCAAAGAATAGGAGATTCAAATCCGAAGGATTAATGTTATTAATACATATAGTGAGATTTTACGTATGAGTTGATATGTCTGACGAGGCCAGAATACTTTAAATACTTTTGCCCTTGTTGTTTAGTTAACTGTCCAAAGACAGGTTGGAATCTCGTGACACCAATAAGGCATCACTCATGAGCGGGAAACGCACATGAGTAAAGTACGCGTATCTAAAATTTAACGAGATTGAATGAATGGATGGATGGGGTGAATGAGTGGATTAATTAATTAATTAATTAATACATTTTGCGTTCACAACTTCTTTATAGGCGGCCACTGAGTTTAGGTCTCAAAGCTTGCCCATTGTATCTTCCTACGCCCAGATACCTATTTACTAAGAAAATATAATTTCATGAAGGTATAATTTACAGCTGATTGAGGTTCTGGCTGATATGTAGGCCTACATTTTTTTAAGAAAGTATTAATTTGGGCTAATATGGTGTTAGAATTTTTTGTTGTACTCTATGCAAGGAATAAGCTGTTAAAATCTGCACAGTCATAGGCCTATTACTACTTCCACCCTATACTTTCATAATAATTTTGAGGAATATTGTCTCCTATACACTCAGAATATATATATATATCTCACGTTTCAGATGCGTTGCGCCAGAAGACAAGTCATTCGCTCAGGGATTAAGTGTAGTACTCGTCAGTCTTCTTGCCTTCATTCCAGGGCCCATTTTGTATGGAGCAATCATTGGTAAGTAAAAACCGATATCGTACATTGAAGCAAAAATATCAGATAAGAGTTAGATATAGAGAGTGATTCACGAGGAGTTACCGCCACTTACGAAGCTTATTTCTGAAGACATTCTGAGCAAAAATATCAGATAAGAGTTAGATATACAGGGTGATTCACGAGAAGTTACCGCCACTTACGAAGCTTATTTCTGAAGACATTCTGAGCAAAAATACCAGATAAGAGTTAGATATACAGAGTGATTCACGAGAAGTTACCGCCACTTACGAAGCTTATTTCTGAAGACATTCTGAGCAAAAATATCAGATAAAAGTTAGATATACAGGGTGATTCACGAAAGTTACCGCCACTTACGAAGCTTATTTCTGAAGACATTCTGAGCAAAAATATCAGATAAGAGTTAGATATACAGGGTGATTCACGAGAAGTTATCGCCACTTACGAAGCTTATTTCTGAAGACATTCTGAGCAAAAATATCAGATAAGAGTTAGATATACAGAGTGATTCACGAGAAGTTACCGCCACTTACGAAGCTTATTTCTGAAGACATTCTGAGCAAAAATATCAGATAAGAATTAGATATACAGGGTGATTCACGAGAAGTTACCGCCACTTACGAAGCTTATTTCTGAAGACATTCTGAGCAAAAATATCAGATAAGAGTTAGATATACAGGGTGATTCACGAGAATTTACCGCCACTTACGAAGCTTATTTGTGAAGACATTCTGAGCAAAAATATCAGATAAGAGTTAGATATACAGGGTGATTCACGAGAAGTTACCGCCACTTACGAAGCTTATTTCTGAAGACATTCTGAGCAAAAATATCAGATAAGAGTTAGATATACAGGGTGATTCACGAGAAGTTACCGCCACTTACGAAGCTTATTTCTGAAGACATTCTGAGCAAAAATATCAGATAAGAGTTAGATATACAGGGTGATTCACGAGAAGTTACCGCCACTTACGAAGCTTATTTCTGAAGACATTCTGAGCAAAAATATCAGATAAGAGTTAGATATACAGAGTGATTCACGAGAAGTTACCGCCACTTACGAAGCTTATTTCTGAAGATATTCTGAGCAAAAACTGTCACATAAACAAGGGTCCTATTCTCAATATTTTTAGAGTTACAGTAATTTCAAATTGTTAAAATAATACCTTTTGTCCTTAGTTTTAAGGGTAAAAGAATGTTACAAATGGAAAATGAACTATTCAGAAGTATACTCTCTTTAATTTACTGTATGCTGAAGCTAAAAACGTGTTGTTAATTCCTTAGTTGCTTTGTACATTTCTTTTTCAATTTTTGACTAGAAAATTACATTATTCTTACACACTTATCACAACAATATAATAATAATAACTGCCCCCCATTGGAGGTAGCCCAGGACTCAGTATACTCTCCTACATGAATTTTACAATATTAAATGTTTACATAAATTTTGTAGAAAGAAAATTAAAATAAACATATATGAATTATAAAGTGAAGAAAAGAAAAAAAATTAAACAGAGTGAATATGATGACTCAGAATTTGGCAAAGCATTTCAAAACTGAAGTTATGATGTCAGCAGTGTGTCTGTGGTAGTTCAAAAGTCTTCCTGAAGCTTTTAAAGAACTTGGGAATCACACCACGAGCTCCAATAAGAAGACCAATCACCTCAAAATCTTCAAGCTGGTATTTTGCTTTCAAGTAATCAACTGTTGGCAGATAAATGTTGATCTTTTCTTTATTGACATCCTCCGGCTGGCTACTTTCCGTTGCAATCCTTATGGTAGGATCAATTATATATCCTTTCTTGGTAGTCTGGGAATACGCTATGATGTCGATACGTCTAGAGGGGCCATTAGTAGCAAGGTAAAAGACTCCCTCTTCTACTGTCCAATACTTTTTTTTCAAAGCAGTTGCAATTAAAGATCGAACATGATGATGTCTGGCATTTCGGAGGAGTAAACCTCTGTTACACTGACCTTGGACGTGGGCAAGGGTTTCAGTCTCCGGGCAGCCATGTCTGCACCGGGATCCGTCCAAAGAGCGACCAGGTACTCCTCTAACTGCTGCTAAATTGGCATTCATTTTGAGGCAGGTTACTCATTCAGATGTAGATAGTCCAGACTTATTAAAAATCCAGGTGTTGGCTTTAGGTACTTGGCTGTACAATTCTACACCTCTGCCTCTTCCAGGCATTACTTTCCAAGATTCGAATTCTGCATTTCTTAATTCCTCTCTTAATTTCCTAGTCACAGATTTACGAAGTTCAACTGGACAAGGGAGACTTAGATGTTGACAGGAAGACCACAGGCCACACGACTTTTACAACTTAGTTCTTTACAGTTCATTTTTGCATCCTAATGTACAGTTTTAAAGAGTTTACAAAAATGATGTGATTTGTAACAATTATGATAAATGCGTAAGAAACATGGAATTTTGTAATTAAATTTTTTTTAGAGTCTGTACGAAGCAACTATGGAATTCACAACACATTTTTAGCTTCATAATACTAGCCAGTTAAGGAAATGAATAATCATTCTCTAGTTGTAATGTTCTTTCACCCTTAAAACTAAAGAAAAAATGTATTTTTTAATAACTTCAAATTAGTATAACTCTGAAAATATTGAGAATAGGACTCATGTTTATATGACATTTTTTGCTTCAAATATCTTTGAGAATATGCTCCGTAAGTGACGGTTACTCTTCGTATTTATATTGTAAAAACTGAGAAACCAATAGAAATGCATCAACTTCGGTTGTACAATCTTACAATAGATCGAG
The DNA here is from genome assembly GCF_040183065.1 of Periplaneta americana. Taxonomy (NCBI): domain Eukaryota; kingdom Metazoa; phylum Arthropoda; class Insecta; order Blattodea; family Blattidae; genus Periplaneta; species Periplaneta americana. The sequence goes on from NC_091118.1 coordinate 190,267,713, forward strand.
GTCCAAGTTTAAAACTGGCAAAGTACGATCATAAACTTCGACATGACTTACATCGAAAGGGAAAAAACTATCCCTGAATGAGTAATCCAGGCAAAATTTACCCACCTAATGCACAATTCGTGCTGTGAAATTGAGTGCCGACAAATCCTTAGCATGCAATTTCCACCCCACCTTCTCTTGCTGCAACAGGGTTGTCAGATTCTCTCGTCAGGAATCCTACACAGGTGATGATACTGCATACCTTAACGTTGAATTAATTCAGTTTGTAATACAACTGATTTTATTCGTTTTATGTATTTAATATAATTATATACAGACTAAACTTTCAATTTTGTTACATTTTTCTTAGACTGTAAAATTTCCTTGGAATTATTGATAAAGTTTGGAAAAATAAATAATAAATCAATCCCTAAAGAGAGTAAAGAATGAAGATATTACATAATATCTAATACATACTACATTATTATCGTTTTTATTTCAATACAACTCAGTAGGAGGCATTGACAGGATCTTGATGAAATTAATAAGGAATTAAAAAAAATTGTACATAAATTGTATTTTTCCAATCTTTTATACATTCCGGGATAAATATAACTCAATCCAGGACACACCATTAAAATCCAGACCAATCTTGTGAACCCTGAAAATCCTGAGTCATGATTAACAGCAGCATCTTACTCCGGGTGGACTCAACCTGAATTTATAATTACAATTTGTGTTGGACAAGTCCGTGGTCCAGGTGACACAGGAGGTTTCTCCGGGTACTCTAGTTGCCTTGTGACAACCTAACAATGCTTCCTGGTGCAAACGCAGTTGTAATGAAAACTATTTTACGAATAATTGGATTTAGGCCTACTCTGTTATTCTCAACTTCACATTCTGAATTTCATATTGCCTTACAGTCTTACTAATAAACCGTGTATAGTTTTTATACGAGACTTCTGCAGAGTTGGGACAGAAAACATTACTAATAAATCATGCATATGCGATGTATCTATAAGCAGTGTGTAACTATACATGAAAATTGCTTTGCAGTATGTTATAAACACGAAACCCCTCGTTTAACCGTTGTATATAGAGAAGAAAATGGCCGCCCCTCTAACAGCTGTTCGTATCGATCGTCATTTTATGATGATGGATGTCTTGTAACCACAGACAAACAAACCAAAGAGCACAGAATAATTAGACTTACAAACGAGTTATTCATTGTTTAAGTATAAGGCAGTTAAACGTCTGTATAAGAATTTTTATTAGTAAGATCGTTAGTGAATTACTATATTTGAGAAGATCTTATAATAGCACAGTCTAGTATATACAGTCGCGAAGCTCAATACGTAGTAAATATGCAAACATTAGGTAGTTGCTCACCACTAGGATCGCTAACATCGCCTCATTACAGGCAATGCAAAATAGTACCGTCACAGTCTATTGTTTCTAGCACCCTCAAAACTCAAGCTTCGTGACTATATATAGTAGACTGTGATAATGGGGTGACCAGATGTCCCGTTTTTAACGGGATTGTCTTTTTTTTTTCAGCCACTTGTCCCCTGTCCCAAGAAAAGTATGCTCGGGATGCCAAATGTCCCGTTTTTTTATTGCATTCTGTTTCCCTAAATTATTCTTAAAATAATTCGTTTTCTTTGATTTTATTTAATAATCACGTAAAACATTGATTAATTCTACACTGTTTCCATCAGATGTCACTGTAATGAATTCAATAAAGGCCATGTTAATTACAAAATGTCATTTCAAAAATGTCTCTTGTAAGGACTTTTATAGTCTCTTGAAAGAAATTCACTCATCAAAGAAATATGATGCTAATTGTACAGTTGATCTTCATGGATAATGTTAAAATAGTTCAACTTTAATATGAGGCAAATAATTTTGTTATGAAACAAGTTCAAAATACAGTAACATGGATATAACATAACATCCAAATAATCTGACGTAATTTTAAATAGATAAGTTACCGGTAACCTAATTAATCCAGACTAGTAATATAAACAATTGAGGGGCTTAGAACAAAAAGCAGGTAAGTGACATGATTAAAAAAAAATGAGGTATGTGCGTGTTGTGATAGCCCAAAAGGATGTTTCTTTGGGATAAAATCAGGTAAGTGATCACACTGTGCAGTGCTGGTATATGGGCATCATTTCACCAAACTAGTGTATAATATTCAATTGCATGTAGAACTTTAACTGTAATTTTCTCAAAACTAGGTTTCCGTCACTTACCTGCTTTTTGTTCTAAGCCCCTCAATTGTTATAATGACTTAATTCAAGTATCCATGCTACTCTATTATGTACTTGCATTATAATTATAGCCTAGTTATTGTAAACAATGTACTATTTATTACTATTTACTTTAAAATAAATAAAACTGGGCCTTATTGCTCACTGACATTATATAAACATAAGTAATAATGAATGTTTAGATAAAATATTGATTCATGTCAACTTTAATAAGTGTCCCGTTTTTTTTATTTTGGAAATCTGGTCACCTTAGCTTATAACATATCTTACTGATATTTCAGATTCTGCATGTTTAGTCTGGGACGAGACCTGTGGGAATAAAGGAAACTGCTGGCTCTACCACAAGGACAACTTTAGATTATACTTAAATGTAACTGCTGTAGGTAAGTAATTAAAAGGACATTCAAAAATAACTTAAGCACAAAGAAAACCTAGAAATACTTCTTAACGACACAGAATCATCTGCTTGACTGAGTAATTATTTACTTTTGCATGTACAGCCGGCATTGTCCTGGCTTATAACTTTCAATGTCAGTGCTGTGTGGCGACCAATATTGTTGATTAGATCACTCAATATTATTTAAATGTAACTCCATGGTCTTGAGAAGATTAACTCCATATCTAGATGAAATTATTGAAGATCATCAATGTGGTTTTAGGCATAATAGATCAACTATTGACCAGATATTTTGTATTCAACAGATAATGGAGAAAAAATGGGAGTATAAGGGTGCAGTGCATCAGTTATTCATAGATTTCAAAAAGGCATATGACTCGGTTAAGAGAGAAGTTTTATATGATATTATTGAATTTGGTATTCCCAAGAAACTAGTTTGATTAATTAAAATGTGTCTCAGTGAAACATACAGCAGAGTCCGTATAGGTCAGTTTCTGTCAGAAGCGTTTCCAATTCACTGTGGGCTAAAGCAAGGAGATGCACTATCACCTTTACTTTTTAACTTTGCTCTAGAGTATGCCATTAGGAAAGTCCAGGATAACAGAGAGGGTTTGGAATTGAACGGGTTACATCAGCTGCTTGTCTATGCGGATGACGTTAATATGTTAGGAGAAAATCCACAAACGATTAGGGAAAACACGGGAATTTTACTGGAAGGAAGTAAAGAGATAGGTTTGGAAGTAAATCCCGAAAAGACAAAGTATATGATTATGTCTCATGACCAGAATATTGTACGAAATGGAAATATAAAAATTGGAAAGTTATCTTTTGAAGAGGTGGAGAAGTTTAAATATCTTGGAGCAACAGTAACAAATATAAATGATACTCGGGAGGAAATTAAACTCAGAATAAATATGGGAAATGCCTGTTATTATTCGGTTGAGAAGCTTCTATCATCCAGTCTGCTGTCAAAAAATCTGAAAGTTAGAATTTATAAAACAGTTATATTCCCTGTTGTTCTTTATGGTTGTGAAACTTGGACTCTCACATTGAGAGAGGAGCAAAGGTTAAAGGTGTTTGAGAATAAGGTGCTTAGGAAAATATTTGGGGCTAAGAGGGATGAAGTTACAGGAGAATGGAGGAAGTTACAAAACACAGAACTGCAGGCATTGTATTCTTCACCTGACATAATTAGGAACATTAAATCCAGACGTTTGAGATGGGCAGGGCATGTAGCATGTATGGGCGAATCCAGAAATGTATATAGAGTGTTAGTTGGGAGGCCGGAGGGGAAAAAGACCTTTAGGGAGGCCGAGACGTAGATGGGAAGATAATATTAAAATGGATTTGAGGGAGGTGAGCTTTGAGGATAGAGAATGGATTAATCTTGCACAGGATAGGGACCAATGGCGGCTTATGTGAGGGCGGCAATGAACCTCCGGGTTCCTTAAAAGCCAGTAGGTAAGTAAGTAAGTAACTCCATGGTCTAAATATCGCTACCAATTGTTTTTTCTGAGAATAATTAATATGATATGAGAACACATTGACATTCCAAGAAGCAATGACCACTGCCGTTCTGTAGGATTCCAAAACTTAGCAGAAAATGAGAAGAAAATCCACAAGTAATGCAAATATAAATATCTGTACTAGAAAAATATTATTAATATACTGCTCAGAATATTAGATTTTCTCCATTTGTTTTCTAATACGCCAGTAAATGTCTGTGATATTATTAACACTCGTCTGAAATTTCGATAGCTTCGTAGTTTAGTATGTTCTGCAAGTGCATATAATATGAATCTTATTCTTTGCAGAGAACATATTTTAATTATGTATTAATTCCAATTCTGAAGAGATGCACTGCCAAACAGTCATGTCTTGGAGAGTCAAGAATAAAATTTTTATTATATAAAATTTAGCACCAAGATTTATTTTCAATACTTTTTTTTATTGCTATTTAATATTATCTGTTTGTAATTTTTCTTTATTAATAATTTTGCTTAAATATATGGTAATCACTAAAACACAAAAGATTCCCAATAGCTTCAAAATAAAAAATTATACTTTTGAAACAGTCAATCAGTTCAAATATCTTGCTTTTTTGATAGACACTTCTAATGAAATACTTAACAGACTACATAATGCAAACAGAACTTTTTATGCTGTTCACAAATTATTATCTTCCCGTTTTTTAACCAGAAATTAAAAAATCACTTTGTACAAAACACTAATCTAACCTGTACTAGTATATGGATTGGAAACATGGAGCTTAACTCAAAGGAAAAACACAAATTAATGGTTTTTGAAAACAAAGTGTTGAGGAAAATTTTTGGTCCAATTTTTTACTCACTTGAAAACAAGTGGAAAATTCAACATAATAAGGATATTCACAAACTTTATAATCAACCGTCAATTTTAGACGTAATACGGACCAGAAAATTAAATTGGGCAGGACATGTTATATGTATGGATGACTGCAGGAGTGCGAAACAAATATATATCAACATCTTTAACAACAGAAGGCCACTGGGAAGACCTCTAAGTAGATGGAAAGAAGAAATTCAGAAGGAATGCATGGAAATGGGAATTACCAACTGGGAGGAACTAGCAAAGGACAGAACAGAGTGGAAGCGTTTTGTGAAATCGACATGGAGTCGACATGCTCCATAATGCCCTTTGATTGATTGATTGAATAATTTTGCTTAATAATACGAAATCTCAGAAATAAATCTTTGTCGGATTGTGGTCCCTTCCTTTGCAAAAAGCCTTCATTTTCATTTACTCCCAATCCACAATGAGAAGGTATTCATTATAAAGCAACTATTTTTGTCTGTTTTTGTAGTAAAAAATTTTGATATAGATTTCTTTCATTCTCTTGTCTTCTGAAGTTAATGAAACAATGATCTTAATTGCAGATTTTTAATCACTAGAAAAATATACAAATTGCAATTACAATGTAGGCTATAATAAAAGATTCAAGAAATACTTTCCACAACACAGTAATGTCCAGTGGCGGCCGGTGAGGCATTCTGGTGGTGGTGCCAAAAATGAAAAAAAGGTTGTACGCAAATTACCCTAGTGAAATTGATAATCGCAGTTCACGTTTGCATATGTTAAATAAAACACATTAATTAAACCAGCTATTTTACCAGGTGTACAGCTAATAATGCATCTAGTAACAGTTACAGTAACATTTTCGAAACTAATAACGAAATTTACAGATACAGATAACAAAACTTTCACAGTATTGTTAGTCAAATACAAATAACTTTTATAACTAGTAAAATTACTGGCAAAAGCACACGAGAGAAACAGAGATATAGATAATAAACAAACACGTTTGCACTTTATTTAACAGGCCGATAAATCCAAGGCAGCGGCCTGAATAACACATGTTCATGTCCTGCACAGATCTCATGTATCGTTAACAGAAGCATCAATACTATAGCAACAGTGTAGCGATATTTAGTTGCCGCAAAATAAAACAAATAATACACAACATTAACAAACAGTTTTACATAATATGAAAAAATATTTATCTTTCTAAAAAGAACCATGACTATCTCTGCGTTCAGTATAGTTAAATGGACAATAATTTACACATTCAAATCCAAGTTATGTGCATTAGTTTTGAATTGGCAACATTACAAGATTTGGCGTGGAACTTTAACTTGTGTTTTCGTGCAAGTCTGCGGTTGATGGTTCCCTTCCTGACGTCTCCAAAAACCCTGCCATCTAGCGAAATTTCTGCATTAATATGCTCTAGCAGGTGGAATATTAACTACTGAGTCAAATTGAATTCGGCTCAAAGTCTGCCATAAGAAACGCATATAAACTAGAATCAGTAGCCTTATGTACAGTGTTATATGGATGCAGGCAGTGCCACACAGAAGTGGCTCCAACGTTCGGAAAAACGCTGCAAGAGTGCGTCCCGATCTGTGCACCTGCTCATTCAAATGAAATATGAATAAAATGTGTAGAAATAAACTATTATAACTGCTTTCTAGGATATTATTTTTTGTTTCTTTCATTGGTGGTGCCATGGCACACTGGCACTAACCCAAAAGCCGCCCCTGGTAATGTCATTGTCTCACTATGTCTCACTACTCATACCATTATCACTGCCTATGTTCCAGGTTTTACTACAGTTGGAGTGCTATTGGATATGGTGGTATGGCGCCTTGGGAGGAATTTGGATCTGTACAAAGAGACAGACATAAGTACACCAAATGAAAAAACCAGGAGGAACAGCTTTCAGCAGCTGAAGTGATAGAATTTACTGTGATAAAGTGCATTTTCATACCCATAAGTCACTGCGTAGGGTTAGTATGTAATTATTTTTTTTATTACTATGATGCAAGAGAATAACTTTTGTACAGAAAATAGAAATATCATACAGTGGTAAACCATGTAAAATCATAAAATGATACTGCCAAGTTATGTTGGTATCTTACCTTGCCATGTCACTAATGTATTAACAACTTACATTGTACAAAGATTTGCTCATACTATTCCACAGCTTGTCTCAAGGATAGATGAGATTTAAAATGGCACCTAGACTTAATATATGACAAAGTATTCTATATGTATTTTCCAAATTGTTTGAAATATACACATTATTATTATTATTATTATTATTATTATTATTATTATTATTACTAGGTTAAGAGAGAAGTTTTATATGATATTTTTATTGAATTTGGTATTCCCAAGAAACTAGTTTGATTAATTAAAATGTGTCTCAGTGAAACGTACAGCGGAGTCCGTGTAGGTCAGTTTCTGTCAGATGCGTTTCCAATTTACTGTGGGCTAAAGCAAGGAGATGCATTATCACCTTTACTTTTTAACTTTTCTCTAAAGTATGCCATTAGGAGAGTCCAGGATAACAGAGAGGGTTTGGAATTCAACGGGTTACATCAGCTGCTTGTCTATGCGGATGACGTGAATATGTTAGGAGAAAATCGACAAATGATTAGGGAAAATACGGGAATTTTACTTGAAGCAAGTAAGGAAATAGGTTAGAAAGTAAATCCCGAAAAGACAAAGTAGGCCTATATGATTATTTCTCATGACGACAATATTGTACGAAATGGAAATATAAAAATTGGAAATTTATCCTTTGAAGAGGTGGAAAAATTCAAGTACCTGGGAGCAACAGTAACAAATATAAATGATACTCGGGAGGAAATTAAACACAGAATAAATATGGGAAATGCATGTTATTATTTATTCAGTTGAGAAGCTTTTATCATCCAGTCTGTTGTCAAAAAATCTGAAAGTTAGAATTTATAAAACAGTTATATTACCAGTTGTTCTGTATGGTTGTGGAACTTCAACTCTCACTTTGAGAGAGGAACAGACATTAAGAGTGTTTGAGAATAAGGTTCTTAGGAAAATATTTTTGGTGCTAAGAGGGATGAAGTTACAGGAGAATGGAGAAAGTTACATAACGCAGAACTCCACGCATTGTATTCTTTACCTGACATAATTAGGAACATTAAATCCAGACGTTTCAGATGGGTATGGCATGTAGCACGTATGGGCGAATCCAGAAATGCATATAAAGTGTTAGTTGGGAGGCCGGCAGGAAAAAGACCTTTGGGGAGGCCGAGACGTAGATGGGAAGATAATATTAAAATGGATTTGAGGGAGGTAGGATATGATGGTAGAGACTGGATTAATCTTGCTCAGGATAGGGATCAATGGCGAGCTTATGTGAGGGCGGCAATGAACCTCCGGGTTCCTTAAAATCCAGTAAGTAATTAAGTATTATCCATGTATTGTGGGTCCCTATCACCTTGGCATGGCGCATCCTCAGGTTGCAGATAGAGGAGACAGTCTCCAGATATAGAATATATTGAATAAGGAGTGGTGGACAGTCGATAAGAGGTGGTCCTCCAGCTTGGGGATTGAGCTTGTTACGAAATCCCAACATAAGCCTCAGAATGGGTCTGATTCTTTTTAGAACTGCCTTAGTAATTATAAGATATTAAAATTTTGTGGCTTAACGGGACATGTACATGTACACTAGATGAAATTATTATAAATTTAAACTGAACTGAATTATACGTTTCATTAAAACTAGTCACTAAATTTAATATTGTTTTCCTACACTGAACTGAGAAACCAGGAAATTTACGTGTAAAGCTTTTCTCGTGGGTTTGCTGCAGGCTGGCAGGATGATCGCTCCATGTGTTAGCTCTACCAGTCTGTCCTTAACGGCCAGCAGTGACTCAGTTTATTATGTTGTGTTGTGTTTTGCAATGGTTATTTATTCATTGTGTGAACATGTACACATTTCGAAAACATAAACATAGGAAAATAAATCGTATGGCAGAACAAGGGAAAACTTTAAATGTAAATTTCGTGGCTTCCCAATTTCATGTAAAAAAAAAAATAATAAATTTAGTAAATAGATTTACTGAAAAAGACTCTGTGAATGATGTGAATTATGTATCATACAAGATGCACAACACTTCCAGCAGCTACTGTAAGGAGGGTGAGTACCGAATGTTATATTAATAACATAGTACAGTAGAACCCCGATTATCCGTCACCCTATTAACCGGTTGGCGGATTATCCGACTGTCTATTTCTCACTCATTTTTCTTTTCTTCAGAAATAAATAACTTATATAAAGTACTGTTTTGTATATCATATTAGTAGCAGTCTAGTATATACAGTCACGAAGCTCAATACGTAGGGAATATGCATCCATAGGTAGTTGCTAACCACTAGGATCACTACTATCACCTCATTACAGACAATACGAAATAGTACCGGCACAGTCTATTGTTCCTAGTACCCTCACAACTCAAGCTTCGTGACTGTATATACTAGACTGTGTTAGTAGGTTCTACATATGTTTTTGCTATAGTGTTTTATTACAAGTCTTTATCGTTACACAGCATTGTTTACTGTTCGAATTGCTGTTCTATAATATAACATATATAAAATTTCTTCCACGGATGTTAACAGAAAACGTGTTGTGCTAAGTATGGAAAAAAAAATGGAAATAATTGAATGGTTTGAGAAAGAAAAACTATGGCTTATCTCGCATCAGAATACAAGATTGGAGTTACAACTGCGCGATTCAATAAAAAACAACAAGGATAGAGTGTAAAAAAGTATGTAAATCTACAACATCAGACCTCCTTTATTCCTTTCCTGAGACAGTCATTACTAGACTTCGTGGAATTGCCACGAGAATCGTAAGGTTTACTATGCACGCGGTATAGACTGTATGAGAAGGGAGCGTGCAATGGATGGAGTATGCCTCTGATGTAAACACTGAGCAGTATACTGCGGTTACAATAAAATCTGTATCCTGCATTCAAGAAATATAATGAATGATCATTGAAGTAGGAAATGTCTAAACATGTAAATACACAATTATTTTGTAGTGAGATATATTAACTCTTAAAATTTAATCTAATATTCTCACATCATCCTTGAATATGTGCATTGCAGTAAAGAGTTACGTACATTTTGAGCGACTGCAAAGTGAACCTCCTCCGATGGTCACTCAAACAGTTTTTGTATTGGAAAAATGTACATTCAACATCACACGATGTAATAGGTGCATACTTGAAGAACAGGAAGTCACTACTTTTTAGTACACCAACTTCAGACATCTTGTCGTGACCTGATAGTACATAATTTATAATACGAAGTTGTGAATAGGCAGAATTTTTAGCAATAATGTTTCTCAACTTACATTTCACTTTTTCTGAAATTACTGAATAGTTATTTTGGATAACGGTTTGTGATACTTTATACACTATATTAAGGGCTTCTGAGAGTTGTAGTTCAGACGATTCTAACAGAGTGATGCTTTTGGACACGATTTTAAAATTAGAATCAATGAACAGAATATCTTCCAATACCTGTTCAGAAGACAATGATTTTACAGCTGCAACAGCGGAACTGTCTGTGCTATCCAATGCATAAATTACCTCCATTATTTTGCTGTAATATTCTGCATAATAATTAACAGCATCCAACCACATTTCCAAATGGGTCAAGACTAGCTGTGGGGGTAACGGTATTCCAGAGGGAATTTTTTGGAACAGCAACACTCTCATTGTAGTATGTTTGATTGAATTCTTGTCTGCACTGAACAAATGTTAAGTTTTGACTATTCCAACCACAGTAATGCAAAAACAAGTGCTTACATAGGTATACATTAGCTGTAGCTGCTCTATCTATTTGGACCGGTCACAACTTTTAACATGAACTGCTTATACTATGAGACCGGGCGGCCGCTCACCTCCTCTATACTACCGAACATCGGCAACCTGATTGCATGCTGCGTGTGGCAATTCACCGAAGTCTAGTCATTACAAAGGGCTTCTTTGTCCTTTAGGGACCTGTCGTTTATAACCAGATTTAAATTAGTAAACTTCTGATCCACTACATAGCGAGTTAAATACAAGACCATGGAGGAAATTACAAAATCTTTCATGGTACGGATTATCCGAATTTTTCGATTAACCGTTCAGGCCATCCCCTTCATTACCACGGATAATAGAGGTTCTACTGTATGTGAGTTTTAATCTAACACAGTGCCATAAGTTTGCAAATGCAAGCAGTGGCAGCAATGGGGGAGGGGGTGGCATCTGCCACTGGTCGGTCAACAAAAACACTGGGAACATTCACTAGGACTTACTGTATATCCGATGAAATTAAAAGGCGAATCACAACCACCAATGGAAGCTTTCATAGTCTGAGTAAGATTTTTAAATCAAAATCCATAACATGGAAAACAAAGATAAACCTGTATCAGACATTAGTAAGACTTGTCTTAACCTACAGCTGCGAGACCTGGATAATGAGAAAACAGATGAAAATTCAGTCAATATAGTAGAGAGGAAAATCCTGAGATGTATCTTCAGAAGTGTAAAAGAAGACGATCAGTGGAAATGGTGAACAAATGAAGTGTTTACAGACTATGCTGATCAAGACAATGTCTCATTCCTTAAATTAGGATACAGATGGGGAGGACATGTGATTCAATGGCAGGTTCAGATACGACCAAGTGGTAAGTGTTTAAACAAGAAATGTATGGAACACGGAAAATAAGCTGACCAAGGTTAAGATGGATAGATGGTGTTGAACAGGATCTAAGAAGATTACATATCAGCATGACATAAACACAAGATAGGAGAATGTGAAAGAGACATTGCAAAAGACAAGGATTGCAGTACAACTGATGATGAAATTTCTGCTATAACTGTGATGACAAGTTTAAGTTTCTAGCAACTATTGAATATTTTTTACAACTAAGATTAAATTATCGATAATGTTCGTCTAACATGAATTTGAGAAATTTTATATACAATATACTGATTAGTGTCAGGTAGTGGTGTATTTCAGGCCTGGTGGCACCAGGGTACTACTTTTCGAGACCGGATGGTGTCAGAGTACTACTTTTCGAGACCAGGCAGCTCCAGGGCACATTTATGATTTTCATAATCAGTCAATACAATTGCTGGAAATTTATTATTAATAGGGCCAGGATTTTGATGTGTACGAAATGGAAATATAAAAATTGGAGATTTATCCTTCGAAGAGGTGGAAAAATTCAAATATCTTGGAGCAACAGTAACAAATATAAATGACACTCGGGAGGAAATTAAACGCAGAATAAATATGGGAAATGCCTGTTATTATTCGGTTGAGAAGCTTTTGTCATCTAGTCTTCTGTCAAAAAATCTGAAAGTTAGAATTTATAAAACAGTTATATTACCGGTTGTTCTGTATGGTTGTGAAATTTGGACTCTCACTTTGAGAGAGGAACAGAGATTAAGGGTGTGAGAGGAACAGAGATTAAGTGTGTTTGAGAATAAGATTCTTAGGAAAATATTTGCAGCTAAGGGGATGAAGTTACAGGAGAATGGAGAAAGTTACACAACGCAGAGCTGCATGCATTGTATACTTCACCTGACATAATTAGGAACATAAAATCCAGACGTTTGAGATGGGCAGGACATGTAGCATGTATGGGCGAATCCAGAAATGCATATAGAGTGTTAGTTGGGAGACCGGAGGGAAAAAGACCTTTGGGGAGGCCGAGACGTAGATGGGAAGATAATATTAAAATGGATTTGAGGGAGGTGGGATATGATGGTACAGACTTGATTAATCTTGCTCAGGATAGGGACCAATGGCGGGCTTATGTGAGGGCGGCAATGAACCTACGGGTTCCTTAAAAGCCAGTAAGTAAGTAAGTAAGTAAGTAAGGATTTTGATGAAATTGCATCTTTTTTCTAGTAATCCAGAAACATTGCTGCTTTAGTATTTATATGTAATGTGATAAACTGAGTGTTTTAAAACATATTTGTTAGGGCATTTTTTTGCATTTTTTACCTCTTACAACTCATAAGAGCATTTTTTTGTTTTATTCGGTCATTTTTGGGGTATTTTCATTTAATTTTGGCCATAAATCCCCATTATTAATGTAAAAAAAGTATTTATTTCCTTTGATATTTTCTCTACATATTTTATCAATTAATACTCATTATTATATATATTATTTTAATCGTTTTCTACACAAATATTATCATTTTAACGTAGTATACCCCATGCAATGGATCAGTCCAACCACCCCTTCAATATAGACTCCTCTTTACCTGTTAGTTTCGGATAAGAGTGGCCTTGTGGTGGAATACATAGAAACTACATCAGGTAAAATAATTAATTAAAGTGTACTACTTAGAAAAATTATGTAAAATGAAATAAACTTGAATGTTGGTACTACAATTTAATTTAATTACTAATCTAAATATTAACATTCCTAGTAAACCAATTATGTAAGATCAATTTTAGGGCATTTTTAAGGGCATTTCTGAAAGATTTTTAGATCATAAATGCATTGTTTTTAGGACATTTTTTTTTTATGATTTATAGGTCATCAAAATCCTACCCCTAATTATTAACATTATTGGGTGAATGAAACGCATTTAATTGGGTATGTCTTCTTTTTCAAAAAAAAAAAAAAAATGAGAACACATGCAGCAATTGAAAACTACCCATCACCAGTGGATATCTTGTGCATTATTCCATTCAACCGTAGCATGTAGCGAGCAGCTGAGTGATCTAGGTGGACGTGAATAAACTGAAAATTGCTGAAAATGGCAGTAAGTGCGATTAATTTGATTGAAGATTGTCGTAAAAACGAGTGCCTATAAAGCGTTCAACCACAATTTTGAGATCAAGTAGGCCTAAGTACTGGATTAATATTTAATATTAATTCATTATTATATTGACGCAGAGAAGATGACGCCCAACACAGAGCATCATGTAGACACAAAATCTGCATGCATCTTAATTAATTGAACGTGCGTTTTCAACTTGATTCCTTCAATATTCTACCCAGATTGCATGCACACATGCATAAAAAATTAAACCGTTAGGTTTAGTGTAAAAGTGGTCTATATGCAACGACGTCTCCTAGCAAATTACCAAAACTTTGATTTTTCCATAAGACATTATCATTCCGTTATCTTGGAACTTTTTTTTTTTACTTTAGATTAATATTTGTTTTGTCAAAATATAGTCTAATTTCTAGTTTTTGAGAGATTTTTAGGATAGATTTGTTGGATATCAGAGCAAGCAACTTTTTCCGGACATTTATTGAAAAACATACAGAATTGGAGTAAAATTATTAACTGTGGTACAATTTGTAAAAATACAGGCTACAGAACTGTCAACTGAGAAATACTCCAATGTTCCTTCAAATACCGTCAGCTGTAATGAAATGACAGTCCTTAATAAAGATATCTATGCAGTGGCATTAAGAAAAAAACATTTGTCACATTCTTCTGGCTAGACATCTACAAAAATACCACTGTTAGTTTTGATTTTAATTCCTAAAGGCACGACACAATTTCCTCCATACTCCATCATGAGGCAGATTTCCAACCAGTCATGCTAGAAGACATACCATCTATTCAGCATACAATGACAACCAAATCATAATTCTTTACAGCATGAATCAAGGATTTATTTTTCATTCACTAATTATTTTAAATAGGCTATGTTAGTAGATAAATTGTAATATTATTACTTAATTCTTGAATGTGAAACCTCCACGTTTGGACGTCAGAGTTATTTAGCACTTCTCTGAAAGATTCCTCACTACGCCCTGAAAGTGTCAACGTATCTTAATTTAATGTGAATAGTTGAGTTTATGTATTGTACATACAAATCCTTATTGTATGTACTTATATCCCATGATGCAATAATTTAAAGCTAAAAGAACAGAAGAGGCTTAAATACACTTCACGAATTTCTATATAGTAAGTAGCCTACAGTATGTCCGATCCAAATGTTCGAATGCTTTTTACTTTACTGTACTTAAAAATTTAAATTACTTAATGTAGTTCAGCAATTTCATGTGTTCAAGTCACTTATATTTGGAAAGTGCACTTTAATTATATCGCTTGTTCGTAAAACCGCTTCTGGTAAAATTCCTAATGGTGTCTTCAACTGTTTCACATAGAAATGCATTACATCCACGTCAGAGCCACGGAACTCAGCTGTCACATTTGTGTTGCCAAACATTCGAACTTCACATCCTTTAC
The DNA here is from genome assembly GCF_040183065.1 of Periplaneta americana. NCBI lineage: Eukaryota > Metazoa > Arthropoda > Insecta > Blattodea > Blattidae > Periplaneta > Periplaneta americana. Next base: position 190,282,946 of record NC_091118.1, read on the forward strand.
CTAAAATAAAAAGGAATTTAAATCAAACTACATATTTCCGTCTTCAAGTAACCTCATTAATGTGAAAATTACATTAAATACAACAGCTTAATTGGTTCGAAATGTAGAGAAAAAGAAATTCTAACCTATCACTCCATTGCAATCAACACAATTCGTAACATTTCTTGAAAACCTACATACCTACAATTCCTGTAACTACTCTCAGAAACCGTTCTCTCAGAAAGGCTCGAGCTTCTTGATTTTCTACGGTGGAAAAGTTTTCTGGAAGACAAATATCATCTTCCATGGTTTCACTACCTTCGTCCAACATTTTGTGCAAGTAAACGTTTCAGTTGCACCAGTAAAATAAAAATATTGCTATAAAATATTACAAAAATGGTATTTCATCATATATACGATTGTAATAAAAGTAACTTTTTAACTAAAACACAAATTTGAATCTAGTTTTCTTCCAGATAAACACAACCATAACCTAAATCCACTACAACATATTACTTCTTTAATGGTTGGCTACCCTGCACGGCTAACGCATTAGTGTCGCCACCTGTAATGATTGAAGCACGTTCCAATATTATCCGAGAGATGTCAGTGTCATACATGTTTGATGTAATAAATACAATACATTACTACTGTATTTTATTACGGTGTTTAATGCAATAATTATTCCATCACAGACGAAAATGTAAATGACAGGAACAATAGAGACGTATTGTGAAATCCTCAAGCATATTTACCATTTATAAAAATCATACTGACGATTGTATAGAGAGAATTTTTTTTATACTCGTACTAGGTTGTCGAAACAAGAATTTATCATTCAAGCTGCAATTTTAAAGACAGAGTACGGCTAAATACGGATTACGGACTACCACTCAAGTCATTGTATTACAAGCTTCCAAACACACTAAAATACCAAAATCAATTAAATTATAATTTATCACAATGCGTAGATAAGCTACTTACTGCAATAGTATGTAACACATAACAGCCTATCTGAAAAACTGAAAGATTATCCTTCCGGAACTAATTATTATATGGGTACCTACTAAAAAGTGCTGATGACATAAAATGTTTCAAATAGAAATCGTTGGTAACATACAGCAAATGCTGAACACAGCAGATTGGATAAAATGCGGGTCTGGGGATGTGATAACGTACGTATATATGTTATATAAGTCCCTTAAACCAGTAGAGCGATGTTGGCAGACTTTTTTTTTTTTTGTGGTAAAACCGTCATAAAGTTTATAAATTGCCCTTTCATTGACAATTTTCCTTATTTGTCTAGCAGAATTAAATTCATATCGATGTATGAAAATATCTAGAAAGAAAGAAAGAAAGAAAGAAAGAAAGAAAGAAAGAAAGAAAGGCAAGAACTAAGAAATTAAAGTGACTGTGCTTTTCTTTATGCTCAATAAATTGAATATTTCCCATTATAGAGTATGACTAGTGTTTTATTTCTCGTGGAATTCTATACTATGATAAGTTTGCCGGCTCTTCAGTGCTTAGTGCATAGGTCTATATAAGTGCATATTTGGGGATTTTTAAGTGCATATTTGGATGCATACTTTAGAATTTTTAGTGCATATAATTTTCAAAACTAATTATTATATTATCTATATATGAGCCTAATGGGTAGACTATGAGCATTACTAATGGTAGACAATTTTGCTATTAGTCATAAAGTTAGAATAACTGAGTACAATAACAACTTTAATGTGTACAGTGGATAATTTATGCCAACAACTATTTTTAAACTATCCTTATCAGTAGGATAGTACTAATATTGTTTAGGCTTATCTACACAAGACTGAAAACAAAGCATTTGTTGTAAAATTCCTTTGCAAAACGAAAACTTACATTTCTTCAGCTCAAATTTCTGCATATTTAAATGACAAAACTAAAATTATTTCAATAATTTATAATCATTTCGCCAAAATATTGTAAAAAAATTGTAAAATTGTAAAATATTGTAAAAATTGCAAAAAATTTGTAAAAATTGAATTGTAATCCTGTAAAATTTTGACATGTTCCACATCTTAAAGCTTCATTGCTAATGTAAGATCTATGGAATATAATAAATGAAATGAAAAATGAAAATGAAATGCACTGTTCTCTTAAATTGACTGAGTATATTGGAAATTAATTCAATGGCTTTTCCAAAATACACTATGAAATACTCAAAATAATCAATTTTTATTATTTACAGTTTATCCTGTATAGTGAAAAAAATGAAATCAATTTCCTAAAAATTATAAACTTATTTCATTTGTAATAATTTTGTCATTAGTTTACAAATGAAGAGTCCACTGAAAGAATGATGGATGTCATTTGGAATACATTTTGCAGGAGTCGCAATTGAAAGTTTGAAATGCTTAGCGCTCAAAGCTTAACTGTGATTTTCCGATCATTACTGGACAATGACTATCAGTGTTAATGCCATATAACTCTGTATGTACATTCTATATGTCTTAAGCTATGCCTTGACAGTCTTGGTTCATTTTCGACAAGAAAGTGACATCCATCATTCTTGCAGTGGACTCTTCAAATTAGTTTCAACTTTATGTAGGTACATTAATCGTTCGTTCGTTTAATCAGTTCGACAAAAACAACGCTAAACAAATCGCTTTCTTTGCAACCGTCGAGGTACTGTGTTCGAAGATCAGTCCTCCGCACTATCACCAGTTAACAAGCGGACCTTCTCACGGGGACAGATAAAAAGATTTTTTTTCTTTCACCATGTTTGCAGTGTCAAAACAAGTGCTTATGCAAAATATTGGCCACTCGAGCACAATTTCGAGGTCCGTAAAAAAAAATAAATTTTCTTGGGGTCGTTTACAAAAATAAAACACAATTTCATTGAAAAAATTTATTGAAACAGACACAGCAATTGCTGAGCTATTTTTCAACATATTCCCCACCGAAATAGAGAAATTTGTCATACTACGGGATCGACAGAGAAGTATAGACGGCTGTCACACACTAGTTCTGATCCCAGATGGCAGATTTCTACGAAACAGGGATATGAAAGTTAATCTCACAGTATGACAAATGTCTCAATTCCTGTGGGGAATATGTTGAAAAATAGCTCAACGATTGCTGCTGTTCCAATAAATCTTTCCATTAAATTGTGTTTTCTTTCTGTAAACGGCCCCAGGGAAACTTATTTTTACGGTTCTCGTAATTGCGCTCGAGTGGCCACAATTTGTGTAAGCACTTGGTTTTAACATTATTAACATGATGGAAGAAAGAATATAAACTTTTTAATTTGCCCCATGAGAATGTTTGCTTGTCATGCTACAAAACAGGCAACAAATTCTTACACGAAGTTCTCATCACGGAATCCATAGAATATATTTTATAGAAGAAACGCTATCAACAGTTTACAGAACCACACAAATTCATTAAGACATTAAGAAGGAAATCTTTCCAACTTTATGATCACATTAAACCAGTCTCTTCTTTGACATCAACGCTGAAGAAGCCAGTCTTTAGTAAACTACAATATATAAAAAAAAAAACTCAAGATTCGTAATTTTATTCAGCTAGTCAAAAGTGAAAGCAAGGTTCCTGCATTATAAACAGTCACCGTCTTAGCTCAATCGGCTGAGGCGCTTGCCTTCCGACTTGGAGTTGCTTTCGGGCGCGGATTTGATTCCCGCTTTAGCTGATTATCTGGTTGAGTTTTTTCCGAGGTTTTCCCCAACCGTAAGGCGAATGTCGGCTTCAACTCGCCAAATACATCTCGCTATCACCAATCCCATCGACGCAAAATAATCCAATAGTTGATATAGCGTCGTTAAATAACCAACTTAAAAATAAAAAAAAAAAAAAAAAAATGCTAGCTGGCTGGGATAAAAGAAAAGTCTGACGTCATATTATACCGATAATACGTGGCTAACGAGAAAGACAGGGTGCAGCACGAATCGGAGTCACGTGGTTATCATTGTCTAGTCACTGTCTAGTATATATGTACAGTCACGAAGCTTGAGTTGTGAGGGTGCTAGGAACAATAGACTGTTCCGGTACTATTTCGCATTGTCTGTAATGAGGCGATAATAGCGATCCTAGTGGTTTAGAAACTATCTATGGATGCATATTTACTACGTATTGAGCTTCAGGACTGTATATACTAGACTGTGGTCTAGTCATGGCCATCTTGACAATCACCTAATTAATATAAATACTTACTTACTTACTGACTTTTAAGGAACCCGTAGGTTCATTGCCGCCCTCACATAAGCCCGCCATTGGTCCCTATTCTGAGCAAGATTAATCCAGTCTCTACCATCATATCCTATCTCCCTCAAATCCATTTTAATATTATCTTCCCATCTACGTCTCGGCCTCCCCAAAGGTCTTTTTCCCTCCGGCCTCCCAACTAACAGTCTATATGCATTTCTGGATTCGCCCATACGTGCTACTATGTCCTGCCCATCTCAAACGTCTGGATTTTATGTTCCTAATTATATCAGGTGAAGTATACAATGCGTGCAGCTCTGCGTTGTGTAACTTTCTCCATTCTCCTGTAACTTCATCCCTCTTAGCCCCAAATATTTTCCTAAGAACCTTATTCTCAAACACCCTTAATCTCTGTTCCTCTCTCAAAGTGAGAGTCCAAGTTTCACAACCATACAGAACAACCGGTAATATAACTGTTTTATAAATTCTAACTTTCAGACTTTTTGACAGAAGACTAGATGACAAAAGCTTCTCAACCGAATAATAACTGGCATTTCCAATATTTATTCTGCGTTTAATTTCCTCCCGAGTGTCATTTAGATTTGTTACTGTTGCTCCAAGATATTTGAATTTTTCCACCTCTTCGAAGGATAAATCTCCATTTTTTATAGTTCCATTTCGTACAATATTCTGGTCACGAGACATAATCAGAATCATATACTTAGTCTATACTAATATAAATACATGTTCAAAGTTATAAAAAAACAAAGGAATTGCTATATTAAATTCATGTTAAACGTGCATTCATAGCCTACACAAATTTGTTCATTGTTGGCCATGTTATATAACCAAGAATGTGACGTCGCGCCATAGCCTGTCTTTCTCGTTAGCCACGTTGATAAGATAGTCGGCCGTGCAAGTGCATGCTATTTAGACGAATCTACTTATACAAGGGAGAGTGGGTGCCTAAAACTAAAAGCAAAATGGAAGAATCCATTACAGGATTTCTGAAATAGTCAGTCCAAACATATTTCAAGTAAATTTGATTTAAACAACACGTCGATTTAGATATCGATCGATCGATCAATCAATCAATCAATCAATCAATCAATCAATCAATCAATTTAGGGCATTTCAAAACCTAAGAGGTTTTTAGCCTCATTCACGATATATCGCCATTCGTCTCTGTTCTCTGCATCTTCTTGTCGTCCTCCCACTGTAGAAAGATTATCATATACTTGGTCCTGCCATCGGAGACGAGGTCTACCAAGAGGTCTCTTACATCTTGGAGAATAGTCGAAAGCTTTTCGTAGAAGAGAGTCTTCATCACGCCGTAGAACGTGTCCAAGCCAACGTAGTCTTCGACTTTTCATTAAGGCTATTATGCCCGGATGTATATAAATATCCCTTAGTTCCCTGTTGTTCAAAATTCTCCCTGTGTTACTTTCTTGAATGGGACCAAAAATCTTCAAGATTTTGTTCTCAAAAGTAAAAAGGGTATATTTTTTTTTAATATCCAAGTTTCACAGCAATATAGGAGAGTTGGTAGGATTATTGTTTTATAGCATCTTAATTTTGATAATCTAGAAAGGAGTTTGGAACTAAGCAATTTATGAAGGGAGTAGTAACACTTATTTGCCGTAACGAGTATATGTTCAATTTCTGTCCCAAATAAGCCTGTTTCATTAATTATACTTCCTAATTATTTAAATTCAGTAACTTTTTGAAACTCCCAATCATCTATTAAAAGTGACCCATCTATTATTTGAGGTACGTGATATATTCATGTATTTAGTTTTATCAGAATTAATTTTCAATCCTGTTATTCTTGTTTCTTCTACTAAGAGTCTAAAAAGTTTCTTGATATCTTCTTCTGTTTGTCCTAGAAGGACAATATCATCAGCATATGCTAATAAATTAATTTTACCATTGCTCAGTGAAATTCAAATATTTTCATTCCTAACTTTCTGTAATGCCTTTTCTTAGAAATGGAGAAGGGAAAGCTTAAAACCAATATTGATTACGATTACGTATTATTTTTTAATCTTCATCCCAAGCTATTTCATATTAAAAGTGGGATAAATCCTTACCTACTCACGTTAGTAACAATGTTTTCCGTTCATCCGTTTATGAGCTGAAAAGAAAATGCTCAAGAGAGGAAATGTGTCAAAACAAAACACATTTTATCTTCTTTTATGGTATGGCTCTAATTGTGAACCACAGGTGGTGCAGAACACGTTCCTCAGAGTCGGCGTCACGTTGTTCGAGTACATTTGTTCAGCTGTAACTCACATGTTACAATGTTGTGCAAATACGAAGCAGCTTGTGCTGTTTCTCTATGGTGTGGGAAACTTATACTGTATCCTTACTTTCATCGGTCAAAGGCCTATAAGCAGAATAAAGCTGTCTGAAAATTGTATTTAAATCTATGTAATCCATTGCGGTGGCAAGCCTGTCTTGCATAGCTAAAGTTCACCTTACTATGTAACAACGATGTAAATACAATCAATAATAATAATAATAATAATAATAATAATAATAATAATAATAATAATAATTTATTTTATTTTATTTTACCTGACAGAGTTAAGTCTATCTTCAAAAAATAAATAAAATGAAATCATTCTTAATATGAACTTACTTACTTACAATTGTCTTTAAGGAACCCGCAGGTTCATTGCCGCCATCACATAAGCCCTCCATCGGTCCCTATCCTGTGCAAGATCAATCCACTCTCTACCATCATATTCCACCTCCCTCAAATCCATTTTAATATTATCCTCCCATCTACGTTCTCGGCCTCCCCAAAGGTCTTTTTCTCTCCGGCCTCCAAAATAACACTCTATATGCATTTCTGGATTCGCCTAGACGTGCTACATGCCCTGCCCATCTCAAACGTCTGGATTTTATGTTCATAATTATGTCAGGTGAAGAATACAATGCGTGCAGTTCTGCGTTGTGTAACTTTCTCCATTCTCCTGTAACTTCATCCCTCTTAGCCCCAAATATTTTTCTAAGAACTTATTCTCAAACACACTTAATCTCTGTTCCTCTCAAAGTGAGAGTCCAAGTTTCACAACCATACACAACAACCGGTAATATAACTGTTTTATAAATTCTAACTTTAAGATTTTTTGACAGAAGACTAGATGACAAAAGCTTCTCAACCGAATAATAACAGGCATTTACCATATTTATTCAGAGTTTAATTTCCTCCCGAGTGCCATTTATATTTGTTACTGTTACTTACTTACTTACTTACTTACTTACTTACTTACTTACTTACTTACTTACTTACTGGCTTTTAAGGAACCCGGAGATTCATTGCCGCCCTCGCATAAGCCCGCCATCGGTCCCTATCCTGAGCAAGATTAATCCAGTCTCTATCATCATATCCCACCTCACTCAAATCCATTTTAATATTATCCTCCCATCTACGTTCTCGGCCTCCCCAAAGGTCTTTTTCCCTCCGGCCTCCCAACTAACACTCTATATGCATTTCTGAATTCCCCCAGACGTGCTACATGCCCTGCTCATCTCAAACATCTGGATTTAATGTTTCCTAATTATGTCAGGTGAAGAGTACAATGTGTGCAGTTCTGTATTGTGTAATTTTCTCCATTCTCCTGTAACTTCATCCCTCTTAGACCCAAATATTATTCTAAGAACCTTATTCTCAAACACCCTTAATCTCTGTTCCACTCCCAAAGTGAGAGTCCAAGTCTCACAACCGGTAATATAACTGTTTTATAAATTCTAACTTCAAGATTTTTTGACAGAAGACTAGATGACAAAAGCTTCTCAACCGAATAATGACAGGCATTTCCCATATTTATTCTACGTTTAATTTCCTCCCGAGTGTCATTTATATTTGAAGAGTCCACTGCAAGAATGATGGATGTCATTTGGAATACATTTTGCAGGAGAAGCGATTGAAAGTTTGAAATGCTTAGCGTTCAAAGCTTAACTGTGATTTTCCGATCATTACTGGACAATGACTATCAGTGTTAATGCCATGTAACTCTATGTACATTCTATATGTCTTAAGCTATGCATTGACAGTCTTGGTTCATTTTCGACAAAAAAGTGACATCCATCATTCTTGCAGTGGACTTTTCATTTGTTACTGTTGCTCTAAAATATTTGAAATTTTCCTCCTCTTCGAAGGATAAATCTCCAATTTTTATATTTCCATTTCGTAGAATATTCTCGTCACGAGACATAATCATATACTTTGTCTTTTTCGGGGTTTACTTCCAAACCTATCGCTTTACTTGCTTCAAGTAAAATTTCCGTGTTTTTCCTAATCGTTTGTGGATTTTCTCCTAACACATTCGCATAGACAAGAAGCTGATGTAACCCGTTCAATTCCAAATCCTCTCTGTTATCCTGAACTTTCCCAATGGCAGTTTTTTTTTTTAACCGAGTTCCCGATTTCTAGCACCTCGCAGTTTTCCGTTGTAGTAACTTGCCCATCTTAATAGTCATTTTGGCTGTCATTTTTCACGTAATTTCCATTTCGCAGGCGTTCAGAAGTAATCTTGTTTTCTATTTACCTTTACGGAAGTCGTCCTATGGGCGAAGGGTTTCGTAATTGCGGAAACAGATCAGTACCAGCATGAAGCAGACTAGCATATGTTGAGGCGCACTTTCACTGGGAAGTCAAAACCCGGCGATCCATCACAGAGCGCGGAGCACCATGCTGCTATGCGGCCTTCTGTCTGTCGTCTGCATCGTGGCCTCGAGTCCTCTAAGGGACAGCGACCAGGGTCATGGTGAGTGTCTCCACTCTGTCTCAAAACTATTTTTTTTTTTTTGCGTAAACCAGTGATGTCAAAGCAAGTGCATTTTTATGACCTTGACTTCGTACGCGGGCATCAACCGCTAAGTATGGAAAGAGGAAGGGTTGTTTATTAGTGGCGTATACTGGTTAAAGGGTTTGGGCTACCGCTGACCCTATTATTACACAAAATATATCTAACATTTACTTTAATTTTAATTACTATGGTAAAACTAATAATACAAAATTATTATATTTTGTTATATTATAAACTTTTTCTTTTGTAATTTCCTTGGGCTACCGCCGGTAGCCCCGGTAGCCCGCAAAATATGAATAAGCAGCCTGTTGGATTAAGAAAAACAGTACTGCACAAACTTCAAACGGAACGTGAAATTTTATGTCGTTATTTTTATATGGCTTCTTTCTGTTTGATATTATCTATATTGTCTGTAAAACAAAAGTACTATGTATGTATGTATGTATGTATGTATGTATGTATGTATGTATGTATGTATGTATGTATGTATGTATGTATGTATGTATGTATGTATGTATGTATGTATGTATGTATGTATGTATGTATGTATGTATGTATGTATGTATGTGTGTGTGTGTATGTATGTATGTATGTAAGTATGTAAGTATGTAAGTATGTATGGATGGATGTATGTATGTATGTTTGTTTGTTTGTATGTATGTATGTATGTATGTATGTATGTATGTATGTATGTATGTATGTATGTATGTATGTATGTATGTATGTATTCACACTGCAGTGGGTATATACCCGGTGGCAGTGGTAACTAATTACACTCAATAATGACAATAATAAACGTATTAATTAAAAATACAATTAATAATAATACTAATAATTAATATTAATACTAATAATAATAATAATAATAATAATAATAATAATAATAACAACAACAACAGGGAATATACTAAATTAAATGAAACGATCACTTAAAATAACATTTGAAATATTCTAATTTGTATCTTAAAACTAAGATCGAACTAAAACCCACGAGTATATGTTCATATCTGCACAAGTACCTTTCAACGCTACACTCATTTCGCTGTCAACTCACTCACTGCACTGGAACTACGACACATTTCACTGATTCTATCCTGATTTCACTAACACTTCAAAAACATTTCACTGTTCAAATTCTTTGCACTGCCACTATAAACTATAAAGCTTCACTGACAGGAACACGTTTCACTTACACAGCACACTTCACTGACACGACATACTTATTCACTGATACAACACACTTCACTAACACAACATAATTGTTCACTGATACAACACTTCAATAACAACATATCATTTACACCCTTTAAATGCTGTGTGTAATTACCGTCTATTAGTAAGGTCCTTAAGCCTATTTTTAAATACATTTTTGGTTGTTGGTAAAGCCTTTAGTAAGTCTGCAGGTAAAGCATTCCAGTCCCTGATAGTACGACTGAGAAAAGAAAACTTTCCAGTGTCCGTCCTCTGCCTTCTTTCCCTCAGTTTATATGAGTGGTTGTTCCTTCAAGAGTAATTTGGCGGCTGCAACCTATTTTTTATTTCTCTCCAGGCAGGCTCACCTCTGTATGTTTTGAACAGTCGTGTAGCTGTTATTTCCGGTGTGACTCCTCCCCTTTGCTTACGTCTTAGGAAGTGAAGGCTCTATAAAGTCTAGGTAGGTAGTATCGTTCGCCATTTTTGTTCTTTCGGTCCCGAGCTACCAGATGAGGAATCTATTTGCTTCACCGTTAAACATTATCATGTCGTAGCTCTTATGATAATAAATCAAACGCACTGTAATTGAGCAAATAATTGAGCGGCAAATAACGTCCTCGTGTGCTTTCTGAGAACGCCAACGAAAGAGCCAAAATGGCGGGCGATTATATTAAGTATTTATCGAGCCACAGGAAATTCATTCCATCATCAATAGCGAATGACAAGACGCACACGTTTAAATGTAGCCGACCTGCAACGTGATTGGCTGCCGGAAATAAGAACGACGGGACTATAATACCAATTTCTTAATATTGTACTTGTATTTTAAATGTTAATAACATAATAAAGAGATAAGAAGGAATATTCACATAAATTCCGTAGTAATACAACTATACTGTACTAAATGGATGAAACACATCATTCATAAAGAAAGTGATATCCCAAAAAAAGAGAGTTAGTATGACATGACAAGTTGAAATTGATATTGATGATACCTTTAGCCCTATAAAATAATCAATAAACTAATCAAAACAATATTACAGTACAAAGCAAAGTTACCTAGGTGCTGTATGTGTTTTAAGTGTAACTAATATTACATAACAAAACTCTTATCGCATTATGCTTTAAGGTGATATTGGCGAGCAACTTCCTATCAGCAGAATATTAAATTATTTTCTCGAAATGTGCTGAAACTATAGAGCTGACATTTTTACAACACGTGGGCACGTATCTTTTGCTTATGATGTAACAGTAGTTGCTTTGTTAATTCATTTCCTTACAAACAATTTCCATGCGAATATTTTCAAAATTTTCAATACACTATCTTCAGTAATACGTATTTACGGTATATTAGATTTACGAAAACGTTCTGTAAGGCTACTAAATAAATAGGCCTATACCTGAAAATTTCACTTTTCTATACGAAAAGTTGAGAAAATATTTCTTTTGAATAAAAAATCAAACTTGTGAAAGATGAGCATTAAAATTTAAACTTTCATTCTTATAATGCACTTATACTTCTCAGGCAAATCTAAAAATTAACATGGATACAGTTTTAATAAGTTCTCTTCCCCTTATGTATTGAATCAGTGCTGGCCATCCCTGAATATAGCTCGTCCAAGCGTCATATACTACCTCTTTCGTCTGTCTCTTTCCTTTCCTCTGTAAAGCGCTCAGGCTCTCCTGAGCTCTAAAGCGCGCGCTTGCATCAATTGACATCACTGGCGTAAACGATAAACGTGACAAAAATATATTAAAGAGATTTGAAGGTATCTTTACAAATCACGTGATTGTGGGTAATAAAATATCAACATTATTCTCGCGAATCATAGGGAAAACTTCAATATGAAGCGAAATTCTAGCGAGAAGTTATCCAAAAGTTAGTTTCAAATTTTGTTCCAAGTTTACGTGTATGAAGTAAAAATACTATATACACTTTAAGAGAGGAACAGAGGTTAAGGCTGTTTGAGAATAAGGTGCTTAGGAAAATATTTGAGACTAAGAGAGATGAAGTTACAGGAGAATGGAGAAAGTCACACAACATAGAACTGCACGCATTGTATTCTTCACCTGACATAATTAGGAACATTAAATCCATACGTTTGAGATGGGCAGAGCATGTAGCACGTATGGGCGAATCCACAAATGCATATAGAGTGTTCGTTGGGAGACCGGAGAGAAAAGATCTTTGGGAAGGCCGAGACGTAGATGGGAGTAGAATAGTGAAATGGATTTGATGGAGGTGAGATATGATTGCAGGGACTGGATTAATATTGCTCAGGATAGGGACCTATGGCGGGCTTATGTGAGGGAGGTAATGAACCTCCAGGTTCCTTAAAAGCCAAGTAAGTAAGCAAGTAAGTACATATATATATATATATATATATATATATATATATATATATATAGCTTTTTTCCCGGCTTGACAAAAATATAAATAATTATGGCAGAATAATATGACGTCCTTAGTTCCAGGAAATACCACTGAGTGACGATCGGCTTTTACCTGTATTAAGGTATTCATCTACCCTTAATTTTTTATTTTCCTTAAGAAAATTGATTTTTTAATTTTATTTGTTTATTGTCATCTGAAAGTTTGAATTTTATAGTTTTTGAAAAATATATCAGTTTTGTCTCTATGATGTTTGGTTAATTATATTATTTAATTAATTAGTTGAGTTTTTATTGACCGGAAGCACTCTTTCTTTAAACCGGAAGTGCAGTTCTGCAAGTGTCAATCTGTGACATTTCACAATTTTATACATTTTTCGAGTAATAACAAATCGAAATTTGGTGGTAGAGTTTGACTGTATTATTTTTCATACAGTCAGGAAGCTGCTTCGTGTTTGGTTTTAGGCCTACAATTTTTCAGACCCTCAGGATGTAAATAATTTTTCTCCGTGTTCCGTTTTACAGAATTTTAATTACAACACTAATGTTAGCACAAAGTGCACTTAGAATTAAGGTATTTTCATCATTCTTGCATAAAATGAAGCTGACTAACTTTGCTAAGTGCCAAACTACAAACAGTGTTCTACTGCTAATAAAGTTAATTTAAAACTCCAAGATCTTAAATTTTTATTTTTATGTTTGAAATTTTCAAAAAATTAAATTACATTTTTCCTTAATGGGATAAATAGGGGAAAACTGTATTCACAGCTTATTCTGCGTTCTTTTAGGATAAGACAGTGAAACAAATTTTGTTCTAACATACAAATTTGTTTAAAATTGAATGGCTGTGAAAAAATTACGTTTCAAAGATTTTGTAAGGATATTCATGATTATGTTCTATTAGAACATAGTATAATATTGTGACAGCGACGTGAGATTCAAACTCACGACCAGCGTCCCGCATGAAAGCAGATCGCACAGGCTGCACGGAACATTGAGTGACGTCGCGCGGTGGAGAGAAGAGGGAGGGTGTATTACGTCACGCGACGAGTTTGCGCGCGCATCTGGTGCTGGTAGAGAGGAGAGGGCTCTGGATTTCTCTGGAATGCCATCTCTAGAGACGGGTGGAACCTTCGAGGTTACGTCGCTGTGGTTATAAATTACGGTCGCGAAGGAACGACAGCAGTTTCAGAGTTTTCAGTTATTCAGTCAGTGAGAAAGCCAGAGCAAGCAAGCCAGCCGGAGTTCGACTCGAGTGTGCGTCCGCATCTGCGTCAGCATCCGAAGGCCTGAGTTCGAGTGCAGTGGACCGCAGTTGGAGGGACCTGAGTTCGAGTGCAGTGGACCGCAGTTGGAGGGACCCGAGTTCGAGTACAGTGAACTGTCTCTGAAGGTCTGTGGTTCGAGATACTGTGGACTCGAGTGACTGAGATAGAAGAACTGTGAACTGAGAACTGATAGTTCTGATTTGTAAATAGTGCTTTGTAAATATTAGTTAAGATTAACAGTTCATTGTTGTTCATACTAGTCCAAGTAAATTGTCATTGTCGTCGGTGGAGTGCTATAACGAATATTGTGTTGAGTGAAAATCCAATTGTTGACGAGAGCGTTTAAGGCGAATTGTAGAAAGGAATTATTGTTGTGACGAATAAATTACATTGTTGTAACTAATAAAATTCACAATATTAATAAATATACCGTAGCATAATAATAATAATAATAATAATAATAATAATAATAGTAATAATAATAATAATAATAATAATAATAATAATAATAATAATGCATCAAATTTAAAATACCGATAATGTAATTGTAAACAATTACAATAATAACTCCCGCTTGACAAAATTCTGCGTACGCTAGTACGCTACTGACGATGATGGTGAGTGTATAAGACGCTAGGGGCCGATTGTATAAACGTTAAAAGCATACTAATACGTTGTCTGTTAAGAATACCTGTGGAATATTACGATGATCTCTTTGGCTATTATTATTCGTTGTCGAAAATGAACCGCTAAAATGATGGTGTGAAATAAAGTGTCCACAACTTCTAATCACTAAATTGTGCACCAGTATGCCTGGGTTAAATCCCAAATCTCTCCGCAGTGCATATGAAGAGAAGGCATATGTCACTGTTAATAGTGATTCGTCCGTCGGATGGGGACGTTATGCCTGGTGGCCCCCTTGGTGCTATTCAATAGGAGTAGGCTACGTGCCGACACCAGGTTTCCCCTTCTCCCTTCCTCACCTTCATCATCATCCTCACCCACTCCCTACACTACACTTACACGGACACTTAAACATACACTCACCCTAGTACACGATATTACCATATCATACATATCTTGATTTAGTTCATATCTTGATTTAGTTGTATTGAAGTAGAACAAATTAAAATAATTGTTATAGTCAGGACCAAAAGGGATTTAACTTATATAATGCAAAGTGCATCTTCATGGACAATTATGACAATGCCGCATAAATGAAGGAAGCAATAATAGGCCTAACCTCGAAACCCGCCATTACGGAAAAGTTTTGGCGAATCCCCTGGGAGTTCGCGAACCGCGAAACGATGGATTAGATTATATACTATTTCCAAAAATGCGAATATTTTTTAGAAAGTAATTTGCTGGTATAATTAACTTGGCAGACATTTTATAAAATCAATATTAGCTTAAATAAACCTACGAGAAATATATAATATTCAAGGCTTGAAAGAACTTTCTGTTTATTTAATAATATTACCACAATCTAGTATATACAGTCACGAAGTTTGAGTTGTGAGGGTGCTAGGAATAGACTGTACCGGTACTATTTCGCATTGTCTGTAATGAGGCGATATTAGCGATCCTAGTGGTTAGAAACTATCTATGGATGCATATTTACTACGTATTGAGCTTCGTGACTGTATATACTAGACTGTGATATTACTGCTTTTTGATAAATTATGTGAATAATTTTCCAAGTTGTAAGAAACTTGCACAGTAAGTTTTGCCAACATTTGCATCCACCTTCTATGTTCATGTATGAATCAAATGTCTCTGACACAAGTAATATTAAAATTGTTAAATAAATAGATTTTCAAACAATTAACCTTCAAGATACTTTGAGATAATCTACCTTCTCCTAGAACGTCAACTAAGATCAAATCTTGAGTGAACATTGTACTCATTTCTCACATTTAAATTTAATGTTGAGTCAATTCCCTACTATATAGTCCGTATTTGGAAACTATCATCTTGTATTATTTGAAAATAAAAAATTGAATTCTAGTTGTTAAATACAATGAAACATATAACTTCACTCATATGTAAAACGATATGTAAAAGAAAAGCTACTTTTATATTTTGTTATGTACTATGAACGCGGATGAATACCAACAGCAATACCGAGGTAGTCTGTTCTTGTAACAAGCTGACGTCACTTGAGCTCGTAGTTGTTCATGTTAGCACGTGGTACTGAAGTATGGCTTCTGCATCCTCGGTGTGTGTGGTTATTAAACATAAGAGTAGAAACCCTCTCAAAAGCGGAGAAAAAGAAATAGTCTTAAATATATATATATATATATATATATATATATATATATATATATATATAACTTAAGTGAAATTTAATTACAATAATTATAAAGTAAATGTTTCCTAAGCAAACGAATGCGGGAAATGTTTAACATGAAACAGAATGTACAACAGTAGGCGGGAACACGTATTGAGAATCTATGGCGCCAAACAGCGGCCAATGAAGCCTCACTTCAGTCACGTGCTATTGTTTATATTAGGATTTTTCTTACAGCGAAAAGATTATATAGTCCTAAGACACATCATTCGAGGTAGCATTATCTATGAAAATGTGTGTATTATTTAAAAATTATTACCGATTATGAGGCAACTAGACCAGGAGATAATGGGATAGGGTAGCCAGTTCCTTTCCCCCTCCATTGCATATATCGCCGATTAGCTAATATTACATTACTCAGGCTTCAGAGTGAAACACATTAAGTATTATAAATTAAAATAAAAAGACATTACTTACCATTGCGTTCCTTGCTTTCCAGAGTCCCAAGGAGTACTCGAAGCAGACGACCTTCCTGTGTCACCAAAGCCGGCAATCTTCCTGGTGCAGAAGTATCAGAAGTATTACGTAGTATATCCACTCTCGCCTAAAGATATCACCAGTTCCACGTACGAGAGACGCCACATCGGACGATCAACAAGAGACGTATCTGCAACAACGAGAGAAGGCCGTTTCTTATTCAGTTCTCCTATTAAACAGTTAAAACAATTGAAGGATTTGTTACTACTGACCAATTTATTGTCGAATTCTGTGGGGGCCGGGACGCTCTCCACAACAAATTCCTTCAACTTATTTGGAAAAACAATAAACTCAGCTCTTTCGGTTGCTTATGGAGACAGGTTCTTCGTGCCTCCCCTGTTACCACCAGTTCCTCCAATACCGGTAGTTCCTCCAATACCGCCAGTACCTCCAATACCGGTACTTCCTCCAGTACCAATATTTCCACCAGCCATACCGCCACAAATTTTCCCTATTAGACCGGCCATTCCTCCTGTAACAACAGTTGTGACAGGAACTTTTCCCGCTACTTCAACAGGAGTACTTCCAGTCTCGTCATTAGGAAATTTTCAAATTTCTTCAACAGGAACCCTTCCAGTCTCAACAGGAAATGTTCAAGTTTCTTCTACAGGAACCCTTCCAGTCTCAACAGGAAATGTTCAAGTTTCTTCAACAGGAACTCTTCCCGTTTCAACAGGGATACTTCCCGTTACTTCAACAGGAGTGCCATCAAGAGCAAGAATCACCCAAAATAATGACTCGAAGACAATGCAAGGACAGAGGGACACTAACAACCAAAGACAATTAATGGAGCAGTACTTGGAGGCGGAAAGAATTCAGCAGAAGCTCATCAACGACTACAACAATTTGATCAGACAGCAGCAGCAGGCACTGTCAAATAACCGGAATGATCAATGGGGTGATTTCTTGAAGCAACATAGTGTCATGGTTGGGAAATTCAACGAAAGAACATACTACAGTGCTTCGAATGATAATGAAGTATGAAGATATGAATACTGTTGACAGTAATCACCTTGCGGTAAAATGATATCGTCTATTCATTCTTTCATTCATAGTTTTCTGTCCAAGATCATGTCTTTCACTGTAAACCCAGCATTCTCTAATCTTACCTATTTTGTGCCTTCCTCTTAGTCTTCGCATATGATCCATACATCTTAATGTCGTATATCATCTGATATATTCTTCTAGGCCTACCCGGAATGTTTCCCCTTTCACCATTCCTTCCAGTGCATCTTTCAGTAGACAGCTTCTTCTCAGTCAGTGACTCAACCAATTTCTTTTCTCTTCCTGATCAGCTTCAGCATTATTATTTCTTTATCCACTCTTTCCAACACAGCTTTATTTCTTATTCTGTCTGTCCATTTCACACACTTCATTCTTCTCCATATTCACATTTCAAATGCTTCTAGTAGTTTCGTTGTAATGTCCAGGTTTCTGCCCCATACAATGCCACACTCCACACAAAGAACGTCACTAGTCTTTTCCATAGTTCTTTTCCATGCTCCTTTTTCTGTTAAAACTTTCTTTTGCCATAATAATCATTATTTATTTAATATTCCAAATTAACTGATCACAAAGAGTGATTGAGAATTTGGGATGTCAGATTTCGAGTGGTATGCTTTCTGGGTCCCGGCCTTTTTTGTCTTCTTTACAATTTGCTGCAGCAAGAATGATAGTGATTGATCATTAGAGCATTTTGTACAGTGTTCTATCTCTTAAACATTTTCCGGAATAATGGATCAACTTATGAGATATGTACATTAATGCTTCTCCCAGTTCATAGACACTACGAACATAACTCTTTACGTAGCTTACTTTTCAGAAGTGCTTCTCAGATTTGGAGTCAAATTTGATTGGACGACAGATTTTGGGTACATTTTTTGCTTTACACTACTGTTTATGCTTGTTTTATCTCTGCTCATTATTGACAGTGGATCAATGAGAAAGTTAGGCTACCATAATACTTTATGAGATATGAAATCAGAACAATAAAGACAAAACAGAATGCGAGATTGTGCATTTTTAAAATAGAACAAAGTGTAATGTAGGCTACTTTCACAATTTTACCATTCTACACAAAATGCAGAAAAACATACAGACGGCCCTGATGTTTATAAGTGATCTATAGCAATCAAGAGAATATCTCTGTAAGAGTTAGCATTTATTTTGGTAATACTCTAACTGGAGATTCAGATTTTGAATTTTACTTTATAATCTCCAGGTTAATATTGAAAGAATTCTGAAAATTCTGGCACTGACAATAGATACAAAAAAAAAACTATCAACATCTATCACAAGTTCATGTGTGCGTGACGGTATATTTTTATGATTTAAATGGAAATTGTAATTTTTCCTTCCTGTGTTGGAGTTTTTGTAACGAAGTTGTGTAATAACTTACACCGAAAATATGAATACAAACATAACACAATTACAACAAAAATGCATGCAACAATATTTTCACAAGAAACTACACAGACCAGAGGTTTTCAAACTCTGCGCCGGGGCTCCCTAGAGCAGTCAAGAATGTAGTGGAAGTTTTGTGTCCGAAATATATTTTCACATAAGTCCGAAATATATTTTCAGATAATTGCGAGTAAAGCGACAGTGAATTCAAATGGATGTTTACATTGTTTCAGTACATTTCTTCCAAGACTTTTACAATCACTTCATATCTTTTTAACGATGAATGTGAAATAATATGTCTATTAATAAGGCACACACAAACATATTTTAAAGTTAAATTTCATTATGAAACTCTTGTTTGGTATAAAAAAAATTGCAGAAATGTTTATCAGATTAAGGGACACGTGGACCCAAACAATTTGATAACTGCTATTTCATTCATGGAAATACTTGAACTGAAGCCGATACCGTTGTGTTTCCTCAAACATAATAATTAGGGACCGGATTTTTATGTAATTACATATTATATTCCTTTCAACCTAACCGTACATAAATAATAAATCTTTCTGAATCTTGTAATTACCATTAATATATTGAAATTTGATACTACATATTTTTGTGCGAGATCGTGCGTATATCCTTGTTTTCCGCACAGAACCAATACGCGGTAAGTGTGAAATACCACATTCAGTATTCCCAACGTAACACACATAACAATTTCCCTCTTCTTACCGCTTAAGCGCGACATTCATTTTACTGCTTTAGGCTTTTAACATATTATTTTTAGAGACGTTTAACATAGTAACAATTATAAATTGGAAACTTACCACTGCAATTTCACCTAAATTGCAATGTTAATTATTGTTTTTAAATATTTGCAAAAATTAAGTAAAGTCTACTACTCCACGAAACTTATTGCATTCCTGATACAAGTAACATTAAGGAAGCCGTGAAAAAATCAACAAGATTCCAGATGCCGATGTTATTACTATAACATATGTTATGCAAATCTAGTTTTTCAGGTGAAGCTCCCTGTAAAGCAGATTTGAATAATTTCAAGGGAAAAATTGTTCCGGGGCCGGGTATCGATCCCGGGACCTCTGGCTGAACGTACCAGCGCTCTACCACAGAGCTACCCGGGAACTCCACCCGACACCGTCTCAACTTTTCCGTTTATATCCACACAACTCGCGTGGGCTGACGAAACGCCAGAGACCCACAACGAGTGCACACAATCTCTGTGTGACTTGGAATTGTGGTTTTCTGTTAACGTACACAGTAACGTATATATTATATATTATATATGTTATATAAATAATATTGTTAAAATATTAAAATGAAAAAATAAATCATTACATAACCTTACCGTTTGTTTTAAATTCGCATTTATAGACTGGGGGGAAAAAAAGACAGACGTATATCACGGCCTGCTGGAGTATAGTAAACACAGAAAACATTATATAGCAACAATGTTGAAGAAAGATATTTTGGTTTTCCGAAGTTGCCGTCATTAAACAGAAACCAACATGGAGATTTCATTGCAACTAATTAGAAATTCGTCTTTCAGGTATGTAATAAACGATCTTCGCACAAAATAATGTATGATACACGAGCGGTATGTTTGTTTTCATGTTCTCGGAAATTAAAAAAGCTCAACTACGTTTCGCTTTTTCAATCTTTTCCTCGAACATGAAAACGTCAACATACCGCTCTTGTAACGTATATTACTATTACATATTTACCCCCACATTATATATTATGGCTTGGTATTGCATAAATCTACATATTTAGAGGTTTTATTCAATTTTACTTCTCTAAAATAGGAAAAAAACTTCTGCTGGGGAAGTTTACAATTTGAAATACACAGATTCAGAAAGCCTTTTTACCTACCGAAGGAAGGATATATTTCGGGACGAATGTGTCAAGTGTGCGGTAAAAAAGTCGGGTGCTCTATGAAATCACAACTGGAGAGTCTTACCTATCCTATACCTGCCAGATATTGATATTAAATATTTTCATGATTTCACATATTTTGGTACATATTCAGCTTATTTTTCTTACATAAATATGTACATATTTCATACCTTGATATTACATAAAAATCCGGTCCCTAATAATAATAGTCAAGTATTGTTAACTTTAGTGTGAATATATCTTAAATTTAAAAGTTTAGTCGCAAACAGAGACCAAATGTGTTCCTAATAAAATGTAATTATGTTATAAATGGCATGTGCTTGTTCCATTTGCATTGTGTGTACAAGTCTTTTGTAATGAAATAAATGAAATTCAATCATTTCTGACTTGGTCAGAGAAACTGGCTACAATCTGAATCACAGATCACCCCAAAAGCAGCAATAATTAAAGCACGGTTTTATGAAACTTTAACTACGTTCCCTTTTCTTATTTCCTTTCCAGACTATTCAGAAGTCGTTCCATCGTAGTTGAAGCAATGACCTTGCCATCTCACGCAGCACGTGGAAGTCTTACGGAGTAGACGCATTTTCGTCCACAGCGCATCCAAGGTCATGCTTCAACCACTCTAGAACCACAGTCTAGTATATACAGTCACGAAGCTCAATACGTAGTAAATATGCATCCATAGATAGTTGCTAACCACTAGGATCGCTAATATCGCCTCATTACAGACAATGCGAAATAGTACTGGCACAGTCTATTGTTCCTAGCACCCTCACAACTCAAGCTTCGTGACTACATATACTAGACTGTGCTAGAACGGCTTCTATCTCTTTCTCTCTTATATATAAAATAGGAATTTATAGTGTTGTAGTTTTTCCTCAACTAAAAAAAGTAATCACGTACAATTTTACTTATAATTTAATATTTTGTATAATTGTCTCTGGACGTATTTTCCTGGGTCTTCAGAGAAATATATACAATTTTGCATTTATATATAAAAACGAAATAGAAGGAAGACTGTGAAGGAAATATTACTAATGTATGACTCTATAGTTGAAAATGTTGTCAACTTATCAAATTAAGTAGTCCGAAATATTGGAAGCCATTATTTTTATTCAAATGTGTAGTTACAGATCGAAATACTAACTCTTGATGTATAAGAATATCACCGAGTGTAGACCATTCATTACTTATATTTCTGACAGAATATTTCCCTTTAAGTTCCACAATTTTAACTCATTCCTCTTCGAATTCATATTTAAATCAATGCTTCAATGTAACATTTATAATTGATTAAATGGCGATCTTACTCGTGTTAATTGTGTAAGCATGTGCGGCTTACAGCTGTTTCAAAATATACAGAAAACCAACCACCACCACCACCACCACCACCACACATACACAACACATCTAATCACCCCACACAACACAAACATGCTGCATTCAGGACAATGGTACACAGATTACTCAACATACCCATGAGCCAACAACACTACAATGAAGAAGTGACACAATCAAATACATAGCACAAGAAAATGGTTACAACCCAAACATAATAGACAACATCATAAGGAAGACAAAACAAAAACTTAACAAACACAAAAACACGTAAAACACAACACAAACACAAGAACACAAGAAATACATCACACTAACATACGAAAACAAAAACACACACAAGATCGCATCCTCATTCAGAAAACAGAAATACAAGATAGCATACAGAACAGAAAACCAACTACAAAGACATCTCAATACACAAACAACACAAACAAATAAATACAACCACACAGGCGTATACAAACTCACTTGCAATAGTTGCGACAGTTTCTACATTGGACAGACAGGCAGATCATTCCAAACTCGATACAAAGAACACATTAAAGCAATAACCAGAGGACACAATACATCTACATGCTGAACACATAACTAATGCTAACCACACATACAATAACATAAATACAGACATGGAAATCCTACACATACAACCCAAAAACTCAACACATTAAAACAATATGAAATATACAGACACACTAAAACACACCCTGATCAAATCCTCAACACACAGATCAATTTCAGAACACACACACTATTTGACACCACATTTCAACACTTTTCAACAATTGAACGCACCCACACAACAGGCAGCGAAGTTCGAGATGACGCCGAGATCTAATAGGGTCTGAGGATGGTGTGAAGAAGCACCGAAACAGCTGTAAACCGCACATGCTTATACAATTAACACGAGTAAGATCGCCATTTAATCAATTATTTATATTCAAGTGTTAAAAGTAGTGTACGAAAGATTCAACATGGAACATTTAATTGGAATTCTCAACGCAAATATTTTGAAGGTAAAAAAATGTAATTCTGTAACAGTCTGATAAATGAGCACTCAACGGTGTTTCTTACTATTTCTTTCTTTGTTGTGCGGTCAATGCTAATTCCTAGAAATGTACAGGTAAAGGAGGATTTCACCTCTTGAGGTACTGCCTATTGTTACAGATTTGTATGGAATGTACAAGAATAGAAGAGGGTTTTAAGAATTCTCGTATTTCAGTGACTGACAGATACATTAAAATACTGACTTACGGTACATTTGGCGGGATTATCTAACACTGTAGCGTCATAGACATTCCTAGAGTATACCTGATACATCTCTTTTATCTTCAAGACATTTTAATATCACATGGCATAGTTTAAACACAACAATAAAAAATATTAGAGTCATTCCATACAAAATTTTAAGAATATGCCTGCGATGTCATGATTTTTTGGGGGGCTTTTAATATAATAATGTTATTATGAAAACAAATTAAACTGCCTACTATGACTGCTATATCATTAATATTTTTCGTCATACGGATGACTGAAAAATGGGTGGCAGTTACATGTTATCCATCATTTAAAATATTCTAGACACCCTGTATGAAGTGCCATCGAAACTAAACAGACGCCATTGTAAACCTGAATATCCATATTTTAATACCTTAAAGACTAATCCGAATAATATTAAGGCATGCTCATAAAACACCTCATTGAAAAAAAGAAATAGTTTTATATTCGAATGTAACAAATTAAATTCATGCGAATTTCATCCGTATTAAAGAACATATTATTCTTAATCCATCTCCCAAGTTTTATGACTTTATCTAAAAAAAATCTGTGAATAATTAAATTAATTTAAATTAATAAAATTATTAATTTTTGTTCCGACGGTTGAAAATCGCTTGCTATGTGTAGTGGTCGCAGCGTTCGCGAGATTTCATAACGATGAGTAATCTCAAACGTCCGTCTCCCTGACCTTGATCGCGCAACATTCTGTACGACGGGAGAGCTCTCCTTTGTTCCGGTGAGTTATTTTTATTAAAAACTGACATGATATTTAAGTCAACATTCTGAAATTTTCACAGTAGAATCAATACACATAAACCAAAGAATTAAACACATTTTTTTTTTTCGTCTGTAAAAATGAACTGCATTTTGTGTTCTCCATTTTTTTAAATTATATTACAGTGGGTAAACTACTCGTATTTAAAAAATTATATATATATATATATATTTTTTTTTTTTTTCATTTTAAGGGCATTTATAAACAAGGCTCTCCTTTTTCGAATTGCACTGAAATCATTTTTCCAGCTTCCTTTACATAGTAAGAAAACTTCAATGAATGAAACCGTGTTCTTTGTTAAACCAATATTTTAAATTCTGATTGCTGCCAAACTATGAAAAATATAAATATAGTATTGCTTGAAATTCATATTTAGAATATACAAAATAACCTACTACAATATTTTTAACTTTTGAGACATCATGGTTCAAACACATACTTTTTTGCATGGAATGGCCCACTAACTTCTTCAAATAAGTTTTTTGAATCTGAATTTGAATTGTAGAATGTGATATACCTGTAACATGGAGTGTCTTGCTTGACCCATTTATACAGCCAATGAGAACAACTACTCTTCATCCTCTTTTCACCGAATAGTTTTCAGCGTTGGAATTCATAGTTGACGAGTGCCGCAAATCTACGAGACATTGCACCCACAGCTTTACTTGCCTCCCGGAGGAGGCCATGCTAAAGATTTTATAGTCCTTTAAAAACCATTAACCTCCCAACTGTTAGCAAGAGAACATAACCAACTGCTAGAAAGTAAACAGTTTAGAGCAACCCAACGACTCCAAGACATAAGAAGGCTCACCAAGTGATAATGGATTTTTACAACGATTTTTTCCCCATACGTTCCATTTGAAATAAAAAAAACTGCCTATAAGCTTTTGTCATCCAGTCTCGTCTCAAAAAAGCTGAAAGTTAGAATTTATAAAACTATTGTTTTGTTCTGTATAGTTGCGAAACTTGGACTCTCACTTTGTGAGAGGAACAGAGGCTAATGGTGTTTGAGAATAAAGTGCTTAGGAAAATATTTGGGGCTAAGGGGGATGAAGTTAGATGAGAATAGAGAAGGTTACACAACGCAGAACTGCATGCATTGTATTCTTCACCTAACATAATTAGGAACACTAAATCCAGACATTTGAGATGGGCAGGGCATGTAGCACGTATGGACGAATCCAGAAATGCATTTAGAGCACTCGCTGAAATGGGTAAAGGGTAAGCGGAGCCGTACCGTGTGCCCCGTCGTGCAGCTGGAAGAGGTAGAGAGCATACCCGTTAGCAGCTACGACTGCACCATAGTGCAGTGAG
The DNA here is from genome assembly GCF_040183065.1 of Periplaneta americana. Taxonomy (NCBI): domain Eukaryota; kingdom Metazoa; phylum Arthropoda; class Insecta; order Blattodea; family Blattidae; genus Periplaneta; species Periplaneta americana. Next base: position 190,308,647 of record NC_091118.1, read on the forward strand.
TTCTCCGCGGGTAAGAGACGCTAGCCCCAGGGTGCTCTGTGCTGACGACCGCTGATATAGAGTATTAGTTAGGAGGAAGGAGGGAAAAATACCTTTGGGGAGGCCGAGACGTAGATGGGAGGAGAATATTAAAATGGATTTGAGGAAGGTGGGATATGATGGTAGAGACGGATTAATCTTGCTCAGAATATGGACTGATGGCGGGCTTACGTGAACCTTCGGGTTCTCTAAAAGCCGTAAGTAATAAGCTGCAGAGTGCTGCATTGGAGTTAAATCGTTCGCTTGAACTCGGTCGAATGTCGCACCCTCGAGTGAGATACGATCGGTCGTGATACGCTCGTAATAAATAGAAGCACAGTACAAGGTCATCTCACCGACATGTCTTATCTTGTACGAAAGGCGACAGATAAGATACACATAATTATGTTTTGCCCACACGGTAAAAATAAGGCTTTATTTTCTGCGTTTATGAAAAACGTTTAATGGAACAGTCAATGGAACGTACCAAAACAGGAACATGAAGTTATAAATAAAATAGTATGAAAAACTTCGATATACAGTTATTATTGCTAATTAATAATTATTCAATATTATTTCATTTACCACATATATAACATGATAGGTCCATACATAGTGTTCCGCCTATATACTGCGACAATGTAGAAACGTTTTACAAAATATTATTGATATAGCAGTAGATTAATAACAATATTAGTACAGAGATAACGTCACATAAAATATAATAAAACGAATAATCATGCTGCACAACTGTTACAGACGCAAAGATTGATACACTAATTATTAGAGATTATTATTATTATTATTATTATTATTATTATTATTATTATTATTACTACTACTAGAAAACTTGACACAGTTCTTGCTTTATCGTGATTGTGTTCTCCGTTTATAATAATTATATTTACATCCAATAACATCTATCAGATGTGGCAAAAACAAAATCACTCCTGTGTGTGGGGGGGGGGGGGAACATTTACCTCCAACATTTATATTACATTTCAAAGCAAGTTTTATAGTTAAACAGAGGTTAGTTAAACGCTGCAAAGTTTGAAATGATAAACATCTATGATGTTACTACACAGTTCATCACTGTAACAAGAACGAATGTCTAACACTCGGCTTATACCGTTCGAGGATTTATCGCTCGTGACAATTTTACCCATCATGCATGTGCGCTACCTATCGGATTATTCTATGAACTACTTGACGTTCGAGCGAAAACATCCGATGCAGACCTCTGTAAGATTGGTTTATTTCTTTCAAATTTTTCCTCAACGTTGTGATTTCGTACTCCGCACAGAATCGTAACTGCTGGGAATGAAGGAAGAATGAGTCAAAGATATTTCTTACAACAAAATGTCCTAGAGAATACAAACAGCATGCTCCAAAAAGCGTCTAAAGATGGCACTCAGTTGTATTTATAACAGACAGGTGCAGCTCATGCCACGCTGTTTGATCTAGGAATCTTCCTTTGCCGAAGCAGTGTAAAACCTATTACCGCGATAATTAGATTCATGTCTTGGACCATTATGTGGCTTAAGATGAGTCCGCGGCCGCAAATGCGATATGTACACTGGTTGGCTTATCCTTGATTTCGAAGGGGCATGGCAGACGGGATTTCCCCGGACGATTCGTCTTGCCCTGCCAGCCCTTGTTAATTACCCGTTGGAAGCCAGTCTGGGAGTTGAACGCTCTTGCTGTGTCCTGGCAGGATGCCGCACCGCGTCGCAGCTTTTTAAAACCCTGCCGGTCTGTCGGCAAGTTGTACAAGCACCCTGCCTGAGTTCTATGACCACCGATCTTCAGAGCTTTGAACACAAATAGGGATATCTTCTGCGAAGTTTTACCGTTAGATGGCAGGAGCGTTCCATGCGGCGCAACTTGTTGTAGGGCTATGTTATGTCATACGCTACAGTTGATTACGTTTTCCCGCTTGATGGTTTTCTGTGCGTGTCACAATTATGTTTACAATTATTTTGTATAACCTAGTATAATTTAATATAATTCAGTATTTTCTTACCTCATAATTTAATTTAATTTAATTTACAGTAAATAATAACGTAAACCTGTATAATATTGAGCGATTCCCCTTAAGAGGGGAAATCTTCAGTATGCAGAATATAGATACGAGTAATTTGAATATTCATAAACATAAAAGAGGACTTTGAGAACGAGATGCACGAATAAAAAAAAAAAAAAGAAGGAACTAGCCATGTCGAAGGTAAATCTCATCTTTAATCACTAGTATTTACGAACCGTACGCTAAAAACAGGATATGCAGCCACCAATGTGGTTTTTTTTATATAGGAAGGGACTATCGAGATTGAATTCCTTGTATTTTTTTCTGTAGTTGCAGAAAGATCAAATGCAATTTTGAATAGGATGATATAATATGATCGCAATAGTATCACGATTAGTCGTGCGTTTTGTAGGTTAAGAACATGCAGTTTTGAATACTATGTAGGATGATTTTGAAAATTTGAAGTTAAAACATGGCTTTAATAATTAGGGTACAGTACATTAAAAACATAATTCACGAAATGGATTTCCCTGTTTATCGAGAGTTTACTGCAAGCGTAAACTTCGGAGACTCCTACAACTACTACATAATATAATGTAAGCTAACATAGCTCGCTGTCGAGGTTGCATATGTCTTTATTAATTTTTCTTTTTCCTCTTCCAAAATGAAACTGCAGCCAACAATTCCTTACTTGAAGTAGTTACTTTTATTTAATACTCGTAGCTAGCACTTTCGAGGCGCAATTTAATTACTTATATTTTTAAGGTTTAAAGCATATTATTCAGAATATTTCGAGACCTGATTGAAGACAAAAAGCTTTCCCTGATTTTTACATATAGGAACATAACAAAAATTTGCCGTTTTTAGTTGTTTTTAAGAGTATTTAATATACTAATACACTACGTATATCCTCAATGTTTATATACCGAAAAACAAATGCACACGCAAAGCGCATCCCTCAAAGTACACGTGCGCTATCTGTTGGTGCTAGTTCAAGATATCCCTATTGTTTTAAAAGGCACACTGTATGAGTACAAAAAAAAAAAAAACCGAAGAGTGTAGGTGAACTTCTTACAGCGAAAATTGAACTTCTTACAATGAATATTGAACTTCTTGCACTAAATATTAAGCTTCTTGTACTCAAAATTAAACTTCTTTTGCAGAAAATGAAATTTATTCTATTGAACATTAGGCCTACACTCCTTATACTGAGTATCAGATTTGTTGCACTCAAAATTAAACTTCTCCTGCAGAAAATTAAACTTCTTGGACCACTGAAAATAAATGGAAAATCTTGTATTGTAAACTAAACTTATTCCGCTCAAAATTAAACTCCTTGTAGTGAATGTCACATTTCTTGCACTTAGAACTGAAATTGAACGGGTTACATCAGCTTTTTATCTATGCGGATGACGTGAATATGTTAGGGGAAAATCCACAAACGATTAGGGAAAACACGGAAATTTTACTTGAAGCAAGTAAAGGGATAGGTTTGGAAGTAAATCCCGAAAAGACAAAGTATATGATTATGTCTCGTGACCAGAATATAGTACGAAATGGAAATATAAAAATGGGAGATGTGTTCTTCGAAAAGGTTGAAAAATTCAAATATCTTGGAACAACAGTAACAAATATAAATGACACTCGGGAGGAAATTAAACGCAGAATAAATATGGGAAATGCCTGTTATTATTCGGTTCAGAAGCTTTTGTCAACTAGTCTGCTGTCAAAAAATCTGAAAGTTAGAATTTATAAAACAGTTATATTACCGGTTGTTCTGTATGTTTGTGAAACTTGGACTCTCACTTTGAGAGAGGAACAGAGATTAAGTGTGTTTGAGAATAAGATGCTTAGGAAAATATTTGGGGCTAAGAGGGATGAAGTTACAGGAGAATGGAGAAAGTTACACAACACAGAACTGCACGCAATGTATTCTTCACCTGACATAATTAGGAATACTAAATCCAGACGTTTGAGATGGGCAGGGCATGTAGCTTGTATAGGCGAATGTAGAAATGCATATAGAGTGTTAGTTGGGATACTGGAGGGGAAAGACCTTTGGGGAGGCCGAGACGTAGATGAAAGGGTAATATTAAAATGGATTTGAGGGAAGTGGGATATCACGATAGAGAGTGGACTAATCTTGTTCAGGATAGAGACCGATGGCGGGCTTATGTGAGGGCGGCAATGAACCACAAAACTTACTAGTATTATTTTTGTTCTTAACAGATATTAGACCTTCTGCACTGAGAAGAGACATTCAAAAGAAGTACTAAGAATCGAACCCGCTCTTCCACTCGTGATCTGTTCCTGCTTTTCCATCCTAACCAGAATTGAATTCATGGGGTAATTGCAGGGGAAGATAATTTCACTCGAAGCATAAGATATCCTCGACAGAGATTGCACATGCATCTGAATTAATCTACCTTAAGTAATTTCAAACTATTCGTGACGGATTAACTAAGAAAAAACTGAATGACTCAATTATTATCGAATCCCTCGTTTTGAGCCTAAACAATATTTCTCTTTCCCATATAGATAAGAAAGAATCTGTTTATTTTAGAAACCGTGTTTAGCATAAGTTTTGTGAAAGTAGTGATAAGTTAATAACAGCATATTATGATTTCCTTTTATGATTTCCTTCAACGTTTACAATTTGGACTACCATTTTGAGTAAGTTATTTTTAAATTAGATTTTTATAAGCCGGAAAGCAGTAATTATAATTATTATTTAATGTAACAAATCAAGCATCCTGTAGAGCTACTATTTATACCTTAAAATCCTAATAATACCACATTATAAATAAATAAATAAATAAATAAATAAATAATAAATAAATAAGTAAATGAATAAGTAAATAAATAAATAAGTAAATAAATAAATAAGTAAATAAATAAGTAAGTAAATAAATAAGTAAGTAAATAAATAAAAATAAGCAATCAAATAAGTAAATAAATAAGTAAATGAGTAAATAAATAAGTAAATAAATAAGTAAATAAGTAAATAAATAAGTAAGTAAATAAATAAGTAAATAATTAAATAAATAAATAAGTAAGTAAATAAATAAGTAAATAAGTTAATAAATAGATAAATAAGTAAATAAATAAATAAATAAATAAATAAGTAAATAAATAAATAAATAAGTAAATAAATAAATAATAAATAAATAAATAAATAAGGAAATAAGAAAATAGGTAAATAAATAAATAAGTACCGATAAATAAATAAATAAATAAAGTAAATAAATAAATAAGTAAATAAATAAGCAAATAAATAAGTAAATAAATAATATATACGTACATGTGGAAGTTTTATAACTGTACAGATTGGAGGAGGTAATAGAATATATTCAAATAAATGAAAAAACGTATTATGCGTTTTGTAATTAAATGCATGGTTTTTAGAAGATGAGGCTGAATATCTCCGTAGTTTGGCAACAGTGTATCTTCAGCTCACATACGAATACACACACTAAGTCGGTCTGAACAGCATCATTCTCTCTCTTGATCATCGCAGTAGGGTTGGCAGACTTCGTAATGGCATGAAATAACGATACGTGTTAGTTAATCTTATTATTTGATTTGCAACAAAACCGTCCACTTTATTTAAAAACTGCAAAGGGATAATCATTCGTTTTCAGTTTCTCTAATGGTAAGAGTAAACCTCAGAATTGTACGTATAGTACTTATCGAGTAAAACAGTGTTAATATTTAGGGGAAAATTATTTCTAAGTGCGACAGCAATTTTGAATCGTATAAGATGATGTCTAGAGTTTCTCAAGAGCAATTCCTGTTCACGGAGTCCCGAGATGTGTGCTGAAGAGATTCATTCACGCGTAACAAACGTTTTAACTACTCACAACTATAATCCCCAAACAATAGAGGCGGTTGACCCTCCTGCTACTACCTGCTCACCAGTGCGGACTTGTCAATTTGCAGCGAAAAGTAGAAATGCTGTAGTTCTATGTAATACGGTATATTATGATTGATTCGAACAAATGACTGTAGCATTGAAAAATTTCTTTGCAGGACGAAAAGTTTGGCCTACATTTGTTTCGATCAAATTCCTGCACATTTAAAGGACAAAACTAAAATTCATTCAATCATTTATTATCATAATACACTGCTCTCTTAAGGGGTTAGGTACAGCTTACAGCAGTAAATTTTTTTTAAATATTCAAAATTTTTTATTCCATTACTGGTATGTATAAAACACTCTCCTTCTGTTATATGAAAAAAAAAATATTTTTACGATTTCAAAAAAATTATTTATATATACATTTTTTTTTTCAAAATTCAAAATGTTGCCAGTTCACTGTGCAGTGATGAAGCATTTCCTTCATTGCTCATAAACTTGTTAACTTTTTCATGTTCTCTCTCTTTTATTTTATTGCTGAAACTCATGGTTACAATATCATGCTCTTTCAACTACATTCCTTGATAAATATTTTTTATTTTATTTTGTGTAATAGAAAAGACTGATATTTCACCATTTTTTCAAATGAATTTATTTTTTATCAGACAATCTATCAAAGATAGAGAAGAGATCTTATATCATACTCTAGATATGACATGCATAAATATACAGAAAAAATTTCATCACAGAATGTTGGATAGTTTTTTAGTTATGTGGGAAACGCTTCATCACTTCACAGTGAACTGAATTTTGAAAAAAGAAAAATGTAAATATTTTTTTTTAAATCGTAAAAAATAATACTTTTTTCATATAGCAGGACAGTGTTTTACACATACTAATTTTCATTATTGTACAAGATACAGTAATGGAGAAAAAAATGTTGAATATTTCCAAAATTTTACTGCTGTAAGCTGTACATAATCCCTTAAACTGACTGACCATATTGGGAATTAAATCAATGGTTTTCCCAAAACACGCTATGAAATGTTTCTTATGAAACAGTTTTTATCTCCAAAAGCAAGCAAAAACGATCAAAATTATATTGAACATTTTTGTTTGAAATATCTCAAAGAATAACCTCCTGAAATTAATAACATTACTTACGGTTAATTCTGTATGCATGTATAGTATGTACACAACGTAATTTAACGGTAACTTGCGAACACAACTTCCCCTGTTCAAATTTTAAAATTCAGTTTTTCATTTATTTTAATACTTGAATAGTAATTCCCTATATGCTGGGTTAACTGTGTGTGGACACAAGCCCAGTAAACCCTCTTCCATTGGTACCGCTCCTGTGCAGAACATATTTATTTTACTTTAGTAGGTTATTTTACGACGCTTCATCAACATCTTAGGTTATTTAGCGTCTGAATGAGATGAAGGTGATAATGCCCGTGAAATGAGCTCAGGGTTTAGCACCGAAAGTTATCCAACATTTGCTCATATTGGATTGATGGAAAACCCCGGAAAAACCCAACCAGGGAAGTTGCCCCGACCGGGAATCAAACCCAGGCCACCTGGTTTCGCGGCAGACGCGCTACCCGTTACTTCACAGGTGTGGACACAGAACATAATAATATATTTATAAATGAAGGTAGTTAAACTTAAACTTTGTATGTTAAACGGTACACGTGATTTTTGGGTCCTTCGGAGTGATTGAATAGCCTCACAGACCATTTGGCTCTCCTAGCCTAAGACAAAGAAGGAAAACTCCAGAAAGGGGTCGTAATCTTTTGCAGCATGTGAAGAGGAGGGAGAAGAGCATACCTGTAAAGACTTACCACTATTCCCTGGGAAACAATGGACGATATTGGACATCCCTTAAAGTACAGGTATGTGCTTGAAATAGGCAAATGGCATGGAATACCAATACCCCCTCCTACCCTAAGATAAGGGGTTGCAGCCACTGGTCACGTCACTTAGTCTTGGACATTCTAACGAGGTGGTAGCTTGCCCTTCATCACTTGTGAACAGAAGACTTTGATCAGTGAGATTCTGTGGAAGAATACCCGGAATCCATGAAGACATCTTAATCTGAGACGATGGCCAAGATGATCCGGATTCTGCTGCTGTTTCTTATGGTTTCACAAGGACAGTCGCATTTGTCCAGACTGTTATCCAGACTCCATCATCGTCAGCAACAACGTAAGTTATTTTTATTTTATTACTAGATTTGAAATTCTACTGGATAACGTGAGTTTTAACTACTTAAAATCAATTACAGTACAATTAAAGTTCTTAACGATTGTAAGTTAGGATTATTGTTAGTTTTGTTTCTGTGTCTCTCAACATCAAGAACTGTAGCCTACGTTTATTTCTGCTTTTTGTAATTTAGTATGTTCTATGACCTTTTGAAAACGTCCAACAAGTGCGTAACTGTGATATTCTGATGCTAATAATAATAATAATAATAATAATAATAATAATAATAATAATAATAATAATAATAATAAATGATTTCTTTATTTTCATTTATTTCTTTATTTAATTAATTAATTAATTAATTAATTTTTATTAAATTATTTATTTATTTACTTATTTATTCTGGCGAAGTTAAGGTCATCAGGTTTTCCCTTCCACTTAGCCAGAAACAAAAGAGGATCTGTTCCTCGCACAAATAATTTGACACTTAAAGTACAATTATTATAAATTACAGCTTTGTCAGAAAAATGATACACACGTTGTGAAGAAATAAAACAGTCAATCAGTGTCCATAAATCATTGACATATTTAACCCTTCGTACTCTGCATACAGTCATGAAAGTACACCACTAAGTGCTACTTAATACACGAGAGTGGAATGCAACAATATTGAAAGAGAGGTTTTAAGTGGAAAACAAATTATTATTTTAATAAAAATGGTAGCAATGAATGTGCATTCTAACTAAAATAATTATAATCCCGACACAGGCCTATACAGATCTTGCTGGTCTGCTGTGCCAATCCATGGTTTGTTAGACTTTCCGAACAACCGTTTTCCTTTAGGTCGGTAAATTGAAAATCATAGCCTACAGTATATTATTGAGGTAGACAAATCTATTCTTAACACAGTTTTTTCCATCTATTTTTATAGCCGCCTATATCTTTCAGGAGTGATAAAATAAAATTGCTAGTTATTGCTGTATATCATAATATGTATTAAGTATAATTTTGTTACTTTAGCTATAAAATTATAAAACATTTTTAAAACATTCAACAATATTTTTATAAACCATACTGTGTACCACTGAAATATTCTCCTTGATATACGGATTCGACTCATGCTGCACACTTTCGCCATTCAAATTTCCTTAGTTTTAATACATATAAAAACTTTTCATTCTCAGGTAGATATAGGAAATAGTACACAAAATGGATTACATTCGCCAATATTATTATTATTATTATTATTATTATTGTTATTATTATTATTATTATTATTGTTGGCCAATGGCTGTTGTCCAGCACATTAATATCATAACGAATAAAATAAGTAAAAACAAACAAAATATTATTATTATTATTATTATTATTATTATTATTATTATTATTATTGTTGGCCAATGGCTGTTGTCCAGCACATTAATATCATAACGAATAAAATAAGTAAAAACAAACAAAATATTATTATTATTATTATTATTATTATTATTATTATTATTATTATTATTATTATCGTCATCATCAACATCATCGCTAAAACTCAATATCTGTTCCTGCTATCGATTCCTCTATAGTCACTCACTAATAATCCGCACTCGAAACCTCGTAAAATAACACAGAAACAGCATATTGTAACTGATTATTATAATTCATTTCCAAAGTAATATTTTGTCTAACTTATTGCACCAATTAAAACTTTAATGCCTGCAGCTTTTACTATAACCTTATCCTTCGCTATAGTCCAGGCTTGACGTGCGTCTTATGGCATTTTAACAATTACAGTCATGTTTAAATATTTAAGTAAAGCGATCGGTTTGGAAGTAAATCCCGAAAAGACAAAGCATATGATTATGTCTCGTGACCAGAATATTGTACGAAATGGAAATATAAAAATTGGAGATTTATCCTTCGAAGAGGTGGAAAAATTCAAATATCTTGGAGCAACAGTAACAAATATAAATGACACTCGGGAGGAAATTAAACGCAGAATAAATATGGGAAATGCGTGTTATTATTCGGTTGAGAAGCTCTTATCATCCAGTCTGCTGTCCAAAAATCTGAAAGTTAGAATTTATAAAACAGTTATATTACCGGTTGTTCTGTATGGTTGTGAAACTTGGACTCTCACTCTGAGAGAGGAACATAGGTTAAGGGTGTTTGAGAATAAGGTGCTTAGGAAAATATTTGGGGCTAAGCGGGATGACGTTACAGGAGAATGGAGAAAGTTACACAACACAGAACTGCACGCATTGTATTCTTCACCTGACATACTTAGGAACATAAAATCGAGACGTTTGAGATGGGAAGGGCATGTAGCACGTATGGGCGAATCCAGAAATGCATATAGAGTGTTAGTTGGGAGACCGGAGGGAAAAAGACCTTTAGGGAGGCCGAGACGTACATGGGAGGATAATATTAAAATGGATTTGAGGGAGATGGGATATGATAGAGACTGGATTAATCTTGCACAGGATAGGGACCGCTGGCGGGCTTATGTGAGGGCGGCAATGAAACTTCGGGTTCCTTAAAAGCCATTTTTATGTATGTATTAATTTACTATTTCAACGTTTTTTCGTAACAGTTCCACAAGCGTAACGAAAGTTTCAATCTCATCTCTTCCGTTGTTTGTCACATCTCAAATTTGAAAAGAGTGAATATTGCAATAAAAACGATGTTTGTGAAGTGGGGCCAGCCGGAATTGATTTCCTAATGAATCGATTGAATAAAATTAAATAAGTTCTTTTACTTGCGGAACTTTCCGTACTTATTTTGAAAAAAAAAAATTGAACGGGATTTAAGTAATAAACTTGTAGTTTAAAGTTTGCTGATTTTATTGACTAGTAATTATTTTTAATTTAGTAAATAGGCCTACTTCTTTCTCCAGTAAATACTTAACTTGAGTTGAATTAAGTTAAGCAGCCATCGGTGTAGCTCAGTCGGCTAAGGAGCTTGCCTGCCGACCCGGAGTTGCGCTCGATTCGATTCTTGTTTGGTTTTTCCGAGGTTTCCCCAACCATAAGGCAAATGTGCTGTGTCTTTAATATCTGGCAACGTTGACTTCTTCCTCCTGGGAACAACTTCGGCTGGCCCTATTCTAGACGCGATAAAATAGTCGTGAACACACCAATTAACGCGGCAGAATATCTGAGGGGGTGTAAATCTGAGGAGCTCTGCCAAGGATCTGCCATTATACGAGGCAGTTTTACAGTGCCTGGCTGCATAAATAATACAGCACGGCATAGTGCCGCGATTAATAATTGCAACGGAGGATAATAGCGGAACAATCTCGCCGAGTTATTGGGTTCCGCGCGGTGAGCGTCTTCCAAAACTTATTTCTGTAACTCGCAGCGGCTCTATAAACATCCACGACTGAAGATGTGACATGTCGTCTTTGTCGTCTTGGATACTTAAATTTAGCCGCCTCGCATTCGTTGCTGCAGCTCTGGCATTGGTCATTAGCGCGGCTCCGGCTCCATCCTGCACCCCGCAGGTCGCGACCACCAGTTGCTGCAAGATGTGTCTTGCAGTATCGAGCAGGGAATTTTTACAGCAAAATAACTTCCGCAATATATACTTCTAAACATTTTTCTCCATTTTTAATAAAGTTCGAACGTTAAATTCTCAAAAAATTGACCGCAGTATGGAAAGTCATGATCAGAGTCCTCATTTTTATGTAATTACATAATTTTTATTTCCTTAGCATGTATCTGTCTGAAAGCTAAAAACAGTGGCGGTTCGTAAACTTGTGGATTGGGTGCGCTGCAGTAGATTTTGGTATATACAGGGACATCATTTTATTTTTACTTCAATTTTTATTGTACCTGAGTTTTTGAATGTACTTCACTCCCACCCCTTCTACTAATGAAGTTCCAACTCCACACAGAACCAAGACCGCAGATAGTAAGCAGTACTGAGTTACTGAGTATAGTACGTTCCAGATATATGTTCGCGTTTTCCAGTGACGAAAGAGCTTTCAATATTGAATCATATTTTCGCACAGGTACTGTCCGTTTGCCTACGTCGCATCCCGATTTCCCCCACCTGCTTCTGCTCGCCCCTCTGTAAAAGCTGGGCTGTCTTAGCTCTTTTCTGAAAACATTAATTTCTCTTAAGAATTGGAAGTTTACGTAATATACAGCTGTTTAATTTAACTTAAATAAAAGGGCCTCGTTAAGTAATTAACTGTCACGTGATTTCCTCCCTTTCTACAACCCTGCGGCATAACCACTTGGACGGACAGTAGATAGCATGTCTGAGTAATTTTATATTTTCGGGTCGGGCAGAAGTGAAGATTGAATGTACAGTACTTAGAGTAGGTACAGAATTATTTCAACATGAGTTACTAGCACGAAGGATGAAACTGGCAATTGGAATTAGATGCAATAGTCTATAGTGCGATAATATGCACAAAAGAACTGAAGCCTGTATCGAAATGAACGGCCACCATTTTCAAAATTGTGTTTAAATATTCATATTATGATTATTTTTCAATTTAACTTCTTTCTCTATATTGTACGCTAATGTGCTGTAGACAGTATAATATACACTGCATAATGAATACGTTCGCATGGATAACTCACTTCGTGAGTAAAAACACTTATTCTTAATACAGTACTGTACTTTGATTAAAGAAAAACCTAATGAAAATTATCAAACTCAAAATCGCGATATTTCCTAGTTTACGTAATTGGATGAAATACTTTTCTTCCTTCCTATACCTAGTAGAGTGATTTGTGTTTTACGCCAGTATCATCGAACTCCAGTCTTGGAGGGGGGGGGCAAGCGGTGTTTCCGGTTCTCTAAAGGTATAGACAGGTTAATATTAAAAATGTTAGTAAAAATAAAATGATGTCCCTGTACAAATTTCACTTCAATCTTCTCCGCAAGGGAAAGTTGAGAAAAATTAATATTCTGTAATTCACACACACTCATGCTTGCACATTTTCACTGGTTAAGTTACGGTACTAAGATGTCACACCAAAGCAACACTCGGATATACTGATGGTCAAAAATTTTCTAAAACTGGAAAGAGGTCTCTTTCGTATTTTACATGCTATATCAAAAGGATTCTACTCGCGCAAACATTTTGAGTTAAGGAGGCTGGATATATAATAATAAGGCAAAAGAGGATATTAATTTCGTTATATTAACTCGATAAGATTCTACAACAGTAAGTATGTGAAGAGAAAATAAAAATTTTGTCATTAAGTTTCAAGGGAATAGAGAATCCATTTGACGCAGCATTACAATAACTGTGTGGGAGGGGAGGGAAGATCTTCCCTTGTGGCCTGGCTCTGCAAGCCACTGCAGCGAAATATGGGTTTTAAACAGCGGCAGATTCCTTCTGCTTCCCTTCACCTTTCTACCCCCTGACCATGCAAGACACACTCTCTATGAGATGTCCCACCCTGCAGACCACAGGACGACTTTGAATGCAGTGTGAATTCCAATACAGTCGATGCGCAAAAATATTATGCATCAGAAAATAGTACATATTCCCGGCCAGATGAAATATAAAGCAATTTACTTAAGAAAAGCTATAAAAATTATTCTACAAATTAAAATTAAAATTATTTTTATTTTCGTGACAAAGCACGGAGTGCTGCAGCTCCGCAGCTCTTATGGGCGAGCCGCCCCTGGCTAAAAATATTGGGGAAATATGCTACTGAGACTTATATTTAACTAGTGACTTGTGCAGCAAATGCTGCAAAATAAATTAATTAGAAGTTCAAATAAATTTTTTTCAGATTTATTTTCAATGAAGAATAGGCCTATCAGTCATTTTAAAAGTTATTTGCTTCCATAATAATGAAACATACTCTCTCTGAATGGTTTTTAATGCCAAATACTTTTTCTTGAATCTATTCACCTTCAGTTTTTGAGTCTGAAAGCGAAAACGCAAGTAACAATGTCAGGATGATCAGTGGATTTTTCATGTGGGAGTAAAGCAGTAGTAGCTATTTCAGGTCATTGTGGATTGTAGGTGAGAGTTAAGAAAATGTCAGATTTGCCATGCTTTCGAACAATAGACATAGCATCTTTGTATAGCTGCTGCTTGTTTCGTGAACTAATTGAAATGTAAAGGGTGGAATTATTTTATCCTGCTAAGAGATCTTGCTGAAATGATCGGGAGACTACAAAATTTTATAGGCCTCCTATTTTATTAGTAAGTAATACCTTTTGGTCTTCCTTAGGAACTGTAATTTTTGCTCTCTCTCCAGACATTACCGGAGAGAATCACGAATATAAATATCCACACCACACCGCCATTAAATATATGAAAAAGACCAACACCACTTGATTAATAACTTTAAAAATATATCATTTTTAATAACAATAATTTTAGCTTACATAAATTTTGTAGTTTTCAGTAACATATACTGTATAGCCTATATTATACAGCCGTCACTCAATACATTATAGAAATGAAGATCTAATTTAAAATATTCTCTACGTCTATTTATATAACCCCAAAAGGTTTGAGTTTCATATCATCAATAGGCTATATCATTAATATGTATATTAGTGACTTGTTTTTAAAATCTTAAAAGTTTTTTACCAATTACAGAGACGTTAAAAAAATTACACAAATGAAGATCGGCATATTGTTGTCATTATGATGTCACAGAATTAGCTCTGATTTGCTCTAAATAGCCTATGTCAGCAATCCTGTAGGCCATGCATGGCTTTCGTGTAATACTGCTTATTGTAGTGTGCGTGTTTTGTTTTATTTTGGAATGCAATTAATTAGTTCTCAAAACTGACGAAAGATGGATTTTGGAAAATAGGAAAATGATGTATGAAAATTGACATTTCACTGAAAACGACTATTTTTCTGAAACACTTCGGGTTTCAAGGTTCAAAATGAGGGGTCATTTATTAAAATCCGTTCAGCCGTTTTCCCGTAATTTCCATTACCAGTTCAAATTATATATATAGATTTTAATACCATATTTTTACATAAGGTTATTAAATTATTGCTGTAGACGTAATGAAATATTCTTTTCGATTTTACGTAATTACCTGTACATCTACATTACTTTATATTCTATCTCATTACTAACAATTATTGAATAAACATACTTTCTCAAGGGTAGCTTCCATTTGAAAATAATAATCATAACACAAATGCATATTTTTATTTTTATTTGTTTAGTATGCTGTGTATTTTGGCAACCCTTACTGAAGGGCAGCTACCCTTGTGGGATTTATATATATTTGACGCGTATTTATGCTACGAACTGTTGAATTAGTTACAAAGTTTTCACGATTACATACGAGGAATATTATTAAAGAAAAATATACTGACAAGCCATGGAATGATCCTACCTACACGATCCCTAGATTTGGCACCTACTATTATTCTAATTACTCTTTTTTGTAGTAAGAATATACTGTTACTAACTGTGGAATTTCCCCAGAGTATTATTCCCAAAACTCATTACCGAGTGGACGTATGCAAAGTATATTATCTTTAAGGTATTGATATTTACTATCTCTTGCATAGATCTAATAGAAAAACACACTGAATTTAGTTTGGGAGTAATTTCTTTAATATGATTTTTCCTATTTGACACATTATCGATTTGTAAGCCAAGAAATTTGGCGGTTGTTTTTATTAGGGACCTATTATTAATTATTGCGCTTGAAATCTGCGAGGTTAAATTTGTATAGGATTTAAATTGAATTATGTTAATCTATGTTGATTTCTGTTTCTTCTCTACACATGAAATTGAACGTTTCTCGTTTGTATTCGTTAATATCTTAGCCTTGTTATTTAATTAGGATATAATTATGATAATTAAGTTTTGCTTCACTCATTTCAAATTTCTGTGACTGTAGCCTCTATATTTTTGTGTGGTTTTACTTTGTGTAAGTACAATTTGATTTTTTTCTGTTATCGTACTTTTAGTGACGTGAAAGAGAAGGCCTCATGGCCCTTAACATCATCAGAATAAATAAATGTATTATTATTATTATTATTATTATTATTATTATTATTATTATTATTACTCTTATATGTTTTTGGTAGTGTGGAAGAGAAGGCTTGATGGACTTAACACCAGAATGAATGGCTGAAATAAGTAAAGAACTAAATACATGGATAAATGAATATATAAAAATATACAGGGTGGAAGTGAAATAATCCTGCAGATTTTCAGAGCGAATAGCTCATGTTGTATGTAACAATAAATGCAATATCATATTCGTGGAAAGTTCATAGGTTTCTCAGAAAAAAAGTTCTTTTTCCAAATGTTTAACACCCTCTTAATCGGTATCTATTGCGAGTAGGATTGTGACTTTTGTCCATATTGATAGAAAATTTAATAAAGAATCATTTATTCCTCTGGAGTATTTCAATAACATGGATGATTTTAGTGTAAATTTAATTAAAAAACCACTAATTTCAAGCCACTGAACGTTGCGAAGAGATTGTAGCTCGTAGCGAGAAAGGGAAGCTCGCGTATAAAGACAGACCTGAGTTCGTCGACTTCTTACATCTGTATTGCTAGAAGATATATTACTGTGTTAGCGGCGATGTTGCCGGACTGCTGAAACTTCCAACTTAATTTGCTAATTTAACCGTACATTTAATTACAAAACGTAATTTAGTTTTCTATTCCTTTTAAGTGACTCTACCGATCCTTTCAATCTGCAGGATTATTTCTTTTTCACTGTACTTATTTATGTACTTAAATACAAATAAATAAAGAAACAACAAACAAATCAACAAAATTAACGCAGATACCAGAAAAACACTTACTTACTTACTTACTTACTGGCTTTTAAGGAACCCGGAGGTTCATTGCCGCCCTAACATAAGCCCGCCATTGGTCCCTATCCTGAGCAAGATTAATCCATTCTCTATCATCATATCCCACCTCCCTCAAATCCATTTTAATATTATCTTCCCATCTACGTCTCGGCCTCCCTAAAGGTCTTTTTCCCTCCGGCCTCCCAACTAACACTATATGCATTTCTGGATTCGCCCATACGTGCTACATGCCCTGCCCATCTCAAACTTCTGGATTTAATGTTCCTAATTATGTCAGGTGAAGAATACAATGCGTGCAGTTCTGTGTTGTGTAACTTTCTCCATTCTTCTGTAACTTCATCCGTCTTAGCCCAAAATATGTTCCTAAGCACCTTATTTTCAAACACCCTTAACCTATGTTCCTCTCTTAGAGTGAGAGTCCGAGTTTCACAACCATAAAGAACACCTGGTAATATAACTGTTTTATAAATTCTAACTTTCAGATTTTTTGACAGCAGACTGGATGATAAAAGCTTCTCAACCGAATAATAACACGCATTTCCCATATTTATTCTGTGTTTAAAAAAAACACACTTGAGATTAATACAAAAATCCTGACTAAAATGATAAAATAGCAAAACATTGTTATAATTGAATGTCAGTAGACCAAATAAAAATTCCAAGATGAGCTCTACAAGTTAAAAACCAAATGAATAATTGTTAAAGGAAATATAGGACGTCAAAGAAATGATGGATTGAACAAAATGTAGATTGCTTCAAGGAATACATGTCTAACTCATGACTAGCGATAAGGATATTTATTTTATTTCTGACTTAAGGCAGCTTTTAGTAAAATGTTTAACTTACACGTCAAGGTTCTTAGTGTTTTAAACCCGGAGAATTGTGCTATGCAATCGCTAAGTGTGGAAGTCCGACATGTTTGTCCATTGAAAGAGTTGATGAAGTACCTTTGAAATAGACTAACAGTCTTACTAATAAACCGTGTATAGTTTTTATACGAGACTTATGCAGAGTTGAGGCAGAAAACGTTACTAATAAACCGTGAATAAGCTATGGACGTATAAACAGGCTGTAACTACACAATGGGAATTGCTTTGCAGTAGTTAAATACACGAAACCCCTTGCTTAAGCGTTGTATATAGGGAAAAAATGGCCGCCCCTCTAACAGCTGTTCGTATCGACTGTCATTTTATGATGATGGTTACCTTGTAACCACAGAAGAACAAACCAAAGAGTATAGAATTATTAGAATAATATTGCTGTAACTTGTACTCTTTGACCAAAATGTAGTGTGGTAATCGATTAGAGCCAGTTGTACTATCGATATTTAACACGCCACACTAGAGCGCTCTACCGGATCCAGTAGAGAACCTCAGATATTCTATTACCTTTCGTAACGAAGTAATGACGAAACTATGACGTAGCTGTGTAACAGTTATACTGTTATACACGACGTATGTAGTGATTATTAGTAAGGAATTTACACACGACTTATAAACGAGCTACTCATTGTATAAGTATAAGACAGTTAAACGTCTGTATAGGCCTAGAGGGTTTTTATTAGTAAGACCGTAAATGTTTTTAGGAACTATTATGTGTCATGAAGAAATAGTAGAACTGCGATCACAGTAAAAGTTTATTAAGATTTAAGCTTTCACGGTAACTGAGTAGCGGTTTAATACTCCAATATCTTGGCAAATTTCACAGTCCTTGTAGACCGGTAAAGTACTGTAATATTTAATTTTTTACCATTTATTAAACACTAGCCGTACCCGTGCGCTCCGCTGCACCTGTTAGAAATAAATATAAAGTAATTACATAATTAAAATAGGACGTTTGATCCAGGGAACATTCGTGTTTGATAGAAGGATAAATCGTTTAATATGTTACTTAATTTAAATTGTATTTAAATAATTGAAATGCGATCATTTTGGTCCAGAGAGTACTCATTTGGTGTAATGACAAAATTTTTTTAACATGTTTCTTATTTGTTATTACATGCAACCATAGTTTAATGAATGTACAAATAGCCTATTAAGTTTTCTGTGCATAAGAAGTTATTTTAATCTTACCTGTCCTCGATTCACTCAGACGTTACTGTGATAACATTATAGCATTATGTCCATGTAGAGAAACTACAATTTCCAATGGTGAATTAATAATTAATTATACAAATCGGATAATTTAGCTTCCGATATTACTTCATACAAACACAGAAACATTCTCTGTAGGCTATGTTTCATAGCTTTCGATTGTTGTTGTCCAAGGCCCCTTATAGACGAAGTCATTTGTTTTTATTTCATTACATCGCCTTAGATGGCGTTGTTATTGTAATTTTGAAACTCACTTATCTCATTAAATATCAGTCCTATCAAAATTTTGCATAGAATAAAACTTATCGGAAATTATTTTTAAAGAAACTTTTGTCATGTAATATTTTTCATGAAAATTAATAATAAGTGAGATATTTCTATTCATTTAATTCAAGCCCCCTTATGACCCCCCTTTCAAATAAAATATTTTGAATGCCATATAGCCTAAATTCTAAGTTACAATAAACTTAACTTATATTCCAATTTTCATACAAATCGGTTCAGCCATTATCGCGTGAAAAGGTAACAAACATCCAGACAGACAGACAGACATACAAACAAAAAGTTCAAAAAAGCGATTTTCGGTTCAGGGCGGTTAATTCTATATGTTAGGACCAATTATTTTTGGAAAATCGAAAATTACCAGAAATATTTCGGCGACAGATTTATTATTAGTATAGATTATTTTTTTTTTTTAAGGCAGTGCAAAATCGATCGTTTATGCCGAACTAAGCATTATGGTCTTACGAGTTCAGCAGGCCAAGCCGTTTGTTGTGCTATCATCATTTGTTTTCTTCCGTTTTGAGTTCTCATTTTGTGAATAATGAGTCGCTTAACGAACGAAGACAAGATTCTCATTAAACATTTGCACCAATATGATAATTTATCTGCCCGTCAAATTGTAAGGAACTACGCTCAACGAGAATGGTCTGTTTCAAGTGTACAACGATTGATGAGCAAGATACGGACATGATATCCCCACAGCCTACTATATACAGTCACGAAGCTTGAGTTTTGAGGGTGCTAGAAACAATAGACTGTGACGGTACTATTTTGCATTGCCTGTAATGAGGCGATATTAGCGATCCTAGTGGTGAGCAACTATCTAACTATCTAATGTTTGCATATTTACTACGTATTGAGCTTCGCGACTGTATATACTAGACTGTGATATCCCTCCTGAGAGATTATTGCGTGAAAGATCGCATTTCTCAGATTCTCTGATGGTTTCCGCTGGAGTTTCAAACGAGATCTTAATCATATGGAATATTTTGTATGGAGTTAACTAAAAAAAGCAGTTTACTATGAAATAAGAATTTGTAATATTGAACATTTAAGACAACGCCTTCTTGAATGCTGGGACCGGCTTGACCAAAGACAGATATCCAGTGCTATTGAACAATGGAGAAGACGCCTACAAATGACTGTCATATAGAGCATCATTTTTAATTTTGATTATTTGAATAGATCATTAATTATTATCAATTCTACCAACATTCATTTTCTGCATTTTGAAGTAATAAATTGTTTTCAAAAACCACATGTTTCGCATCATTGTGTATTGACCTCCATAAAATTTTAATTGAGACTCAAAAAAAAACATAATAAAAAGTCCTGCTCATCTTTAAAATCTACTCTTTCCAACAGTGTATTCATTATAAATTAATGTTATTTATTTCCGAAAATAGAATATTTATAATTTTGTGTCTTTAATATTTAAGGGGTTAATGCATATTACAGCTTTTAGCGCATATAAAAGTAGTCTATATTTTGTTATTGTTTTTAGCACTGTGGTGCTTAATCCAAGATTCAAAATTACGAAATATAGGAAAAAAAAAGTAATATAGAAGAAAGTCAGACATTGGAACACATTACGGTAGTTAGGATATTGTATTTATTGTAAACTTAAAAACATGCAGACAGTGACTGTTGTCTGCGACTGTGGACAATTTTCGTGGTAATCAACAAAGCACTCCATAATCAAATGCATTGCTGACTGTGCAAATATCAGTGGCGTAGCGTCAATGTAAGCTAAAAAGCTCAGCTTCCCCAGTTATTAATAATTTCATAATAAACCTGCAGTCTATGGACAAAATTATTTATTAATTTTAATAGAATTTATATTTACGCGTTAAATATTGTGATGCGGCAGCTCAGGATGATTTGTGATGCAGCAGTAAACAAGAAGCCTGCACACACCAGCTTCCAAGCAGACTGGTTTCTTTCACTCATTCTTCTGTGTAACCCACCCCGCAGATTTTCCATCTCTTTCTAACTTAACTATCCCGGTCGCAAGGGTATCAAGAAGCTAGCTTTTACATTGAAAATAAGTAGTTTCCGAGTTATCCCTTTTCGTCAGTTGTGTTCAGTTGAAGTGTTAGTGTGCATTGTGGCTGATATAATAAATAATAATAATAATAATAATAATAATGATTTATTTTAGCTGGCAGAGTTAAGGCCGTAAGGCCTTCTCTTCCACTCAACCAGCAAAAAGTGTATATACATATGCATGAACTTACAAAGAATCCAACAATTTGATTGAGATGAGAGTTACATGTATACAAAAGTTATTTACAAATTAAACAACAAAATACTATGAACTATTAATTAAACACTGAAATAAACTGTGTAGCAGAATTAAACTAAAATACATAGAATGTTAATATATTTCAAATGATATTAGATAATAGAAAGAGATTATTACGAGACGAATAATGAGTAGAATAACAGTTTCTAACACCAATTTACTTGAATTTTTTAGGACAATTCTATTATCAAGACTGACTTACGAACAAAAGCGTGATCTAAAAAACAAATGACCGACCCGCTTGCTGTTACTGAAGGACACAACCAAAATACAGATGCATACTTACGTAATGATACTAATACTGTATCTATTGATCGTTAATATTGTGATTTCTCTAAGTATGACAGGGAGTGAGCTAATGTTATACGTATACGTGTCTATTTGTTAGAGATATGTGTAAACCGTGAAATCATATTTTACTATGTACCATTTGAGGTCATGCCTTATACGTTTTCTCATATTGCATGAAAGACAACTTGAATTAGTTTCCTCTGCTCAAGATTTCATGCTACGCCACTGGCAAATATATAAAATTGGAAAGTTATGTTGGATGAAAGTTAAGATTAAAAGAACAGATAAAGATACACTCGAAACAAGAAGCCGCCTTATGGTCTGCTTTGCATGTGAATTTGTTACGAGAAGGCTGCAACATGATCCATACGGAAGCTCCAGGAAGTGTTGAGAGACTTCTTTGCGCTCGCTAACTCGAATTTCGCCGCCCCACAATAATATAGGCACGATGATGCAACATTCTGTTTTATATTTTCCGACGTGGCAAATCAACTATTTAATTTTATTATGGTGACAAATCAGAGGAAGTTCGACAGTGTGTAGAGTGCATTGCATTTTAGAACAGTTTAGTCGCAATAAAATTATTAATCAGATTTATCATGTAAGAAACAAGCGATCTTGATCATGCCAACATCGTGATGATGATGGTGATTATTATTATTATTATTATTATTATTATTATTATTATTATTATTATTATCATCTCTTGATGAAAAACGACACTGAAACCACTACATTTATTTATTTATTTATTTATTTTTATTTATTTATTTATTTAAAGTTAAATATGCACAATATAGAAAATATAATTACATCTATAGAAATAGAAATAAAATAATACAATCAATATAAAAAAGGAGATACAGTAATATTAACAAAATTTGAGGACCGAATGAGCAGCGCTCGTGTTTGGTCGCATTTCAGAGATATTATTAATAAGCATACAAGAGAATATACAAAGTAAAATAAAATAGGAACTAAAATTAAAAGTACAACTACAGTGACATTATATACTATAATAGGCCTATATTAATATAAGAGGAATATAGAAAATGAAATAAAATAAAATAGGAAATTAAAATTAAAATTAAAATAACAGCGGCAATGGATTTATATATTATAATATTGACATAGAGAAGAATAATATCGTACGTGAATAAAGTATCACAATTTATAAAAAAAAAATATAAATTCCAAAATTATAGTATACAAATATAATAATTCATACACATATGCTATAAATTTATTTAATCAAATTGACGACATTAACACGTTTCTCATTTTCTTGTTATATGTTTGTGGGTTACATGTTAGAAGTTCTAAAAGTTCTGGGTGTAATTTAGCTAAATAATTATACAAGCGAGGGCCAAAATTAATGCTATGCTTTAGACCAGCAAATGTGAAACATTTAGGTTCTACTAATGTTGAATTATTATTTCGTCTTGTGTCATGATTATGTGCCTGTAATATAAAGTTATTACGATTTTTATGACAAAATTTTAACAGAGTATATTTATAAATTTGTTCAATATTAAATGCATTAAATTCAGAATAAATTAATTTAGTTGGATAATCAAAACATTTCTTTATTTATTTTTTATTTTATTGGGTTATTTTACGACGCTGTATCAACATCTAGGTTATTTAGCGTCTGAATGATATGAAGGTGATAATGCCGGTGAAATGAGTCCGGGGTCCAGCACCGAAAGTTACCCAGCATTTGCTCCTTTTGGGTTGAGGGAATACCCCGGAAAAAACCTCAACTAGGTAACTTGCCCCGACCGGGATTCGAACCCGGGCCACCTGGTTTCGCGGCCAGACGCGCTGACCGTTACTCCACAGGTGTGGACCAAAACGTTTCTTCAAACAAATTTTAATTATTCGTTTTTGTAGTAAATTTAACGGACTAAGATTAATTTTTGTACTTCCACCCCAAATAATAATAGATATTGCTTTTACTCTTCAGCTTACTAATTAAGGTGTTTTAATATTGTCTTACATAAAACATTTTGCGGACGTAAAATTTAAACACTCCATATTAAAAAGAGTACATATTTTTCATACACTCTTAACTTGTATTACTGAAAATTGCATCAGCTTCTTTTGTTTCTGGCTATGTGAAAGGAAGGCCTGATGGCCTTAACTTCGCCAGAATAAATAAGTATTATTATTATTATTATTATTATTATTATTATTATTATTATTATTATAAATAAAATAAATAAAAGTAAATTATTATTATTATTATTATTATTATTATTATTATTATTATTATTGTTATAGTGTATAATATCCCTTCGCATTACGTTGGAAGGATGACGGTCGTTTCTAGAGGGAACATTTCCCTTTGTAAAAGCGGATTGTATGAGCAGTAATTGTAATGTTATTAGGAATAAAATGTGTTCTTTTACTAATCTTCAATGTTATTGTGTTTTCTTGGCAGATGAAGTACTTCCAGTCCTGCATATTCCTCAGGCGATCTTACATTTACCACTACCAGCGAAAGTGCAACCATTTTTCATCTACACTCCTATACTTTCCTACGATCGAGAAATGTCACATTTCTTCCAATCCCAGACAAACCTCCAAAGAATCCTAAGGCAACAACATCAACAAGTCATTGACGATCTGCGTTCTGTTGCAAATCCTTTCATTCAACACGTACTGAAAATTGACAATAATGGTAATTTGCCTAATTCGAGAGGTAATGCAGTTTTTCAAGTTGTTCACAAACTCCATCAACGACACTTGTTCGATGAGCTGTACCCAATCTATAACCACAACTGCCAAAACTCGAACGTACACTCAACACATTTTAATCCTTGCAAAAAGATTCACATGCCATTACCGATGCTTCTGCGAATTTATCTGGTAGAACAGATGAAGACGGAAGAAACGTTTGTATCATACTTACGAACAGTTGGATTTACCCTCAGAGTCACGAATCTTCCTACAGTGGAATCAGTTCGTCAGTGTATGATAAACGCAATCATGTCGCCTACCATTGCGAATGCTATGACTGTTGCAGATATCTTGAAACAACACACGGTACTGATAATGCCCGTTGAATCTCATACTTTAAGTTCCGGAATTGCATACCTGCCTCCAGAAATAGATAAGGTCATCACAAGAGCCTTGCTGGGATCAGTCGATATTGATTTATGTATAAGGATTCGCCTTCAAGCATACAGCATGCAAGAATCAATATTAGGCACTGCTCCTGCTAACAGCGGTGAAAAGGGATCTCATTCACAGCATTCGGGGTTTATTGAATTAAAAACGCCATCTCTTCTTGCAAATGATAATAAGGAAAGTTTTACTCCAAACATTGAATGTATAAATGAGAAACTTCAGACGCCTCCACCAAGAGAGGTGACTGATGAATTTAAAATTTTGCTTACCGAAAATACATCGCAGGATAAAAATGATAACTCTGAAACCAAACGAATACAGTATAATAACACAGATTCAACACATATATACCACAACACAATTACGTCAGAACAATATGAACAAAATTTAAACGCAGTTCCACACCTGACAACAACCGAAATTAATGAAGATTCTTCTGAGATCACAACTAATAATTTCAAGACTATGCCTGTTCAAATTGAAGATGTTATACATAACACGTATACGATTCAAACACCTGGAAACAGTGAATTACCTACTGTGACAAGTCCAAATCAAAACATAGAAACAACACCAGTTATCAAACCTGACAACAGAGCAACAACAGAAAATACAAGTGAATATAATGTAGATGATTCTAGTGCGCTTACTACGGAAGACAGTATTGTACCAACACAAACTACAACTCACCATTACAACGTTCCAAAAGAAACTACAACTCAGATACCTGACATCGTCTCAACGGAAAGAAAAACTCAGTTATTCGACACCGTCACAACAGAAACCACAATTCATATATTTAACAACGTTCCAACTGAAACAACAACTCAACTATTTAACAACGTACCAACTGAAACCACAACTCATCTATTTAACAACGTTCCAACTGAAACCACAACTCATCTATTTAACAACGTTCCAACTGAAACCACAACTCGGCCATTTAACAACGTTCCAACTGAAGCCACATCTCATCTATTTAACAACGTTCCAACTGAAACCACAATTCAGCTACTTGACACCGTTTCAACAGAAACCACAACTCAGCTATTTAACAACGTTCCAATTGAAACCACAACTCATCAATTTAACAACGTTCTAAATGAAACCACAACTCGTCTATTTAACAACGTTCCAACTGAAACCACAACTCATTTATTTAACAACTTTCCAACTGAAACCACAGCTCAGCTATTTAACAACGTTCCAACTGAAACCACAACTCATCTATTTAACAACGTTCCAACTGAAACCACGTCTCATCTATTTAACAACGTTCCAACGGAAACCACACCTCATCTATTTAACAACGTTCCAACAGAAACCACACCTCATCTATTTAACAACGTTCCAACTGAAACCACAATTCAGCTACTTGACACCGTTTCAACAGAAACCACAACTCAGCTATTTAACAACGTTCCAATTGAAACCACAACTAATCAATTTAACAACGTTCCAAATGAAACCACAACTCACCTATTTAACAACGTTCCAACTGAAACCACAACTCAGCTATTTAACAACGTTCCAACTGAAACCACAACTCATCTATTTAACAACGTTCCAACTGAAACCACAACTCATCTATTTACCAACGTTCCAACTGAAACCACAACTCATCTATTCAACAACGTTCCAACTGAAACCATAACTCAGCTACTTGACAACGTCTCAACAGAAACCACAACTCAGCTATTTAACAACGTTCCAACTGAAACCACAACTCATCTATTTAACAACGTTTCAACTGAAACCACAACTCGGCCATTTAACAACGTTCCAACTGAAACCACATCTCATCTATTTAACAACTTTCCAACTGAAACCACACCTCATCTATTTAACAACGATCCAACTGAAACCACAACTCATCTACTTAACAACGTTCCAACTGAAACCACAACTCATCAATTTAACAACGTTCCAACTGAAACCACAACTCATCTATTTAACAACGTTCCAACTGAAACCAAAACTCATCAATTTAACAAAGTTCCAACTGAAACCACAATTCATCTATTTAACAACGTTCCAACTGAAACCACACCTCATCTATATAACAACGTTCCAACAGAAACCACAACTCATCTATTTAACAACGTTCCAACAGAAGCTACAACTCTGCCAGTTAAGAACGTCCCTACAGAGACCACAACTCAGCAATTTAACAACGTTCCAACGGAAACTACAACTCTGCCAGTAACAGAAGCCACAACTCTGCCAGTTAACAACATCCCAATAGCAACCACAACTCAGCTATTTAACGACGTTCTAACAGAAGCTACAACTCTGCCAGTTAAAAACGTCCCAACAGAAACCACAACTAAGCTATTTAGCAACGTTCCAACAGAATCTACAACTCTGCCAGTTAACAACGTCCCAACAGAAACCACAACTCAACTATTTAACAACGTTCCAACAGAAGCTACAACTCTGCCAGTTAACAACGTCCCGACAGAAACCACAACTCAACTATTTAACATTCCGACAGAAGCAACAATTCAACTACTTAATCACGTTTCAACAGAAGCTACAAGTCTGTCAGTTAACAATGTCCCAACAGAAACCACAACTCAACTATTTAACAACTTTCCAACAGAAATCACAACTCAACTATTTAACCACGTTCCAACAGAAGCTACAACTCTGCCAATTAACAACGTCCCAACAGAAACCACAACTCAGCTATATAACAACGTTCCAACAGAAGCTACAACTCTGCCAGTTAATAGCGTCCGAACAGAAACCACATCTCAACTATTTAACAACGTTCCAACAGGAGCTACAACTATGCCAATTAACAACGTCCCAATAGAAACCACAACTCAGCTATATAACAACGTTCTAACAGAAGCTTCAACACTTTCAGTTAACAACGCCCCAACAGAAACCACAACTCATCTATTTAACAACGTCCCAACAGAAACCACACCTCATCTATATAACAACGTTCCAACAGAAAGCACAACTCATCTATTTAACAACGTTCCAACAGAAGCTACAACTCTGCCAGTTAAGAACGTCCCTACAGAGACCACAACTCAGCTATTTAACAACGTTCCAACGGAAACTACAACTCTGCCAGTAACAGAAGCCACAACTCTGCCAGTTAACAACATCCCAATAGCAACCACAACTCAGCTATTTAACGACGTTCTAACAGAAGCTACAACTCTGCCAATTAACAACGTCCCAACAGAAACCACAACTCAGCTATTTAACAACGTTCCAACAGCAACTACAACTTTGCCAGTTAACAACGTCCCAACAGAAACCACAACTCAGCTGTTTAACAATGTTCTAACGGAAGCTAGAACTCTGCCAGTTAAAAACGTCCCAACAGAAACCACAACTAAGCTATTTAGCAACGTTCCAACAGAATCTACAACTCTGCCAGTAAACAACGTCCCAACAGAAACCACAACTCAACTATTTAACAACTTTCCAACAGAAATCACAACTCAACTATTTAACAACTTTCCAACAGAAATCACAACTCAACTATTTAACCACGTTCCAACAGAAGCTACAACTCTGCCAATTAACAACGTCCCAACAGAAACCACAACTCAGCTATATAACAACGTTCCAACAGAAGCTACAACTCTGCCAGTTAATAGCGTCCGAACAGAAACCACAACTCAACTATTTAACAACGTTCCAACAGAAGCTACAACTATGCCAATTAACAATATCCCAATAGAAACCACAACTCAGCTATATAACAACGTTCCAACAGAAGCTACAACACTTCAAGTTAACAACGTCCCAACAGAAACCACAACTCATCTATTTACCAACGTTCCAACAGAAGCTACAACTCTGCCAATTACCAACGTCCCAACAGAAACCACAACTCAGCTATTTAACAACATTCCAACAGAAGCCACAACTCTGCCATTTAACAACGTCCCAACAGAAACCACAACTCAGCTAGATAACAACGTTCCAACAGAAGCTACAAGTCTGCTAGTTAACAACGTCCCAACAAAAACCACAACTCAACCATTTAACAACGTTCGAACAGGAATCACAACTCAACTATTTAACCACGTTCCAACAGAAGCTACAACTATGCCAATTAACAACGTCCCAACAGAAACCACAACTCAGCTATATAACAACGTTCCAACAGAAGCTACAACACTCCCAGTTAACAACGTCCCAACAGAAACCACAACTCAACTATTTAACAACGTTCCAACAGAAGCTACAACTATGCCAATTAAAAACGTCCCAACAGAAACCATAACTCAGCTATATAACAACGTTCCAACAGAAGCTACAACACAGCCAGTTAACAACGTCCCAACAGAAACCACAACTCAACTATTTAACAACGTTCCAACAGAAGCTACAACTCTGGCAATTACCAACGTCCCAACAGAAACCACAACTCAACTTTTTAACAACGTTCCAACAGAAGCTACAACTCTGCCAATTACTAACGTCCCAACAGATGCCACAACTCAACTATTTAACAACGTTCCAAAAGAAGCTACAACTCTGCAAATTAGCAACGTCCCAACAGAAGCCACAACTCAACTATTTAACAACGTTCCAACAGAAGCTACAACACTCCCAGTCAACAACGTCCCAACAGAAACCACAACCCAGCTGTTTAACATCGTTCCAATAAAAACTACGACGCAGCTATTTAATAACGTTCAAACAGAAAGTACAACTCAGGTATATGACATGCTCTCAACAGAAAACACAAATCAGCTATTTAACAACGTTCCAACAGAAACCACAACTCAGATAATTGACACCCTGTCAAGAGAAACCGCAACTCAGCTCTTTGGCAACGTTCCAACAGAAACCACAACTCAGCTATTTGACAATGTTCCTACTGAAACCACAACTCAGCTATTTATTAACGTTCCAACAGAAACCACAACTCAGCTATTTGACAACGTTCCTACTGAAACCACAACTCAGCTATTTATTAACGTTCCAACAGAAACCACAACTCAGCTATTTGGCAACGTTCCTACTGAAACCAGAACTCGTCTATTTGACACCGTCTCAACAGACCCAGAATCTAGCACAGATCACAGCATACCCAATTTGATTGTTAAACCTACACATTCCTTCTCAAATTATTTTTCGGATAAGGCGACACGTGATTACACCAGTTCAGAAGGTGGCACATTAAAATATGATGGAAATATTTTTCTGGGAAGTACAACAGAATACTACACGGAGATACCTGAAAGAAAACGAATTCTTTACGACAGTTTTCCCTATACAACAGCTGAAAATCACAACGTAGTTCCTACTGAAATTTCCAAGAAGCGAAATGTTACTTCCGAAAAAAGATCGAAGTATTTACGAAAATCAGTTGAAGATACAACTGAAGAACATGCTATAAATTTTGATACTACTCCGGTTACTTCATCGCCTACATGGTATCATGAAACTGCTGCAGATACGAACGTAAATACTCAGCATCCAGACATACGTGAGAAAGAAGTAACAGTTAATGATCTTCGGGACGAGGTAACCACAAGCAATCCATATGCAGACATATCAGAAGGTACACAATACTCGTACAATGCAGTACCTGTATCAGACATACTGTACAGTAGAACTCCAATTCAGAAAGTGGAAATTAAGAACATTTTAAATGGAGAAATCGAACCTACTGTAAGTTTAGCTATATCTAGAGATGATAGTGACGATATAATTGAAGAAATAATTAAATATCTACAAGAATTTAATTCTGGCAACCCAGATCTCAATAAGAATTTGAAGGATGATGAGCATCTCAAGCTGATTTCAGAAATGAAAGCGAAGCCATTCCATATAACCAGTGAAAGTATTGGTGACGTACCAACAACAGAGATTCCTAATTACTCTGATAAAATTATCTCGGAACTATTTTACCTAAACAACCTCACGCCCAGTTCCAAGGTGCATGAGAGCTACACTACAGTTGAAACATTTACCAATCTAGATGACAAACAAGCAATTAAAAACGATGAGTCACACGATCGTGTTATTTCAGACGATGAAAAAATTGAACCTTCAACTCTAGAAGATAATTACAAGATTCATGAACATGATATGACATCCGTGGATAATGTAGTAGCTAGTTATGCACCCGAAATCACTTCTAAAGGATATTCTGAAACTGAGTATGTATCGAAAGTTCAACAACACTTTGTGCCAACAATTGCATATACAACAGGATTGGAAAATACGCACATATTACCAAAATTAGCAACGCAATCAGGAAACAAATCTATTCAGAATATATCTGAAACATCGCATCAAATTACAACAGAAAATGTACGTAATACATTCACTGATTTGACAGAGTCATTTGAATCGTCTACAATTAATCCCGATTTTACACTTACTCTGAACAAATCGCTTGAGAAGAGTGGAATTGGTGCAGTGTCATCTGCTTCAACTGATGGTACAAGTATAATGGAGCAGAATGTAAACACAGATGTGAATAATTCTAAGGAGTCAATGGCAAGAAGAATGGATGGAAAAACAACTGGTTTTCTTTCGATGAATGCCACTGTTGATATAGGAGAAATGAATACTAATTATTCAACTGTGAAAACACGTGGTTATTCACAAATACGTCTTACTGATAATATAGCTAGAACTACAGAAAGTGACGAAGTTTATCCGAGAGTTACTAATGATAATGATTCAATGTTGCGAAATTCTGGACCTTCCGTCTCATACAGTATTTCAAACAATCTGACAAAATCGGTTTTAAATAGTGAAGACACAACCTCGCTTGACTTAAATGTTACTGCATTCATTGAAATGCGACACAACAGTACATTTAAAAATATGTATAATAACAGCGACAGGTTAAATATAAATAAAACCGAGGAAGGAAAATCCAGGTTTATGGAAGAAGCCGACAAGTTGAAAGAGGCAGTCTTATTTGATAGTAACAAGTCCTTACAGAACCAGGACTCCAAACAAAAATTCAAAATAACCGATGAATTAAATTCTGGAAGTCCTTCCGATAGATTTATGGCAATGAAGAGGATGTATGAGAAATTGGTGTCTAAATTTATGGGAAAACCTCAGGAGGAAATTGAACAACGAACAAAGTCAGGAAATGAACAGACTACAAGGTCCCCCATTGAGCTTTGGAAGCACATATCTGAACTAAAAGAAAACCCAAATTTTGACAGTGTAACTGACGAAGAGCTAAATAACCTCAGAGAGACTGTAACTAAAATGTGGTCTTCACTTGAAGAAGGAAGAACTTCAGGCAAGGCTAGAAATGTAAGAAGAAAGCGAAGTACACCAGAAATTGTGTTGAAGAAACGAACTGAAAGAATTATGCCAGAGGAATTTTTACAGATACTAAACAAATTGGACATTTTTTACTTATCTGACGACGAATATAATGATAAATCACCTTATCCACAAATTACGAGCAATGGAATTCCTCACTCGTCAGAGAAACGTACTAAACATCTAACGTTAAAGAGAATTCCTGTTTGGGAAGTTGTAAATGGTGGAATTTCGATCAGAACAAAAGTTGAATCTAATGAAGTATCAAACAATCTCGATAGCCAAGTGTCAAGTAGGTCTGATGCAGGAAAGGATTCTTATGTCAGCAGTGGCCATGATAAAGAAAAGCTAAAAATGAAACACGAAGATGACAGCAGCAGAGGAATAAAACGGGCTTCTAGTCCTAGTTCCGAGGAAGGACAACAGTCCTCAAGGGAAATCGAAGAACAACGCATCAGAAAATATGTGAAGAGATCAGGTATCAACGAAACGCCCAATAAACGGCGGGCAAGCAGTACGAGTGACAACTCCGCAACAATATCGCCAACTGCAGAAATATACCTACACGAAGAAGATGAAGAAGAAAAGGAAGCTATGGCTATCTTATTAACCGTCTTTACTGAGAAGCAGATTGAAAAGTTGAGGAAAACAGCTTTACGTCATCACATTAAAAGAAAAGCTAGGAAATTTAATGTAGCAGAAGAGGAAAAACTGTTGACACCCAAGAAGAAATATATTGAAAAAAACTTCCCTCAGAAACGTTCTGGGGTACGTACATTCTCTAGGGTTAAATACAGCACTGAGAAGAAAAATAAACTTAATTTGGAAAATAACAGCACTAGGAACTTGTTACAGACGAAGAAACTTGCTGAAAATGTCACTAAGAAGATGGATGAGGAACTCCCTAAGGAGACAGCCAATGAGAAACGTATTTTTAACATGAGTCATTTACCAGTTCAGAGTATAAATGTAAGTGAAAGACATCCCGAAGATCAGACATCAAATTCATCATCTCCTGAACCTGCAATTCGACTATCCAGAAAGCTAACATCTTTGTATCCATCCAGGATCAACGACGTTGACAACGATGTATATCCGTTTCAGACTGTGAGGTGAGTTCCATAAGTCATAACATTGCTACTAATATCTATATCAATCAGTCAATCTCTGTTTGAGGAAACCCAGTAGAGTAACCTTTGCCAGCTATCGGAATCTTATATAAACTTCAGAAAGTCAGAGGTTTCTGTATTTCTCGTACCATAAAATCATACTTCACATTTATCTTACCAGTATCTATTTGTTCTAAAATATATAGTTGTGTCCATAGTTGTATACATTAAAAGAATGCATAGAAAGAGTACGAGTAGATAGTAACTTAAGCTATGTTGTGTTTATTAATTATTTCATAATGAAATTTACAAATTTGGAAGATTTTCATTCTGCATGCAAGATTTTTCACTAAATACTCCTCATGTCTGGCTTCTTCCACATTGTTTAATTCTATTAAGTGTAATGAAGGTAGTTATAAATTATATTATTCATCTTATGACGGTAACTCTTTTTTTTACACTTCATTTTTTATTTTTTAAGACATTTTTATTTATGTCGGTTTAGGATTTTGGTTCTTTAATGCATTTTTATTGTTTTTTTTTGTAATTTAAATTTTTAAATATTATAAGTAATTATATTATATAAATTAATTATTTAAATAAAAAACATTTTAATATAAAATAGTTAATTATAGAATAGTAGTTTCTCATATAAAATGCATTTACTTATAAATAATAGTGTTATTTTTTAAATTTATAGGTATATATGAAATATGATTTATACTTATATCTTATATTTCAACTGTTAATCATAAATGGTTATGCAAAACAAGTATGTATGTATGTATGTTGTATGTATTCAATTCAATTTATTAAGCCATTAAACATACAGTGATAGTTTCATCTTGTTTTGATTTTCCGATAAGCTAACTATAATTTTAATAAATTTCAATTGGACCGTCTATGCTTATCTTGTATACAAGATAAGCATAGACGGTCCAATTGAAATTTATTAAAAAAATACAGTGATAGGCTTCGTCACAATACAGAAGGGAAAAAAAATACATTTGAAAATACACATATAATTGAAAACAGTAAAGTTTAATTAAACTGAAAACACAAAACATTTTGAAACTGTAAAAATTAATGAAAACACTTCACGCAATGTAATATTTGTAACTAAATGTAAACAACTTTCTCTATTAAAAAAAATTTCATAAGACTTTATGTTAAGAAACTCATCTACAGAGTAGAAAGGATTAATTAAAAGCCAATTATAAACTCTAGTTTTGAAACTATTGGTTGGTAACTTATAATATTGACTGGGAAGCTTATATAATTTCATCCTCACGACAGAAAAATTTGTACTAGTTTTATGTAATCTACAGAATGGAATATTAATTTGTTCACTATTTCTAATTTCATGATCATGTATTTTGGCTACTAATGAGTAATTGTCTATATTTTGTCGAGTGTAAAGGACTAGATCATATGTATATATCTAAATTTATGACAGGCCGTGTCTCAAAGCTCATTTTCAGCTGAAGTGAACTAGATTGTTGACTAAATAACCGGATGTGACGTCAGAAGTTATGATCCAAAGCTACATAGTGCATAGCAATCAAGTCCGTAGTAGCTAGTCAACGAAAATGCTTGCTTGATTGATGGCTTGTTCACTAAACAAACATGGATACCTCATCAGCAATTGGGGTTATGAAATCTGAAAATGCTTTGGAAGTGAAATAATGTAAATATAATGTACATAGAATAACACGTTAACTTTGAACACTGACATTGTTAGTACCTTCTGTACAATGTTTTAAACATTATTGTAATATATTAAGCCCTTATCTTTTCCACATAATTCGTAATGAAACTGCATTAGGACACTGCCTTCTTAATTCAGTGCTGCACCGTGATGTCCTGGTTCTTAGAAAAATAGTCAACGAAGAAGGCCATGTTTCAAGCATACATGTCCAAAGCTCCCTGGTGTGTAGTTTACAAGTCACCTAGTTGCTAGTCACTAGTGTGTAGTACGGACTTAAGCTTTGAGACACGGCCTTAATATCTGTGATTGTTTGAAAAGTGGTCGACAATGTTCAAGATAGTTTGATTGACATAGAATTCTAATGGCTTTCTTTTGCAAAATCTAGACACTCCCAATTTTGCTACCATTTCCCCAGAAAATTAAAGCATACCGAATTATCGACTGAAAGAACGAAAAGTTGGCACATCTTAAATAATTTTGACAAACGCAAGTCACTAATTTCTTTAATAAATATATAATTCTTGATAACTTTGTGCATATATATTCCATATGTTTTTCCTGTGTTAAACTGGAATCTATAAAAAGTGCTAGAAATTTGGTAGTTTTGTATGTATGTATGTATGTATGTATGTATGTATGTATGTATGTATGTATGTATGTATGTATGTATGTATGTACGTACTATGTATGAAACGGTTACTCAAAAAGGGTCCAACTAGCAATTTTTTCAAAAATCATTTTTTTCCATTTTATTGTACTACTTCAGAAGGCGCATTTGTCAGTAGAAAAAAAGCCCGTCCTAACGATAATTCCAGCAGAAAACACATAATGAATATCTCGGATGATAGAAAAAGGGCCCAATTCTTGTTACTGAGACATTAGTGTAACACAGTACTTCAGTTTGTAGAAAAGCAGCCTTGTCATATGCAGTTGGGCCCTTTCTTTGCCAGTCTCTATTCTTAAGATTGTTTTGTCATTAATATAACTCAGTTAAGTTGACAATATGGTACATTTCATAGTTTAGAGTTACAGTTTTATTAGTATGACGTCTCATCTGTTTGAATTTACTTACGGTCTTACTAATAAAAACTCTATATACAGACGTTTAACTGTCTTATACTTATACAATGAGTAGCTCCTTTATAAGTCGTGTGTAAATTCCTTACTAATAATCACTACATACGTCGTGTATAACAGTATAACTGTTACACAGCTACGTCATAGTTTCGTCATTACTTCGTTACGAAAGGTAATAGAATATCTGAGGTTCTCTATTGCATCCGGTAGAGCGCTCTAGTGTGGCGTGTTAAATGTTGATAGTACAACTGGCTCTAATCGATTACCACACTACATTTTGGTCAAAGAGTACAAGCTACAGCAATATTATTCTAATAATTCTATGATCTTTGGTTTGTTCTTCTGTGGTTACAAGGTAACCATCATCATAAAATGACAGTCGATACGAACAGCTGTTAGAGGAGCGGCCATTTTTTCGCTATATACAACGCTTAAACAAGGGGTTTCGTGTATATAACTACTGCAAAGCAATTCCCATTGTATAGTTACAGCCTGTTTATACGTCCATAGCTTATTCACGGTTTATTAGTAACGTTTTCTGTCTCAACTCTGCATAAGTCTCGTATAAAAACTATACACGATTTATTAGTAAGACTGTTAATGTAATAGCTTAGAATTTGATTTGTATTCAAATTATATTAATAATAAGGATTTAGAAGGAATTTTATTTCTGAAATAACAGTATTGTAGAAGATGGGCCTAATTCTGTTATTTTCAACTCATAATTAAACCTTTTTCAACCAATCACAAAAAAGAATAAAATTATATCATATCTTTTTGGAAGTGCTATAAATGTATGATATAGAATTGACTTTGTTTTCAGTATTTGATATTGAGGTATTCAGTTTTTTGTTCCTCCTGTAAAATTTTAAAATGAAGAGTTGGATCTTTTTTTTTTTTAGCATAATCGCTAATATATGAGCCATTCAGAGCAAAAGTGTTGTACGTCAAAACTGGATAATGAGGTTTAAAGTAAAAATTCTGTCAAATACAGCGCAAAGTAGCAATTAATATGTCGTTTTTGCTATCCACTGACTACTAATAGTTTAAATAAAGTGAATATTAATTGCTATTGTCGGACCATCGGATCTGTGCCCCTTCAGCGCTGTCGGCGTTCTTGGAAAAGTTAACGCCTCTACTCACCCCATTCCACCCGTTTCTCTCCCACTACGTCAAACAGCAGACCACGAACCTTGCCGAATAGGGATGTTGCCAAACTTCCGTCAAACAGTGTCATGTCTCTTGAATATTGCTTATAATAATGTAAGGTTAATTATTACTTATTCATAATTTAATTTAAGTAGGTCTAATGACGCTGATTGACTTATGCAAAATGCTATTACCTGCTTAACAATATTTTTCATCACTCCGTGCTACAGTATTCATGTTGAGTTGACAACACTGGACTGCAAGTGCAAATAAACTGTCCCGTAAGAAGGCTCGAAATTGTGAGTAGTGGGGGAGAGAAAGAGAGAGGGATAGAAAAGAGAGAAATAGAAATACAGGGAGAGAAATGAATTGCCGAGGCTGAAAAGGAATTAAGGTTCAGTTCGCATATCTTACGGGGGCACAGATCCGACGGTCGGACTATACTTTGCGCTGTATTTTACAGAATGTTTACTTCAACCCTCATTATCCATTCTTGACTTACACCACTTCTACTCTGAACGGCTCATATGAGACTTGTAAGAATATATTATGTACTAGAGTCGACGGCAATTCGGAAGGCGGTAGTCTGCTAGCGTTTGCGTCGAGAGAGACAGATATAGAGAGCAAGGCAGCGTACAACCACAGTCTACTATATACAGTCGCGAGGCTCAATATGTAGTAAAAATGCAAACATGGATAGTTGCCCACCACTAGGATCACTACTATCGCCTCATCATCGCAGATCTCTCTCCTAGCAGCCGACAAAATATGTTACACTTTCGTTGTGTTCTTTTGGAAAAATTAACACATTCCTTCCATTATTGAAATATTAAATGCATAAAGTTAATTTATTATTTTAATGAAGTATATTAAATTCCACCATAAACTCGAAGATACCTGCAAGAAATAGGTTAATATTATTTTTGTTTGTGCAAAACGAACTGAAATTTACTATAATCGCTTCACTCATTCAAGATTATAGCGATAATTAACTATGAAACCAATAAATATTAATTTGCATTTCCCTTTACAACAATAATAATGGAAATATGAATTAATGGATTAACTTATGTACGTGTACCGGTACTTGTAGTGTAGGCTTACGTAGTTGAGGTTAAGCAATAATAATCACACCAGAATTGGAAATAAAACGTGATTAATAAATTTTATTGTAACAGACTTACTTTTTCTACGTCTCTAGTAAAGTAACAAATAAAAATAACAACAAAATTAACAGCTATAATTAAAAACATATCCTTTGAAAAAAAAAAAAGTAGGCCTAAGCAATAATAATCCCACCAGAATTGAAAATAAAACCTGATCAATAAATTTCAATAAATCAAACTTAATTTTTCTACGCCTCTAGTAAAATATTATTATTCCAATTATTGTATTTTAGCCATTAACATTTTAATTACAACCAATAACGAACATTTCACAAGCATCAATGTGAAATACGCAACGAGCTAGCACTCGATGGAAATACGACACAGTCCAAAGTCGACCGTGGACAGTCTATTGTTTCTAGTTGCTAACCGCTTGGAGCGCTTTATCACGAGATTTGCAAAAAATCACCTCAAGCTTCGCGACTGTATATAGTAGACTGTGGTACAACATTGCCACATCGTACTTGACGCGCACGTGCAATGCAAATAGCGCAGAAGAGAATTTTAATTCTCAAAAGACAATAATGACCTTAGCCGTTGACTACAGTAAGCATGACACCAAACAAACCCTCTTTCCTTCACTAACAGTATTCTTTGAACTGTTCTCAATCACACACCACATGCTTCTGCAGTCGTTTCTTGCGTGTTGGCAACGTTGCAGCCTGCATCAAGATGGCCGGCAGTGTTCTGCTCGTGAACGTTTTTTTAAATAACTATACACCTTAAATATTTTCCTCGCATGCCTGTGCAATATTTGTCTTTTTACAGTATGTTCTTTAATTTATTTATCTTACACACACACACACACACAGTAAATGTTAGTTTTACTTATCCAATGTATTGAAACACTCACACGTGAACAAACGAACTCGGGAAGTAAGGTGGGTGCTCCTGTTATGGCCATGTTCCTGATATGTGAGTTAGTTAACCAAAAAATCCGCTAAATTGCAGTAGCATCCAGTGAAAGGGCATCCTAGTATGTCACTTGATCGTTTTACATCCAGTCAGGTTGAGCAATATGGCGTCAGTTGCCTGTTTTGCGGTTTTCATGTGACCTCTTCTTATTTTTCTCTGGCAAGTCTCCTTTGTTTTATGCATGTTTTTCAAAGACTTGTTTCATGAAAACCATCGTACTCCATTCAGTTTTTAATGTTCTGTTGATTGGTGGTGTCGCTGATGGCGTATCTTTTACGAGTTGTTCATAATCAAACGATTTTCGTGAAAGCTTACCTGCTCCTGATATGGCCATATCAAATGCACCATGGCCATATCAAGTTCATTTCACTTTTAGTTTTTCACCTGACAAATTTACATGCCTTATAGCTGGGATTACGCTAAAATTTTGTATTTTAAGAAAAACAACTTAATTTTTTTAATGGAAAACCTGTTTTGACTCCA
This sequence comes from Periplaneta americana, assembly GCF_040183065.1. NCBI lineage: Eukaryota > Metazoa > Arthropoda > Insecta > Blattodea > Blattidae > Periplaneta > Periplaneta americana. The sequence goes on from NC_091118.1 coordinate 190,348,513, forward strand.
CTTTTGAATTATAAAAAGGATTATTAAGTGTCATGTTTATTCATTTTACACCAAAATTATTTAATTTTAGCGCAATTGCGCTATCAAACTGAAAACAATCACGATTTGTAGAACATGGAACAAGGGTGGCCATATCATGTGCACATGTTCCTGATATGGCCACTAGGTGGACTTTTGGGATTTGGGACTTTTTGGACAATTAAAGCTATTTTATGGGGAAAAGAAATTGTTTTAAGAAAGTCCATTAGACTGAGAATGAGTAAGAAAAAAGTGGTTTTAAATTTTTTTTTTCAAAATAGCGGCTAGAAAAATTCTCAAACCTTAGGATGGCCATATCAGGGACACCGACCTTACTTGTTATAGACTGATTCCGATTGGTTCTACTGTACAAGCTTGTGACGTCACATACTAGAAATGCTACGGCGCATGTAGCAGCTGACCGCCTTCCGAAATGCCGTCTAGTCTAACAGAGGGAGAATACTTTAATTATACTTGATAACGGTTTTTTTCAGCATTTTATAATTTTACATTAGATATTGATACTGAAGTATGTTGTTCAATGTTTGTGTTTTCAGTCATCGGTCTATTTGGTGGCTGGTTTTCCTGAACTACTGGTTTGCCTTGTTATTGCTGGTGTGTATGTGGTTCTTCAGGTAACTCCAAATCTGCTGTTAAAACAGATCAGTGCGATGGTCAACTAATTTGTGAATTTATTAAATTATTAACTTGTCTAAAATCTGCCTTAAGAATTTTATTCCAATATGGCTCGGAACTTGTGAGCCGTGGCTCCATCTTGCTGGAACTACGTCTGAGGTCTATCATCAATGGCAGGTGGAAACAATTTTGTCTCATGACTCGATATCAGTCATCAGTGACTGTCCCTGCATTATTATATTTTCACCTGACTAACCTCTCTGACGTAATACTACATCAGACAAGATCAGACTGAGGTGGTGCCACGATTCTGACGAGTTCTCGAATTCTCGCTGCCCTAAAACCAGCAGTTTTGTTTGTTAAAGAAGCCATTCAGGTGAGAATACAGGATTTACAACAAGCAAATGGTGGAACAAAGTGGTTTACTTTACTTCTCCTGGACAACTCTTCAGTGCATAATTCAAAGAATGGACGTTGCCGATCATCTCTAGGTTTTAGTTCTTGAGTCAACTGTGTATATATTATAACAGTGCCTTTCCAAAGTGCACCGAAGTGGTATCCGAGACACTCCTAACTGGCCAGAAAGTGATATCTACGCTGCTAGTTGATTCTGAACATGAATTCGCGACAGTGAACTGGCAGTAGATAGCATTTTTTGGGGAAAAGTTTGATCGTGAAAAGGAAATGCAAAATTATGTTCGTTCATTTGTGATTTTTTGCAATTTATTTTCGAAGTCATATTTTCAGAAACTGAATATAATTTTTTGAATATATATTCCTATTATTATAACAAAAATTTACATTAAAATCCATTATTAAATTACAGCTCACTTTGCCTTAACTGTAACTGCAATAAAGCATAGAATATGAAACTTCATGTAGTCCCTTTACTAACTACAAATTCAGTTTGATACATCCATATTACAAATTAAATTAACATTAAATTACAAGAAGTAACAAGTATCTAATTTAACTCACAACTCACATTTAATTAGACAGTGACAAGGTAACAAAATTTTTTAAGATTTTTTAGTGGATTATTTTACGATGCTGTACCAACTCTTAAGATATTCTTTTCAACAAGGAACAAAGGTTCAAAGATGTACAAAGCATAGTCCATAAGTTTCTCTAATTTTTCTGAGATTTTTTACGTCATAAGGTATGTAATGTAATAAGGCATGAGACTAGTTTTCAAAGTTAATTTAAACATGACAAAATGAAAAGGTAAAATTGTGTCAACACACTTCCAGTTACATTAATATTTTGTGTGTCCAAACTTGTAACATTTGATTAGAAAGCTATAGTTCGTGTTGCACTAATATACTATGTTTAGTTTTAAGGTATACACACAATAGATATTGATGAGATTCAAAAAGTTAATATCGAAATGATGTAAATTAGTATAAATATAATCACAAATTGATTTTAATAGATTCATATCATTACATATTTATTGTGTCACTTTGTAATGTTCTGATCTATCTTTTCTGAAAATAAAAAAAGAAATAATCTGTAATATTCTTTGAGAAAAATATATTTATACGTAGACTTTTACTACTGCACTTTCTGTAAAGAATATGTTTAGAAACAATACAATATGTTAAAATATTTTACACATGAGTCAATTTAAAATTAAAATAAATGCCTTAAAATGGCCAATTAAGATGCCAATTAATTCAAACTCGCGATTTAATGTGATTTTACAATGTATATTATAAGTTCTTAAATACAGTATCTACCTCACAATAAGTCGATTGACTTAATTTGTTTATTGTGTGTTAAGACTTTCATTTTATTTAGAATACTTACAAATCATTTCGTGTCATATTTGTACCAATGTATTTAATATTTTCTATGTTGTAAATACATAAATAAATATACAGCCCTAAAAAATATGAATTTGTCTACTTGCACATTATTTATATTACAAAATTACACTATCCCCTCAGAATAAACTTCGATACAAGTATAGCCAGGCTCTCCTTGGGAAAGAAGAACATATTGCTAAGGAGGATTAAAGTGTACCGTGATGAAGCAATCTACCCATGGATATCAAAAGTCGACGATATTAAATAATGAATTTTTATTTTCCGAAATTCTGAATTTACTAGTTTCAAATTAGAGAGCAAACCAAAGGTTTATTTTTCAGAAATGGCGGCTTGGATTGTATGTTAAATTGAAGTAGAACTCTGGCTTGAATCTAGAATGCTAGGTTATGAAAAAAAAAATGTTTTATTTAACGACGCTCGCAACTGCCGAGGTTTTATCAGCGTCGCCTGTGTGCCGGAATTTTGTCTCAAAGGAGTTCTTTTTCATGTCAGTAAATCTGCTGACATGAGCCTGTCGTATTTCAGCACATTTAAATGTCATCGACCTGAACCGGAATCGAACCCGCAACCTCGGGCACAGAAAGCTAGCGCTATACCAACTGCGCCAACCAGAGTGACGCTAGGTTATGAAGAAAGTAAAAGAGAGAGATGGAGAAAAAGAGAGATACGAATGCAGTGTTGTCGATTCGCTGCAATGCTATCTATTAAAGTAAAAATTCGCACAAGCTAATATGTTTTCTGAAATAATGCATTATAGACACATTCGGTGCGAAATATATAGTTATTGTTGTTTAGTCAACTGTCCGAAGACAGGTTTGAACTTCGTAAGTGCTTCCAATAAGGTATCACTCATGAGGCAACTAAGCTAGGAGATAGTAAGGTAGGCCTGCTAAAGGCTGTGTGATGTATCTTGTCTCACTGTGAAAAGAGAGAGAAAGAAAATGTCTTACTTCGTCTGTGTTGTTATGGCGATGGGGGAGTGGAGCGGTGCCGTCCATCCATCCAGTGGCGCAAGGGACTAGTTGATAAATTCTGTAGCGCAAAATAAAATAACAAAAAAGCTCTCTTCGTACTGTGTAGTTCCGTCACTGAGCTTGTCTTTCAAGAAACTGAATTCCGGCAGTCTATAAAATAACAAGATTTTGAAAAGAATCCTGAAAATTTACAACCCTCCTATAATCTCCACCCTCATTTGAAGGGACTTGGTTTTATTGCTACTGAGACAAGATAAACTTTACCAGGCATAGTTCCTATCATCATATATAGTGCAGGACTACTCATAAACCTTCACAACGTTTCGAAGGTTCGATTTATCTTCGTCTTCAAGTGAACAATGGAATGAGAAAAATATCATCCTTGTTCGGATCTGTCATTACTTTTTTATCTTTATAGTATTCAGAGATTCCCGACATCTCTTGTTGAAATTTGAATTCACAAGCAAAAGTTCTCCTTTCGTTATCCTTCTAATTTCTGTTCTTATATTGTCTTTCAATTCATTGATGATGTGTGGGTTATTTCTATATACAAATAATAATTGCACGCGGCATGATCTGGGGAACGTGCGGGCCATACCCCTATAGAAATAATTCTGTCATAAAAAACCTCTCTTATAACCTCCAAAGAAGCACATGCAGTATGAACTGTGACAGAATCTTGTTGAAAGTATGCATGTTGCTTCTCATCAGATAATTGTTAAAAAACTGTCCGAGTATTTGCGTACGATACCTCTCTGAATTTACAGTATCTTAAAAGAATATCGGTCCTATTACTCGATTTGCTTTTACGGCACACCACACACCAATTTTTTCATCATGCAGGGAAACTTCGTGAATTAATCGCGAATTTTCTGTGCACCAGAATCTATTGTTCTGTGAACATACATAACCATGTAAATGAAACCATACCTCTTCAGACAGAATGTTTAAATGTGGATCAACAATACCGTCAACAATGTTTTGTAAAACCCAAATACAGAAATTCACTCGACTTTCGTTGTCATGCGGCCGTAATTCTTGGACTACAATAATTCTGTAAGCTTTCAATTTAAAAAGTTTCTAGCCGTATGGGCCGAAGTTTTTGATACCCGTACTTCTGCAACACGACGTGACGTAAAAATTTATTAGGAGTAGACTGGATGACGAAAGCTTCTCAACCGAATAATAATAATAACAACAGACATTTCCCATATTTATTCTGCATTTAATTTCCTCCCGATGTAATTTATATTTGCTACTGTTGCTCCAAGATACTTCAAATTTTTCATCTCTTCAAAGGATAATAATAATCCATGGCGCTACAGCCCGTGGAGGGCCTAGACCGACCACCTAGCTGCTGGCCTCTCGCCCACATGCCGAAGCAGAGGTGGACGATCATCCACCCAGAATGGAGGTATCGTGTGGTTAGCACGATGATCCCCCAGCCGTTATAGCTGGCTTTCGCAACCGGATTTCGCTACCTATCGTAGTTCCCCAAGTGCATCACGATGCTGGTTGGGCACCGGTCCCATACACTGGCCGAAATTTCATGAGAAAATTTCTTCCCCCATGAGGATTCGAACCAGCGCGCATTCCGTAACGTGAGCCCTAGGCAGGATGCCTTAGACCGCGACGCCACGGCGCGGGACTCTTCAAAGGATACATTTTCGATTTTTATATTTACATCTCGTACTACGAGGGAGAGTCAAAAAGTAACCTTAATAATAAGTGAAGAGTCCACTGCAAGAATGATGGATGTCATCTGGAATACATTTTGCAGGAGAAGCAATTGAAAGTTTGAAATGCTTAGTGCTCAAAGCTTAACTGTGATTTTCCGATCATTACTGGACAATGACTATCAGTGTTAATGCCATATAACTCTATGTATATTCTATACGGTATGTCTTAAGCTATGCATTGACAGTCTTGGTTCATTTTCGACAAGAAAGTGACATCCATCATTCTTGCAGTGGACTCTTCAATTGTTTTATTAATTGAATATACAGGGACATCATTTTATTTTTACTTCAATTTTTATTGTACCTGAGTTTTTGAATGTACTTCACTCCCACCCCGTCCTCCACACAGAATCGAGACTGCATATACAGTCATAGCAGCCTTACGGTCACAGTAAACAGTACGTTTCAAAAATATGTTCGCGTTTTCCAGTGACGAAAGAGCTTTCAATATTGAATCATTTTCGCACAGGTACTGTCGTCCATTTGCCTACGTCGTATCCTGGTTTCCCCCACTAGCTTTTATTCGCCAGCTAGTTGCTGGGCTGTCTTAGCTCCTTTCTCAGAACATTAATTTCTGTTAGGAATTGGATGCCTACGTAATATTATACAACTGTTTAAAAATAACTTAAATGAAAGGGCCTTGTTAAGCAATTAACTGTCACGTGATTGCCCCCCTTTCTACGACCCTACGACATAACCACTTGGACGGACAGTAGATAGCATGTCTGAGTAATTTTATCTGTGCGGGTCGGGCAGAAGTGAAGACTGAATTTACAGTACGTAAGGTACTCTTTTATAGAGTAGGTACAGAATTATTTCAACATGAGTTACTAGTACGAAGGACGAAATTAGTAATTGGGATTAGGTACAATAGTCTATAGTGCGATAAATGCAAATTAGAACTGAAGCCTGTATCGAAATGAAGGGCCACCATTTTAAAAAATGTGTTTAAATATCCATATTGTGATTATTTTTCAATTTAACTTCATTCTCTATATTGTACGCTAATGTGCTCTAGACAGTATAACACACACTGCATAATGAATACGTCCACATGGACAGCTCAGTTCGTGAGTAAAAACACTTATTGTTAATATAGTACTGTATTTTGATTAAACAAAAACCTAATGAAAATGATCAAACTCAAAAGCGCAATATTTTCTAGTTTATGTAAATGGATGAACTACTTTTCTTCCCTCTTATACCTAGTAAAGTGATTTGTTTGTATATTACGCCAGCATCATCGAACTCCAATCGTGGAACGGGGTAGCAAACGGCGTTGATCCAGAGGTATAGGCAAGTTAATTTTAAAAATGTTAGTAAAAATAAAATGATGTCCTTGTATACAGCAAGACTACAAACACTTCATCACTTTTCAACACAGTCCCCACTACGTGCAATGCAAGTGTTCCTGTTATACTATGATGAAAAGTGATGAAGTGTTTGTAGTCTTATTGTACAGTAGTGGCAAAAAAACCGGACCGACCCTTGTAGCTTATTTCAGAGTCTTGTTCACTCAGAGCACGATAGACTGGTAACTAAGACTTTCGTGGTTCGAATCTTGCCTGGGAGGGAAACTTTTTTTGTTTCTTATTCAAATTCATACCCAATACTTTTCGATTGCAGCGATATTTTACTACTTAATTAACTTATTACTTCCAGAACATGAATTTTACCAGCAATTGAAAGGTATTGGGAGTAAATGAAGAGTCCACTGCAAGAATGATGGATGTCACTTTCTTGTCGAGAATGAACCAAGACTGTCAATGCATAGCTTAAGACATATGGAATGTACATACAGAGTTATATGGCATTAACACTGATAGTCATTGAATAATTTCAAGGAAAAATTGTTCCGGGGCCGGGTATCGATCTCGGGACCCTTCGCTTAGCGCGCGAACGCTCTTCCTACTGAGCTACCCCAGGAACTATACACGACACCGTCACAATTTTTCCTTTGTATCCACACGACTCAAATGAGCTGACAAGACGCCAGAACTCAACTATGAGTGCACACAAATACTTGTGTGACTTAAATTGTGGCTTTCTGTTAACGTACCTCCAGTAACGAATGTATTATACAAATCTGGCTTTCAGGTAGTAGCTCCCTGTAAAGCAGGTTTGAATAATTTCGAGGAAAAATTTTTCCTTGAAATTATTCAAGCCTGCTTTACAGAGAGCTACTATACCTGAAAGCCAGATTTGTATAACTAATAGTCATTGTCCAGTAATGATTGGAAAATCACAGTTAAGCTCTGAGCGCTAAGCATTTCAAACTTTCAATTGCTTCTCCAGCAAAATGTATTCCAAATGACATCCATCATTCTTGCAGTGGACTCTTCAGATTTGAATAAGGAGCAAAAAAAAGTTTCCTTCCCAGGCAGGATTCGAACCACGAAAGTCTTAGTTACCAGTCTATCGTGCTCTGCAGTGAGCAAGGCTCTGAAATTAACTACAAGGGTCGGTCCGATTTTTTTTGCCACTACTGTACATATTCAATTAATAAAACAATTATTAAGGTTAATTTTTTACTCTCCCTCGTATGTTCCGGTTACGAGACATAATCAAATATTTTTGAACAACCTTTGAATTAGTATTAACTTCCATAAAATTTTAATGGGATACTTAAAATAATAATACTAAATAGGAATAGATCATTAAATAAATTTAAGAATCAGGTTGTTGAAGCAATATGAATAATGAAACCATAGAGAACATTAATATTCTCTATTCGAGAAAACAAATATTTTTTTTCGTTTTTATACATGGCAGGTATGACAGGGATCACAATTCAGGTCGCCCTGTCAGTGGTGGACGTACTCTAACACCCGATATCCAATATACTTTTCTCCTTGCGTGTCACTTCGAAAGCAAACACAATTACTATAATTCCCATCGATCCCACTTAATTTTCCTATTTTCATTAGTAACTCGGATAAAAGAAATACTTGGCTTCGGCAGAATGAAATAAAACACTCTCTCACGTGACACAGTAACCAACATACGGCTGGTTAAATGGCTGTTCGATCTCATATTGGGGCTGTTGTTATGAGTGAACATTATGGCTAATGCGTTATTTCAATTACGTGTAACAATAAATATCTGTCTCATTCAGAACACTTAGCCACATCGTTCATATTGTGCATATTACATTGTTCAACTTTTATAATTAGCTACTGGTTCACCAGGCTTCACTATTGTGTTCATTGGAAGACGATCCGATTTTAGGCTACGTCCAGATCGAGCTTGTTATGGAACTTGTTATGAAAAGTTCAAGAAATCTCTTGTGCCATATTCGGTAACAATTCTCATTTACAAGACATTTGTTCTGCTTTATGACTATGTTACGGTTCCAGCAGTCTTACAGTAGAGGAAGCAAGATCTGTCTTGTGTTCTTATACAAAATGAACCTCAAGTAATGTCATTAATTTCAGGGGTTACTCTTTGAGAAATTTCAAACAAAAAGTCCAATACAATTTTGCTCGATTTGCTTCCTTTTCGAGATAAAAATTGTTGTAGTATACGAAACATTTCATAGCGTGTTTTGGGAAAGCTATTGATTTAATTCCCAATGTGCTCAATCAATTAAGAGAGCAGTCATGGATAAATATATAATAGGATGCGAAACTTAATGAGTTTCCCGTAACATATACTACAGGCGCTGTTGTAGAAATTGATCTTGCTGCCATCTATTTCTGGGAGGGGCGCTATTACATCTAGCAGCGCACCAAGTAGCGAAAAGAGTAATTACTCCATGCATTTAGCAGCGCACCTGGTGACGAAAATTTTAAACTGTGCAGAAAGTATTCCTTCCCACCCTCATCGATATTCAAAACTAACCCAATTTAAAATAAAACATTTACAGTTTTATTCCTCACAGTATATTATACTGAAATTCTTACCGGAGCCAACAGGAAGATAAAAGAGACGATGTGTTTTACACTACCCGATTAAAATATAAGCAGACAGAGACAAAAAATAAAGCAAAAGGTTAGATAATTGGGATTGTATTCCTTGGCTATTTTTTGTACAGCACAATGGAAAAGTCTGCAAGAACTACTTACAATACATTCTACTTTACAATATATTTAACAACACTATTTTTACAACGTCCATAAACATCACTGTTTAACATACACTGCTTATACACACGTATCACTTTATGTTCACTTATTAGCAAGTTTCAGTCCGACATCTCGGCTCTTCGACTCTCCCGTACAGCAATATCTCGAACGGATAAATAGAGAACTCTGGGTTATGTACCCAACACGTAGTTCTAATATTCACCACCTACGACGTTTGGCGCTGATCACCTTATTTCAAACCCCCAAATCCAGATGGTGCTGACCGCAGTTTCGCATCCTATTATATATTTATCCATGGAGCAGTTTCATTGAAATTTGTTGTTAGAAATATCTCGAAGAATAATATGTAATATAATTCACGAAAAAAATATTAATAAAATAAAGTTTGAGTATTCTTACAAAATAAATGCCTAGAAATATGCAGCTATCTCATAAATATTTGGAATAAAAATTTCATTCAGATTGAATACTATCTGACATAAAAAAGTTGGTGTGAAACAAGAAAAGAAAACATGGATTTGAAAGTAAAATGAACATTTATGTAACACATACCTATTAAAATTCTCCGCTACATTTATCTAGTAACTTCAGGGAGCCAACGTAAAAACAAAAAGTTACTACATTAATAATCAGATATTTGTGAAAAAAGAATTCTTTGATGAAAAAATAATTTTGACAGCTCTTTAAATGCCACGCCCCCTTAGAACTTTAATTTAAAAAAGATGTAAACATATTAATTGTAATCAGAATTGAACTAAATCCATTTGGCATATGAAAATATACATTCTAAAGCAGTGAAATACTTACTTACTTACTGGCTTTTAAGGAACCCGGAGGTTCATTGCCGCCCTCACATAAGCCCGCCATTGGTCCCTATCTTGAGCAAGATTAATCCATTCTCTATCATCATATCCCACCTCCCTCAAATCCATTTTAATATTATCTTCCCAGCTACGTCTCGGCCTTCCCAAAGGTCTTTTCCTCTCTGGCCTCCCAACTAACACTCTATATGCATTTCTGGATTCGCCCATACGTGCTACATGCCCTGCCCATCTCAAACGTCTGGATTTAATGTTCCTAATTATGTCAGGTGAAGGATATAATGCGTGCAGCTCTGCGTTTTGTAACTTTCTCCATTCTCCTGTAACTTCATCCCTCTCAGCCCCAAATATTTTCCTAGGAACCTTATTCTCAAAAACCCTCAATCTCTTTTCCTCTCTCAAAGTGAGAGTCCAAGTTTCACAGCCATACAGAACAACCGTTAATATAACTGTTTTATAAATTCTAACTTTCAGATTTTTTGACAGCAGACTAGATGACAAAAGCTTCTCAATGGAATAATAACAGGCATTTCCCATATTTATTCTGCGTTTAATTTTCTCCCGAGTGTCATTTACATTTGTTACTGTTGCTCCAAGATATTTGAATTTTTCCACCTCTTCGAAGGATAAATCTCCAACTTTTATAGAATAGTCAATAAAAATATTTTGGAAAATTTTCATGATGTTCAGTGAAGTTTTCCCTTAAGGAAGGGAAATAGAACATAGAAAATAAACACAAGGCAAAGGAGGAGCCAAAGTAAAAGGGAAGAAAAGAGTGGAAAAGGGGAGGATGGTGAAGAAACGGAGGAAGAGAAGAAGAAGAAGTAGAAGAAAAAAGAAGAAAAATTATAGGTCTAAATAGAAAACCATAATCGTCAGCAGGAAACTGAGATACCATCGGGCTTCGACGGTGGGTTGAAAAGTGGAACAAAACTTCCTGCGCAGTGGAGTATGCCACCGTTAAGAACGGCGGAGGCGTTGGTCCTCTGGCACTCTTCCACACTGTGGTCAGAGTCACACCATTCTCAAGGATGAGTCGCTGTTATTCAATCACTCGGACAGACCTTATGAGAGGCGTCAAAAGTGGCAAACTTTGGTCGTAAAACCAGCATTTAGCGAAAGAGCATATGGAAGAAGTTTTATTTGTCTCATGAAATCTGAAAAGAAAGTAAAAAGATTTGTTCTTGGTACAGAAACATCACGAGATGGGAGGGATATTTCTTTCCAAGCAATCAAAAACGAAATAGAAGCAAACAAACGAATTCACAAAGAGGCGTCTTGTTAGTCGTGTAAACAGATGCGCCGTCGACCAGCTCTCGGCTGGAAATAGACGAGGCGTCCAATCAACAGATTGTTCGGTCGAGATGGAAAACTCCAGGAGTTTGTAATAGAGACACGCCCATCTTCACAAATTAAGAACATCATTTTATAACATCCTCTTACATCAGTGAATGTAGATGTTTTTTGAACTTCAGGATCACCCTCCTCAGAAAGATAAGTTCATCGAGCACTCCAATGATATCATCACATTTAACACCGCACACATCTTCAGTATCAGGTCATGCAAATACTCATGAATACTAGTTAGTTACAGTAATCGATTCAGCCACCAGTGACATTATACAGGGACATCACTTTATTTTTACTAACATTTTTAATATTAACCTGGCTATACCTTTGGATCAACGCCGTTTGCTACCCCCTTCCACGACTGGAGTTCGATGATACTGGCGTAATATACAAACAAATCACTTTATTAGGTAAGTTATAGGAGGGAAGAAAAGTAGTTCATCCATTTACGTAAACTAAAAAATATCGCGCTTTTGAGTTTATTAATTTTCATTAGGTTTTTGTTTAATCAAAATACAGTATAGTATTAACAATGAGTGTTTTTACTCATGAACTGAGCTGTCCATGTGGACGTATTCATTATGCAGTGTGTGTTATACTGTCTACAGCACATTAGCGTACAATATAGAACATGAAGTTAAATTGAAAAATAATCATAATATAGATATTTAAACACATTTTAGAAAATGGTGGCCGTTCATTTCGATACAGGCTTCAGTTCTAATGTGCATATTATCGCACTATAGACTATTGTACCTAATCCCAATTACCAGTTTCGTTCTTCGTATCAGTAACTCATGTTGAAATAATTCTGTACCTACTCTATAAAAGAGTACCTTACGTACTGTAAATTCAATCTTCACTTCTGCCCGATCCGAAAAGATAAAATTACTCAGATATGCTATCTACTGTCCGTCCAAGAGGTTATGTCGTAGGGTCGTAGAAAGGGAGGAAATCACGTGACAGTTAATTACTTAACGAGGCCCTCTTATTTAAGTTGTTTTAAACAGTTGTATAATATTACGTAGACGTCCAATTCCTAACAGAAATGAATGTTCTCAGAAAAGAGCTAAGACAGCCCAGCCACTATCTGGCGAATAAAAGCTGGTGGGGGAAACCGGGATACGACGTAGGCAAATGGACGAAAGTATCTGTGCGAAAATGATCCAATATTGAAAGCTCTTTCGTCACTGGAAAAAGCGAACATATTTTTGGAACGTACTGTTTACTATGACTGTATATGCGGTCTTGGATCTGTGTGCAGGACGGTTGAACTTCATTAGTAGAAGGGGTGGGAGTGAAGTACATTAAAAAACTCAGGTACAATAAAAATTGAATTAAAAATAAAATGATGTCCCTGTACATGCATATTAAGAAGAGTTTTTATTTTAAATTGGTGTCCACAACCACTTCACCTCTTTGTAAAGTTGTCCCGTTCACAGGTCAATATAACCTACCGTTTGAGACTACACAGAAAACCTACAACATTAGTGATACACACCCAGTTTCCACGCTAGAAGAATTAATCTCCAATTCCCTGTCGGGAATCGATCTCAAGCCCACGGCTTAAGTATCTACTGTAGAAACGCAGCCTCATGAGTCTCGTTGACGAGGAACATCGTCCAACTTACAGAACAGTTATAACGCGGCAGCGAAATTATATCTAAAAAATTATTAGTATTGTTGAATTTTACCTTAAAACAATGATCCCGGAATAAGGTCGTCGAATGAGAGGCGCCAGACGCCCAACAGACTGCTTACACAGCTGGCATTGTCATTTCCCTCTGTTCAAACAACCTGCACACAAAAAGGCCAACGTCATGTTGTGTGAAAATAGTACAGGAATGTGTCCATCATATTGTTATTTATACGAACTACCGCGCAGCCATTAGAAAAACCGCAGTGAACGTTTTCAACCTGGGAAACTTGCACTTATACTGGAAAAAAATATAATTTCTATAAGAATCTAAAAATGTCATACAACGTCTACATTTACAAACCATTAATTAAAGATCAATAGCATATAAAGCAAATAATATAATATAATAATATAATAGTAATAATAATAATAATAATACGAGTAATAATAATAATACGAATAATAATACTAACAATAATAATACGAGTAATAATAATAATAATAATAATAATAATAATAATATGAGTAATAATAATAATACGAATAATAATACTAACAATAATAATACGAGTAGTAATAATAATAATAATACGAATAATAATAATAATAATAATAATAATAATAATAATAATAATAATAATAATAATAATAATAATATACAATTCAATTCAATTTATTAAGCCATTAAACATATAGTGATAGGCTTTGTCACAAAAAAAAAAAAACATACATTTGAAAATACACATATAATTGAAAACAGCAATTAGAATAAAAACACAAAACATTTTGAAACTCTAAAAATTAATGAAAAGACTTCACTCTTATGTAATAATCAGGGAAAGGATTTATATGTAAATACATATTTACTTATAAAGCTAATATAATTTATATTTTGCATTATCTTTATGTTTCACAATGTGTAGGGTTGAAAAATCCTACTTTTATTTTCCATATTTTTCCATATTTTAGAGTTTAGTACATATTTTCGTTAATTTCCATATATTTTCCATATTTCATATAAAACAGTCCATATTATATTAGGTTTAACAATAAAACAAAACAAAATTCTATTAACTTTTAAAAATACATTTCAACAATAGAGATTTAAACACATGTTCAGTAATCCCTTTAACATCAGAGTTATTTGAAAATTAGCAGTCCTATCAACAATGGGAAAGTAAGTTACAAAACTGTATTAATTTAATTTAAAATTTTTAACAGACTTCAGTTGTGCAGCTCAACAGTTAAATGCCAGTCAGAGTACACATAGGTTCAGTTTTGTAAATCATACTATAAAGACGGTAAATATGCCAAAAGTACGTCATTCAGTCAATTTAAAATCAAAACTAACAAGTTACATTTCAGAATTTAAAGAAGATGGTTTATCAACTGACAATAAAATATTATTTTGTAATTTGTGTCAGTGTGCAGTATCATCTACACAAAAGTTCCTGGTGCAACAACACATTACAACTAGTAAACATCAGGCCAACAAACAACTGAATTCCAAGCAGAGACAATTGTTTTTAACACAACCAACAACATCGAATGTAAGATCTGAGTTTAACATCGACCTGTGCCGTTCTCTCATCTCTGCTGATATTCCTCTCTACAAACTAAAGAATAAGGTCTTCAGGGAATTCCTTGAAAAATATACTCAACATACAATCCCGGATGAGTCAACACTTAGGAAGACGTATGCTCCATCCATCTACGATGAGACAATACAGAAGATAAGAGATGAAATTAAAGATAGTTCAATTTGGGTTTCCATTGATGAGACTCCCGACAAAGAAGGTAGACTTGTTGGTAATGTAGTTATCGGTTTGTTAAGTGAACAATATTCTGAACGAATTCTTTTACATTGTGATGTTCTAGAAAAGTGCAATAACAAAACTATAGTTAAACTGTTCAACGAAGCTATGGGTATCCTGTGGCCAAAGGGTATTATGTACGATAATGTGTTATTCTTTATTAGCGATGCTGCCCCTTATATGGTCAAAGCTGGACAAGCATTATCTGTTGTATATCCTAAATTGACTCATTTTACTTGTGTGGCGCATGCATTTCATCGTGTGGCAGAAGTGGTCAGAGACAATTTCCCTAAAGTAGATTTGTTGATTTCATCAGTGAAAAAAGTATTTCTCAAAGCTCCCAGTAGAGTTAACGTGTTGAAAGAAATGTACCCTGAAATTCCATTGCCACCAAAGCCAATTTTAACTAGATGGGGTACATGGCTAGAAGCAGTTGAATATTATGCCGAACATATAGACTCTATTAACAATGTTCTCCTTGCATTGGACTCTGAAGATGCAGTCTCAATTGATACTGCGAAAACAGTTACCTGTGACATAAGTGTGAAGAATGACTTAGCTCACATTCAGCATACATTTTCATGCATCATAAAAACGCTCAAAAGTCTCCAAAATAGGCACCTTTCACTATCTGAAAGTTTTGAAATTATAAATAGTACTGTGGAACAACTGAATCGTGGTAGAGGTAAAGTTGCAGATGCAGTAAGAGCTAAGGTGGACACTGTACTTTCAAAAAACCCTGGATATGAAGAACTACAAAAGGTTGTTGCTGTGATGAGTGGTGAATCAACAGTGAAGATTAACTTGGACTTATCCCCAGCAGACATTGTGAAATTGAATTATGTACCAGTTACTTCTTGTGACGTCGAACGCTCTTTTAGTCAGTATAAATCTATCCTCAGAGACAATAGAAGAAGATTCACTTTTCAGCACTTGAAAGAAATGTTTGTAACCTATTGTTATGGTAACAGACAATAAAAATTGTGTTTTGTTGAAACTACATTGGAAGATAAGGTACGTCCATTATATTTTTTGTTTAGTTTGATTAAAATGTACCAATATTTAACGTACATAGTCATTTTTTTATAATTTTAAGTCCATATTTAATTCCATATTTTGGTAAAAATCCATATTTAATTCCATATTTTGGTAAAAATAACTACATATATATTTACATATTTCATATATTTTTAGTCCATATAAATCCGTTCCCTGGTAATAATTGTAACTAATCTAAATAACTGTATTTATTAAAAAACAATTTCGTATGAATTTATGTTAAGAAACTTATCCACAGAGTAGAAAGGATTAATTAAAAGCCAATTATAAAATCTGGCTTTGAAACTATTGGTTGGTAACTTATAATATTGACTGGGAAGCTTATTATATAATTTCATCCCCATGACAGAAAAATTTGTACTAGTTTTATGTAATCTACAGTATGGAATATTAATTTGTTCACTATTTCTAATATATTGGCTATTAATGAGTAATTGTCTATATTTTGTCGAGTGTAAAGGACTAGGTCGTATGTATATATATATATATATATATATATATATATATATATTTATGACAGTTAATATCTGTGATTGTTTGAAAAGAGGCTTACGAATAATAATACTAACAATAATAATACGAGTAATAATAATAGTAATTTATTTATTTACTTAACTTTACTTATTTATTTATTTATTTATTTATTTATTTATTTATTTATTTATTTATTTATTTAGAATATTAACGTGCGAAACAACAGCACAAGGCCAATTACAGTTTAGCACAAGATACAAAGCAAAACAAAACAGAAGAAATGATGATGAGAATGAATGATAGAAATGGCAGTGAGATGGAATACAATCAATATAATAGTCATTATTAATCTTTGACCAAATGAAACAAAATAAATAGCAATATCTGACAATAATAACAAGTAAGGATATATCATGATAAACTCAAAAGGTGTACACTAAACATTAAATGGATCCAAGCTTACTCCATGCAAATTAGCATATTTTATACATCTGCAGACCGGAGAGAGAGATTTTGAATTTCAATTATAAAAAATGTTATGAAATCTTAAACCCTTAATAATAATAATAATAATAATAATAATAATAATAATAATAATAATAATAATAATAATAATAATAATAATAATAATAATAATACGAGTAATAATAATAATAGTAATAATAAGAATAATACTAACAATAATAATATGAGTAATAATAATACTAGTAGGCCTAATAATAATACGGATAATAATAATAATAATACGAGTAATAAATATACGAGTAATAATAATAATAATAATAATAATAATAATAATAATAATAATAAGGGTAATAATAATAATAATACGAGTAATAATAATAATACGAGTAATAATAATAATAATAATAATAATATGGGTAATAATAATAACAATAATAATAATAATCATCATAATAACAATAATAATGTATTGCTAGAACAAAGATGAAAATACATTTTGTACACAGTAGAAGACATAGTGAGATGTATTATATCTATCCATTTGTCTACAGCAGATCAAGATAAAATTATCCACGAGAGTTGAGCTACTCCTACAATCTACTCCTACTCCTGGTGCTTCTCCTGCTTCTGCTGCTGTTCCTGCTGCTGCTACTGCTACTACTAATGCATTTGTATTAATTGTAGATCTGGTTGAGTGCAAGAAAAGCCCTTAACTCTGCCAGGTAAAATAAATAAATAAATAAATAAATAAATAAATAAATAAGATACAACTGATGAACAGAAATTAAATTTTGATACCACGACTGCTACTCCCATCTAAACCAGACTTCTCAAAACTGACAGCTGCAAGGTGCACTAATATCAACCACCCCATTAATAACCTTATGTTAAGGCTAATAAACGTTCACACCGTATCCTGAAACTAATATAGAGACGAACGTAAATACTCAACATCCAGACATACGTGATAAAGAAGTGACAGGTATTTATTTTCTCAACGAGGTAACCACAGGCAACGCATATCGATGGCCAAGAAATGATACAACAGTCTAGTATATACATAGTCACGAAGCTTGAGTTTATGAGGATACTAGGAACAATAGACTGTGCAGGTACTATTTCGCATTGTCTGTAATGAGGCGATAGTAGCGATCCTAGTGGTTAGCAACTATCTATGGATGTATATTTACTAGCGTATTGAGCTTCGTGACTGAAGCTTGAGTTTATGAGGATACTAGGAACAATAGACTGTGCAGGTACTATTTCGCATTGTCTGTAATGAGGCGATAGTAGCGATCCTAGTGGTTAGCAACTATCTATGGATGTATATTTACTAGCGTATTGAGCTTCGTGACTGAAGCTTGAGTTTATGAGGATACTAGGAACAATAGACTGTGCAGGTACTATTTCGCATTGTCTGTAATGAGGCGATAGTAGCGATCCTAGTGGTTAGCAACTATCTATGGATGTATATTTACTAGCGTATTGAGCTTCGTGACTGAAGCTTGAGTTTATGAGGATACTAGGAACAATAGACTGTGCAGGTACTATTTTGCATTGTCTGTAATGAGGCGATAGTAGCGATCCTAATTGTTAGCATCTATCTATGGATGCATATTTACTACGTATTGAGCTTCGTGACTGTATGTACTAGACTGTGGTGATACTTCGTACATGTGAATTTGCAGGTGAATTAGAAAACCGTTAAAAAAAAATAATTTTTCTACGAAAGTGCGGAGTGATATGTTTCCTGGTAACAGACATGACATTGGAAGTACGATTTTTCCGCACACCACACTGTTTTCTCCTAAATGAAATATGAAACGCTTCACATTTATATGAAAGGCTGGAAATTAGAATAGTTTATCCACCAATTTAAATAAAATGGTGTAGTGTCCACAAACTCGTCTTTCTTCTCGTCTTCAAAACCCATAATTCAGAACAACTTAAATATTGAGACGTTACTTATCTCTATCATCACATCCCACCTCCCTGAAGTCCATTTTAATATTATCCTGCCATCTACGTCTCGGCCTCCCCAAAGATCTTTTTCCCTCCGGCCTTCCAATTGATATTCTATATGAATTTCTGGATTGGCCCATACGTGCTACATGCCCTGCCCATCTCAAACGTCTGGATTTGATGTTCCTAATTATGTCAGGTTAAGAATACAATGCGTGCAGTTCTGCGTTGTGTAACTTTCTCCATTCTCCTGTAACTTCATCCCTCTTAGCCCGAAATATTTTTTCTAGGCACCTTAGTCTCAAACACCTTTAATGTTTAACACCTTTATCTCTCTTAGCGCCAAATATTTTCCTAAGCACCCTATTCTCGAACATCCTTAAC
The DNA here is from genome assembly GCF_040183065.1 of Periplaneta americana. Lineage (NCBI taxonomy): Eukaryota > Metazoa > Arthropoda > Insecta > Blattodea > Blattidae > Periplaneta > Periplaneta americana. Next base: position 190,367,762 of record NC_091118.1, read on the forward strand.
CTCTGTTCCTCTCTCAAAGTGAGAGTCCAAGTTTCACAACCATACAGAACAATCGGAAATATAACTGTTTTATGAATTCTAACTTTCAGCTTGTTTTTAAAGCAGCCTGGATGACTGAAGCTTCTCAACCGACAGATAAGTACACCCTCCTTAAAATGATCCGTTTCTCTGCCGAAACTCTGTATATGGAAAAACCGATCCATCCATCCATCAATTTACTTGTTGTTCTACCTAACCACCTACTTGTACTTACCCACTTACCTACCTACCTATCTACTGTACCTACCTATCTCTATGACCCATTTAAATATACAGTGAAACCTCTCATTTACGGACATCGAAGGGACGTAACAAACTGTCCGCATCTGGGAGGTCTCGTTTATTGGGAGGGAGGCTCCCCAATCTAACAGTAAATTTATAATATGCATTATGTATCTTTTCACGCTTTAAATGAAATGTATTACTGTAGTTTAATTCTAAATACAGTCTACTGTACTACAGTAAATTCTTTGCAACTTTGAACTACAGTCTACAGTAGATAAGACTGAAAAATGAAAATACAGTACTGTGCCATGCAATTTTATTCTAGATTTACAGTTATGCAGTACTGTAATTTACAGTTTTCAACTTAATCTTTACGTTCAGGTGCCATGTATCTCGGAACAGAACAGAACACCTGGTTGAATTGAAGAGAATATTCCTACCAACTCTATCATGTGTCGAATACAATTTCATGATCGCGGAAACCTTGGATCCATCAGACAGGTTGAATGTTATGACTTTGTTTATCCACCCGCTTCCAGCTAACAAGGGGTAGCTGGCTGGGCTAGTGGTAGCTTACTGTTTAGATTTTAACAGTCGTTAAATTTTCTAACAATACTTGGAAAAACCGACCATGAGAGTGTCCGTAAACGAGAGTTAAATTTATCATTATTTATATATCATTTCAGTTGGGACATAAAAATCTGTCCGTATATGCGGAGTGTCCGTATCTTGGGGTGTCCGTAAGGAGAGGTTTCACTGTATATGGTTTTATCTATATTAACAGATCAAATAACATTATACAAAATGTTTCGCAAACTTTATTTAATGAAGTTCAGTGAAATTGAACTCAGTTTTCTCTCCAGTAGCTAGGCGTATGAGATAGAACTCTCCGTAGAATTTCTTTGAACATTTCTCCCGGCTTCATATTTATTTAGATTTAAGAAATGAAACCAGTGATGATGTTCTTTACTACTCACAACAGTTTTAGTTAAAAATCTTCCCTTGTAAATGTAAACCATTTTCAAATGGATTAAGAATCATCTCATAACAGTTGTTTCTCTTCCTGGAATCAGTCGTATAAATAAACAATTGAATAAAAGGAGAGCAGGCCGCCATCTGAAGGCCAACGCTCTCTGGGAAACACCTATGGAGGACGTCGCTAAGAGTAAAATGACATCCGCGTTTTGAGTTTATATAATTTCCTGCGGTTATAATTGTTCTGACAGTCAAGTTCATCTTTTCCCGGCAAAAACCATATAGCGCGTTGAAAAGGCTATTATGAATACTACAGGCTCACCGGAAGTACATGGAATTTTGTCACAACATTGTACACGCTTCCGCTCTGTGTTTGTGTAAGTAAGGCGGGTTTCCGTGACGTCACAGCCAGACAAATTAGACTATAGGATGGAACACGTGTCCAACTGTCGCGAATGTTTAGCACGCTTGAAAATGTGCATCCCCGGAAGAGGAAAATGTATCCATGAACTGGGAAGACATTCCAATTCGGTATAAACGTCGGTCCAGGAAAATTGTGCCTAATGTCTCATTAAGGCATATGTTTTACGAATTTCGAAACAATTAATTTCCCTGTACCACATCGGAATTGATATTATCTTTTACAAAGTAGTTTCTAATAGTGATCAAAAAGTGCAAGTAAAGTGAAACTGGAAAAGATCGAGAAGTATAGGGGAGAGGGAAAGTGTATAAGCAGATGTGTAGAATAAAATATAAGTATTTATAGGAAGTGAGAGTAGTGACAATGGATTAGGTGTAAGCAGAAAAGTGAGAAAGTGAAAGTGAGCGCAATTAGGAATGACTGAAAATAGTGAGAAAGGGTTAAGAGAAGTGAACAAGTGACAGCATAAAATTGGTACTAATAATTGAACGTTGGAACAGTAAATGAATATATGAGAAAGATAGGAGAAAAGGTCAAAGAACAAATAGGACAAATAATTCAATATGATAATTTATAGAGAAAAATTGAAATTGAGATTTTAGTGAATAATAGTTAGAGGAAGAAGGGGGTGTGAAAGGAGTATATAATATTAGAAATATTAGGATTAATGAACAAATAGAGAATAGCAAATGAAATGTAGGAGAAATACTGAAGGGGAGATTGACCAAGTAACAAAAAAGGTACATAGTGTAATTGGGAGTATTTGTGTAGAGGTGTACTGCAAATAATGTGTTATTGTAATAATATGTTAATGGTGGCACCGGATACAGAAATGTGAGGTACACTATTACATGTAAAGAAGTGCTGTGAAGAAATATATCATATCATATCATATCATATCATATCATATCATATCATATCATATCATATCATATCATATCATATCATATCATATCATATCATATCATATATCGTATCGTATCATATCATATCATATCATATCATATCATATCATATCATATCATATCATATCATATCATATCATACCATATATCATATCATATCATATCATATCATACAGTATATCATATCATATATCATATCATATCATATCATATCATACAGTATATCATATCATATCATATCAAATCATATCATATCATGTCATATCATATCATATATCACATCATATCATATCATGCAGTATATCATATCATATCATATCATATATCGTATCATATCATATCATATCATATCATACAGTATATCATATCATATCATATATCGTATCATATATCATATCATATCATATCATATATCATCATATCATATCATATATCATATCATATCGTATCATATCATATCATATCATATCATATCTTATCATATCACATATATCATATCATATCATATCATATCATATCATATCATATCATATCATACAGTATATCATATCATATCATATATCATATCATATCATATCATATCATATCATACAGTATATCATATCATATCATATCATATCATGTCATATCATATCATATATTACATCATATCATATCATACAGTATATCATATCATATCATATCATATCATATCATATCATATCATATCATATCATATCATATCATATCATATCATATCATATATCGTATCATATCATATCATATCATATCATATCATATCATATCATATCATATCATATATCGTATCATATCATATCATACAGTATATCATATCATATATCGTATCATATATCATATCATATCATATCACTGTATTCAGTCAGCTGACTTTACATCCTTGTAAATATTGTAAATAGTTTACTATTAGTTTTTGTTTTAAGTTCCGACAGAATGTAAAAACAGTGTAGCAACAAATGTGTGTAGTATTACATTACTGCAATGAAGCATACTGAATAAAAAGGGGACACATTTTTTATAAAAAAATCATATCATATCATATATCATATCATACAGTATATCATATCATATCATATCATATCATATCATATCATATCATATCATATCATATCATATCATATCATATCATATCATATCATATCATATCATATCATATATCATATCATATCATATCGTATCATATCATATATCGTATCATATCATATATCATATCATATATCATATCATATCATATCATATCATATATCATATCATATCATATATCATATCATATCATATCATATCAAGTAGTTTCTAATAATTATTATTTAATCCGCGTTCGCTCGACCTATTGGCTGGAATCTAACAATTTTTATTTTTCTGTAACAGCTTTGTTTTTGTTGCAGATGTGGAGCTCTTGCTCCAATAATGTCTTCTTCCATACCTCTGTTTTCATTGTTCCGATTATCGCACCCAAGATGTAATTACAAATCTGCTGCCAGCGTTATTAAAGCGTGCACCAAGTTAAATAAAATCTAACACGGGAGTGACTGCGTTAGTCTTTCGTGAAATTTAGTGTAGGCCTAATGCAGTTTATTGATTATCAATTATTGCATCTTTCACGTCTTCAGCACCGAGGCTTTGGAATATTGATGCCAATGTTGTTATGAAGACCTGCTATAAGTTGTAGTAGTTACTTATTTTCATTATGTTTTGCTGCTGTTGTGGATTTGAAAGTTAAAATTGTTATTTATCAATGATGTTATTAGTGTAATGAAGTGTTTGTGATTGTGGACTAAATTTACATCTTTGTGTACTGACATTAACTTCTTTACAGTTTGTTTATCTTGGTAACTAAGCTGCATACTATTTAGTATTTGCTGCATACTATTTATTGATGCTGTCTCCGAGTTCAGCATAATTATTTCTTCTCTTTCTTGTTAGAATGTCGCTGAATCAATCTGTTTCAATAGTTGATAAATCAAATACTGGTGAAAAAAGATTGGAGGCGAAATGTCCTCATTGTGGTGACTTCTTTCAAAGCGAAAGGGGTATCAACATTCATATCAGTCGTTCACACCCTGATATACACCGAACTAAGATAGCAGGGAAATATGTATTAACTAGAAGTAATGAAGTGAATTACAATAATGATGGAGACAGTACTGAACTTATCAAAACACGCCATGAATCCTCGAGTAATAATGTTGCAGATAATTCCCTAAAAACATTCAAGGATGAAGTTTCTGAATGGAAAAACAAATTTTCCGCTGAACTTAATGATAGGGAATTCAATTCATACGTACAAAATTTTTCGAGCTTCTTAAGAAATAGTATTAACTTTCTACCCGGGCCCAAACATCCGGCCACCAAATATTACGCTTCTAGACGGAGAAACCGTTTAGTGAAACAACAGAAAAATTACAAAAGTTCAAGTAATCCAGAGAGAGCCAATAAGAGAGATCGCGATAGGAAAAAAACGCAATACAATTATGAACTCACGCAGTATCTTTTCTACAATCAGAGGAGGAAAGCGATCAGAAGAGTACTTGAAACAAAAAATGAATCGTGTTCAATTAACAATAATGATATTCATACTTTTTTTCACAAAGACTTTTTCTTCTAATAGTGCTGAAAGAGACGAGTACCCATCCAAAATTAGCGAAGCAGCTCGTCGTGAACTCGACGATACATTTTTAACTGAAATTTCTAAAGATGAGATTATTCAAGCTACACATCGCATAGCTGTTGACACTAGTCCCGGACCAGATAGCGTCATTGTTAGAGCTATCAGAGATGACATGGTTAGTGAAGTGATCTCAATAATCGCAACACGGATGCTAAAAACGAGTTTCGTACCTGAATGCTTGAAGAAAGCACGGAAAGTTTTATTGTTTAAAGGTGGCGAAAACAAGGATCTTTCCAACTGGCGTCCTATCACCATCTGTTCGTTTATTCGAAGATTCATCGAACGTGTTTTAAATTGACGACTTCGAATGTATGTTGAATTTAATGAAAATCAACGAGGATTCGTCAGTTTACCAGGTACGCTAATAAACACCTCCATACTCAATTTCGCTCTAAGATCTGCTAAAACAAAAAAAGATGACGTAACAGTTATACTATTAGACATAAGAAAAGCCTTTGACAACGCAGGTCATACTCACCTTAATAAAACCCTACGAGCTGAAGGAATTCCTTCTAGATTAACCGATTTAATCATGAATTTGCAATCCAATAATATCACTCAAATTGAAACCCCTCATGGCAAGACGAAAGCAGTCTCACTTTTACGAGGCGTCATGCAGGGGTCACCGTTATCGCCAATATTATATAATATCGCAACTAACCATATCCTCGACGAATTAACTGAAGATAACATTTGTAAACATTATGGCAAAACACTGAGCCCAGACCTGCCACCTCTTACAGTTTTGGGTTTTGCCGACGACACCGCAATCCATGGCAAAAGTAGAGAAGCAGCTATAGAACTAACACGTATAGCTATGCAGAAATTTAATGAGATAGGCCTCGAAGTAAACCCAAGAAAATGTGTTGGCATTCGTATTAAGAAAGGAGAACTTGTAGAAGAACCCTTGGATCTAGATGTTAATTGTCGGATAAGAGTATTGAAACACGGAGAATCAATTAAGTATCTCGGCGTCACGTTTAATGATTCCCTAAATTTTGACTCTAAAGGTACAATTCAGAATCTACACAAAAAACTCGATTTACTGGCTTCTACACCCTTATTGAAATGTGAACAAAAATTTCTGGTTTTAAACACATCTATTTGTACATCGTTGATTTATCCCTTCCAGACCGCGGAGCCGAACAAAATCCCAATTAAGTTTCTTCAAGACAGTGATAAACTTATCAGAAGTGCCCTCAAACAAATTCTACAGCTCCCAACGGACACGCCAGACCATATGATTTATTCAGATATGAAGTGTAAAGGTCTTGGTCTCTTCAAAGCAGAGTGGGAAGCCCATCTTTAGCACGCCAATACTTGTCGCGTCCTCGCACTGTCAGCCAATCCCTACGTCACAGCCACTCGAGATCTCTTTACTGAAAGCACCTAATGCGTCAAATCTTTGCAGTTAACCGAGACATCCGACGTAATTAAAGACCCACGAACCAGTTTGTATGACGCTCGACGTATGAGGAAAAAACTGCGAGAAAAGGAATTAGAGGCGTGGGCTAAGCTACCTCAGAAAGGTCTTGGCGTAGAGCTATACAGCGAGTTTACTCCGGCAAATTCCTGGATACGACATCGTGAAGGCCTAACCTCTAGCGAGTGGCGCGAAGCTATTAAAATGACTGCACACGTGTCTTCCGTACGTTCCCTTCCGGGCAGGACTCGGGACAACATCCTCTGTCGGCGATGCCACAGAGAGCCAGAAACACTTGCACATGTCCTGGGCTCTTGTCCGCACGGTGAAGTACTCCGTAACTCACGACACCATAGAATTCGTTCGATGATCGCCGAACAGTTTAGATCAATAAATTTTCAAGTGTTCGAAGAAGTTCACGGACTGGCAGACAATGGTAGTACAAGAAGAATAGACATGATTGCCACCCCGCCAAATAACAACAATGGCTACATCATCGATCCCACCGTTAGATTTGAAAAACAAAAGAGCCAAGCTGAAGATGTAAATAGGGAAAAAAATGACATCTATGTACGTACCGTTCCATATTTCATGGACAAATACGTTCTACAACAAATTGAAGTAATAGGCCTTATGGTTGGAGCGCGCGGAACTAGTCCCGGTTTCTTCTTCCAGACCTGGCAACGTTTCGGCCTACAGAGGAAGGCAATTGACGACATCGTTCTTGCAGCTCTGAGAGGATCAATATTTATACTCCGCAACCATCTCTACGGTCAACAATGATCTTCAACTAATTAATTAGTAGCTACTTATTTATTCAGTCATTTTTGTCGTTGTTGTAAGACTCCCTTCAACTTAAACATATGTATATTATTTATACTTCCAACTGCCTATTGCACAATATGCTCTGTCTTTGTGGCAGCCTGTTAATACAGGGAGCTGTTATCGTTTAGATAAATAAATAAATAAATAAATAAATAAATAAATAAATAAATAAATAAATAAATAAATAAATAAATAAATAAATACATAAATAAATAGTGTACCTTCCTTCTTCTGGGTATTTTATGTTGAAAATAAGAAGGCCTATACTCGTTTTTTATTATAGTTGTATTCTGTATGCACCAAACATTTCAGTTTAGTTTATTTTACTTTCTCATAAAAAAATACAAGAATTTATTTCTTACATAGGTAAAATCATGTCAGATGTACCAAAAGAAGGAACAGATTCATACAATATCGATGTAATAGTTGTTCTAGCCCAATGTGTAAAGAACACAGAGAACGAGCTGTGTTTATCTGCCATGAATGTAGTTCAATATTACTTGACTCAGATTAGGAAATATGAACTGAAAAACATTTTGAGTTTTGTAATTATTTTATTTCAGCCAGAAATGTTCATTGATGTATATTTCAAAAACTTTGTTATCAATCTTCATGAATTTTCTATATGAAACAAAATTATTTATAATTATTTATTTATTTATGATAAAATCATAAAATATTTAATATATTATTCTTATTCAGATCAATAAAATAAGGGCTGAAAATAACTGAATTTATAAAATGTTGTTTGAGTGAAAAGTGTTGTTACACGAATATTTCAAGTACAGATTTCCAATATTGTATACCTAATTTGTTTATAAAACAGTTATTTATATTATAAAATAAAAAATATAACTTATGTAGCCTATGTAATCAGAACAGTAAAATAAGTTTTGAAGGAAATATCTTAAATTCTAAAATAATTATTTGTTTTAGCGAAAACACAGATTTCAGTTTTGTGTATCCTGTTTACAAAATAGTTCTATTGGTAAAAAAAAAATCATTTAAAATTGTATTTATTGCATGTACATAATTAAAAACATAGGTACAAGAACGTAACAAAATATTTATGTATAACACAGTCGTTAATGCAAATATAAATTAATACACTGAAAAATCAATAATGTTGTAATCTAACGCGGGAGTTATTACGTAATAACAATAGGCGCGAGCGATTCCGCGTTAAGAGACACACGTGATATAATCCATTCTTTTTAACGTTCAATGACGTTAATATTCGAGGATCACTAGGATGAAACTGATAGATTTTCGCATGACCCTGTCTCTGGTTGTTAATAACTAGAGAACGGATCTTAGCCACTACTTTTTGAAGTTAAGTGAGCACGAAGTCTGTGCAGTGAGCCAAATGACTTGCGGAAGAGTAGTGGCGCGTGGTGCTGTACGATTAAAACAGACTACTCCCGCATCAAGGACAAAAAACACACACACATAAAATAATGATTTCAAGCGTAGGTCTGTGTTATTTATTACAAAAGAATAAACATAGCCTTTGCTCAAAATGTTACCGTTTCACAGGCATTAGTCTTAATAAAATGTTAAGCCTATTATACTAGAATTTTTTATGTAAAATTTTCACCTAAAATGTTACATCAGAGGAACTACTCTTAATATGTTTAAGCCTATATTACAATGACCTTTGATGTAAAATTTTAAATTAAAATATTACTGTTTCATAGGTTTACTGTTTGGGGCTAAGCGGGATGAAGTTACAGGAGAATAGAGAAAGTTACACAACGCAGAACTGCACGCATTGTACACTTCACCTGACATAATTAGGAACATTAAATCCAGACGTTTGAGATGGGCAGGGCATGTAGCATGTATGGGCGAGTCCAGAAATGCATATAGAGTGTTAGTTGGGAGACCGGAGGGAAAAACACCTTTAGGGAGGCCGAGACGTAGATGGGAGGATAATACTAAAATGGATTTGAGGGAGGTGGGATATGATGATAGAGACTGGATTAATCTTGCACAGGATAGGGACCGATGGCGGGCTTATGTGAGAGCGGCAATGAACCTTCGGGTGCTTAAAAGCCATTTGTAAGTAAGTAAGTAACTGTTTCATAGGTACCGCTCTTAATGCAATGTTTAAGCCCATATTACGATAATCTTTGTTATAAAATTTTAACTTAAAACATCAGTACAACTGTAACACAGGTACTGTCCTGAATGAAATGTTTAAACCTGTATTACAATAATTAATATTTGCTGTAAAATTTAACTTAAAACACCGGTACTACTATAACACTGGTAATGCCCTTGTGTACAAGTATATTTTCCAATAAAATAGTTTTCAACTTTGTTGAAAGGATTCTTGGCCTGCACCATCATTTCATACAGATCTCTGCTAAATTCGTCCGCTGGCACTGAATTACTAGTTGAAGATAGTTCGTCAGACTCTCTTCTTTTTATAAATTTTAAATGGTTTATGTGTTTTTTTTAATTACAGTGCTGCTTAAATGCCGTCTTTTAAGATCGATTATGTCAGTCTTATATAAATTACATACAATTATATCACCACTTGCAGTAATGCATAATATCATAAAAATTGCAAAACTGAAGTATACTGCACTTTTTAGGGTAAGGGATCTGTCGTAGAGGACCCAGTAGTGCATGTAACTTGTGTTTGTGAGCAGGGTGTCTACCGAAGGACACGTGTCATAATGTACACCCTGTGCACACTTATACTCACTCCAATGTTGTGGAACTAAGAAAGCGGTCTTTAAAAATAACTTAATCCCTATGACGTAATTACAGGAACATTTATTTTTATTGTGTTAGTAGGTTATTTTACGACGCTTTATCAACAGCTCAGGTTATTTAGCGTCTGAATGAGATGAAGGTGATAATGCCGGTGAAATGAGTCCGGGGTCCAACACCGAAAGTTACCCAGCATTTGCTCATATTGGATTGAGGGGAAACCCCGGAAAAACCTCCAGGTAACTTGCCCCGACCGGGAATCGAACCCGGGCCACCTGGTTTCACGGCCAGACGCGCTGACCGTTACTCCACAGGTGTGGACTTACAGGAACATGTTATGTACAAAATAAAAACTAAATACTAAACTATTCGAAAATAGTTTTAATTTTCTTTCCAAAATAAAATTGTACAGTCCACACCTGTGGAGTAACGGTTAGCACGTCTGGACGCTAAACCAGGTGGCCCGGGTTCGATTCCCGGTCGGGGAAAGTTACCTGGTTGAGGTTTTTCCGGGGTTTTCCCTCAACCCAATTTGAGTAAATGCTGGGTAACTTTCAGTGCTGCACCCTGGACTCATTTCACCGTCATTATCATCTTCATCTCATTCAGACTCTAAATAAGCAGCGTCGTAAAATAACCTACTTAAATAAAAAATAAAATTGTACATTGTTTAAACAAATACCCAAAAGCTTGTAACATTTTTTTTCAATTTTAAACACTTTCAACCGCTTACTACGTCTAGATTGTGAAAGATGTACCCAGAGAAATTGTGAGTGAAATACTAGAAATTAATAAATGTGACCTTTTAAAAATGCAATCCTTGCTTATGGTTTGGGAGTTAGGACCATTTTTACTTGGCTTTGAATGTTTTTGATTCTGAAATTAAGGGGAGATGATGGTATTTTTTAACTTTTTTTCCTATTTGGTGTAAAATATTGTGACAGCGACGTGAGATTCGAACTCACGACCAGCGTCCCGCAAGAAAGCAGATCGCACAGACTCCACGGAACACTGAGTGACGGCGCGCGGTGGAGAAAAGAGAGGGGGTGTATTACGTCAACGCGACGAGAGTGCGCGCGCATCTGGTGCTGGTATAGAGGAGAGGGCTCTGGATTTTTCTGGAGTGCCATCTCTAGAGACGCGTGGAACTTTCGAGGCTACGTCGCTGTGGTTATAAATTACGGACGCGAAGGAACGAGAGCAGAGTTTTCAGTTATTCAGTCAGTGAGTAAGCCAGAGCAAGCAAGCCAGACTTGTGTGCCGGAGTTCGACTCGAGTGTGCGTCCGCATCTGCGTCAGCATCCGAAGGCCTGAGTTCGAGTGCAGTGGACCGCAGTTGGAGGGACCTGAGTTCGAGTGCAGTGGACCGCAGTTGGAGGGGCCTGAGTTCGAGTACAGTGAACTGTCTCTGAAGGTCTGTGGTTCGAGATACTGTGAACTCGAGTGACTGAGATAGAAGAACTGTGAACTGAGAACTGATAGTTCTGATTTGTAAATAGTGCTTTGTAAATATTAGTTAAGATTAACAGTTCATCGTTGTTCGTACTAGTCCAAGTAAATTGTCATTGTCATCAGTGGAGTGCTATAACGAATACTTTGTTGAGTGAAAATCCAATTGTTGACGAGAGCGTTTAAGGCGAATTGTAGAAAGGAATTATTGTTGTGAGGAATAAATTGCATTGTTGTTACTAATAAAATTCACAATATTAATTTGTTGTATGTAGAGAGCTCATAGCTGTAGCAACTCAACCAAATATAAATATTAAAAAAAATTATTTGGGGGCCCAAATTTGAAAAAAAAAAAATCCAATGCAGGATTGTACTAAAACCGATATATCTAAACCGTTTTTAAAGGTAGATTCAAACAGTTCTTTGCAATGTATTTGCAAAGCATGTTCTACAAATTGACTGTAACAGAATTTTGATATTAGTCCCTATGTTTGTAAAATAAACAGTTAAACTTCAATAACAATTTTCTGATTTCCTTTCTTGCAAACGGAAATATTTTTGAAATGATATAAATTAACAAAATTCTGTTACAGAGAAAAGTTTCCTAATAGTCTAAAGAATGTGTGTTCTAAATTTCATGCATGTATCTTTAATAGTTCAGAAATCATATCCATTTTTGTCTGGCAATGTAGCAAAAAAAATGAAGTTACTCGAAACCGATAAAAGGGGGCGTGTGATTTAAAAATCCATAGCGCAGGAAGTTTAAAAATGACGTCTCAACATCCGATAAGGGCATAAATACCCACAAAATGTTACGCAATGCATTCCACACATATCAAAGAGTATTTTAAAGAAAAAAAAAAAAATTTTTTTTTTTTTTGAAAATTTAATTTACCGGAAACAACAATAAAAGTGGACGAGTGATTTAAAAATCCGTAACGCAGGAAGTTTACAAATAGCGACTCAACATCCGATAAGGGCACAAATACCCACAAAATGTTATGCTATGCATTCCACACATATCACAGAGTACTTTAAACATTTTTTTTTTAATTTACACATTTTTCACCAAAAGATACCATCCTCTCCCCTTAAGGCTAATCTTACTTACTTACTGGCTTTCAAGGAACCCGTAGGTTCATTGCCGCCCTCACATAAGCCCACCATTGGTCCCTATCCTGAGCAAGATTAATCCAGTCTCTATCATCATATCCCACCTCCCTCAAATCCATTTTAATATTATCCTCCCATCTACGTCTCGGCCTTCCCAAAGGTCTTTTTCCCTCCGGTCTCCCAACTAACACTCTATATGCATTTCTGGATTCGCCCATACGTGCTACATGCCCTGCCCATCTCAAACGTCTGGATTTAATGTTCCTAATTATGTCAGGTGAAGAATACAATGCGTGCAGTTCTGTGTTGTGTAACTTTCTCCATTCTCCTGTAACTTCATCCCGCTTAGCCCCAAATATTTTCCTAAGCACCTTATTCTCAAACACCCTTAACCTATGTTCCTCTCTCAAAGTGAGAGTCCAAGTTTCACAACCATAAAGAACAACCGGTAATGTAACTGTTTTATAAATTCTAACTTTCAGATTTTTTGACAGGAGACTGGATGATAAGAGCTTCTCAACCGAATATTAACACGCATTTCCCATATTTATTCTGTGTTTAATTTCCTCCCGAATATCATTTATATTTGTTACTGTTGCTCCAAGATATTTGAACTTCTCCACCTCTTCAAAAGATAAATTTCCAATTTTTATATTTCTATTTCGTACAATATTCTGGTCACGAGACATAATCATATACTTAGTCTTTTCGGGATTTACTTCCAAACCTATCTCTTTACTTGCTTCCAGTAAAATTCCCGTGTTTTCCCTAATTCCTTAAGGCTAATCTATCTCGTTTAAATATTACTGTTGATGAGATTACATCAAATAAAATTTCGCGACAGCTTCGGAAACATGTTAGTGAACGGTATTTTAATGAACGTCCTCTTTGTCTTGACGAGGTAATGGATTTAAGCATTCTGATGAATATACACAGACTAATAATTTTATACTCGAAAAAGTAAAACAATCCACGTAACAAACGATAACCTATCTTAGAAAAAAATTGTTTATGAGTAACTGTATTATTTATTTAAAACAAGTTTACTATGCACTATTTGAAAGTGTTATTAGATAGGGATTATTTTTATATGGAAATAGTTCTGACCTTCCAAACATTCTGTTACTGCAGAAAAAGGCAGTTCGTATTATAACAATGTCACCACCCAGACTATCATGTAGATCTCTTTTCAAAAATGAAAAGATTATGACAGTCTACAATCTATATATTTTTGAACTTTTAATGTATGTAAACAAGAATATTACTAATTATGCAAGTGTAGTAGATCTGCATCGCTACGAAACAAGAAATAATGATCAATTAAATGTACCACATGTCAGGTTGCAAAAAAAAAACACAATCGAGCTATGTAATTACTGCAATAAAAGTATATAATAAGATACCTACAAATATAAAGGCACTTAATGAAACACAATTTAAATTTCAGATTAAGAGATGGCTGCAAAATAATCCCTTTTATAATATGAATTAATTTTTTGAAAATGATGTAGTATTTTAGTTAAATTTTATTATTTTTTACTCTTTTAATATTTTAAATATTGACACATTGTTTTTTATATTATCACATTGACGAGGCCTCTTGTATTCTTGTACCTTCAGGCAAATAAAGAATGTGAATATGAATATAGCCTATGAATATGTACAATCAAACTATTTTGTGCGTGGGTTAGAGATAACTTGCTACACACAGATAGGTGCCGGTACAGCTATGAAAATAAACATCAGAGCGAAAATTATACGCCACATTAAGTCTTTACAGTATTGTAGCGTGCATCGCATAGACCTACGTGTTAAAAATCAATAAACCGATATTCCCAACTATAAAGATAGGTAATGGGTTTCTTTTGATTCCTAAAGTAAACAACGATTATTTAGCTATTCTTCACATCGCAAAGATACATGTGGTTTCGTATAAATAATAAACGATATTTTAGACTTCATATCTTCAATGAAATCTTCTGTGGAGTAACCGAATAACCTATGTCACTTTGTTACTCTTTGGATTTTTTTTTTTACTTAATTATGGAAATTTTAAGCCTTAAATCAAATACCTTACTATAATAATACCCGACAGCTTGCAGTTTTGAGCGCGAACGACGCTGGTGCTGCTACCTAAACGACATTTCATACAAATTGAGAGGATGCGAAAGCATTTCTTTCCCCTTATACTTGCCTTGAGTTCGTCAGAAAGAGGGCGGTAGCTGTTACCTCTTATACAAGGTGCGTCAGAAAGAACGGATGGATTTCACATGGCAAGAAAATTGTAAGGATTTGTCAAATCAAAAATTTATTGTTATCAACATATTCACCAATACATGCAGTTTATTTATGGAAAACAACATAATCCATATGATGTCCTTGGCTTTCAATACAGGCATCGAGGCTTTTTCTGAAGTTCGCCATCACTTTCACAGTCATAGCTGGTGCAATTGCCACGATTTCTTCACGAATCGCCGTCTTCAGTTCACCCAGTATATGTGATCGATGTTTACAAACTTACGGCTTCAAATGGTCTCAAAGAAAGAAGTCGCAGGGCGCGAGATCTTACCGTAGCCTCGGACAATCTCAGTGCAATAGCATGTTTGCGGGCTGATCTTTGAGGTGGCCGGAAAACCTAATGTCTGTCTCCACATTTGCAGGTGTACACGCGCTCCGTGTTCATTCAGGTGATTTTTTCTTTAATGTTGAACCTGTGATACGAAATGAAGCCACCCACCGCAAAATTGTATTCCGAGTTGGAATCCTAGCGTGACGTCCGATGTCGAAATGAGTCCTGAGTGGCGATCACAGACTCTTCATTTTTCAAAAATATCTCTACGATGAAAGCACGTTGTACGTCAGACCAGCACCATGTTCTCAACTAAAACTACATTCTCTGGCTGACCCAACAGTCGTGGTCTCCCTCACTATATCCCTCCCCTCGCTGCGTATCGATAGTTTGAAATCCATCCGTTCTTTCTGACGCACCCTTTACTTGTATCCCCCCAAGTTGTACACACAAGAAAATAAAATATTAAATAAAGTACATAAGTGAATGTAAAATACAATAAAACAGATGTTTGACAATTACATGGCTGAGTATATTTTAGTGTCTTTCTTAGAATATTTTGGACTAATAATTATAGTAAGGAATGTTAGTTTATATTATAAAGTCAGGGGGGAGCGACACAATGCAGATTGTCTCATTGTGTGTGTTGTAGAGTAACAACTAGCGGTGGAGAAAACATTTATCTTCTGCTCTCAATAGCTTTTTAATGTGCCAGTTGATATAAACAACAATAAAATGAAATACAGGGACATCATTTTATTTTTACTAACATTTTTAATATTAACCTGACTATACGATTGAAACAGGAAACACCGTTTGCTACCCTTTCCACAACGGAGTTCGATGATACTGGCGTAAAATACAAATCACTTTACTAGGTATAGGAGGGAAGAAAAGTGGTTCATCCATTTATGTAAACAAGGAAATATCGCAATTTTGAGTTTGATAATTTTCATTAGGTTTTTGTTTAATCAAAATACAGTACTGTATTAACACTTAGTGTTTTACACACGAATTGAGCTATCCATTCGGAAGTATTAATTATGCAGTGTATATTGTACTGTTACAGCACATTAGCGTACTATATAGAGAATGAAGTTAAATTGAAAAATAATTATAATATGGATATTTAAACACATTTTAGAAAATGGTGGCCGTTCATTTCGATACAGGCTTCAGTTCTTTTGTGCATATTATCACACTATAGACTATTGTACCTAATTCCAATTACCAGTTTCGTCCTTCGTACGAGTAACTCATGTTGAAACAATTCCGTACCTACTCTATAAAAGAGTACCTTACGTACTGTAAATTCAATCTTCACTTCTGCCCGATCCGAAAAGATAAAATCACTCAGAAATGCTGTCCGTTCAAGTGGTTTTGTCGCAGGGTTGTAGAAGGGGGGGGGGAAATCACATGACAGTTAATTACTTAAGGAGGCCCTTTTATTTAAGTTATTTTAAACACTTGAATAATATTACGTAGACGTCCAATTCCTAACAGAAATTAATGTTTTCAGAAAAGAGCTAAGATAGCCCAGCTACTAGACTTTACAAAGGGGCGAACAGAAGCAGGTGGGGGAAACCGGGATGCGACATAGGGAAACGGACGACAGTACCCGTACGAAAATATGATTCAATATTGAAAGCTCTTTCGTCACTGGAAAACGCGAACATATTTCTGAAACGTACTATACTCAGTAACTCAATACTGCTTACGCGCCCTCGGCTCTGTGTCGTGAACGGTTGGAAGTTTACTAGTAGAAGGGGTGGGAGTGAAGTACTTTCCAAAACTCAGGTACAATAAAAATTGAAGTAAAAATAAAATGATGTCCTTGTATAAATGCTTAGTACAGACTTTAGAAATATAGATTATCAGTAAATATTTTCAATAATATAATTTTCCACTATGTTAAAATTCAATTAGTCTAACGTTAGTAAGATGGATAGTAGCATTTTCCCCTTCACTGATGGTTGAGAGTGTGAGTAGAGGGGTAGGCCTATCAACCAAACTGAAATGAGGATTAGGCGGCCGGTATGGCGATACTCGCGAAACAAGCTGTAATCAGCTGCAATGTATATTGTTGCTGGGCTAGATAATAGTTTTATTAATTAGTGCTGTGTTAAAATGTCAGGGTGTATATGTGCTGTTTATAATTGCTACAAAATTACAGCATTACAAACTGCTCCAAATCGTACTTTCGATTTCCGAGGGATCATAAAAGGTGAGTCAACAACATTCTTTAGTAGGCCTAATTCCTTCGTCTTTTTGTTGATAGAAAAATACAAATTAGCTTTTTTTATTTAGACCTAATAAATGAATAGAAGTTAAAATGTATTAGACTTATCAAATTAAGTTTTATTGTTGTCCTCGTGCCTTTACTAATTATTGCAAACATCACATTGCTATCAATTTTATCTTTGCAGTTGTCAGCAATGCGTATATAAAGCATTATTGTAAATTCATTCTTAATGTAAAAATTGATTTTGTCTCACTAAACCAAAGAAAAAATATGTAACAATTAATTACGAAAAGTAATACGAAGTATTCAATATTTTTCATAATATGCAGCTTTGATATAAGATAATAATTTTACATTAAATACTATTCAACATTTCTTAAGTGTTTCATATATTATTCCACATTAGTAACTCATGTTTTAACAATAGTCCGAATCCCGCTATGTTAATATTTCTACTTGTGGACGTAATTCCACTAGATGTCCGCTAGATGTCAGGTCCGCGATATTTCGCACTCTGTCAATGCTGCTAGTATACAGCTGTCCGGTATTATTATAGTAAGGAGAAAGAGACAAATAAATCGTCAGGCCTTAATTAAGGATGACCACGAGGATCCGGAAATAGTTTAAATTGGCAAAACTTCATTTCTCACACTAGTTTATTAAACCGTGTCGGACTGTAAAGAAAACAACTATCGCAATGTCCATATTTTATATGTTGTTCAATATTATAGTTTTGTGAAATTTTGGTTAAATTTAACTTATCCATGACCATAACGAAAAACATGCCTTTACTAAATACTTTTGCGTTTGTAAAATAGGCTTTTATTCAACATTACTTTATTTCACTAGTGAGATAAAAACTTTACCTCACAGTTTGAACTTTATCTCACAGTTCATTAGTATTTTCCTAGTACCCGGGTACACACGTATACTTTGCCATTGGACTATTACTCAAGAAGTTAATATATTAGTTACTAGATGTTACTACCTCTACTTCTTTATTATCATTTCTTAAATATACATACACTCAATCTCCTTCTCTTTTCTCTATCTGCTACGTCGTAATTTGTACATTACATCCATATCTAATACGCATCTTTTAAAAATTTTGTAATAATTTACCTTTTGGGATGCGAGGAGACTTGAACCTACGAAGATGGGTTTATAGGATTTTAAAACAACACGCGTTAGCCAACTGAGCTAAAGAGACACGATGATTAATAAAGTTTTAATATTCCTCTTAAGTTTACAGAAGTAAAATGTGAAATTATTTTAATCACATTAGTTCCGTGAACACTTCTAAATAATCCCTGAAACTTCAAAAAGACGAAAATACACGTTTAAAGTGAAAACATATATATTAAAATTATATAATTAATTATAATTTGTTATTTATCCAACGCCTTAGATGCCATTCTTTACTAATCATGGCCTCCTACATCATGACCTACCTAGTAACGTATTGATTCTAAAATCCATGCCATGGTATGTGATTACATGAGGACTTATTTTCAACATATTTTCTTTTATAAAACATATTTTTTTCGTTATGGTCATGGATAAAATTACGTATGGTACTTGTGAGCGTGATCTTTATTGCACTCGTGTAATTTAAATCTTTCCACTCGTGCAATAAAGATGCACTTACCTCACAAGTACAATAAATAACTATTTCCTACCAATTTTTTTTCTATTGTTCTATTAAGATTATAGCATACTAATGGCTTGTGCAGCAAATGCTACAAACTAAGTTCATTACAATTCAAATTAAAAATTTTCAAATTTATTTCCAATGAAGAATACCAGGCATTTTGGAAGTCCCTATCCTAAGCAACATTAATCCAGTCTCTACCATCATATCCCACCTTTCTCAAATCGATTTTAATATTATCCTCCCATCTACGTCTGCCTCCCTCAAGGTATTTTCCCTTCAGGTCTTCCAATTAACACTCTATACCATTTCTAGATTAATCCATATGCGCTACAAGAGGTGCCATCCCAAATGTCTGGATTTAATGTTTCTAATTAAGTTAGGTGAAGAATACAATGCGTGTAGTTCTGCGTTGTGTAACTTTCTCCATTCTCCTATGTCTTCATCCCTCCTAGCCCCAAATATTTTCCTAAGCATCTTGTTTTCGAACACCCTTAATCTCTGTTCCTCTCTCAAAGTGAAAATCCAAGTTTCACAACCATAAAGAACAACCGGTAGCATAACTGTTTTATAGATTCTAACTTTCAGCTTTAAATATCTATCCCATACCGCCATTAAATATATGGAAAAGACCCATACCACTTGATTGATAACTATAAAAAATATTTCACTTTAATAACAATATTGTTATCTTACGTAAGTTTCATATAGACTACTATATAACCGTCATTCAGTAAATATTATAGAAATGAAGATCTAACTTCAGATATTCTCTACGCCTACTTATATAACCCCAAAAGGTTTCGCTTTCGTATCATCAATAAAGCATTAATCTGTACAATTGGTGACAAATACATCATGGCATTCACTCTAATAATATTTCATTTTTAATGGTAATAATGTCATCAAACATTCTTAAGTTTTGTAGTTTTTAATATCCAATACACAGACAGCTGTATTCGGAAAATTACACATCAGAGAATCTTCTTTTTAGTAAGTCTTGAAGTTTTTAATAACCAATATTATAGAAACGTTCAGAAAAAATTTACACAAATGAAGCTCGACATATTGGCATTATGTCAGCCATCTGAACTCTAAATATGTTAGCAATCCTGTAGGTCATAGCCTTCTTGTGATATTGTTTATTGTAGTGTGTTTTGTTTTGTTTTGTTTTATTCTGAAAGGGCCATTACCTATTTCTCAAAACTGACGACAGATGGATTTTGGAAAATAGGAAAATGATGTAGGAAAATTGACATTTCACTAAAAATTACTATTTTTCTGAAAAACTTTGGGTTCCAAGCTTCAAAATGAGAGGTCATTTATTAAAATCCGTTCAGTCGTTTTCCCGTAATTTCCATTACCAGTTCAAATGATATGTATATATAGATAGCCTATTAACCTGTTGTATCCTATAGGATACTTTGTCAATTTAAGGGTTAAGGACATTTTTAATATATATATTTTTAAATAATTTCAAGGGAAAAATTGTTCCGGGGCCGGGTATCGATCCCGGGACCTCCGGTTGAACGTACCAGCGCTCTGCCAACTGAGCTACCCGGGAACTCCACCAGACACCGTCACAACTTTTCCCTTTATATCCACACAACTCGCGTGGGCTGACGAGACGCCAGAGACCCACATCGAGTGCACACAAACTCTGCGTGACTTGGAATTTTGGTTTTCTGTTAACGTACACAGTGACGTATATATTATGCAAATCTAGTCTTTCAGGTTAAGCTCCCTGTAAAGCAGATTTGAATAATTTCAAGGGAAAAATTGTTCCGGGGCCGGGTATCGATCCCGGGACCTCTGGTTGAACGTACCAGCGCTCTCCCAACTGAAATTATTCAAATCTACTTTACAGGGAGCTTAACCTTAAAGACTAGATTTGCATATATATTTTTAAGTTCAAGTTTTCATATGATAAAGATCATTTCATTTTTAACAGAAAGAACATATGACAAACAATAATTAGTAAAAAAATATGTTTCTGTCTTCAATAGTTTCAGCACTGAACGTACCATACGGTACTCAAAGTTTCAAAAATATCGATCAGAGAAAAACCGATTAAAAGTTACAAATGAAAAATTTTTATTGATGTTTAAATTCATAAAACTATTTAAAAACATTACTTCCCGATAGCATTCGAAGTTAAAATTGCAAAATATTAATTTTGAAATGTCAAGGAACTAGAATATACTATATATATATATATATATATATATATATATATATATATATAATTTAAACCCAAATCTGCGTACCTAGTCCCTTGTCCTCCTTCTCCCTACAGGCCTACCACCTGCTCTGCTATACGTCTCGATATTATGTTTGCTCAGTTCCGTTACTAGGTTTTTTAATTATTGTTAATTTTAGTTCGTTATAATATGTCATTTACGAGTAATTAAACTTTCATTTGTATTGTATTTTAAGGGGAGAGGATGGTAATTTTTAAAACTTTTTTCCTATTTGGTGTAAAATATTAATTTTTTGTATGTAGAGAGCTCACGGCTATAGCAACTCAACAAAATATAAATATTTTGAATAAATTATTTGGGAGCCAGATTTGAAAAAAAAAAATGTACCCAATGCAGGATTTTACTAAACTCGATATATCTAAGCCATTTTTAAAGATAAATTCAAACAAAATGTTACAATTTATTTGTAAAAGCACGCTCTACAAACTGTCTATAACAGAATTTTGATATTAGTTCCTACATTTGTAAAATAAACAATTAAAATTTAATAACATTTTTTTTATTTTCTTTCTTGCAACAGAGAGACTTATTTTTAAAATGAAATCAATTAGGGAAATTCCGTTACAGAGAAAAGTTTCCTAGTAGTCTAGAGAATGTGTATTCTAAATTTCATTCATATATCTTTAATAGTTCAAAAATTATATCGATTTTTGTCTGGCTATGTAGCAAAAAAAAAAATAAAGCTCCAGAAACAGCAATCAAAGGGGGTGTGATTTAATAATCCAGAGCGCAGGAACTTTAAAAATGGCGTCTCAACATCCAATAAGAGCACAGATACCCACACAATGTTATACAATGTATTCCACACACATCACAGAGTATTTTAAAGAAAAATTTGGTTTTGAAAAAAAAATGAAGTTCCGGAAACAACAAACAAAGTGCGGTGTAATTTAAAAATCCAGAGTGCAGGAAGTTTAAAAATGGCGTCTCAACAACCGATAAGGGCACAAATACCCACAAAATATTATACAATGTATTCTACACATATCACAGAGTATTTTAAGGAAAAAAATTGTTTTTTGAAAATTTACTCATTTTTCACCAAAAAATACCATCCTCTTCCCTTAAATGCAATTAGCTTGTAATTTGCTATTTAATTCAAAATTCTTTTACATTGCTTTTTACTTAGCTTGTGATCTGTGATTTATTTTACAAATTTCATTTGTATTATTGTAAATTTTATTTAGCTTGCGATTTGCTATTTACTTGAGAAATGTATTTGTATTGTCTTTCGTAAATTTTACTTAGTCTGTGATTTGCTATTTAAAACATTCAACTAAACTTCAACGTCTTTTCCTAAAGAAAGTGCAAGGCATTACTATATTAAAATGGGCGGAGGTAAACTACACACACTTTTCAGGTATATTTTTATCCATACCTTTTCTATACACTTGTGGTATGTAATCTGCACACGCAAGAAAACCTGGGTGGTAGGGGTCGTATGTAAATTACACACACAACATAACTCGGGTTATTTTTTTTAATAAATGACATATAAATCGAACGCAATGTCAACCAATGTTACGGGTGACAAGCAGCTTGTAATGGAATTAGAGTGGTACTGTAAGAGTTATGGCGAAGTGCATCAACATTGATTAAAAACGCAGTAATCATAGATTACGAAACGATGGTTAAACAGTAGCCGTGGTTAAAATGTAATTTATGTGCACCATTCATAATCACCGATTACTAAAACTTGGCTAGCTGACACCTCATTTAACCAGAGTAAAGTCTATGATGGTACATTGTTTCTACAAAATGACTAAAGGAAAGCATCCATACCGCTGCAAAGATAATAGTCAACGTCTAAAAACGACTGCGCTCACTATGTTCTACATCGAAATGAATGTATCCTACATTTTCGCGTTGCATTTGTTTGCCTTTGGGCGCTGTTATATTTGTGAGTTCCATTTCTTTGTTTTTCAGTACTTTTAGGTTAAAATCGTACAAAATGGAAAATTGAATCCAAAAATGATTATATCCCAATGTTAGGTTGAAGTATCGATAGACTTAATTACTAGATTTAAATGTAGGCCTATTATATAAAAAAGATGGAATATCCATAAAGGAAAAGGATGCAGAAAATTGGTAGGAATGTGTGTACGATCTTGGACTACACCAGGGAATTGTGCATTATCCTAAGATCCATCCATAACCTCTCTTTGTTCAGCCAGTGACATAGAGAAAGGGATACTGGTATTCGAGTATTCCCTCTTAAAATACAGAAAATAAGTTACATAGAATCGTAATATAAGCAGCCGATCCGTTGGAGAAATATGATTGTTCTTGTGTTATTTCAATTGATCCATTTGTAGATTTTGATAAACGAAATCCCTCCTGAAATTTTCTGTCACCTAATTGCTCGCAAGAATTCTCTCTTTCCACTAAAGAACCTTCACGCTCACGCTCTATCCAAGTAATTCAAGTACTGCACAATAATAATCGTCTTCGAAATAATCACCTGTGGTTATGGCCGCCATTTTGCTTTACTTGCTCTACTAATCGCTGGTTATCTCCTTTAACCGCTCATATTTGGCCGGTTAGAGATTACTGTGGTTAACTTCAGTTTTCTTGAATAACATTTACAACTGGGCGTTAAAGCATAGGATGAAAATAAATGGTTCTAAAAGTAAATCTATAACATTTTGTAAAACCCGAAAGGAAACTAGTCTTAATTACGAATTCAGTGGTGTTGTAATTCCGCAAGAACAATGTTGTAAATACCTAGGAGTGTATTTAAACTCCAAACTTTCTTGGGGAGAGCATGTTGATAATGTTACAGGCAAAGCATGGAGGGCACTTCACTTTATTATGAGAATCTTGAGAAAGGCTAGCCCCAAATCGAGGGAAATAGCATATCTAACATTAGTGCGACCGTTAATGGAATACGGAACTACGTGTTGGGATCCCTATAGAATATATCAGATAAATTCCTTAGAAAGAATCCAGTATAGGGCAGCTAAATTTGTTAAAGGTAAAAGAGAAGATGGGAACGATACGATAAAAGAACTTAAATGGAAACTTTGGAAAACAGACGTAGGAAAACTAGAATAACATCACTGTATAGAGCACATCTAGGTCAGAAAGCATGGGTAGACATAACGGCTCGGTTAGAAAAGCCAACGTACTATGGTAGGAACGATCATGATTTTAAAATCAAATGTAGGAAACAGAAAACGGATGTAGGTAAATTCTCATTTTTAAATAGAACTATAAATGATTGGGATGACCTACCTGCAGCGGTCTTTGAGGGCTGTCCTTCCTTAAGGAGATTCAAGAATAATTTAAAGAGTTGTGTATAAAGTGAAAATTAAAATTAAGGTGACATTCAACATTTAATTTTTTAAGGTGACATGTATTTATCTAGCCTGACGAGTTTACTTCCTTGGTTTGAATTGTAAATTATTTAAAAATAGCGTGTAAGAGGGCCTTAGACTAGAAATGTTTAGTTTAAATGTAGTTCTGTTTATAAGTATGCATAAGAATGC
This sequence comes from Periplaneta americana, assembly GCF_040183065.1. Classification (NCBI taxonomy): domain Eukaryota; kingdom Metazoa; phylum Arthropoda; class Insecta; order Blattodea; family Blattidae; genus Periplaneta; species Periplaneta americana. The sequence continues at coordinate 190,392,755 of NC_091118.1, forward strand.
AATTATTTGACTTATTTGAACTGTTGTATCAGTGAAACGAGGTGAGTCAGTGAAGTTATGGTTTTACAGTGCAGTGAACAGTTCCGTTCAGTGATAATTTATATCGTCAATGAAATGTGTTCTATAGTGTCAGTGAAATGTGTTACAGAGTGTCAGTGAAATGTGCTAAAGTGTCAGTGAAATGCGTCATAGTGCCACTACAGGGAATGAGATGAGAGTAAAGTGAAAGACTATTGAAACTTATGTAGGACCTATACATAATTATGTAGGTTGTGTTGTAAAATTAGGTGTTTTATTTTATGTTTTATTATTATTGTGTTAAATTGTATTGTGTATTCTTATTGTATTGTGTATAAAATTGTATATGTGTTGTAAATTGTATTATGTATTGTAAATTTTATTGTGTATTGCTTATCATTTTAACTGTGTATTGTTAATATTGTATATACCACTGCCACCGGGTGCTTGCCCACTTGCAGTGTAAATAAATACATACATACATACATTTAAGTCGTAACCGAGGTCGATCCACCGTAAAAATGCTTAATCGGGGATTAGGTCACAATTTTAACCGATGGTTACACTAACCGACTTTGATGCACGTGGGCATTAGACTGACTTGGACGGATAGTTACGCAGCAGTTCAATATACAGCATTGGCCCTTGAACACAGTTGTTTATAAGTGCTATCCATGCTGCAATAAACGTTGTATGGAGTGAGGCCAATATCATTGGAGTAGATTCCACCTAAGTCAATTTCGGCTTCGTAAGATTAAAAAATATGCTTCCATAAAGAAACATAAACATGATTCTGAAATAGGCAGATGGTTAAAACTTGTATCCAGTCTACTATTTTTAAACCCACATGAGGTTGGCGACTATTTTGTATCTGATTTAGTGGTCATTAAGCCACAAGATGAAAGACTACATTGTTGTGGCTATTTAGTATACAGCTATGTAGACGATGGCGCTACCTTTCCTCCATCAATCTGGGCAGCTAAAACAGAAAGCTTGCAGCGTTTAACTAATCAATGCCTGTACGTATTTTCATATTAGATTCAACAAGACTTTTACTCTGCTCATCCAGATATTTATACTTTTACAAATAGATTAACTAAATTTCAAATAGACACATACGTGAACATTCAGCAGATATCCACTGCTGCAAAAGTTAAAAATAAGGGATTCTTAAGGAGGAAAGAAACTATGGACAGAAATATGAGATTTTAAGGAGGGGCATATATCCCGAGTGGAATTCATTAAGCGAGCAAAATACCATCTACCAATAAAAAATATTGGTTAATACGTTACTATCGTAATGGTGAGCTAGTAAGTTCAAAGTAAATATATGCCATTGTAGCTCTGTGTGCAATTTACATCCTGTTTTTATTACCTGGGTTGTTTGTGTGTGCAGATTACATATCCAGAATCAGTGTCTGCAAATTACATTTGTGCGAGATCGTGCGTATTTGCTTGTTTTCCGCACAGAACCAATACGCGGTAAGTGTGAAATACCGCATTCAATATTCCCAACGTAACACACATAACAATTTACCTCTTCTTACCGCTTAAGCGCGACATTCATTTTACTGCTTTAGGCTTTTAACATATTATTTTTACAGACGTTTAACATAGTAATAATTATAAACTGGAAACTTACCACTGCAATTTCACCTAAATTGCAATGTTAATTATTGTTTTTAAATATTTGCAAAAATTAAGCTAAGTCTACTACTCCACGAAACTTATTGCATTCCTGATACAAGTAACATTAAGGAAGCCGTGAAAAAATCAATAAGATTCCAGATGCCGATGTTATTACTGCAATATGTTATATAAATAATATTGTTAAAATATTAAAATGAAAAATAAATCATTACATAACCTTACCGTTTGTTTTAAGTTCGCATTTATAGACTGGGGGGAAAAAAAAGACAGACGTATATCACGGCCTGCTGGAGTATAGTAAACACAGAAAACATTTTAAGGCAACAATGTTGAAGATAGATGTTTTTGTTTTGCAAATTTGCCGTCATTGAACAGAAACCAAGATGGAGATTTCATTGCAACTAAATTAGAAATTCCTCTTTCAGGTATGTAATAAACGATCTTCGCACAAAATAATGTACGATACACGAGCGGTATGTTTTCTTTCAATTCTCGGAAATTAAAAAAGCTCAACTACGTTTCGCTTTTTCATACTTTTCCTCGAACATGAAAACTTCAACATACCGCTCTTGTAACGCATATTGCTATTACGGCCCTCGTAATTTGCGGTCGAGTGACCAAAATTTGTAAAAGCACTTCTCTTGACATTATTAACATGGTGGAAGGGAAAAAATTAACCTTTTTATCTGCCCCCATCAGAACGTTTGCTTGTCAGTGGTCGTTCTACTTCACCCACGGCCTTACCAAATGAGAACTGTGTTAAGGAAGAAAGGTTTGGCATTACATGTATATTTTTCCTGGTGTTAATGTGGTCGTATACAGACTATTTCTTGAGTCGACTGCTTGTTGGTCCTTGAAATGGGCGATAGCCAGCGGTTACGAGTTCAGTGGCGAAACTCGACCGGCAGTAACGCACACGATAAGCAGTTTGCACTCCCCGCCGCGCCGCGCGCTGATAATAGCGATAGACAGCAAGGTAGTCGTCGTCTTCGTTACACGTGGAAGTAGGCGGAAGTCTGTAGCGGCGCGTCGCCTCGTAAAGCTATGGACTATCGTGCTTCTCTTCTGTGAACCGATGCCAACTTTGAATAAGTTTAGAGTATTCTGTGACCCTACACTTCTTCACGGCATACGCAGATATCAGTGAGAGAGGGGTTAAATCGCACGGAAACCGGAATGCGGTTTTTGGTCATAAGTAGGGCTCGGAAGATGATGAAATATCATTGTTTTTTTTTTCTGAGACATCACATGCAATGCAGGATGTAATATAAACTCGTTTCACTTCAACACGAACCAAGATAGCCTACTTTTATTTCTTTTATTGTCTACTAGCCGTACCCGTGCGCTCCGCTGCACCTGTTAGAAATAAATATAAAGTAATTACATAATTAAAATAGGACATTTGATCCAGAGAACATTCGTGTTTGATAGAAGGATAAATCGTTTATTATGTTACTTAATTTAAATTGTATTAAAAAAATTAAAATGCGATCATTTTTATCCAGAGACCATTCATTTGGTCATAAAAATTATTTTAGGAAATACAGGAAACAAATGTACAGAATAACCTATCAAGTTTTCTGTTCATAAGAAGCTATTTTAATTTTACCTGTCTTCGATTCACTCAGAACTTACTGTAATAACATTATATAACATTATAGCATTATGTCCATCTAGAGAAACTACACTTTCCAATGGTGAATTAATAATTAATTATACAAATTGGTTAATTTAGCTTCCGATATTACTTCATACAAACACAGAAACATTCTCTGTAGGCTATGTTTCATAGCTTTCGGTTGTTGTTGTCCAAGGCCCCTTATAGACGAAGTCACTTCTTTTTATTTCATTACACCACCTTAGATGGCGTTGTTATTGTAATTTTGAAACTCATTTATCTCATTAAATATCAGTCCTATTAAAATTTTGCATAGGATAAAACTTATCGGAAATGATTTTTAAAGAAACTTTTGTTATGTAATATTTTTCATGAAAATTAATAATAAGTGAGATATTTCGATTTATTTAATTCAAGCTCCCTTATAACCCCCCTTTTAAATAAAATATTTTGAATGCCATATAGCCTAAATTCTAAGTTACAACGAACTTAACTTATATTCCAATTTTCATCGAAATTCATTCAGCCATTATCGCGTGAAAAGGTAACAAACATCCAGACAGACAGACAGACATACAAACAAAAATTAAAAAAAAAGCGATTTTCGGTTTCAGGGTGATTAATTATATATGTTAGGACCAATTATTTTTGGAAAGTCGGAAATTAGTAGACAAATTTCGGCTACAGATTTATTATTAGTATAGATTGGTCATTTTTTTTAGGAAATGTTCTACTTTTTGTTGCATTTTTGCCCTTTTCTACTTTTGAAAGGATTTTTTACGGTGTAGTCGCAGTCGTATTCGAGAACCTAGTACAGATTGCTTACGCAATTCGATTGCGTCAGACAGGAATTTTCCTTACGTTTGCATCAGCCTTGACTCCTGATCACGTGTGTTACGTGCTTCCCCCAATTCAAAGCATCAGAACAAATACAGCGGTTGCAGTGCTCGCAGTTTGCATATTATACAGTAAAACCTCGATAAGACGCGCCCGCTTATTACGCTATCCCGTATAATACGCTTTTTTTGTTCGGTCCCTGCACATTTCATATATAACGCCTTTATAAAATACCCCGTTTGTTGCGCTCAAGTCCCACATAATACGCTGTTTTTGTGTAATATTTTCGATGTAATTTTCAGCCATATACTGTAACAGCAATGAAACGTTTTGGCCATTCAACTCACTGGTGCCATTAACCTGAAAAACACTGATGTTCGACTCTTTACTTGCGCACTTAAACTATAATACTTTTCAAATACCTCACCCTCTTGTTAAGCTCTCTTATTCGAATCTTCACCTATGCGCTTAAAGCCTACATACAGTTACAATACCCCACCCTCTTGCTAACCCTCTTTCTCAAATAGCATTCCTCACTCGGCCGTAATAAAATTCTAGAAGTTTTTCCTGGCCAGTTCGTTGTCCCTTAATGTATTGAAGTGTCTGTGAGTGTGATTACAATGAGTGTTAACGAAAAGCGCTATGTCGGAAAAATTGAAAATCTTAAGAAAGTACGATGAAAACAGTACTCTTAATCAGAAACAACTCTCTGATTCATTAGGAATCCCATCATCGACATTAAGGATGATAATAAAAAAAATCGCGACTCGGGAGAATGTAAGCGCAGGAAAGTGAAGTGTGGTAACCATGAGGACTTGGAGAACACGCACACGGCAATCAAGCATAAATGACTTTTTTTTCGAAAGAAGTACAGTACATATAGTAAATATCTTTGACGTACAGTACAGAAATTATATAATGGAGTAATACTATATTACCTTTCATAAATCATGTATTTAATAAAGTAAAATGCTAATAGGCTAGATACTGTATATAAGTAAAAAATTAGTATATCCGTCTAATACGCGGTCCCGGTTAATACGGGATTTACATGCGGTCCCTCGAACAGCGTCTTATCGGGGTTTTACTATATGTCACAAGTGAAGACGTAAAAATTCCGAAAGTAAAGCAACCGGCAATCCATCAAACCCTGGGCCCTACTTGCTACAATGTTGAATAAGAGGTATGTCTGGGAATTTAAATTCCTGCCAATATTTAAATGTGCTTTGGCGTAATTTCGATGATATTCAATAATAATAATAATAATAATAATAATAATAATAATAATAATAATAATAATAATAATAATAATAATAATATTATTATTATTATTATTATTATTATTATTATTATTATTATTATTATTATTCTCCTCTTGGTCATTTTTTTATTTTAATGTCATATTTCCAGAAATTTAAGGTCATTTTATAGGTAATTTTTCTCTGGTTTTTAGGTCATCAACTTCCGAGCCATACTTATAAGCAGGCTTCGGTCTTGGGCACAGAAACACATGAAGTTCAGAACGCACGACAGATAGTGTTGTGTTGGTCGAGTGGAGTGGGAGATGGAGCGCGCCGTTACTTCATGTCTCAACATGTAAACAGTCCGTCACAGTACGGCACAAAATATATTTTACCCTGTACAGATGCAGTATATAGAGTACATTCCTAGTGTAGACAAATGCCTACCATTAAAGTATTAACTTGAGTTGTAACCTTCAATCAGGTGTCCCTACGCCGAAGCCAGTTACACGTACCGCAGCCAAGCAGCAATACACACAACGGTAATGCACATTACGGACCCACCTGTGCTGTTGCAGTCACCCCTCCACACGGGTCATGACGTCATTTATACTCCGTGTACTCTAAAGCTCATACTGGTTACTCTGTGCCCCTAGGCCGAAGCCTGGTTATAAGAATTGATCTGATTTCTAGATAGTTACTGTAAGACAAGGTTACGAGATTGTTTTTTCACAATTTCCGGGGACAGATTATCAATTGTAAAAAAAAAAAAAAAAAAAAATTTAAACATTTTAAAGAATTAAAATACTCATTCTATTTACACTTTAAAATATTCATTCTACTTAACTACTACTTGAACTACTGGTATTTTCAGAAGAGTGAATTCGTTTAAGTAGGTCTCTTTTTTAATTGTTTATTTTACGGCGCTTTTTCAACTTCTATTATGGTTATACAGAGTCTGAATGAGATGACGATGATAATGCCAGCGAAATGAGTCCACGTAGAAGCCGAAGGTTACCAAGCATTTTGCTCTTATTGGGTTGAGGGAAAACCCCTGAAAAACTTCAACCAGATAACTTGTCTCAACCAGAATTTGAACCCGGGCCCTTCTTTCACGGTCAGGCATGCTAACCGTTACTCCACAGCGGTGGAGAAGCTTGTCCTCTGGGTCAAAATTTTACAGTAAATTTCAGACAGGTTATGTTGAAATTGGTTAAGATAGCAAGCATGGCTGAATTTCTGGAATCTTCATTTCATCTTTGCGTAATTTTAAGATATATGTACACCTTTACATACAAAAAATTTTGTTTTCTATAATTTTGCTCTGTAAAATTTTTATACAATTGAGAATGGTACCAGAAAGAGAATGAAGTGAACAGATCCCTTGAAATTATGTCTAAATTGTTTATAAAAATTATTTTGTTTCTAATTTTGACATGCAACTTGAAACATGATAGCTCATGCAGTTTTTAAGATAGAGCCACAGTTTTTTCAATGTTTTATAGCTAAAACTATTCTTTAGTGCCTGACATAGAGCTATTTTTTACTTTCATTTACATTAATTAAATATTACCATATAGGCCTATGTAACTTACAATAATATTTTATGTTGCATAAATCATGTAAAAATCCATAGATAATTATTAATTATATTAATGTTATTTTACTCATTGTCAGGCACTGGGGGACATTTCAAGTTTCAAAATGACACCAATATCTTCTTGGTATCACCATATTTGGCTGAGTTATCAAGTTTGAAAAAATTAAATATTCTAAAATTACTATTTACAGGAAATGAGCCACAAACTTTCAGAGCCTAGAAGACTCCATCATCATATGTCACCCCTTAAGCAGCTTCATGTCGGTCCAGATTCAGCTTCTTTCTGCCACTCAAATACCTCCGCCTTGTTTTAACTTCAGGTGTTGAATGTTTTTTTTTTTGGCATTTTTGTCCCTATTTCCATTGATGCAACAAATCCTGCGATGGTGTTTGTACCAGGGTTTATGCCCATCCTCCTCAGAATTGTAATGTCTACTTTTGACTCTTATTAAAATAAAGTACAACATCATTGACACACAAATTTAGAATTTTATGACTAACAGTAAAAGATTCTAACTTACTTCATTATGTAAAAAAGTTTTTTTTCAATCTAATGATCATGCCCAGATATCTATGCATTTATTTCGGGACTAGAAAGAAGTTTATTTTACAAGCAATGCTGGACGAGGGGATTGACTGCTACGAAGATCACTCCAAAAGTAAGTGACCGTGGCTGATGACGCAGCATTTTGGAAAATGGGACTTATCTGAAAAACCATAAGGCATAAATCGAAAATTCTTATATCGAATTAAAGGGGGTAAAATTCTCTATCAAAATAGCTATTTTTTTTTTTTTGGTGTATACCTTAAGACATAATTGTTGTATTGGCAACGCTTATAACCAGTTTTTCCTCATCAGAACACAGCTAGAAACTCTCGAGCCCCAAATGCGGCAAGGCAAACTTCCATGAGGATACATCACTAGACTGTGGATACATCTTGCATCATGAATTAAACCTCCACTAGCTGGACTGTGATGACGTGGTGTCGAAACAGCAGCGGTGGGTAAACATAATCGAGAGTCGAGACACGAAACTGAAGTAATTTGATCGATCTATGAGAATATTAATTACAAACACGTGGAATTAGAAAGTCGCGTTTCACATGAATTGATTATTTATAACAACCGAATGGCGCCATGTTTGTTAAAGCGATCCACGAACTAGCTTATACGTCTGAGTACATAAATGGACGAGTAACAACAAGATGCCACCAGATACGGCGCTTATTCTGTACGTGGAATATGTGTCTACACATTGTCAAGTCGGCGGGCTGTGGCATTCCTGTGGCGGGCTGGCGGGCCAGCGAATAGGGATTATAAAGAATGGACACTTCGCGTCGGTACCTTCGATGTAGCCAGACTGATTTCAATGACCTTCAAGCCAGCTAGAGCGTGAGATTCTGCTTTCTCCCTAGAGTTGGCGCTGACATCACACCAGCTAGCAGTGGACATAGCAGAAATATAACACATATAATTAGTACATGTCGGTATATTATATACTCAAATAAAATAAATTGGATCCATAAAATAATAAATTCGTCATTAACTGTAATGTTTAGACTCTAGAGTTCCTTTATAACGAGAGTTTACACGTTGACCGCAACAGCAATTAAAATATGTAATGATTATTTGATAGCACTGAAAATGGAAAAACAAAACCCTTATGAGAAGTAAAACCATATACTTATATTATATTATATACAAATATTAAACGAATTTGATACTTAATTTTATAATGTATTATATTATTTTATAATAAAATTTATTATATCTGAAATATAAAAAAAAACATTATTACTAGTCTACTAGTTTGTCACTGAGAAATAAGGAAAAGCTGTTAACTTGAATTTATTTGAAGCAAAGCGTCACTGGATTATGCAACAAGGTAGGCGATGTTTGGATCATGTGTCTCAACTCTATACCCAATTATTATCCTAGCGTGTGCTCGATTACACTAACCTCTAGCGCTTGAAAGTGAAACTAAATGCCGGCGCACAGAGAAACAAAACACAGGAAAATTCGCTCAGTGTCCATTCTTTATAATCCCTATTCGCTGCAATGACCTTCAAGCCAGCTAGAGCGTAAGATTCTGCTTTCTCCCTAGAGTTGGCGCTGACATCACACCAGCTAGCAGTCGACACAGCGGAAATATAACACATATAATTAATACATCGAGGTACATTATGTACTCAAATAAAATAAATTGCATCCATAAAATAATAAATTCGTCATTAACTGTAATGATTAGACTTTAGAGTTCCTTTATAATGAGAGTTGAGACGTTGACCCCAACAACAATTAAAATATGTAATGATTTGATAGCACTGAAAATGGAAAAACAAAACTCTTATGAGAAGTAAAACCATATACTTACAGTAAAGGTAAAGGTATCCCCGTAACATGCCATGAAGGCACTTGGGGGGCATGGAGGTAGAGCCCCATGCTTTCCATGACCTCGGCACTAGAATGAGGTGGTGTGGTCGGCACCACGCTCTGACCGCCTTTTTACCCCCGGGAAAGACCCGGTACTCAATTTTATAGGAGGCTGAGTGAACCTCGGGGCCGTTCTGAAAGTTTGGCAACGAGAAAAAATCCTTTCACCACCTGGGATCGAACCCCGGACCTTCCAGTCCGTAGCCAGCTGCTCTACCAACTGAGCTACCCGGCCGCAGTATATTATATTATATACAAATATTAAAAGTATTTGATACTTAATTTTATAATGTATTATATTATTTTATAATAAAATTTATTATATCTGAAATATAAAACAAATATTATTACAACTAGTTCGTCACTGTGAAATAAGGAAAAGTTGTTAACTTGAATTTATTTGAAGCAAAGCGTCACTGGATCATGCAACAAGGTAGGCGATGTTTGGATCCTGTGTCTCAACTCTATACCCAATTATTATCCTAGCGTGTGCTCGATTACACTAACCTCTAGCGCTTGAAAGTGAAACTAAACGCCGGCGCACAGAGAAACAAAACACAGGAAAATTCGCTCAGTGTCTATTCTTTATAATCCCTATTCGCTGCAATGACCTTCAAGCCAGCTAGAGCGTGAGATTCTGCTTTCTCCCTAGAGTTGGCGCTGACATCACACCAGCTAGCAGTCGACACAGCGGAAATATAACACATATAATTAATACATCGAGGTACATTATGTACTCAAATAAAATAAATTGCATCCATAAAATAATAAATTCGTCATTAACTGTAATGATTAGACTTTAGAGTTCCTTTATAATGAGAGTTGAGACGTTGACCCCAACAATTAAAATATGTAATGATTTGATAGCACTGAAAATGGAAAAACAAAACCCTTATGAGAAGTAAAACCATATACTTATATTATATTATATACAAATATTAAACGAATTTGATACTCAATTTTATAATGTATTATATTATTTTATAATACAATTTATTATATCTGAAATATAAAAAAAAAATATTATTACAACTTGTTCGTCACTGTGAAATAAGGAAAAGCTGTTAACTTGAATTTATTTGAAGCAAAGCGTCACTGGATTATGCAACAAGGTAGGCGATGTTTGGATCCTGTGTCTCAACTCTATACCCAATTATTATCTTAGCGTGTGCTCGATTACACTAACCTCTAGCGCTAGAAAGTGAAACTAAACGCCGGCGCACAGAGAAACAAAACACAGGAAAATTCGCTCAGTGTCCATTCTTTATAATCCCTATTCGCTGCAGAGGCCTTCCGATTTCACCCCAGTCCAGTTCAAGGAAAGCAACACGTGAGGGTTGCGAGAAGAATGGATAAAGCGGACATTAATCTTATCCGGTCAAACTTGACGCCGAAGGAGATATGATACGCGGAAACAATACCCTTATTAATAATTCCCATATTGTCAGCTATCCATCATACATACTTAAAGCGCATTTAATAACAATTTAGCAATTTCTTGTTGTGGCCACGAACAATAAAGGTAGATATCTGCGTTTGATATCGTTTTAAATGAATGTGAGGGGTGAACAGGAATTAATTTTCATCATGAAACCCATATGGGCTACAAGTGTGACCCGTAATATAAGAAAGGGTTAAAACACATGGGATGTAATTAGAGAAACCGCAGTGCTCTATGTTATTGCCATTAACAGAGGTAAGTTCGGAAGGTGGGACAAGATAATTTTAGGGGTTGTTGAAGGGGAAAGAGGAGTGGGGCGGGAGTTAACAGCTGCTTCCTCACGTGTGATACAGAGAAGCAGAGCACTTTTTTTTTTCTTGTTGCTTTAACATCCGGTGTCGAGGGTTTCTGAATGAGCGAGTTTGAGGGGAGGGGAAATATATGGGAAGTGGGAAGAGGATGTTGAAAGTGGCAGCACTTAAGCACATCTACTTTTTTTTTTCCTATTGGATTCTTGTTCGAAAATTAAAATCCTAATTCCGTATCAAGTGGAATTAAATGTTCGATTGCAAATTCAAGATGGCAATCATCTATCATTCTCGAAACCGCTGTAACAACACGATGAACTGTAAGATATTTCCATTCTAATATTAGCAGGGTTGCCAACTCTGGTAAATAAAATTACCGGCCATTTTACACACGCAAGTTTGGATAAAAAATATATATATATATATATATATTACAGGTCCGCACCTGTGGAGTAACGGTTAGCGTGTCTGGCCGCGAGACCAGGTGGTTCGGGTTCGATTCCCGGTCTGGTCAAGTTATCTGGTTGAGGTTTTTTCCGGAGTTTTCCCTCAACCCAATATGAGCAAATGCTGGGTAACTTTCGGACGCTGAATAACCTAAGATGTTGACAAAGCGTCGTAATATAACCTACTAAAATAACATGAAATAAAAAAATATATACAGAATCTGCTGTCTGATATGTGCAAATAATAATAATAATAATAATAATAATAATAATAATAATAATAATAATAATAAATTGAGAAACAATCTTGCTTCAGTGTTCCAAAATGCACTTTTTAATTTTGTGTTTGGAACTTGATACTACAGCCTTAAGAACTTCTTTTACTTCTGCTATGAAGTGATAAAATAATTATACACAGCAACATTTAAGATTTTTCCCGATACAAAATTCAGCTTTCACTATTTCCACACTATTTTGTGCGTAAAATTGTAGTGTAATTTGTAAATTTGTAGTGTTTTTGTAACGCAGTCTTTACTCCTGGTTGAGTGTTAGAGAAGGCCGTATGGCCTTAACTCTGCCAGGTTAAATAAATCATTATTATTATTATTATTATTATTATTATTATTATTATTATTATTATTAAATAATTCCTCCTCCCATTATTCCATAAGATATTCATAATACTGAATGCACGCTCCACAAAAGAATTGTTAGAATGAATAACAAACACGTGTAGAACTACCATTCTTGTTTATGGAGATTTCTCTTAGGTCCTGAAAATATTTACACTATTTTGTAAAACTTGTCAAAGGTGAATCTTTCACTAAGGAAGAATGCAAGACATTTAACAAGCACAATTCGTCATAGAGTATATCTTCATCTAGTTGCAGCCTTAGTTTTTGTCTAATACAATTTTTTTCCACTTGTGGTATATAACCATCAAGTATTTAAGCTGAAGAATAGGCCTACTTGAAAATTCCCATATTATCTTTAGCTGCTCTGAATTAGAGGTTAAAATGTCCCACGAAATAGATATTTGAATATACAATTTTTGAACCCTATTTTATCCGAAAGTAGGCCTACATTAGGGTTATAGTTATAACCTGAGTTTATATTATTATAATGAGAATTTATTTGACGTGGGTAACCCAGTCTTGCTACTTAAAATTAACACTTCACGAAATAGATCAAAATCCCTCTTACCATATATATAAAAGCTATTATCACAAATTCTCAAACTCATTTAATAAAATTACCAGCAAAAGTAAGGCCGGTAAGGGGTTGAATAACGTGCTTAGGAAAATATTTGAGCTAAGAGGGATGAAGTTACAGGAGAATGGAGAAAGCAACATAACGCAGAAATGCACGCATTTATCTGTATATAAGTAAAACATTATTATTATTATTATTATTATTATTATTATTATTATTATTATTATTATTATTATTATTATTATTTGGTCCCTTTTATCATCCAGTCTGCTGTCAAAAAATGTGAAAGTTAGAATTTATAAAACAGTCATATTTCCGGTTGTTCTTTATGGTTGTGAAACTTGGACTCTCACTTTGAGAGAGGAACATAGGTTAAGAGTGTTTGAGAATAAGGTGCTTAGGAAAATATTTGGGGCTAAGAGGGATGAAGTTACAGAAGAATGGAGAAAGTTACACAACACAGAACTGCACGCATTGTATTCTTCACCTGACATAATTAGGAACATTAAATCCAGACGTTTGAGATGGGCAGGGCATGTAGCACATATGGACGAATCCAGAAATGCATATAGAATGTTAGGAGGGAGGCCGGAGGGGAAAAGACCTTTGGGGAAGCCGAGACGTAGATGGGAGGATAATATTAAAATGGATTTGAGGGAGGTGAGATGTGATGATAGAGAATGGATTAATCTTGCTCAGGATAGGGACCAATGGCGGGCTTATGTGAGGGCGGCAATGAATTTCCGAGACCCTTAAAAGCCAGTAAGTAAGTATTATTTTGGTCCCGGTACTCTATTAGCTGACCTTCGAACCTTAGGGAGCTGCGTCCTTCCATTGAGAATCACTACCTTAGACAGAATTTCTTTTCGTAAGTCCTAATATTTTCGTATTCTCTTTCATCTTATTCTTCCTCGTTCTCTTCTTCTTCTTCACCTTCACATAGTAGAGTTTTTAAAACCAGATTAAAACATATAACTTTTACACAGCACAGGAATATACTGAATGTAATTTTAACTAATTTTTATGTAAACAATTTTAACTTTGATGAAGCCTATTGTAATTTTATATTATTTAGTGGCTTTTAACTGAACTCCAAATCAAATCAACTCAACTCAACTCAACCCAACTAAACTAAACTAAACTAAACTAAACTAAACTAAACTAAACTAAACTAAACTAAACTAAACTAAACTAAACTAAACTAAACTAAACTAAACGTGTGTATCCAACGAAAGATCACTTATAGACATGCGATATATTGCAGAATGCACGATTCGTATATCTGTATTTGGTCTAGTATCGTCATAGAGTTATATGACATGTCGAATAAGTAGGCTACAAGGAACAACGTTAGTACTGTACTTATCCTCTGAAATTTCCAATCCCGGATATTTAAAATTTCTCATTTAACTCCACATATCTGCCTGAAACATTCTCGAAAAATATTTACCTATAATAAACAAGAGAAGATTAGAAATAACGACTTTAAAAATTTCCCGTACTGAATAACCTTCCAGAAATTGCTTAAACAATTTGTTTAATCAGTTGTATTCACTTTAACGTCAGTGTCCTGTGAAGTAGGATGCCCGAGCTATTCTTCATGAATATTTACAGGCACTTTCTTTCTAAAATATGAATTATCTCCAAGCGCATGTACGTACTCTAAAATGACGATACGTACTTTCGGTTTATCACATAATTATGACTTACGTCCTGCAAGATAGTCCGTCGTGTGAAACATATCTCTCCATTTATCTTTTAAAAGCAGCGTAACTAGGTCAAAGTACAATACTAAGCTAGTCTCTCACTTATTTTAAACATGCCATGTCGAGTATTTCTACCTTACTGTAATAATGTTTCTAGTGCTGCTCACGAATTGAGGTAACTTTCCTTATGAAGTGTATTGAGAGTTTGTAACTAGAGTAATTCAAATGAGATTTGCGGCGAATAAAATATAAAACGCTGTTGAGACAGAATTTCCCGACACATTTTAGCTTTTCTATATTTTAATATTACTTGCCAAAGTAGCGTACTATGATTTATCAACAGTAATCTCAATAAAGGTTTGATTTATCTAGAGAAAATCAAAACTCGAGTGGGATTTAATTGACTATTACACGATTAGAAGAAAGTATATAAAAATTAGAAGTAACAAAGTACTCCAATACAATAAAATATTAATTGACTTACGAAAATACAACTATCTTCAACTGTATTATTGTACCATCTCAACATTACGCTAGATGGCAGTAGTGTGTTATGATTAGCTGTTTTCTTGTTATCAGTTGTGCCAACTATGGAATCTTCATTGAACTCTGTGGACGGTTACTAGTCAAGAAGGCTTTGTTGATTCAGTTTCGTTTTTATTAAAACATTTGCAGTCCACTTCAATCATCCGGATCCCAGTAATCATCGTCACTTGACAGATGATTTTCAATAAATCATAGTATTAAACAATCTCTGATACGTGACTATCCATAATATCATATAGCAGAAGCTATAACAAACATAACCTAAATAATATAAACAAGTGTTAGAAAAGTTTTAATCAGGGATGATGAAATAAGCAAGAAACGTTTTAATTAACGATGATGAAATAAAAAATAAATATGAATAATTTTAAAATAAACAATTATCGAAAGTACAATTTTCAAATTTGAATATTTTAGTGGTTGGTGGTTCAGTTGATGTTATATTGGACGTGAACTCGTTGATGTACATGGTGTATTCCTCAACTTAATCAGGATTTCCGAATGGTGCTCTTCATTTATTTGTAAATAGGGTTTCAGGGAAGATAATTAATTCTTGTTCTTGAATGCCAATGCGAGTCATATTTGAAACTGCTGTGAATCGACTGGAGTGGTTTGTAATTTTCTGTTTTTTTTTTTTTTTTTTTTTTTTTTTTTTTGACGTCCAGACCAGTGCAGTTGAAATGTTGGCAAACAAAGAAACAAATGCTAGGGTAGTGATAAAAATAAACAAATGCTAGGGAAGCGATAAAATTAAACAAATGCTAGGGACGCGATAAAATTGTGCGATAAGCAGTCATGATTGGTTGAAAGACGCTCTTTCGTACCGTTTTATTGGTCAAAAGTAGTGTGACGTAGTAAAAGTGTAATAGTCAATTTAAATCAAATGTTTAACAACCATAATGCTTATCACATAGTTTTGGGTTTAACATATTATGCATATGAATATATTGGTTGAATATCAAACTGAAAGCCAGTACTCTGCTACCCGCTATTCACAACAACGGCCTGTGTGTTTGTTAGATTCAAACGTAACGTGAACGCTTACATCTAATCACTAACCAGATGAACAAAAGTGGCTAATATTGCTACTTCCATCAGACTGAAATTCTAACTTGGCTATATAGAAAGAAGATTTTATACTTCAACAATAATATCAGTGTTATAAAACTGACAAATCCTGTAAATAGACCTAATGAATATTTGTTTTTTTATTTAGATTTATTGAAATTCAAATAATACCAATATAAATGTATAATGAAAAATAAAAGATAACACAAAGTATTTATAATAATAATAATAATAATAATAATAATAATAATAATAATAATAATAATAATAATAATAATAATAAAAGAAAATGCACGTTTCTCTCCGTTAAGTTACCAAATCATACTTGAACTATGTTGGGAATATAGTAAAACTAATGGCTTGTGCAGCAAATGCTGCTGCAAACTAAGTTCGTTAGACGTTCAAATAAACATTTTTCAGATTTATTTTCAATGAAGAATACTTGTCTTTTTGATAGTTATTTGCTTCCATAATAATGAAACATACTCCCTCTGAATTGATTTTCTTAAGCCAAATACTTTTTCTTGAACCTATCCAACTTCAGTTTTTGACTTTCAACGCGAAAACGCAAGCATCAATGTCAGCAGTAGTTATTTCAGGCCATTGTGGATTGTAGGCAAAAGTTAAGAAAATGTCAAGTTTGCTAAGCTTTCGAACAATAGCATTTGTTATAGCTGCTGCATGTAGAACTTGAAATGTAGAGCGTAAAATCATTTTATCCTACTAAGAGATCTTGCTGAAATGATCTGGAGACTACAAAATTTTCTAGGCCTCTTATTTTATCAGTAAGTAATACCTTTTGATCTTTCCTTAGGAACTGTAATTTTTGCGCTCTCTCGAGCCAATACTGAAGACAATGACACATATCAATATCTACACTACACCGCCATTAAGTATATGAAGAAGACCCAACCCAACTGGGTTAATAAGTATAAAAATATTTGATTTTTAATAACAATATTATTATCTTCCTTAAGTTTTGTAGTTATATATATAGCAGCCGCTCAGTAAATTATAGAAATGAAGATCTAAATTAAGATATTCTCTACATTTACTTACATAATCTCAAACGTTTCACTTTCATGTCATCAATATAGCATCAATATTAAGTACAATTAATGAAAAATAGACGCATCATGATATTAATTATAATAATATTTAATTTCTAATAGTAATAATGTCATCAAACCATCTCAAGTTTCGTAGATTTGAATATCCAATACACAGCTGTACTCAGAAAATTACACACCACAGAATCAGTTTTTAATAACAAATTGAATTGAGCTCTAAATATTTCGGCAATCCTGCAGATCATGGCCTTCGTGTAATAGCCTATTATTTATTGTAGTGTATGTTTTGTTCTGAAATTCAATCAAGTCGGCCGTGATTCAATAAAATTAGTTCTCAAAACTGATAACAGATGGATTTTGGAAAATAGGAAAATTATGTAGGAAAATTGACATTTCACTGAAAACTACTATTTTTCCGAAAAATTTTGGATGCCAGGCATGAAAATGAGGGGTCACTCATTAAAATCCGTTCAGCCGTTTTCCCGTAATTTCCATTACCAGTTCAAATTATATATATATATATATATATATATATATATATATATATATATATATATATAGATATACATATTACAGTAATTGTTGTATTCATAAATATAGCTTGGTAACAACCGAAAAAGCAAGAGGTTTGAGGTTGGGTGTACAAATAATGAATTACAGTATATCGGAAAATTAATCACATATAACTGCGATTAAACTATTAACTGTAATTAAACATAAACTGAAAATAAAAACGGCATGTTAGTCTACCTCTACATGTACATAAACACAAAAATACTAAATTAAGAATATGATATTGTTAAAGTGAAGAAAATGAAGAATGGAAATTCAATATGATAATTATGATTTTAAAACCGTTAAAGAACTTGTTTATGATTACTATATTGTTTATTAATTTCAGTTTTGTATTCCTCTTTACAAAATCATTATACAATCTTACTTACAAATGGCTTTTAAGGAACCCGGAGGTTCATTGCCGCCCTCACATAAGCTCGCCATCGGTCCCTATCCTGTGCAAGATTAATCCAGTCTCTATCATCATATCCCACTTCCCTCAAATCCATTTTAATATTATCCTCCCACCTACGTCTCGGTCTCCCTAAAGGTCTTTTTCCCTCCCGCCTCCCAGCTAGTATCTATAAGTTATGCATTTCTGGATTCGTCCATACGTGCTACATGCCCTGTCCATCTCAAACGCCTGGATTTAATGTTCCTAATTACGTTAGGTGAAGAATACAATACGTGCAGTTCTGCGTTGTGTAACTTTCTCCATTCTCCTGTAACTTCATCCATCTTAGCCCCAAATATTTTCTTAAGCACCTTATTCTCAAACACCCTTAATCTCTGCAAATCGAACTTTCAGGCCCCGGAACAATTTATTTTTCCCTCGAAATTATTCAAATCAACCCTTAATCTCTGTTCCTCTCTCAAAGTGAGAGTATAATAATAATAATAATAATAATGATTTTACAGTTACGTAGCTACATATGAAAGTCAAGGAAACTATAATTATTAAAAATGACAGAAAATATCTAATTAGATTTGCATTCGCACCTCGATTTCTCGATTTACTAGCTACCTCTGAGCAACGACCATAACCAGGAGGAGCAAAGGGAGTTATGATCGTTGGTAAAGAGTATATTCCGTCGATGCTGCTGCCATCTACAGGCAAAAATACTTGAAAAAGGCGTCAAATCAGATAATTTCAAAATATCAGGAATAAACGTTACGAAAAGGAGGATATTTCTTGATTTTTTTTTAAATCAAGCGCGGACCCCGGACAAAGGCCTAAAAAGGAGGATATGTCCGGACAAAAGAGGGCGTCTGGTCAGCCTAGGTGTGCGCCGGGGAGAAGAAGGAAAGGAAGACCTCGAAATTCATGGTTACAAAAGCTCAGAATAGGGATGAGAGACTGCAGACTGAACGACATGGATTGGATGGACAGAGAGGAGTGGAGAACAAGGATAAGACTTTATTACTTTAGGTATAGAAAGATGTGTAAACATTAGAAATCTATATATGTATATATATATATATACACACACACATATATATATATATATATATATATATCTCAAGAATCTACTGCAAGAATGATGGATGTCACTTTCTTGTCGAAAATGAACCAAGACTGTCAATGCATAGCTAAAGACATATGAAGAGTCCATTGCAAGAATGATGGATGTCACTTTCTTGTCGAAAATGAACCAAGACTGTCAATGCATGGCTTAAGACATATAGAATGTACATAGAGAGTTATATGGCATTAACACTGATAGTCATTGTTCAGTAATGATCGGAAAATCACAGTTAAGCTTAGAGCGCTAAGCATTTCAAACTTTCAATTGCTTCTCCTGCAAAATGTATTCCAAATGACATCCATCATTCTTGCAGTGGACTCTTCATATAGAATGTACATACAGAGTTATATGGCATTAACACTGATAGTCATTGTCCAGTAATGATCGGAAAATCACAGTTAAGCTTTGAGCGCTAAGCATTTCAAACTTTCAATTGCTTCTCCTGCAAAATGTATTCCAAATGACATCCATCATTCTTGCAGTGGACTCTTCATATAGAATGTACATAGAGAGTTATATGGCATTAACACTGATAGTCATTGTTCAGTAATGATCGGAAAATCACAGTTAAGCTTAGAGCGCTAAGCATTTCAAACTTTCAATTGCTTCTCCTGCAAAATGTATTCCAAATGACATCCATCATTCTTGCAGTGGACTCTTCATATAGAATGTACATACAGAGTTATATGGCATTAACACTGATAGTCATTGTCCAGTAATGATCGGAAAATCACAGTTAAGCTTTGAGCGCTAGGCATTTCAAACTTTCAATTGCTTCTCCTGTAAAATGTATTCCAAATGACATCCATCATTCTTGCAGTGGACTCTTCATATAGAATCTACATACAGAGTTATATGGCATTAACACTAATAGTCATTGTCCAGTAATGATCGGAAAATCACAGTTAAGCTTTGACCGCTAAGCATTTCAAACTTTCAATTGCTTCTCCTGCAAAATGTATTCCAAATGACATCCATCATTCTTGCAGTGGACTCTTCATATAGAATGTACATAGAGAGTTACATGGCATTAACACTGATAGTCATTGTCCAGTAATGATCGGAAAATCACAGTTAAGCTTTGAGCGCTAAGCATTTCAAACTTTCAATTGCTTCTCCTGCAAAATGTATTCCAAATGACATCCATCATTCTTGCAGTGGACTCTTCATATAGAATGTACATAGAGAGTTACATGGCATTAACACTGATAGTCATTGTCCAGTAATGATCGGAAAATCACAGTTAAGCTTTGAGCTCTAAGCATTTCAAACTTTCAATTGCTTCTCCTGAAAAATGTATTCCAAATGACATCCATCATTCTGGTAGTGGACTCTTCATATAGAATGTACATAGAGAGTTATATGGCATTAACACTGATAGTCATTGTCCAGTAATGATCGGAAAATCACAGTTAAGCTTTGAGCGCTAAGCATTTCAAACTTTCAATTGCTTCTCCTGAAAAATGTATTCCAAATGACATCCATCATTCTTGCAGTGGACTCTTTGTTTATATAAAGAAATTATTATTATTATTATTATTATTATTATTATTATTATTATTATTATTGGTGCCGGGTAGCTCAGTTGGTAGAGCAGCTGGCTACGGGGTTCGATCCCAGGTGGTGACAGGATTTTTTCTCGTTGCCAAACTTTCAGAACGGCCCCAAGGTTCACTCAGCCTCCTATAAAATTGAGTACCGGGTCTTTCCCGGGGGTAAAAGGCGGTCAGAACGTGGTGCCGACCACACCACCTCATTCTAGTGCCGAGGTCATGGAAAGCATGGGGCTCTACCTCCATGCCCCCCAAGTGCCTTCATGGCATGTTACGGGGATACCTTTACCTTATTATTATTATTATTATTATTATTATTATTATTATTATTATTATTATTATTATTATTATTATTATTATTATTATTATTATTATTATGTCTCGGTACGCTAGGGAGCTGTATCCCCCGATTGAGAATCACTGCTTTAGACCACGACGCTACAGCGAGAAATTTCTTTCCGTAAGTCCTAATATTTTCGTATTCTCTTTTCATCGTCATCATCATCATCATCATCATCTTCTTCTTCTTCACCTTCACATATTAGGGGCGAGCTTATCTGTTACGATGTATTATTCATTTTCAGAAGAAATGAAACTGCCTCTCTTTCTGTCATCGGAGTAGACTGAACCCTACAGCAATTTGATAAGTTGTTAATCTGTGGGCAGTTGTCTGTCACCGTGTTCTACCCAGACCGGCAGTGCGACAGACGCCGGACGACGCGCTTCACGATTAATGACTGGAATCCTAAAATAAACTGAGGTCATTATTGACGCAGGAAAAACAAGGCGATATGTTATACGTAGGTGACATGTTGAACTGGAATTCCCTAGGCAAGGTGACGATGAGACAAGCGAGTCGAGTCTCTGGGAGATGCAGTCTGGGGCCACGCGGGAACAGCTGGGATGGGGGTAAGCGTGCGTGCGTGCGTGCGTGTCCATTGTGCGTACTCTATGAGCACATGGCGGGGTGGGGGCAAATGTTCGGAGGAAGAGGCTTGCAGTTGTTCGTCACTGCCAATATTCCCGACGCAATTTTACTAACGCGTTACGCACTCCGATGCGTGATTGTCGCGGTCCCTTTGTTGCTGTTAATGCTACGTGACAGTAACTTCATTGCGAAGAATATATATTAGAACCGGACTGATGCTCGTATAAATCTGAATGGCAGACAGAGTTGTGTGAGATGACTCACGTGCTATACTTCAAATTGGCGGAGTTACTTCGAACAGTTCCATACGTGTTGGAACTTCTAACGTTCATCTCTTGCGGTTGTGTATAGACCGTTTGGAGTTAAGAAATTAGTATGGGGTTTAAAGGCGTCTTCTTAGCGGACATCCCCCTCTTTGTAATATAACTAAGTTATTTATTTATTTTCTAACGCATATAAAATAACAGAAGTAAATATATTCCTAGCCACCGGCGTAGCTCAGGCACTATCGCATTTGCCTGCTGATCCGACGGGAAGAATGAGTTAAGTTAATTTAGTAAAATAAAATTGTCTAAATCATATAAGTATTTCATGTCCTTCTTGAATAGGATATTCGTGAAACTAAAATGTTAAATTATTCCGGGGGAAAAAAATCGTAGGCCTATTAGTTCTAATCAACTATAATGAAACTGCAAGTCTTCAATTTCGCATACTAAAATATTGTACTATTGGTTTTAATTTTTATTTTAATTAGACATTTGATTTCTAATTTTGAGCCATTTCTTGTAATACCTGATTAATGCCAAATTGTTGTTACTAAATAATGTATTTAATTCGTAAATTTTAAGCCATCTCTTAGTATGGCTATTTATTGCTTCTAAAATAACATGTTTAATAGCTATATTTCTTCCTATAACCATTAGATATAAATATAGAGACATGCCTAGAGGCTTTATGAAACGATCCATTCTTTCATTAAGGTGCATTCTTGTACATAATTCATGTGAATTGTAATCTTGACCACAATTTTGTATTATAATTTTATTATTGTTTATTGCTTATAAAATATGTATTTTGATGCCAACTATAACCCTAATACACCTCAGGGTGAAATAGGGTTTATTAAATTGGATAATAATAAAAAATAATAAAATAAAATTGTCATTTCAGAAATTTAGAACTTCACAGTTAAGCCATCTTTGAGTCTACTCTCTGTCCCAAAAGTCATAGCAGGGTTTCAGAGGATTATATTTTTTGAATGAATAGAAGTAGAAATGTAATATTGGTGCCAGATGAAAATAAAACTCTCAAAGTTTTTCATCTGTAAGTTCGAGGCACCGAAGGAAACAAAAGACGGTAACAATCGAACAAATGTAATAATTCTAATTGTTACAATTAATTATGCAATATGGATATTCAAAGAAAAGTGCAATATGTTTTGTGGCTGGCAAAATTTTAATCTGTCACTCATTAAGCATATCTACAGTAAACTCATACATTTTGTGATAATCATCTGGATTAAGTGCATGTAACAATTGAAGTTTATAAGGAATCAAATGAAGACGTTCCTTTAACCCGTAACCTTGGATGTGGGGTATATTCTACCCAAGTCTTTTAAAATCCTTCGTTAATTCTGTTATCCGTCACCCAACACATGAGCGCTACTGAGTACCTTCCTGGCAGTTGACTGTTCATTGTTAGATGTAACGGTTGTGTTCCTGTAGGTGAGTAATCATAACCTAAACCGCTTTAATTTCAGGCTCGGGTAGCTTATACCCTATGTCGCAGGTAACGTTAGTTTTTCCACATTTATCTCATTTCTTCCCTAAAGGTAAACATGATATCTGCATCGAAGGACGCAGAATACTTTTTTAAGCTGAAGAAAGTGACTTTAGTGACAATGACTGTGATATAGAACCAGTGGAGACTGCAGAAATTAACTGCCTAAATTCAATCTAAATATTTGGTACAAGTTTTGTAACAATGGAATTATTTTTAGGTTAATTTATGCATTACTGTTTACAATTCAATGTTCTGATATTCAATTTTGTTAATGATTAGGTTATGTGCTTCCATTCTTTGTTTATTAACAGAGCGTAAAACTGTGTCGAGGAATTTCTCAAAATACAAATTTGTTGGCAGTAAAGCCTTCCTTTCCACAAAAAAATATATAGCCTATTTTTAATTTTTAATTATGAAATATTATCTCATGTGCCTCCTAACTTAATTTCATTGCCATATGTTACATAGACTTGGAAATAGCGCATAGTTTTTAGAACTGGATAAAAAATACCCCAGATCCAAGCCAGTGTGACAAAGCTCTATGAACTGTTATTTTCGGAAGTCCAAACTGTCGGACACATTTACGAATTGATTTCTTTAGACTTTGAACGAATGTTCTTCAGATGGCTTCTACAGTTTCACCGTCATTTGTTGATGGTCTTCCAGTACGTACTCTTTTTCCCCAATAGGCTTCCAGTCTCTTTTAACTGTCTATCCCAACGACGAATGTTATTCTCGTGTGATGGTTCTTCGTTAAATACGCGACGAAATTCATGTCGTAACAGACTACATGGTCAAACACATGTTTTGGATTAATAATAATAATAATAATAATAATAATAATACTAATAATCATAATAATACTTACTTACTTACTGGCTTTTAAGGAACCCGGAGGTTCATTGCCGCCCTCACATAAGCCCGCCATTTGTCCCTATCCTGACCAAGATTAATCCATTTTCTATCATCATATCCCACCTCCCTCAAATCCATTTTAATATTATCCTCCCATCTACGTCTCGGCCTCCCTAAAGTTCTTTTCCCCTCCGGCCTCCCAACTAACACTCTATATGCATTTTTGGATTCGCCCCTACGTGCTACATGCCCTGCCCATCTCAAACGTCTGGATTTAATGTTCCTAATTATGTCAGGTGAAGAATACAATGCGTGCAGTTCTGTGTTGTGTAATTTTCTCCATTCTCCTGTAACTTCATCCCTCTTAGCCCCAAATATTTTCCTAAGAACCTTATTCTCAAACACCCTTAACCTATGTTCCTCTCTCAAAGTGAGAGTCCAAGTTTCACAACCATACAGAACAACCGGTAATATAACTGTTTTATAAATTCTAACTTTCAGATTTTTGGACAGCAGACTGGATGATAAAAGCTTCTCAACCGAATAATAACACGTATTTCCCATATTTATTCTGTGTTTAATTTCCTCCCGAATGTCATTTATATTTGTTACTGTTGCTCCAAGATATTTGAATTTTTCCACCTCTTCGAAGGATAAATCTCCAATTTTTATATTTCCATTTCGTACAATATTCTGGTCACGAGACATAATCATATACTTTGTCTTTTCGGGATTTACTTCCAAACCGATCGCTTTAGTTGCTTCAAGTAACATTTCCGTGTTTTCCCTAACCGTTTGTGGATTTTCTCCTAACATATTCACGTCATCCGCATAGACAAGAAGCTGATGTAACCCGTTCAATTCCAAACCCTGCCTGTTATCCTGAACTTTCCTAATGGCATATTCTAAAGCGAAGTTAAAAAGTAAAGGTGATAGTGCATCTCCCTGCTTTAGCCCGCAGTGAATTGGAAAAGCATCAGATAGAAACTGACCTATACGGACTCTGCTGTATGTTTCACTGAGACACATTTTAATTAATCTAACTAGTTTCTTGGGAATACCAAATTCAATAAGAATATCATATAATACTTCCCTCTTAACCGAGTCATATGCCTTTTTGAAAGCTATGAATAACTGATGTACTGTACCCTTATACTCCCATTTTTTCTCCATTATCTGTCGAATACAAAAAATTTGATCAATAGTCGATCTATTACGCCTAAAACCGCACTGATGATCCCCGATATAATTTCATCTACGTACGGAGCTAATCTTCTCAAAAGAATATTGGACAAAATTTTTGTACGACGTCAACAAAAGAATAATAATAATAATAATAATAATAATAATAATAATAATAATAATAATAATTTCATATGTTTAATTCCTTGGATAGACCTTTCATCATTTCCTTACGAAACGTCATGGGTTTTGCGGTTAGCATAACAGCACAAGGTCAGCAATACGGGGACAGAAAAAAACTAAGATATGTAACACGTCCGGTTTACATGGAACAAATATAGACTTAAAAAGATCTTTTTTCCCTCTTTATGCACCGCACGCACCCGAGGGCACTGGATGCCGTGTGCATTCTGATTATAAGTAAACGCAGTACTTTAACGCCAAGAGGCAGGACTGTAGTTATGAACCGCACAGCGATTTTCGCTCGACTGAAATGTGACGTTGTCGTAGTTGTGTTGTCTTGTAATCACATTTTTCATCGTCACGAGGCTCATCTCCTTCCTGAAGGTTGACACGCTTTCAATGAACCCTCATCGGTTGCTTCCTGGCACGCATCCAATTCCGTTCCATTCTAGCTTCGGGATTGGGACCTTAATCTCTGCTCTGTGCAGCAATATCGAGGAGCATTTACGTTGATTGGACTGCCAATTTGGCCGATTGAGTGAAAAGAGGCGTAGGAGCAATACAGGATTCTTCATAAAGTATACTGTCTTTTGATTCCAGTAGCAGCATGACTAATCAGCACCAGACAGCTATTTTACGAAATGACAAGACAATACCCTATCGAAAGAAAAAAATGATTTAAGTAATTAAACATTATTATTATTATTATTATTATTATTATTATTATTATTATTATTACTGTTGTCATTATTACTATCATTAGAGCCCGGATGTTTGGCAAAATGTCTTTTTTACTGGGTGGAAGTAAATCATTATTTGCACAGATATAAGTTAAATGTGATTTGGAGTAGATCAAAGTGATAGGGCTAACTTTATTTTGCCTTTTTAAGGGGTTTCTTACTAATAAATGCCTTTTTTTTGTTATTTTAAATCAATCTTTATTGTTTATTTGCAATTTTCTAATTAATTGTAATGTAATGTGTACGCAGAATAAATATGGGAAATGCCTGTTAGTATTCGGTTGAGAAGCTTTTGTCATCTAGTCTGCTGTCAAAAAATCTGAAAGTTAGAATTTATAAAACAGTTATATTACCGGTTGTTCTTTATGGTTGTGAAACTTGGACTCTCACTTTGAGAGAGGAACATAGGTTAAGGGTGTTTGAGAATAAGGTTCTTAGGAAAATATTTGGGGCTAAGAGGGATGAAGTTACAGGAGAATGGAGGAAGTTACACAACACAGAACTGCACGCATTGTATTCTTCACCTGACATAATTAGGAACATTAAATCCAGACATTTGAGATGGGCAAGGCATGTAGCACGTATGGGCGAATCCAGAAATGCATATAGAGTGTTAGTTGGGAGGCCGGAGGGAAAAAGACCTTTGAGGAGGCCGAGACGTACGTAGATGGGAAGATAATATTAAAATGAATTTGAGGGAGGTGGGATATGATGGTAGAGAATGGATTAATCTTGCTCAGGATAGGGACCAATGGCGGGCTTATGTGAGGGCGGCAATGAACCTCCGGGTTCCTTAACCACTTCCCTTATTATCCCGAGTTAACTCGGGTTGCTAACATGTGTCAAAATTTATTAACCCGAGTTAACTCGTTTGAGTCCCATTGGCTACTTCATAGTGATTTTTTAAGTATGTAAGAAAATTAGTGATGTACAGTGATTCTGCAATATTAAATGACCTCTTTACGAAAATAAAAAAATATGACACTTTTTTCACAAAACTGGTAAAATAAATAGCAAGGGAAGAGGTTAAATGCCAGTAAGTAAGTAAGTAAGTAAGTATGCATGTAAGTAAATAAGTAAGTAAGTAAGTAAGTAATGTGTAGGGCTAGGATTTTGACGAAATTGCATCTTTTTTCTAGTAAGCCAGAAATAGGCCCATAGCTGCTTTAGTATTTTTTTGTCATGTGATAAATTAAGTGTTTTAAGACATATTTGTTAGGGCATTTTTTGCATGTTTCAACTCATAAAAGCATTTTTTGTTTCATTCGGTCATTTTTTAGGCATTTTCATTTAATTTTGGCCTTAAATCCCCATTATTAATTTAAAATAATGTTTATTTCCTTTACATATTTTATCCATTAATACTCATTATTTTGTATAATATTTCAATCGTTTTTCTGCACAAATATTGCCATTTTAACGTAGTACATCCCATGTAATGGATCAGTCCAACCGCCCCTTCAATATAAACTCCTCTATGCCTGCTAGTTCCGGATAAGAGTGGTCTTGTGGTGGACTACATGGAAACTACATCAGGTAAAATAATTAATTAAAGTGTACTACTTAGAAAAAAATATGTAAAATTAAATAAACTGAAATGTTGGTACTAGAATTTAATTTAATTATTAGTCTAAATATTAGGTAGTGCAAAACCTCTTTTCCTACTAAGCCAATCATGTAAGATCAATTTTTAGGGCATTTTTAAGGGAATTTTTGAAAGATTTTTAGGTCATAAATGCATTGTTTTTAGGACATTTTTTCATTATTTATAGGTCATCAAAATCCTAGCCCCTAGTAATGTGTATAAAATTTAAATATTTGAAACAATGACTTAACTTACTAACAAAAGTAAATAAAAGTAATTTATTTCGGTGCTTAATCAGCTAATAATCGTGCTTTAATACTATTGGTGTAATATGAATAATGATCGACAATCCACAGTTACAAATATAATATTGTCATGCCTTCACGATACAGCTTTATAATTTTTAATACTAAGCTCGTTCTCATAGAAGTTGTCACGTAGCATTTTCAATTGTTTGCTTTCATATTTTCAAATTTTATTGTTACAATTTTGTGCTACCAGTGTTTATTACTGTAGAAGAAATAAATTTGAATGAGGAACAGTCAGTTATTGTCGGGTGACAGAAGATATAAGATGGGTTAACTAGAATGCCTAAATTCAGTAAACCATTGAAAAGTAAACTTCATGGTAATAGTATGAATAGTAATAATATTGGTGGGAGTATGAATTTTAGACCTAGTGTTGGTACTACTAATGACTGATAGAAGAAGAAGAAGAAGAAGAAGAAGAAGAAGAAGAAGAAGAAGAAATAGCTTTAGCCGCTAGATATATTCTTCGAAACAGTGACTAGTGATTACAGAAGTAACAAAGTAATGCAGATGTCTAGAATTTAACGAATGCAAGGAATGCGTCTGTACTACAGCCAGAAATGTATTGGAATTAATCCACTTCGAGGCCATTTACCTTACTGACAGAATGACGCCATTTTTAAACACAGTGTTAGTATTCACAATTATAAAGACAAGTTTAAGACGTATCGTAGATGTAACTTCGATGTTGCTTAGATTATAAGAATGCAAATTAATGTAGGCCTACATACTGTATTTATGGAATAATTATTTATCTATCTATTGTGTCAGCCAAGCTTCTTGGATATCCATATCAAATCAAAGTGTAATGTTCGGAACTGTTGTATTCATTCCAATAGAATACCCGCACATTAAGAAGTTTCGTATGCATGAGCAACTTTATATGTTTAAAAATTGGTTTATTTTCTAAACAATAAATATTTTATGAAAACCCTCAATGACTAAGAACTTTTCTCGGCAACAGAGATTCCATCTTTCAAATTAGAAGACAGGACACTTCAAATTTAATAAGTTACTCTAGAAGGATGGATCAGTCAATAAATTACTTAAATATTTAGAGTACTGAAAATGATTTTAAATAGCAATAATTGTAATATATATATATATATATATATATATATATATATATATATATATGTAACTGAGTTTAAATTTAATAAGTTACTCTAGGAAGATGGAACAGTCAATAGATTAATATTTAGAGTACTGAAAATGATTTTAAATTGCAATAGTTGTAAAAAAATATAACTGAGATTAAATTTAATAAGTTATTCTAGGAAGATGGATCAGTCAACAAATTACTTAACATTTAGAGCACTGAAAATGGTTTTAAATTGCAATAGTTGTAAAAACATATAATTGAGATTAAATTTAATAAGTTACTCTAGGAAGATGGATCAGTCAATAAATTTCTTAAATATTTAGAGTACTGAAAATGATTTTAAATTGCAATAGTTGTAAAAAAATATAACTGAGATTAAATTTAATTAGTTACTCTAGGAAGGTATATCAGTCAATAAATTACTTAAATATTTAGAGTACTGAAAATGATTTTAAATTGCAATAATTGTACAAAAATATAACTGAGATTACTCTAGGAAGATGGATCAGTCAATAAATTACTTAATGTATTCTTAATATTGTAGCCTAGTTGTAATCCCCTGGTAGAGGGAAAGAGAAAGCCTGATGGCCTTATATCTACCAGGTTAAATAAATAAATAAATAAATAAATAAATAAATAAATAAATAAATAAATAAATAAATAAATAAATAAATATTTAGAGTACTGAAAAGATTCTAAATTACAATAATTGTAAAAGAATATAACTGAGATTAAATTTAATAAGTTATTCTGAGAAGATGGCTCAGTTAATAAATTACTTAAATATTTAGAGTACTGAAAAGATTCTAAATTGTAATAAATTGTAAAAAATATATATATATAACAGTTAAATTTAATAAGTTAATCTAGGAAGGTAGGTCAGTCAATATTTAGAGTACTGAAAATTGTTTTAAATTGTAATTGTAATATATATATATATATATATATTTATATATAACTGAAATTAAATGAAAAAAAATAGCAGTCGAAAATATATTCTTGGACATATTTATCTTTGGTAGTGACGATGATGATGATGATGATGATGATGATGACGATGATGATGGCGACGCTATTTCTTGAACAGAAAAATTAATTGTTGGGTGTAGTTTTATATTTTTAAAACGAGGAACTTCTTTCATTTTATAACTATACCAAAACGAATGAGTAGCTGCCGTTGTTAACAACTTTAGAAATTTAACTGCATATGGACATTACGACGAATTAAGAGAAACGACTAGAACCTTTCGCAATGTGAATATGGAGAATTATGGAGCGTCTTAAATGGACAGACAAAATAAACGAAGCTGTGCTAGAAAGAGTGGGTGAAGAAAGAATAATGCTGAGACTGACCAGAGAGATAAAAATAAATTGTCTGGGTCACAGGCTAAAGAAGAAACTGCCTACTGAAGGATGTACTGGAAAAAATGGTGAATGGGAGGAAAGTTCGGGGCAGAAGACGAAATCTGATGATAGACAACATTAAGGTATATAGATCGCATGTGGAGACTAAGAGGAAGGCGAAAAAGAGGAAAGATTGGAGAATGCTGGATTTGCAGTGAAAGACCTGCCCTTGAGCGGATAACTACGAATGACTGAATGAATGAATGAATCAATCAATCAATCACATTTTTTTCTAGCATTAGGTTGTTTAGCCTGTTCCATCTTCATCGGAATTTGTATCAATACAAAACATAGCTATTTATCCCGGACCAGCATATTCTAACCGTAACTTAACTGCAGAGAGCAAAAACAAAAACACTTATTTTCGGTCCTTCGTCGTTTTCTCAGACTAACAATAATAAGTACAGTTATAAAGACAAGAACAAGTAAGACACAAAAAAGACAACGCCAAGGAAGAACAATAAGGATTACAACTCAGAAAAAGACGAGGAAAGAATAAGCTAAAGAAGAAGAAGTTCTTTCTCAATAGCCATGGCCCGCTCATGGAATTCGCTGCCGCTGGAAATCAGGGGTAGTCTTAGTCCCCAGTTGTTTAAAATTAGGTTGTTTAGAAATATTTTAAATGCACAGAACTAGTTTTTAGGTATTATTATTATTATTATTATTATTATTATTATTATTATTATTTTACACAGTCATTACTTTATTTTTCCATTAACACTAATATCTAGGTAATTGTCATTGTCTCAATGTAGCACGTGCTGTGCTGATCATACTAACTGTACTGTTCCTTTAGTTGTGAGATTATATTCATATGTGCTAATTCTTTTTTTTTTTCTTTTAACTTAATACTTGTATACTAGAATGTATTTTTCTGTTTGTGATTATGTATTCAGTCTCTTTTTTTTTTATTACATATACAGACGTGGACAAATTATTAACAAAATTGACGATTTTTATGATAATTCTGTTTACAAAATTTGATTTTTCAATTTAGACTACAGTTGACAATTTTGCATATTTCTATCATTACAGTAGACAGAAATATGCAAAAATGTCAACTGTAGTTTAAATTAAAGAGTTAAATATTGTAAAAGTATATAACAAAAATCTCCAATTTTTGTTAATAATTTGTAAATTAGCAAAAATGTCAACTACAGTCTAAATTGAAGAGTCAAATTTTGTAAAACTATAAAATAAAAATCTTCAATTTTGCTAATAATTTGGAAATATCCAAAATGTCAACTGTATTCCAAATTGAAGAATAGAATTTTGCAAAAATATGTAATAAAAACCTTCAGTTTTGCTAATAATTTGTAAATACGCAAAAATATCAAATGTAGTCCAAACTGAAGAGTTGAATTTTCTAAAAATATACAATACAAATATTCAATTTTGCTAATAATTTGGAAATACGCAAAAATGCCAACTGCAGTCTAAATTGAAGAATCATATTTTGTAAAAATATATAATAAAAATCTTCAATTTTTATAATAATTTGTCCACGTCTGTATATTTTTTATTATTGTTATTTCAAAGTTAATACTGATTGTGTATATGTATTCAATCTCTCCTTTCTACTTAATTATGTTTATTATTATTTTTAAGTTCATATTTGTATACCGGTATGTATTTTTTCTGTACGTGATTTGATCCTGGTTGAGTGGAAGAAAAGGCCTGATGGCCTTAACTCTGCCAGGGAAAATAAAACTATTATTATTATAAAAGGAAATGGTACAAGGGCAAAGAGCACAAGAACAAAAACAAGAACACTGGCAAGACGAGAACAAGAACAAAAAGTGAAACAAAAAGGACAATAACAGAGACAAGAACAATTCAAAAAAGGGCAAGAAGGACAAGACAAGGACAAAGAAAAGAGGGGAACGAGGTAAAAGAAGGACAAGAATAAGAATAAAAGTTACTGCGGTAAGAAACACGGACAAAGATAAGACTAAGGAAATTAACAAGAATGCAGGCGAGAACAGAAGAAGTCAATAACAAAAACAAGGACGTAGTGAAAGGCAAGGAAAGTAACAATGATATAATGAGAATAACGAGAGCAAGGACAAGAGAACAGCAACAAAGATAAGGTCAAAACCAAAGCAAACAAGACAAAATAATGAGAATAAGTCATCAAAAATAGATACTTAATGAAGTTGTTTAGTCAAGTGTCCGAAGACAAGTTGGAACCTATCAAGTGACGCCCATAAGGCATCGCAATGAGGAAACTAAGCCAGGAGATAGTGGGGTAGAGTGGCCAGTTCCTTTCCCGCTCCATTGCATACATCGCTGACTAGTAACACCGTTCACTAATCAGACTTCAGATGCATACAACAATAAAATTTTTCTTCCTCTAACATATTGTCAAGTAAGATGTAGGCTTACTGCCTGTCCCATACATATCAGCCAGAACCTCAGTCAGAGGTAAAATAAGGATAGGGACAGTGACGTACGGACAATTTTGTGAAGGGGGGGAGTCATTATTAAAATTGTTTACAATTTACATTATCGGCATTTAAAATTTCGTGTATTATTATTATTATTATTATTATTATTATTATTATTATTATGTTACGGTATATTTATTAATATTATGCTATGTTCTAATAAACATAGTAATGAATATCCATGTAAACTCTTTGAAACGTAATTTTTTCATAGCCATCCAATTTTTAACAAATTTTAATTTGTTTAATGTTGAATCATAAAAACGCTTGTGTTATTATTACACTTACACAATAATCACACATACTGTATATTTAGTCAAAAAGTTAGGTAAGACACTTTATATAACCGGAAAATCCATGGAAATAAAAAAATATATTGAAATATGTGTATTTTTTTAAGTTCAAAGGAGGTTCAAACTCGGTAACCCCACTTGCTTACGCCCCATTGTACAGATAATAAAACGGTAGCACAAGGACCGAAACAAGGGCAATGGCAAGGACAAGAAGAAAGACAAGGACAAGATCCAAGCTCGCGCAGCTGTGAGATGATGAAAAGGGAGATTCGCCAAGATAAGAATAACCCACAAATATTCATACAACGAAAGGACATAAACATATTTAACACAAGCTTAAAATGAAATTGGGTGAAATTCGAGCACAGGTACTATAAAATGATAAGTTATCACTCATTCTGAACATACAGCGGCACCCCTAGTCATGTGTATCAATGGGTAACTGACACATTAATAAATGATCAGAGGTTGTGTTTGAAAAAGATAATTTCTTGCTTCTCTCTTCGAGAATCGAACCTAGTTTCCTCCAGATCGTTAACCACAATAATTATCGTTTAGACTGAAGCGAAATTTGATGTATTCATTTAAACTGACAAGCTGCTGCTACTCATAAAAAATTCATATTTCCTCGTAAAGAATAAAGGAGCCTTTCCTGGGTTTCGTATTGTCCTCAGCTGGCTTTATGATTATCACGATAAAACTCTTCGTTTTGTTGCTGCAATCAGGAATACTCGACATAAACAGCCGGTTCGTAGAAAACACAAGGACGTATCCTTGTGATCGATGAAACGCTGTCACTCACTCTGGTGTGAAATTGCGAAGGTTGGTAACACCAGTAGATGAAACCATGTGCGCATAGATGGGGAGCACATTAATACATATATATGTGGCAACAAAAACTCGGTAAAGAGAGGGGAGGGGGAGGAGAATGAAAACGACAGAGAGAGCAAGTACAAAAAGAAAAGGACTTGGCTCGGGGGGTAGGCGAGAGCCAATCACATATGACTTCGTAAGCTCATATTGTCACGCGCAAAGCATGCCGGTCCACAACTATGACAAAATATCACACGTATACATACCAGCGGTAAATTGCGGGGAGATCATGATCCATTTCAAACACCGGCGCAGTATTATTAACGCATGTTCATAGTTAATCTCGCTCGCAGAAAAATTTCTTTTTTAAATTTCGTTTTTAATTTATTTTTTAATCGATGTGGATATTGCCGAATGATTTCTAGTGACTGTGTGTTTAGTGACTTCTTTTTGAAACTTTTTTTTCTACATTCGTTGTTCGGAAAGGGATTTTAAATTTCAAACAGCTGCAAGTGCCGAGTGCCAGTGGGGGAACCCTAAATATAGCATTAGGAGACGAGTGAGCGCGCGAGCGAAGCTACAGACTTGGCTAGAAGCAGAGCGGTCACAACCAGCGGGGATTACAACGCCAGACAATATCGTGACCGTCCCCGAATGGGATCACCAGTGCCTTCAACACCTCTGTGATTACTCCACGCATCTGTCCACGGACTCTAAATCTCAAGAATGCGGCTACGAATTTGTACTATTACAAACCAAATCAGCGGCTGTGCATGAAGATTACTTTCAACTCAAGACATTCGTCGTAATAAACAGGAAGAAACAGTGCAATAATCTGGAAAAGTACAATTTTTATATTAATTTAAAAGCTGAGCAGTTATTTATTTCGTGTAGAAACGTTTCCTTACCGTCCTAGTGTCTTAAGAACTCGTGTTTTTTTGAAGTTCTTGTGCAAAAGTGAGGTTATAGGTACATTTTTACGGAAATCTGGCAGCCATATTTTTCAAGAGAACTTGAGACTGTGTGATAATTTATTTAAGACAGTGAACAGAAATCTGTGTGTTGGTTTTTATACAATTATCGTCCTCTATATATTACTCCAAAGAACATTTAAACCAAAAGCATTGAATTTCTATATTCAAGGGCATTTCTGTGAAGTCTATTCTTCAAACGTGGTTTGAAGTGTAGTGAAAATATAATTTTCGTTGAAGAAAAAAGAAAAGGTGTGCACTCGTTGCTACTGTGATAGAAGGCAGGCGTTTTTGAGACAACAGTACCGCTAAACGCAACAATTGACGACAGTCAGATCTTTCAGTACGCTGTCTGGAAACATAACCTCACAGCAACCAATATGCTGATGCCGGGGGCAGGTCTCGGAGCTGGGGCGGCCGACGCGGCAGCTGTTCTAGGGGGAGCTGATGGGTTGGTGACCGGACTTGGGGTTGGGGGTCTCGGTGGGTTGGGTGCAGCAGCCGCTGCAGCAGGGGCAGCTAGTGGAGTGCAACAAAAGGACACCACGTGGACTAAATTGTTTGTTGGAGGTCTACCGTATCATACAACAGACAAATCTCTGAGAGAGCATTTCGCTGTGTATGGAGACATCGAGGAAGCTGTGGTTATAACCGATAGGCAGACCGGCAAAAGCAGAGGATATGGCTTCGTAAGTATGAAATGAAATGATAGCTTTCTTTATGTGTCCACACTTTCCTATACCAACTCGATGCGGACATTAATATAATATTCTCAACAACTCTTAGACGTGTTAATTTAAGCAATAATTTAGCTTTAAATATGCTAACCAACGTTCTAGTTTTCGTATTGTTGCATGTTCTTCGTATTCTTTATATTCGCAGTTTTCAATGACATTTCCTTTATTACATAAAAATAAAACTACAAATCACGTCCATTCTTGACAAAATTAGGCTAATCAAATAATATTCATAATCAGATGCAACACTTCACTGTTATGTGATGTCAAAAAACATTCTCGGACAAAGATAATTAAATTTCAACTAGTGGCTGGTGCAGCAAATCCTGCAAACTAAGTTCATTAGACGTTCAAATAAACATTTATCAGATTTATTTTCAATGAAGAATACCAGACATTCTGAAAGTTATTTGCTTCCATAATAATGAAAGATACTCTCTCTCGAGCCAATACTGAAGAGAACCACGCATACAAATATCTACACCACGCCGCCATTAAATATATGAAAAAGACCCAACCCCACTTGATTAATAATTATAACAATATTTGATTTTAATAATATTATCTTACGTAAGTTTTATAGCTTTCAGTAACATATACTATATATTCTATATAGCCGCCGCCACTCAGTAAAATATAGAAATCAAAATCTAATTTAAGTTATTCTCTACATCTACTTATATAACCCCAAAACGTTTCACTTTCATATCATCAGTACAGCATTAATATGTATAATTAATTAAAAATAGTCACATCATGGCATTAACTACAATAATATTTCATTTCTAATGGTAATAATGTCATCAAACCACCTCAAGTTTTGTAGTTTTTAATATCCAATACACAGCTGTACCCAGAAAATTACACACCACAGAATCGAACCTGTAAATTATTTTTAGTAAGTTAAGTTTTTAATAACCAATTTAATTTGAGCTCTAAATATGTCAGCATTCTTGCAGATCATGGCCTTCGTGTAATATTGTTTACTGTAGTGTGTGTTTTGTTTTATTCTGAAATGCAATTAGCTAGTTCTCAAAACTGACGACAGATGGATTTTGGAAAATAGGAAAAATATGTTGAAAAATTGACATTTCACTGAAAACTACTATTTTTCTGAAAAACTTTGAGTTCCAAGCTTCAAAATGAGGGATCATTTATTAAAATCCGTTCAGCCGTTTTCCCGTAATTTCCATTACCAGTTCAAATTATATATATATATATATATATATATATATATAATATATATATATATATATATATTTGATATGTTCATTTAAAATTTCAGGTGTAAAGAAATTAAATAATAAATAACAGAAAACTTAGCAATGCCAGTACTCTTATAGCTGTCATGACAAACAGCAAATTGTAGTCTTTCAAAAATAGTTTTATTGAGATGAAACACAGGAGAAGTGATATTCGATTAATAAATTTAGTTATGTCACAAATAGCGAAATTTTACAGGAATCAGAAACCACATCCATTTTCGATAACATTAACAAACATAAGCATGATTTGATATAATATGTTACAACCGTGAACGAATACAGATTTTCTTAATACATTTTATGCCATCGATTTCAAACACGTTTAAGAAATGACATTCATTTGTTTATCGAAAAAGGATCATTAGATCTAGCGTTCGAAATATTGCCAATAAGTCTGCTAAAACTTCCTTTGGCGATATGTTGAACTAAAACTAAAAACGGAAAATTTGACGATGTATAAGTATTATCTGTAGTTTAAATTATGAAATTAATGATCGTCTGCATTCTTGAAGAAATTTAAATTTGACAGAAATTTCGTTTACATAGACGTAACTTCTTTCTTTATCTATTTCAGGGCGTATTCCACATTTCGTTCCTTTCATTTAATTATCTTTGCCCTTATGAAAACAGCTATTATTTACGCTCTTTCGTCCTTTGCAATGTGGTGTGTAATCTTTCTTTGAAAAATAAATATAAGGCAACTCATACCAATTAAAATAAATATTATTCTCATGGATAGCCTATGCTAGTGTATAAATAATTTATGTCTTCTCATATTTATGATATTTCAAGTGTAGTAACAATAGTAATTAAGAACATTATAATATGACCAAATCACAAATTGAGAATAAAGTTACTAGAAAAATTTCGACTAACGAGATCGGAACAAACTTACGTGATTAAAACTTTTAGGTGAAGGTGACGTTGAAGTTACCGGTAAACTCCATCGAACTCAATTATAATTTTTAAAAGACACGAAGTTTAAATAATATGGTATCGGATGCATAAACAAGTTAAATTCTGTATACAAATTCATAAACTACAAAATTTACGCTGAAATGTATAAATAAATTGAATCTTCGATCTCACTCTCACAACACAAAATAACCTCAAAATTGTATCATACTACTGCACTCTAAAGGAAAGATGATGTGATCACCGCGAAAGCTAACCAGCCCCAAATATCTTCGATTCTTATATGCTCGACCGACGATTTCCTCAGATATTTTCACACGACATCATGTAACCCAGCGATACCACCATTATGTTGCACTACGTGGGAAATCACTCCTTTCTTCGGTCCAGGGTAAATACTATATATTTGTGTACCTACACAAAAAGCACACAAACCAAATCTAACCTTTCACAGATCCTGGACTTCACTAAAACTCGCTTATTTATGTTTCCTGATATATGTATATTTGTAAAGATATAGGCTACCATCCCTCAGTTTCGTTTCATCATGAAATAACGCAACACAAATCAGATGTCAGTCCAGTGTGTGGTACATAACCAAGATCGAAGATTCAATAAATATGCCGTATTAATGAAAGGAAATGAGAACGGAAAATTGTGCTCACTGCATGTCACAATGATTCTACCATGTGCTCGAGAGGATTAAAATATCATAGACAGGGCCGCGTATATATGGAGATCGCGAAAATCACGACATAATTAAATAACAATAGGTTTTTACTAATCTTTACGAATTAAGTTATTCTGATTAATAATATGCGGATAAAACAATCGCGATAAATCACGAAATAGAGTTCTAATAGCGAAATATGAACACATTCGCGAATTATTATTATTGAGTCGTTTTATAGCGAATTTCATATTATTCTGAGTTTTTTTTCGATTATTTTTTTCACTTGAATTTGTTATATATCCAAGTAGGCTATATTACATGGTATTCCAGGTGTTCTGATTACATTAGTGAACTCAAAAGACGGAGAATTCAACATTTCACTAATAATTTGAAAGTGTTAATTTGAGGGCTGAGAGTTTTTTTCGTTTTTAATGAATGTGTGTTACGTACAGTCTCAGTCCAACAACTATTGTCTATTGGCCATACCGTACCGCATCGTTATCAGAATCCGACGAACCTTTAATGTTAATTATTTGGAAAGTAATATTCATACTGAGTTAATACTCCACTTCTAAAATAATTGTATTTTACAAAATTTCCATTAATCTCCGCCAAGAGTACAAATCAATCTCCAACAATCTCCGCCGACACCAATATTAAAAACACAAATGATAAAATTAATCTCCATAAATACGTGCCTCTGGTCATAGACCTATATTTGACGGATGAGGGAAACAGTCTTTCTATAGAAAATACTCGAATGCCTTAAATACTTAATGTTTCATATTAGGAAAATGGATAAACATTTTTTTTAAATCTGTACCATTGTAAACAGTAACTTATACTAATTAATTAATTAATTAATTAATTAATTAATTAATTCATTCATTCATTGATTTTATTCCATAGATCTTACATGAGCAATGAAGCTTTAAGATGTGGAACAAGTCAAAATTTTACAATATTAAAATCACAATTTTTACAAATTTTTACAGTTTTACAATTTAGTAATTTTCTACAATTTTTACAATTTTGTGCAATTTTTTACAATATGCATGTATACTGAAGTGTTCACTTTGATCGACTGAATTTGCGATCTAGAAATTTCGAGATATTTACTATAAATGAGTCGAAAACATTTTTGCGGGCTGTGATAAGCACGTGTTCAAACATTTGTCCTCGGTAGTCATTATACATGACTTAGGGCCGATTGTATAAACCATTTAATCTTAGATCAGAGGTTAAATTGATCCTCGTTCTAGCTGAACTAGGAATTTTGTGTTGTATAAAGTCTAATCTGAGATTAATTTGTCTCAAACTAAAGTCAACTTTGCCTGAACAAATTTCTCGGATTAAGTTAGATGATCCAAGTTCAGTTATTTCTTTTCTGTTTGAAGTATAGACTACGAGTGGCAGATTGTGCAAAAAGATAACCATTATTATTAATATATATGGTAGATATATTTATATATATATTTTTTCAATTTCTTGCCTTAATATACAAACATTCTTATATTTTATAAGGCTTTATCGTGTTCAGCAGTATCAATTAACATAACCTATAATTATATTATGTTTATAACAACCAGTAGTTATTAAAGGATATGATAGGTACATTCGTAAATTTTCAATTAATTGTATTACTAAACGAAAATTGTCGTTTTATAAAGCTTTATTATGTTTAGTAGTATCAAACACCATGACATAACAATTTGGAGAACGGTCAATCGTCTTCTTATTGTCCGCCATTATTTACAACGCACAAAACAAACCAGTGTCTCCAACAGAGTGTGCGGAAAATCACCAAAAAGTAGTTGGAAAGTCGCTAGATTTCTTATTATCAACAAAGAAATATTAAATTTTGTCACTATGAGGCGCTAAAAAGGTCGCTAAATCCCCATTTAAGCAATATAAAAGATAAAAGAAATTGTCGTCGAAAAAGAGTTAAAGTCGCTAAATTGGCTACACTGAACAAACCTGTACAACATGGCCCGCGCATCACATACTTCACCTGTTTATGCGATGTTGCCAAGTCCTTTTCACGTGAACTTAGATTGCATTTGAACCTAGGTAATTTGATCGCAGAAAAGTTTAATACAATAGAAGAAGTGTCTGAACTCGGTTCACTTTCCGATCTTCGACCAAAATTGATCTTTAGTTAGGGAGTTTTATACAATTGGGCCTTAAAGTCTTCACAAACTGTTAATTCTGGGTTAGGTCTACAAAGAGGTAAATGTGAAGGATCAGATTTCATCTACGTTGTTCCAAACGATACCTCATTTCACAGGACACTGACTAGATCAACGAAGCGAGGGAAAAAAGTAATGCACGAGTATATATGATAAACTAAGTCCCCTTCATAAATTTGTCAGAGTAGAAATAAGGTCTGGGGTGCCGATATAGCGTGTTGTCAGGCCAGATGAAGGGAGATAACATCTTTCTGAAACAGGAAGCTAGAATTATTTGAACAACTGATGATTCCGGAAGTACGTATATTTATAACATTGGAGTACCTTTAAAACTAGTGGTTCACGGTGTCTGTTTTAAACATGTGTTTGCAGCACATGGAACAAAGTGCCAGAGAAGATGTTGCATAAACACACAGAATACATTCCTGTGTCAATGCTCTATCGGTCGAAGACGATTTACTGCATTTATCTATAGCTACACTTTATGATTTGATTGCTTTTAATATATTATTTGTTCAAATGTATGCTAATTTACATTATGCTCGCATAATACAGGTATGTTATACGAATACAGAGAGTGGATGTCAACACAATCATAATCGTCATAAAACTATCAAGGATTGACCTTTGACATATTCCGGTTTCACTCTATCCATCCTGTTCTTCCTTAGAGTTTTGAGACCTTTGAAGTGTTCAGAATTGTACTGAAAAATGCATTTGAATAAGGCTAATATTTTTCTACACTATTGTTTACAGTTAATTGTAATTGAGTAAAATTTTGTTCTTGCATTTTAACTTAATTGTGATATCAAAACCAGCTTAGTGCACCCATTTGCTGATATAAGATATGGCATTTCTTCGGACATTATGAAGTTAAAATCTTTATTCTTTTGAAAGTTCACGTTTCTCTACAAGGAACATTGCTATCATTAGAGAGAAAATTAATAATAATAATAATAATAATAATAATAATAATAATAATATTATTATTATTATTATTATTATTATTATTATTATTATTATTATTATTTATAAAGGAATTTTCTGTGATAACACAGGTTTCCCCAATCAAATATATCTTCTTTTTCCAGTTCTCTCGATCTAACCAATCTTCATCTGTCAGGTTTCTTTTCTGAATAATCTTAATTTTTTCTACTCATGTTAGTTGTGGTCTACCTTCTTTCCTTCTTCCTTCTGGTTTCCAAATTACGGTTTCTCTATTTAGGGTTAATCTATTTTTCTCTTCTCATAACATGCCCGTAACTTCTTAGCTGCATTTCTTGTACCATTTTAACAATATTTTTTGTAACGTCCATTTTATCTTTTGTCATAGTATTTTTTCCCCCTTCTTGAAATTTTTCCGAACGCCTTAGATAATTGAAGGGTTCAGAGCCATAGTGGGCCAAGCGCCATTTATTAAAAACGGAGAAAGCAAGGGTTAAAGTTAAGTGAATACCATAGTTTAATGAAAACTGACATAGGATATCATTTAATTTTAATGTGCATACTTGCTATGTGTTTCTTTGAATTATGGTAAGCACTTTTTTTTTTTTACCTTTGTTTTCTCGGTTTTTAATAAATGGCGCTTGGCCCACTATGGCTCTGAACCCTTCAATTGTGAAGGCTTTTCGCTGCAGAATAAAAAATACTGTGCCAGATACTCTACCCAAACATTTTCCCAATTAATTTCCCTAATAAGTTAGTCTCAATATCTCATATGCTATCTTTACATTGCCTTCCTCCCAACGATTTTTTTTCTGTGACTTTCATGATTTTCCTTTCTGGTGGAGTTCTCATTACATGTATTGTATCTACTTCAATTGTCTTGCTTTTATTTTTACAATTAGACTACATCCGGAAGCTTATACAAATTTTATTGTAAATTTCTTTATGTTTTCTGATTCTCCATTCTCGGGTAATAGGCCTATTATCTTGAAGTGGTCCAAATATTTCCTCAACACCTTTCTTTCATACATTTTCAATTTAGATTCTTCACTTTTTGTTAAAGTCTATGTGTCATGCATGGGTACAGACAGAAAGGATTACGCTCTTATACTAGAAAGTAAATGTATTGAGTTAGTTATTTGTATAATACCACATGTTATGAAACAAGACCGATTGTTTTAAGAACCTGTTTAATAAAGAAAACATTATACTCAGGTAAAAGTGTTGTATTTTTATTTATTTCAATCCAATTGTAAAAGGATGTGTAATTTTTAATATTCAGT
Organism: Periplaneta americana; assembly: GCF_040183065.1. Lineage (NCBI taxonomy): Eukaryota > Metazoa > Arthropoda > Insecta > Blattodea > Blattidae > Periplaneta > Periplaneta americana. The sequence goes on from NC_091118.1 coordinate 190,436,184, forward strand.
GTTTCATCTAAAATATTTTATTTATGGTAGTTCAAATATGTTTCACTGAACAAACTGTCATATAGGCCTATATATCATTTGCAAAAATAATAAGTCAATTTATTTTATGCTTGTATAATGCGTATATGGTATGAATATAAGAAGTGAAAGTCGTCCGAAACGTAATCAAATTAGCAACAGTAATCTCACTAGACGTTTTGATTTATCTAGAGAAAATCAAAACTCGAGTGGGATTTAATTGACTATTACAAGATTAGAAGAAAGTATATAAAGATTAGAAGCAACGAAGTACTCCAATACAATAAAATATTAATTGACTTACGAAAATACAACTGTCTTCAAATGTATTATTGTACCATCTCAACATTACAAATATTACGCTAGATGCATGCTATATGGCAGTAGTGTCTTTATACAGACACTGTAATGATTACTATTCAATAAATCTTAATATTAAACAATCTCTGATACGTGACTATCCATAATATCATATAGCAGAAGTTCTTTTTATCCTCTCAGAGCAGAAGCTATAACATAACCTAACTAATATACACAAGTGTTAGAAAAGTTTTAATTAACGACGATGACATAAAAAATAAACGTGAATAATTTTAAAAGGAATAATTATTGAATCTACAATTTTCAAATTTGAATGTGGTTGGTGGTTCAATTGATGTTATATTGGACGTGTGCGTAATAGAAGTGGAACTCGTTGATTTAGGCCTACATGGTGTATTCAACTTATTCAGAATTTCCGAATGAATAATTTTAAAAGGAATAATTATTGAATGTACAATTTTCAAATTTGAATGTGGTTGGTGGTTCAATTGATGTTATATTGGACGTGTGCGTAATAGAAGTGGAACTCGTCGATTTAGGCCTACATGGTGTATTCAAATTATTCAGGATTTCCGAATGGTGCTCTTCATTTATTTGTAAATCGGATTTCAGAAGATGCATAGGTATGATCAGTGATTTTTATTAATTCTTGTTCTTGAATGCCAATGCGAGTCATATTTGAAACTGCTGTGCATCGACTGGAGTGGTTTGTAATTTTATATATATTTTTGACGTCCAGACCAGCGCAGTTTCAAATGTTGGCAAACAAAGAAACAAATGCTAGGGACGCGATAAAATTAAACAAATGCTAGGGACGCGATAAAATTGTGCGATAAGCAGCCATGATTGGTTGAAATACGTCCTTTCGTACCGTTTTATTGGTCAAAAGTAGCATGACGTAGTAAGAGTGTAATAGTCAGCAACAAATTTGAGTTATTCTGTCTTCATATCTTTCTTGGTCGTCCTTTCTCCCTTTTTTCTTTAGTATTGTTTTAAAAAGCCATTTACAAAACTAGCGACTCATCCATTTGTTGTATGTTCTGTAATTTTTATTTACTATAGTATTCTGTTCTTGCCTTGCCAGTAATTAATTTTGCAATTCATAATATTTTATATAAAAGCCTGATTATTCTTAAACACGTTTAAAAGAAAAAAAAATTGGATAATGAAGTAATTTTTCTAATGTCATTCAACTTTGGAAATTCAATCATTTGTAAGTACGCCTATTCTATATTTTAATAAACACAGTTTATATTTGTAGGGCATATTTTCTCCGATTTCTTCTGTTTTATAATAAGAGTAATATTTATTCTGCGAAATTTGAAAATGTATGTTCCGAAGAATTACATTAGAGTTGTCTATTTTTCTTATTTTCATAGTATACTTTCTTATGGACTACTTTTATGGGGTAATAGTTCCCATACTAATAAGGTACTTATGTTACAAAAAAAAGCTATTAGAATTATAACTAATTCATCAATGAAGGCACACTGCAGACCGTTATTTGTAAATGAAAAAAATTATGACTGTAACATCACTGTATATTTATCAAGCCCTAAATTTCGTCAAAGAAAATTCACACATGTTGACAAATAGGAATGAGGTTCATATATACAACACCAGAAACCGTGACCTTTTTGACATACCTAAGTGTAGGCTGACTAAGACAATGAATAATTATTTTATTATGTCGTTAAAAATAGCAAATAAATTTCCGAGATATCTTTTTAATCTGGAAAGGAAGTCTTTTAACAGACTTGTCTCTGGTTGGTTAATCAACAACCATTTTATGAAATTAATGAATTTTTTAATGTCAACGTTGCTGAGAGTTTTTGAATTAATTTTATTGTTTTGTTGTCTACTTTTTATTACTGACTTTGTCAATTGCACAATGTTGTGTGCTCTGACTGTATAATACTGAATATACTGAATAGCCTACGTCATTCTGATTCCATCATTGCTCCACTAACGTCACATCTCGTAGTCTCCAAGCAGCTTCTGTCGTTCAATAGCTACATTTAGTAAAATTATCGCACTCGAGAAAAGAGTTGGAAGTTAATATCCTATCCATACATTTCCAGAATAGCATGTGGGAACACGTCACATGACTCGACAAAGCGGCCGGTATCTAGACTGCCCGGATGACGTAGATGCTAAGCACGTTGCCGCGCAAGGCGCTGGTGTTATCTTACCGAGGTGGAAATGAAAATCAACTTGCACATATTGGAACTGTCATGTCGGCCTGTCACGGCATCGTATGGAGTTCGTTGATATCCTAGTTATATGCCACATACTGATCGTAGAGTGTGCAATGAATGCCTTCATTTTTAAGACTTAGAATTACCTTGTGTGCTCAGTCAATGATATCGACCTCCGGAAGAAGTGATGCAGAACAATATTGCGATGATGATGATGATGATGATGATGATAATGATGATTATTATTATCTCAGTGTTTATTTCTCTCTGAATTTTTGATAGTTGGGTACATTATTATCAATAAATATTCCCAATTCATATGCATCCTGGAACTTCCGAAATATAGCCTACATATCTTTTCTCCAAGAATGTAGTTTTTTGTGCTTAAAATGCAATTTTCTTTGGCAGTTCAAAACAGCAGTGTTTGTGTCTGATGAAATGGCTATTGAACTTCACAATTATTAGTTCTATTAATTATATATCTACTTCTGCATTGAAGTTTTATGATCACCATATCGATTTGATATTTACGACAGTTTCTCTGTTAGAACAGCATCGCTCTATACACACGCACACACACATACATAAAAAAGGAAATGAATAAATAGGCCTACATAAATAAAACATGACAAGGATTTATGAAATTCCATGAATTGCTTGAAAAATCTTTTTTCTCAGTATGTAATTCTCAAGTTAGATAAGGAAAATTTAAGAATTAAATAAAACTTATCATGGACAGAATGAATACACAATGATAAATGGCAGTGAAAATGACAATAAAATAAGGGATGAAATGGGGAAGAGCTCCACAAGGTTTGAAATGAGGGTCTCCTACTTAAGTTACTGGACCTCGGAATTCCAGATGAAATGATAAGCTTATTTTCGGCATATCTCCGAGGCCGTACATCAAAACCCCAGTAGGCAGTAGTTTCTCAATTCCTCGTGAAGTTTCTCAGGGGTCTGTCACTGGGCGCCTACATCAATGAGCTCCTCTTTCGTTACATACAAGACAGAAAAAGTCATATGGATATCTATGTAGACGACACTGTCCTCTTAGCGATGGGCAACGCCTCTAGGTCACCGTCCCATAGATTACAGTCGACACCAGTTCACCTCTAGCCATGATTTCATGACTGGAGGAGGTCAAGAGATTTAATGTTATTTTAAGTTATGTAGGCCTATTCTTACAGGGATGTGCAACTTAGCCTTGACTATCTACTTTAGGAACAACTTGTAGTGAGCGTAAGCAGTAGGTTTGTAGTTGTAGCCTTCTAGAACTGTTAATGCACACGGCCGATAATCCGCCGGTACAGACATACCTGCTCATGCCACGCGACCAAAATCTAGTATGCTATAGTAAATGTACCATTACCCTTACGTCCACGGGACCGAAACTGCCAGGTCTTATGATAATATATGATTGAAAGAATTTTAGTTTTATCCTTTAAATATTCAGAAATTTGATCCGAACAAATGTAACATTGAAAAATTCCTTTCCAGAACAAAAAGTTAAATTTGTTCGGATTAAATTTCTACACATTTAAAGGACAAAACCAAAATTCTTTCAATCGTTTATTATTACAGTACACTGTTGTGTTAAATTGACTGAGGATATTGGGATTTCAATCAATGGCTTTCCCAAAAGACACTATGAAATATTTAATATAAAACAATTTTTATCTCGAAAAGGTAGCAAACACGAGGAAAACTGTATCCAACTTTTTGTCTGAAATATCTCAACGAATAACCGACTGAAATTAATGACATTACTTATGGTTGAACCTGTATATTACTACATTATATTTGCTACTGTTCCTATGTAAAAAAAAAAGACACATGGGTAACAGTGGAAATGTTTTTAATTTCAGCAGATCATCACGCGTTTAAAAGAGCTGAACTTAATTATCATTGTCAACCTTCTCTGAATGACACTATATTTTTTTAAATCGGCTATTTACTATAACGATGCTGTATCAACTGATAGGGTATCTAAGTATCTAGCGTCTGATGCTACTTGGCGGGTTGAGGATTCGCAGCGACTTTATTTTATGCATAAACAAAAGGTTCTTTCCGTATGTTCTTGAAAATACGAATCTTATCATCATAAGCGAACTGAAGAAACATTATCTACTACTAATATCATTTAATTTAATCTGAATATACTTTAAATAGTTGCGTGATTAAAAAATGTGGGAAGAGACATATGTTCATATGCGATACATTTATTGGGGTTGTTTGATACAAGCTGCACTGGTCATGTAATGTTGAAACTGTAAGTACTGTTATTACTTTCAAGTACTTTCGTGATCAAATTGCTGCTATTTATTTACGAAAATCCGCCTACTTTATTACAGATCAATGCTGTTACTAACCACGGATTCAAATGCTTCTTTAAATCATAAAAAATTACGATTCTTCCCTTCCTTTCTATCAGACAACAAGAACAGAATATCCGTCATCCGATTAAACGATTGGCGGGTTATCCGATTTTTCCGCGAGCTCTTTAAGCTAGATTAACTTCGCTGCCTGTTGTGTGGGTGCGTTCTCAACTCTTCATCACACGAACGCACCCACACAACAGGCAGTGAAGTTGAGATAGCGCCGAGATCTAGTAGGCTCTGAGGATGGTGTCAAGTAACACCGAAACAGCTGTAAGCCACACATGCTTACATAATTAACACGAGTAAGATCGCCATTTAATCTATCATTTAAAGTTAAAGTGATGTAGACCTAGTAGAAGAACACAGTTTGGATAATTTTTACCAAATTTTACAACATCCTATAAACAGAAGAAAGGCTATTACATCAAAATATCAGTTGCTTATGGCTATGCGCTGGCTAGATATTTACTTTGATATTTTTCTTCAGTTCTTTTCTTTATTATGCCACAAAAACTCTAAAGACTTCGTAGTTGCTCATTTAATTTCCCTCAAAATACCAAGCTTTACTTCATGTTGCAGTAATTTTGATTAATTCATTTGATAAACAATTACTTTTAATTGAAAATCAACTTAAAAGTCATAACTTACTAATACACTCACAGCATTAAAAGCAGCCTTATGTATGTCACAAAATTCCGAAGTATGTAATAATATCACTAGTACTATTTCTGAAACGTCACCAATATTTATTGGAACAATATTTTCCTTCTTGAAAGGGAAAAATACAAGACAAGAATGTGGAGCTATAAGTTTTTCAGTATTAGCTTATATTTTTGTGGAACAGGTCCCAAGTCGCCAAAGAAACACATTCGTCGTAAGAAAAAATAAGTGAATAGCGTAACAGAAAACATACAAACCTAACAACAAAAGAGGAGACGTCCCCTGGAGCGAATGGACAATGACCAGTTATCAAAATTGGCTTTGTGGTATTGATTCTGAACACAACGTGACACAGGAGACCAAAGCAGCGTTGCATGGATCAAGAGCATGTCTGGGATCTAAAGAACAAGTCTCAAGCACATAGGCTAATATGTAAGAAAGCCACTGGAATGACTTGAAAAGAGAATACTCTAAATTTGTGTAAAGAATCTATTGATTATCCTATTAAACTGCTTTATTGGAAATTTAACGTTTTCTAGTTGGAGCAGATATATAAATATATATATTAGCATTCTTCCATGAAAACAGGAACAAGTTCTACACATATTGGTATAAGTTAAATACAAGAAGGAACATATTTCATTTCACAAAGTCGAAAAGTTTAACGGCTGGTGGTATGAAACAGGTTTCAACTATAGCTTAAAACTATATAATAATTTCGTTTCTTAATATCCTGATTTAGAAAATATAAGCACAGTGAAATTTAAACTTAAAATTAAAGACATTATTAAGAAAAATTAATATAGCGGTAGATAATTGCTAATTATTAATTTTATTTACTTAAGAATATTAGTTATAAATCGTAATTACTTATGTTATCATTATTGTTTGTAATTTAGACTATTTTCTTTAAATTACTTAATACTTACTTACTGGCTTTTAAGGAACCCGGAGGTTCATTGCCACCCTCAGGTAAGCCCGCCATTGGTCCTTATCCTGAGCAAGATTAATCCAGTCTCTATCATCATATCCCACCTCCCTCAAATCCATTTTAATATTATCTTCCCATCTACGTCTCGGCCTCCCCAAATGTATTTTCCCCTCTGGCCTTCCAACTAACACACTATATGCATTTCTGGATTCGCCCATACGTGCTACATGCCCTGCCCATCTCAAACGTCTGGATTTAACGTTCCTAATTATGTCAGGTAAAGAATACAATGCGTGCAGTTCTGCGTTATGTAACTTTCTTCATTCTCCTGTAACTTCGTCCCTCTTAGCCCCATATATTTTCCTAAGAACCTTATTCTCAAAAATCCTCAATCTCTGTTCCTTTCTCAAAGTGAGAGTCCAAGTTTCACAGCCATACAGAACAACCGGTAATATAACTGTTTTACAAATTCTAACTTTCAGATTTTTTGACAGCAGACTAGATGACAAAAGCTTCTCAACCGAATAATAACAGGCATTTCCCATATTTATTCTGCGTTTAATTTCCTCCCGAGTGACATTTATATTTGTACTTAATAGTTATTTAAAATACTAGTTCGTAAAAGTTCTCCTTTTGACATGAGTGTAAAGTTTGTGAAACGAGACGGAACCGAGTTCCACAAACACACGAGAGCCAAAAAGATAATTTTACGAATGTGTATCATATGATATTTTTTCTACGATAGCTCAAATTTACATTAAATAAATATTTCAAGTCGGAGAGGTTATTCAAGATTTCACGGCCGTCTAAACTCAGGAGCATTAAAAATTAAGTATCCATGGAATTTATTACAGCCTGTTTTATTCATGATCACGATTTCACGGCCGTCTAAACCGGCCATATAATCAACAAAGCGGTCAGAAAAAGTTGAATGCTACATCTTGCTGCAATGAGTAGGCCTACTACATATGTAACTGCAGAATAATACGGGATAAAATGTAGGGGAGAGTTGGGTAGTATCGGACATCGGGTAATATCGGACAGTGCGTTTCTTTCATCTACCACCATATGGTAGTATCTGAATGACATGGTTACGTTTCTCTATGCGACATCACAGAAACGTAACCATGTCAATCAGGTACTATCATCGTGTGGTAGATGAAAAAAACTCACTGTCCGATATTACCCGCTGTCCGATACTACCCGACTCTCCCCTAAACATGAAAGTTAAATTTGTTACTTATATGTGTTACGTATAATATTTACGTCATGAAAGATCGCGGTAATGCGTTATCCCACATATTTACAAAGATAATAATTATCTGTCAATTATTGATAGTGACATGTCGGTGGGTGTAACAAGAGCTGTGGACGAAAACTGGATGACATTGAGAAGGACTTAAAGAAACTCACAAGGGAAGGGTTTCGGCTCGAACAGGAATTTCGTATCCAAAATTTGTATACAGGCCCATCTTTACATCTCTGTAAAGCTCCCAAAAGCATTCGTTTGTGTAATGTGTGGTTTGTCTGTTAGAGCTCTGTACAAGTTGAGGGGTGGGGAGAGCACTGCACAAATTAAGGGGATGGGACACCTTACCCGTAAGCCTAGCCTAGCCTAGAAACTAGTGCGAGTGGTAAAATGTCTAAAGCCCATTTAAGAACATTTTTCTCCAACGTTCTGTCTGAAAATATTGCAGCTAATCAAAAGTGTACACTGTTGTGTGAGTCATTGAATGCGCACAAGGACGCAACCTTAATAAATGAATCATTCCAAGGCTAGGGCATAGAATGTATGATCATTCCTCCCAAAAAAACTAAATATTTCCAGCCTCTGGATATCTATTTCCTTAGACAATACAAAATATATGCTCGGAGGATAACAGATTGCATAAGGACTCTTGCTGAGAATCCAGAACTTAACTCGGGAAATCGAGTGTTTTAAAATGAAAATGCACTCTGTTATTCATAACCAGTTGTCTGCTCCAGTTAACCGCCCCATGCTTCAGTATTCCTGGCAGTCAGCTGGTTACGTGAATCCTGAACAAGTCTCGGATTTCAAAAATGTAATTAAGGTAGCATTTGATTTTTCAGCACTGGAGTGTGGTTCAGAAGATTGTTCAGGTGTTGCTTCTGGGTGTTGTGCTAATTGTTCTGCTCCATGCTGCTTCATGATTTTTATAGAGAATCCTCATGCACATTTTTAAAGAAGTGTATTGACCAATACCAACCAAACGGAGAGTTACACAAATGAATGCTTTTACGGACTTCATCACCATTGTGAAGTAAGTCTCTGTACAAATAAATTTTTAACCAAAAATTCCTGTTCGAACCGAAACCTTTCCCTTGTCAGAACAACAGGATGGATAAGGATTAAGAGAAGTACTAGAGAATGATATTCTGTTTCAGGACAATAACACCACAGAATAATCACTTCTTTAAGACTGAATAAAGTACATTACAATATAAAACTGAGTTATGAACGAGGTTCGCAGACCGAAGATGTTTAAAGTCGGAAGCTGTATTACTCTGCTTTCAGTATTGTATACATACACTCTTTAGATAAAAAGCTCAAGCCTCGTGTGTAGCGTGTGGCAAAGTTACTATTTTTGCACTCAAGATAGTCGACGTCCTCTGTAGCATGCAGCTGTGTTTAAGACTTCAAATAGTCAGTAAAAACGTGTTTATGAGCCAATATTTTGAATACTTCATTTACACGTCTTTTTCTCTAAAGAAGTTCAGTCATGGACGGAAGATAAAATAAAGTAACAAGAAAATGAAACGGGAAACTGGAAACAGGAGAGTATTTTACACGATTTGGGAATAATTAGTAGAGACAAATGTAAGTGATTCGGTTTTAAACAGAGGCGTCATTTAGGGGCCAGAGGGTCAATTGCCTCCCCATGAAAAGATAATTGAGTAGGACTAGGACTACTGAAGGAAAAAGTAAGAACTGAACTTTTAATATTAAAAATATTCTACATTTATAAACTCTTAACCCTTTCTTACCTATAGATACCATACGGCAATAATTAACTTTATAGCATTTATATACTTTTGTGTTACATATGAAGGTAGATTTTGCTGGATAACTTCTATTTCAATACATTTTCATCAATATAGTTTTGTTTCGAATGTTGCCACTCCCGTAACTTGGTCACTGAATTGGTCCTAATACAGCTATTTGTTTCAACATGGATTACTTGTAAATTTAATTTGGGTTAGAAAGGGTTAAGAAATAAAAAAGAGTTACTGAATGCTCAAATAAATAAATAAATAAATAAATAAATAAATAAATAAGTAAATAAATAAATAAGTAAATAAGTAAGTAAATAAATAAATAAGTAAATAAATAAATAATAAATAAGTAAATAAATAAATAAATAAGTAAATAAGTAAATTAATTAATTAATTAATTAAATAAAACAAATGAAATTAATATATAAAATTAAATAAATAAATAGAATTACCGGTACTTACTTACTGGCTTTTAAGGAACCCGGAGGTTCATTGCCGCCCTCACATAAGCCCGCCATTGGTCCCTATCCTGAGCAAGATTAATCCATTCTCTATCATCATACCCCACCTCCCTCTCAAATACATTTTAATATTCTCTTCTCATCTATGTCTCGGCCTCCTCAAAGGTCTTTTTCCCTCGGGCCTCCCAACTAACACTCTACATACATTTCCGGATTCGCTCATACATGCTACATGCCCTGCCCATCTCAAACGCCTGGTTCAATGTTCCTAATTATGCCAGGTGAAGAATACAATGCGTGCAGTTCTGTGTTGTGTAACTTTCCCATTCTCCTGTAACTTCATCCCTCTTAGCCCCAAATATTTTCCTAAGCACCTTATTCTCAAACACCCTTAACCTATGTTCCTCTCTCAAAGTGAGAGTCCAAGTTTCACAACCATAAAGAACAACCGGTAGTATAACTGTTTTATAAATTCTAACTTTCAGATTTTTTGACAGCAGACTGGATGATAAAAGCTTCTCAACCGGATAATAACAGGCATATCCTAAATTTATTCTGTGTTTAATTTCCTCCCGATTATCATTTATATTTGTTACTGTTGCTCCAAGATATTTGAACTTCTCCACCTCTTCAAAAGATAAATTTCCAATTTTTATATTTCCATTTCGTACAATATTCTGGTCACGAGACATAATCATATACTTTGCCTTTTCGGGACTTACTTCCAAAATTAATAAATTAAATTAAATCAATAAATTAATAAAAATAAAGTAAATTAAACAATTAAAATAAAATAAATAAAATTAATAAAATAACATTAAATAAATAAAATTAATAAAATAACAGTAAATAAATAAAATAAAATTAATAAACTAATAAAATAAATTCAATAAAAGAACAAAATTAATAAATGAATTAAAATAAATAAAATATATATAAACAAATTAAATTAATAATTTAATTTAATTAATAAAAAGCTTAGCTATAGCTTATTTAAGAACCTTATGGTGGGGATAAGTGAGCTAGCTAGTTATAAATCTGCATGAGGGAAAATATATTTCTTTTAGAGAAATTCTCTTTCTGAAATACCGAACTATACAGTTACAAGCTATCATATCCACGTGCTACAGAAAGTACTGCTGTCATGCATGTATAAATAGAATGTTCCACGTTATATGGGGAGATCTGTGCTCCATTCTAATGCTGTAACATCAAAGGGGGAAGCCTCGTGTACAATGGTTTCATTTTACAATGAGAAGTTAGTGATAAACAGTTCATGGTGTGCGCACAAGTTAAGTTGCAGCCTGGACACTCTATTGAAGCTTTGACCATGGTTTGGAATTTCGTAAATAGCATAGATAGATTCCTATAGCTTTCTTAACGGCATTGGACCATTAGACCAGCTGTATCTTAATATTTATGACTTCAAACTTGAAAATTCTTATAACAATATTAATAAAATCATTAATGTTTCAATCAACGAAATGGTAACTATGGAAATGAAAAAATGAACAAATGGAAAACTCTTTGTTTGCCCGAAATGTTTTGTTTTGTGTTGTTTTGCTTTTTTTTCACCTCAAAATATGCTATAATATTTAATCTATAAGACTTTAAATTTGAAGTGATTTTTTGTGACTTTATATATTCAAGATAAAAATATAAATGAAAATATGCCTCAGTTCTTCAATTGATCATATAACAGGTATTTTAGTAACTTTGTTACCCAAATTAATCTAGCCCTGCTATCTTCCTATAAGTCAACCTGCATATTTATGAGTTTCGGACTACATCCATAAATTTTAAGTTCCGCATAATCTAGACCACATTATGGAGTTTGACACACAAAACAGCAACTGCTTGACTATTACTACCATAGGAGATGAAATGATAAATTTGCCTCATGTTCTTATCCACCTATGTTTCTAAAAGCAAATACAGTAGGACCACGCTAGTCCGAATTAATTGGGACTGGAGCCTGTTCGGATTCAGCAGAGGCTAGGAATGCAAGCAGGTGAACCACACTGTCCACCGCTTTGTTCAATTTCGAGCTTCATGAAGTGTTGATGAGACATTACCGTTTCAACAAGATTATCCGCTTTTTGTCAGAAAAAGGTGACAGAGTGTCATAATAATATTGAAAACAAGTACTAATTCATTCACTAGTGATAAAATAAGTTGTAGGTCTACTGTATATTGTACATTTTGAGTTTCTACATATTTAGCATTAAATTTATTAGGTTTCAGTTCAAATATTCGTTTTTTCTTCCCATTCTCTGCCTCTTTATTATTATTTTTTTGCATGTTCGGATTATGCAGAATTTCGGATTTGCGGGTTTCGGACTAACGAGATCTACTACATGAAAAAAACATGCATTTCGTTGTAAGAATAAAACAATAGAATACTAGCAGTAATTTTTATGTAAAATGAGATGCATATAAATTCATAGACCAAAACCTGACTCAAAAAAACATCACGTTAGCATATACTGGGTGGAAATGAAATAACCTTGCAGATTGAAAGGAACGATGGGGTACACTTAAATGAATAGAAAACCTATATTACGTTTTGTGATTAAATGCACGGTTAATTAGATAATTAAATTTGAAGTTTCAGCAGTCCGGCAACGTCGCCGCTAACACATTCTACTCGTGATACAGATGTAAGAGGTCAACGAACTCGGTGTGTCTCCGTAGGTGAGCTGCTCTCTGCCAAGACGTTGCCAGTTCATCGCATCGTGCAGTGGCTTGAATTTAGAGGTTATTTAAATTAAAGTTACACGAAAATCGTTCATGCTTTTGAAATACGCCAAAGATATAAATTATTCTTTATTCTCTCTCGATATGGACAAAAATCACGACCCTACTGCAATAGTTACCGAATAAGAGGTTGTTAAACATTTGAGAAAAAAAGCATTTTTTCTGAAAAAAAAAAAAAAACAAATGAACTTTCCACCAATATGATATTACAGTGGAGCAGAGGAAAATCACTAATGTGGGATACACGACATGCGTGGATACCTTAGCTCCATCCCACTTGCCATCAACTTCTAAAATCGCTAGCTCTGCAGCAGAATCTGCCGTACGCAGTAAACGCCATAAATATGTACATCTAGTAGAGAATTACATCTTCATCGTCTTTGCTGTCGAAACAATAGGCTCCTGGTATAAAGAAGCAAAAGACCTAGTTTCCGAAATTGGCAGAAGTTTGGTGACTGTTACTGGAGACCCTCACTACACCAATTACCTACGGCAACGAATAGGAATAGCCATCCAACGTGGAAACGCAGCCAACATTTTGGAAACCTTTCCAGACGCCAATTCTCTGGATGAGATTTTCTTTATTTGAATGTCTGAAAGCAAGACAAGGGTGAAGTACGAAGCCCCTAGAATGAAGATAAAACTCCACTCACGGCAAGAATCGAACCACGGTCCGCTTCGTTAAACACACGTACTATGTACGGAGAAATAGCGACAGACCATAAATTCAACCTGTTACGAATTAAGTCTAAAAATTCCTCGGGATATGATGAAATTACTTGGGTCCATGTAACTGATTTTATGCTCGACCATGCCGAAATGTACTAATTATACACCTGGTAGCTGTCCTTTAATGCATGTCATTAAAGTACACCTACTCATTAAAGTACAGGTCTTCAGCCAATGATAACTCAGCTTACATGTGTTCAGCCAATGACAAGTCAGCTTTGTACCGTTATGAAACCGCGAGTATCGATTATTCTCGGATATGCAATCGAAAGAGAATTAGCGAAAAGTCACGGAGGCTGGAAATCCAATACTGTCGCAGAAGGTTATGTTCTGTTACTATAATAATTAGCGTTAATTGTAAATAATATTCAAATAAATTCAATTTGTCATATCGTTTTTCAATGTCGAATTCAATAATCAAGGTTATAATATTATAATATTATCAAGTTTAACGGGACTACGTCAAGGTCAATGACATTATTGTTCCTCGGAAAAAATCAATACTTTCGCGTCTGCGCACATCTCACAATTCACGACCTAGAACAAGGTCACTTCCGATCTTGTCAGATACAAATAAAATCTATACATCTGAATACCGGTAATTTCAAGTTAGAAATATGTTCGAGCATAAAAAGTCGTATGAAACTCGCCTATAATGGTAATTAAGAAGCTTGTATGAAAATTATGAAACTCGCTTGCGCTCGTTTCATAAATATCCATACTCGATTCTTAATTACTATCATTATAGGCTCGTTGCATAATGTACTATTTAGATTCCGTTTATTTTGTGTTGTGCTTCTATCAATCAAGTTTATTTAGTTATGTGTTGAGTTATTTATTTACTAATTTAAATAAATATTAAGCTATTGGGTGCTATGCATAGACATTTCGCTAGCCCGCGCTACAAGCGTGCTAAACTAGCCCCGGCTATCGACTGATTACTTGTACAGGATCCATATCATATCATATCATATCGCTAACACTGGTTTATGAATACGAAAAACGTTAGTTCGCTGATCATCCACCGGAACACGCCCTAAGAATGTCTATGAATATGGCCCATTATGACCAATGTATAACAATATTTAACGAAAATTTCCCATTACTGTAATATTGTACAACATACTAAATTTTAGATTTAATACACTGTTTTTTTGTTACATACAACATGAGCTATTCGGCCTGGAAATCTGCAAGGCTATTTCACTTACATTTACTTGTGAAATTTGCGCTGAATTCTGTCTGTACTAATCAGAATCAAAACATAGGAAGTAGGAAGTGCATTAAACCTGACATGTTAATTGTTATTGTTTAATAGCTGAGAGCTGCAATCTGTCTGCACTGGAAGGTTGTTACATCTACGCAAAAGCCGACAACACTTATTTATAATTCCCCACGGTGCAACACTCATCCTATCTGTCGGGCACTCACAAAGTGATGGGGTGGGGTGAGATGGAGTGAGGGTGGTTGCCTTTCATCAACGTGGCAATAATCACGAAAAGGGGAAATAAGTAAATGGGAGGGTGGTCGTTAAAAATAGAAAACGTGAGCAAATCAGTCCCCTCCAGGTAAAACGAAACAGGCAAGGAAAATACATGAACGCTACCACGTGGGTCCGGTGTTTATAAGAGAGTTGATTGATTATGGATTTGTACGCTCTGAATAGGATCTTCATAGCAGACTGACTGACCGTCTTAAAATATTCTCCACGCCTTCATTCACGAGGAGGGGGAGAATTCCACATCTTGATAAATAGTCTCTAAGCAAGAGTTTATAAACTACTTCAAAATGAGCATTTATGCTATTTTATAAAGTGATTTTTAAGGTTTATATAACTCCATAATCAAAATGTACTCTGAATTTTCAACATTTTCCTTTATTAAGCTTAAAAATCCGCTTATAAATTATATTTCTTTTTTTGCTTTTCATCATCAGATTAATAACTTATTTTATTACTGTACAATTTATTTATTTTTACAAGCAAGAAACTACAAAAATGCATATTAAATATATTATAAAGAGAAATACATTAAAAACTATTAAATAGGCCTACATAAAACAAAAATCAATATGTCAAATATTTAAACAAAACAGAAGTACGTATAAATTAAATAATTTATCCCCGTATAAGCAAACGCTCGTGGTCGGGAGTTATGATAACATATTACTGTATTTGGTTGTTGTTGTTTAGTCAACTGTCCGAAGACAGGTCTGAACCTCACAAGTAATACCAAGAGGGCACCACTTATGAGGCAACTAGGCCAGGAGATAATGAGGTAGGGTGGCCAGTGCCCTTTCCCTCCATTGCATATATCGTCCAGTGCCCTTCCCCTCCATTGCATACGTCGCGCACTAGCTACATATTACACTAGTCTGTGAAGTGCCATCTCACCGGAAGTAAGTACTTAACGACAAATATATATCATATCATATCATCATATCATATCATATCATATCATATCATATCATATCATATCATATCATATCATATCATATCATATCATATATCATATCATATCATATCATATCATATCATATCATATCATATCATATATCATATCATATCATATATCATATCATATCATATATCATATCATATCATATCATATCATATCATATCATATCATATCATATATCATATCATATATCATATCATATCATATCATATCATATCATATCATATCATATATCATATCATATATCATATCATATCATATCATATCATATCATATCATATCATATATCATATCATATCATATATCATATCATATCATATCATATATCATATCATATCATATATCATATCATATCATATCATATATCATATCATATCATATATCATATCATATCATATCATATCATATATCATATCATATATCATATCATATCATATATCATATCATATCATATCATATATCATGTCATATCATATCATATATCATATCATATCATATATCATATCATATATCATATCATATCATATATCATATATCATATCATATCATATATCATATCATATCATATCATATATCATATCATATCATATCATATATCATATCATATCATATATCATATCATATCATATCATATCATATATCATATCATATCATATCATATATCATATCATATCATATATCATATCATATCATATCATATATCATATCATATATCATATCATATATCATATATATCATATCATATCATATCATATCATATATCATATCATATATCATATCATATCATATCATATCATATCATATATCATATCATATCATATATCATTTATCATATCATATCATTTATCATATCATATCATATCATATATCATATCATATCATATATCATATCATATATCATATCATATCGTATCATATCATATCATATATCATATCATATCATATATCATATCATATCATATATCATATCATATCATATATCATATCATATCATATATCATATCATATCATATCATATCATATATCATATCATATATCATATCATATCATATCATATCATATCATATATCATATCATATCATATCATATCATATCATATCATATCATATATCATATCATATATCATACCATATCATATCATATCATATATCATATCATATTACACTAGTCAGAATTCAGATGCATACAAACAATTGTTCTTCCTCTGACATATATCGTCAAGTATGGTGTAGTGTGTTTTAGTAACAAGTATTATTAGAAACAGTGTGTGTTCGGTATAGACTAAGTGAACTGAAATTCAGGAACGAAGTGATAAAAATGTCAATTTTGAATGAATTAGAGGAGTGTAATAGAAAGTTAAGTAAAACGATAGAGATAATGAAAATAGGTGAGGAGTATGGCGGGGGAGGCTAACAAGGATAGCGAAGTATAATATGTAAAAAAAATTAGTGATATCTGAAAATGAAATGTACACAAGAAACAGACATAGTAACGAACGTATTGGACAATGGTGTAGTGTGTTTTAGTAACAAGTATTATTAGAAACAGTGTGTGTTCGATATAAGTGAACTGAAAATCAAAAACAGAGTCGTAAAAGTGTCAATTTTGAATGATCTAAATTAAGTTGTTAGGTTTTAAAGGTGCGAATACTGATCAATTTAAATGCGGTCGAAAGTTAAATTATAAGAGCGTCTACAAAAGGTATATTTATAATGAATGTAATTAGTGCACCGGATACAAAATTGTGAGATCCACATTACATGGATGTAAATGTTGACAACAAATATATATCATATCATATCATATCATATCATATCATATCATATCATATCATATCATATCATATCATATCGTATATCGTATCGTATATAATATCATATCATATCATATCATATCATATCATATCATATCATATCATATATCATATCATATCATATATCATATCATATCATATATCATATCATATCGTATCATATCATATATCATATCATATCATATCATATATCATATCATATCATATATCATATATCATATCATATCATATCATATCATATCATATCATATCATATATCATATCATATCATATATCATATCATATATCATATCATATCATATCATATCATATATCATATCATATCATATCATATCATATCATATCATATATCATATCATATTACACTAGTCAGAATTCAGATGCATACAAACAATTGTTCTTCCTCTGACATATATCGTCAAGTATGGTGTAGTGTGTTTTAGTAACAAGTATTATTAGAAACAGTGTGTGTTCGGTATAGACTAAGTGAACTGAAATTCAGGAACGAAGTGATAAAAATGTCAATTTTGAATGAATTAGAGGAGTGTAATAGAAAGTTAAGTAAAACGATAGAGATAATGAAAATAGGTGAGGAGTATGGCGGGGGAGGCTAACTAGGATAGCGAAGTATAATATGTAAAAAAAAAATTAGTGATATCTGAAAATGAAATGTACACAAGAAACAGACATAGTAACGAACGTATTGGACAATGGTGTAGTGTGTTTTAGTAACAAGTATTATTAGAAACAGTGTGTGTTCGATATAAGTGAACTGAAAATCAAAAACAGAGTCGTAAAAGTGTCAATTTTGAATGATCTAAATTAAGTTGTTAGGTTTTAAAGGTGCGAATACTGATCAATTTAAATGCGGTCGAAAGTTAAATTATAAGAGCGTCTACAAAAGGTATATTTATAATGAATGTAATTATGGCACCGGATACAAAATTGTGAGATCCACATTACATGGATGTAAATGTTGACAACAAATATATATCATATCATATCATATCATATCATATCATATCATATCATATCATATCATATCATATCATATCATATCATATCATATCATATCATATCATATCATATCATATCATATCGTATATCGTATCGTATATAATATCATATCATATCATATCATATCATATCATATCATATCATATCATATCATATCATATCATATATCATATCATATATCATATCATATCATATATCATATCATATCGTATCATATCATATCATATCATATATCATATCATATCATATATCATATCATATCATATCATATCATATCATATATCATATCATATATCATATCATATCATATCATATATCATATCATATCATATCATATCATATCATATCATATCATATCATATCATATCATATCATATCATATCATATATCATATCATATTACACTAGTCAGAATTCAGATGCATACAAACAATTGTTCTTCCTCTGACATATATCGTCAAGTATGGTGTAGTGTGTTTTAGTAACAAGTATTATTAGAAACAGTGTGTGTTCGGTATAGACTAAGTGAACAGAAATTCAGGAACGAAGTGATAAAAATGTCAATTTTGAATGAATTAGAGGAGTGTAATAGAAAGTTAAGTAAAACGATAGAGATAATGAAAATAGGTGAGGAGTATGGCGGGGGAGGCTAACAAGGATAGCGAAGTATAATATGTAAAAAAAATTAGTGATATCTGAAAATGAAATGTACACAAGAAACAGACATAGTAACGAACGTATTGGACAATGGTGTAGTGTGTTTTAGTAACAAGTATTATTAGAAACAGTGTGTGTTCGATATAAGTGAACTGAAAATCAAAAACAGAGTCGTAAAAGTGTCAATTTTGAATTATCTAAATTAAGTTGTTAGGTTTCAAAGGTGGGAATACTTATCAATTTAAATGGGGTCGAAAGTTAAATTATAAGAGCGTCTACAAAAGGTATATCTGTAATGAGTGTAATTGTGGCACCGGATACAAAATTGTGAGGTCCACATTACATGGATGTAAATGTTGACAACAAATATATCATATCATATCATATCATATCATATCATATCATATCATATCATATCATATCATATCATATCATATCATATCATATCATATCATATCATACATCATATCATATCATATATCATATCATACATCATATCATATCATATCACACAGTATATCATATCATATCATATCATATCATATCATATCATATCATATATCATATCATATTATTTCATATCATATCATTTCATATCATATCATACCATAATATATCATATCATATCATACCATATATCATATCATATCATATATCATATCATATCATATCATATATTATCATATATATCATATCATATCACATCATATCATATATCATATCATATCTTCGCCTGAATGCAAGAACTAGGTAACTCGAAATTTGCCTTTTTTTAGTTACCTCTTTTATAGCATAGAAAAATCGCACAAAATGTAATCCAGGATCAAGGTAACTGATCGAATGATACCACATCTATTTTCCAATATAACAAATAGATAAAAGAAAACGAGACATATTCCTTAGTGCAATAAATAAATAAATAGGCAATGTCACAAAATATGGAAAATCAAGTTACCTAGTTCTTGCATTCAGGCGACGATATCACATGAAGAGTTCGCGGGAAAAACGATGAATGTCACATTTCTGTTAAGGATTAGATAATGATCTAATTGAGTCTATAACTGCAAGATGTAGTGCTGTTTCTATAGAAAATAAAGGAAAGGATTACTGTATTCGTGGTGATAATTCTCCTTTTTACCATTTTTCATAAGAACAACATTAAATTTCGCAGTGATCCATTGAATTAGATAATGACATCAACCTTAAGAAAACTGTGACATTCATCGTTTTTCCGCGAACTCTTCATATCATATCATATCATATCATATCATATCATATCATATCATATCATATCATATCATATCGTATCATATCATATCGTATCGTATCGTATCATATCATACATCATAATCATATCATATCATATCATATCATATCATATCATATCATATCATATCATATCATATCATATCATATCATCATATCATATCATATCATATCATATCATATCATATCATATCATATCATATATCAAGTGAGATGTACTGTCTGATAATAAATGTACATAACAGCCGGAACTCAGAGGATATTACTTCTAAATAATGAAATTTCATTAATTTTTGAGTAATGTAACTAATACGTATTTTTCAGCTTAATATTTTATAAGACTTAGAGAGAAACAGACATAAAATATCTTCTTTTGAATAGATAAGGACAATTATTTGTTTTGGTTCCAAATACTCTCAAATCCCTGAGCTGCAGTTCCAGATCTCGCACTGATCAGTGTACGATTCCATATTATCCAAAATATTATTCCTTATTTTAACATTCTTGAAGTTTGATGGATGAAACTTTGCAGTCTAAAATACCTTACAACATTTTTTTTAATTTATGGAAAATCATAGAAACTAGATAAAAAATATATTGGAACCTGACTCCTCATGTTGATGAAATTACTCACGGACATGAGTTTTGCTGATTTGTTTTATCTTTTATGTAATTGAGTATAAATAAATACCAAATAACTCATCAACGAAAATTTATGAGTCAACCTGTGAAAGAACATATATAAATGTAATAGTGTAGGTTAGGTTTACAGATGTGGGCAAACTGTTAGAGTAAGCATTAGATTTTGCTTCTATTTTCATCAAGCTGGTATAAACATTGCCATCAAACTCTAAACTAAAATACATCCTTCCATACTCCCACGACTGAATAATGGCTCGTTGTCTTGGAGCAAACGTCAGGCGTCTGGTTCCCGATACTCGCCTTCTTACACGAATACTTTTGCTTTCACAGTCTCGGAAAGTACAGTCACAACAATTTGGTCAAATTCTTTATAACGTATAAGTTAGAGATGATGCTGTATGTTAATAGTAGGCTATATGTCCAGCATTGTAAATTTATTTGCTATTTAGACCTTTACTATTGTAGACACAAACGAGAAGTCTTTTAATGTAAAATTTCTGAAAATGCTGTTTCTTCCCATTCAAAACGAGAGCACCGTGCTTAATCATCTGTGACGACTACTGTAATTCCTCGGATTTCTTTGAGCAGTTTCAATGATGTCACTTTTATTCATTGTCGTCGTCATCATTGATCTTCTGTCAAGCTATGGAGAAACAAACATCGCAGACATCTTCCTTTTGCCTAAATTTTGAACTGAAGTCTTGTATAAAGCTTCTTGTCTACGCCTAAATATGGTAAAATTCTCAAAATCATGCAATATTCAAACTGCACCTTTCCACTTACATTTCTGATTAACTCTTCGTTTCGGACTAGAAATGAATGTCTAGTATTCAAAAATGTCCAAACCTTCTTGTCCTTACTACAGCGGAAAATTTGTGCACAAGATAAGAAAATGTTACCAAGACAGTTTCGCGTCAATATCAAATTTAAAACTGAAATTCTCATGTAAAACATTTTTCATCACTATCAAATTCGAAACTGAAATTCTCATGTAAAATATTTTTTATCACTATCAATTACTTAAAATAAATTCTCATTTAAAATATTTTCGCATAAATACAACATTTGAAACTTATAATTTCATGTAAAATATTTTCGCATAAATATCACATTTGAAACCGAAAATTTTATGTAAAATAGTTTCGCAAAAATATCACATTTGAAACCGAAAATTTCATGTAAAATATTTTCGCAATTGCAATTGAAATTCAAATGTAAAGGATTTTTTTTCTGCAAACAGTACGCTTCAACATGCTTCTTTCCTTTTTAGAACCTAACTACTGCTTTTTGAGCTATTACTAAGTATATAAAATATGAAAATATTCTACTTCATTGAAAGTTTATGTAAGTAACGCCTTCTTTCGCAATTGGCTGACAATTAGGAAGGAGGAGATGAATAATATATTGTGTCACTCTATGAGATTGATGCATGCGCAGACCAACTGAGTTTTTTAAGTTGTTCTCCTATAACAAGCATGCACCGAATGATATGTCTTGGGTCAGGCACAACGGCAGACGTTTGGATAGTGGTGTGAGTGAAGCCGTCGAATATGGCCACAGAGAAAAATGCAGCTTATGAAACTCTAGCAAAGCACGTGAAATGTACAGAGCCAAAGTTCGACATTGCAGCATTCCCCCTTCCCTCATCCCGATGGCTGACAGTTGGAGGGTGTGCGGGTAGACGGGCAGGCAGATAGACACGGAAGGAAAGTTAGGGAGTATTATCTATGAGGCAACGTCGTGTTCGCTTCGTGTGTGTCGCCAGAAAGGTGACTGACGTATTCAGTTCCCATTGGCTGAGGGATTCCGAGAGCGGATAGGAGTTTAAAGATAACAGATAATAGGAGTTTAAAGATAACAGCTGTCAAATTTTGCTTCTTTCCTTGCGACCGCATAACCTTCGCGAGAACTTGTCGCTTTCTCCCACTACATGTCAGTACTATAATCTAACAGTGAGCTCCGCATAGAGTTCTTAAAGCAATTTAATAACACAGAAATTACACCGACTTTTATGGTCGATTTCTAAAACACGGAAGAAATTGTGGTTCCAAGCCGGGACTTTTAAACCGCGATCCAGGTCTGAAACTTTGTGCGATTTGTAAAACGAAGTCAAGACACGGCTTAAGGAAAAATCGCGATTCGAGACTTTTTTTATATGACAACGCAGCAAAGAATCGATATTTATTCCCGATCAACAGTCGACATTAGAAAGAAATGAACATGGATTATTTTTTTAAATTTTTTTATTACAATGAAAAATAATATTTATTACATTTTTCTACATGCTTCGGTACTCAAAAGTCAGAGTTATTATATTCACTGCTCAGACATTATCAGTAAACAATGAAGCTAATGAATTTTTCGTACTGAATACGTCGCTATTGTACAAAACGTTTTTCGTGTACTGTGGGAAATGTCATATTACAATTTCTTACACTTGTGGAATGTCGCCTTCTTGGGTCTATGATCTTCCATGGAGCGGATTCCCCGTTTCCTCCAGATATTCTTCTATCTTCGGGTTATCCGTGCTCTCAACTACCACAGAACGCCAGAGTTTCTGGAACTCATCGTCCACAGGCAGAGCTGCTGTCTTGTTTGTGAAGAACACAATCTTCTTCTTGTCAATCGGTCGCGAGATGTATAATGATCTCATTCTGCAGAGCCTTGAGGGTTTTATTACAATGTGGCAAAGATTCCTGAACGTCTTCCAACAGAATTCCTTCAAGACTCTTCAAGTCTTGTTGCGTCAACAAAAGCAGTTGATTCCGGTATTAGGCCAATATTTTGAATTTTAAAAATAAAATATTTCCTCCAAAGCCAGTGTTTGAGGAAATGTCCCCATAACACTGGCAGCATTCCACGCTGGATAGCAATAGCGATTCTTTGTGTCAAGAAGTCAGTCGACCTGGAATCTCCATTGAGCGCTTGCAACTTTTTCCCGATGTCTGAAACCAGCATTTTAGCCTCTGAGCACCAAGGTCCCAACGTCTCAACAGCAAAAACAGAGAACAAGTATCTGTCCTGGAGATCCCGATACTTATTCCTTTTGATGCTCACTGCGGATGTTGCAGCAGAACCAGCAACTTTGGAGGTGACAGGCAAATGCGATGGTGCTAAAGTGTCGACACAAGTGGCATCCCAGAGCAGAGATTTTCCATGAGACCAGGGTATCAAGGTCAATCCATCTGGTCTTTTTCCATCAGAACGGCAGATTCCAATTTTTTTTATTGAATTGTGGTGCATTCTTTTGTTCTGAGGTAAAGTTATTGTTACATTTAGTCTACTAATTCACAGAAAATATTATATACGCTTAAAATACTAGCATTATTTAGTATTTAATAGGGAACGAAATTTTAGGTGCCAAAATAAAAATAAATATTGACCAAATAATAATTAGTACAAGCTGATAATGTATGTTGTTGCTGTTTATCTTTCGTTCATAAATATTACTAACGTTTAAATACCTGAAACCCCGTTCCCACGTAATTAATAACTTAAATTAATATTAATTTGAATTAAAATTAACTGAATTATGGTTCAATTTTCATATACACCACTACGTGGAAAGCCCCAGTAACATAAAATCTGATACAAAAATCACAATTACTTGATATTCTTGTAGGCAAAATCAATTGCAAGTATTAAATCATATAGTTTCCAAAATTATTGTAAAGACTAAGAATGAAGTTATATCCTCTTACAGGCATCAATGTATAATAAATACGAAATGTATCTCAAAGCAACAAGAAGTTGTAATAAAACTGCATTTCGTTAAAGCCTATTATTTAGCATGCTTGCTAAATTTTGCGTTGATTCTTCGAAAATATAAATCTTCGTCTGATATTATCTTGCTATACAGGATGTTTAAAAAATTGTAGCATATTTTCACAGAAGGTAGCATTGGTCGAAACTAGAAAAAAAAGTTCGTATGAACATGTGTCCGGAAACAAATATCTTTTGAGATGTGGGCCATTCTGTATTCTAACCTACGATACCCACCTGTTTGTTACGTAGACAATACAGAAGATGCTTTGTGTGGTTACCACGCGTTGTTACACATGCTTTAGCCCTTCTCAGTGAATCACGAACTCTTGCGACCACACTTGGCTGTTGTCGGATTTGTTCACATGCATTGGATACACACTCCTGTAACGTTTGTACGTTGTCAATGTTAGTGGCATACACTAATGTCTTTAAATGTCACCATAGCCAGAAATCGAAAGGGTTTAGGTCAGGTGATCGGGGACATCATGCTACTGGGCCTCCTCGACCAATCCATTAAACCTACGGGTTAGGTATTATCGCATGAGACGTAGAAAATGGGGTGGTGCCCCCTTCGTGCATAAATAGAAAGACAGCCTACACCACGAATATTGTACGTACTTACACAAGTAAAAGACAGATTCTGTAGTATCCTGGACCTTTGTTTACTACTACATGCTCTGTTTACTTCTTTTGAGGGATGCGTGTTTTGTGTTTTTAAACGAATGACGATCATAGCCCACAATACAGCATGGCTTATATCTCAATAGATATTTGTTTTCGGACACATGTTTATAGGAACTTTTTTTCTAGTTTCGACCAGTGCTGCCTCCTGCGAAAATATGCTACACTTTTTTAAAACACCCTGTATACGCTAGTTCTAAAGGATTATTCCTGTTTCTCAACACTAATTACACTGAACAACAAGAATTTTGCTCCGACTTAAAACATTGTATCCCTTATGGTTTGGTGTGCGCTGAATCCTAAAATGCATCTCTTTTCTTCATATCACATAAGGTTTTTAAGATATGCTATGATTTCACTTTTCTATAAGCGCTCCCCCAGTAAACATATGGTGCGTGTTGGGGGTTGTAAACCAAAACAAAAGCTAATGCATTTTATGAGTTTATGACTTATTTTCGGATCCTTATGGTTGTTGGCAAATTTTTTTGTACTTCTAATAAATAAACAGATATTGGTCCCTTCTATTCAGTAAATCTAATAACAGTTCAAAGTGAGGTCTACGCAATGAACAAACAAGGGTGTGGTTTTTCATTATTTGAAAGAAAAGTTTACCATTTTGAGTGCAGGCAAATTAAAATAAGGCATTTTCATCGGTCAACAAATTCACAAAATTATGACTGTCTCTTTGTTTGAAAAAAAAAAAAAAACTTTCCGTTACAGAAAAAATGGCATGGCGCGCTTTCCAACAAGTTTGCTCAAATTCCCTTGGAAATTCTAGGGCAGACAACTACATATAACTTGTTGTAGAAACCATGCCAAATACATACGAGAAAATGGGGTGTAATATATCTCTCAAAATACACGTTTTACGTTCTCATTTGGATTTCTTTCCTCCTAACTTTGGAGCGGTAAGCAACGAACATGGGGAAAGATTTCATCAATAAACATCTGAAATGAAAAGTCGATATAAAGGAAGATCATCATCCAGCATGCTTGCAGACTATTGTTGGTTCCTTGTACAAGACAGTCCTGAGTTTAGTTATAAACAACAGTCTTCCAGAAAATTCCTTTAAATATAAGTTTAAATTCTGAGATTTTTCTCATTATACGCATGAAATATTTTTATTGTTGTGTTTTAAACTATGTTACATCATTTTTGTATCCAGTACACATTTTTCAAGTGTTATGAGGCATTTTCAATCCCTAGTGTGTTGTAATTTTACCAGTAGCAGTGAAAAATTAAGTCCCGCGCCGTGGCGTCGAGGTCTAAGGCATCCTGCCTAGGACTCGCGTTACGGAATGCATGCTGCTTCGATTCCTCATGGAGGAAGACATTTTCTCATGAAATTTCGGCCAGTGTTTGGGACCGGTACCCACCCAGCATCGTGATGCGCTTGGGGAGCTACGATAGGTAGCGAAATCCGGTTGCGAATACCAGCTATAACGGCTGGGGGGATCATCGTGCTAACCACACGATACCTCCATTCTGGTTGGATGATCGTCCACCTCTGCTTCGGCATGTGGGCGTGAGGCCAGCAGCCGGCTGGTCGGTCTAGGCCCTTCACGGGCTGTAGAGCCACGGATTATTATTTTTTTAGTGAAAAATTAAAAAAAAAAGTAGTTTTTTATTAAAAAATCAACCCATTTTCCCTGGAAAATGGTACGTGATGGGGCAATTTGGATTTTAAATTCAGATTTAGGGCACACATATTAGTAATATTCACCTATTTTTATTTCGGAGCAAGACAGAAAGTAAAAATTTGTTGTTCAGTTTTATGGGATTTAATCTCTCAGGAAATAAGATAACTATCCAGCTGATCTACTACGTCCATCTTGTATACATGATTTTAAACTGTGTTCTCTGCTTGATACCATGCTTTCGAGTCATGGCTCAAAAAATGAATGAGGCCTCGTTTTATATATCTAAACATAGTGTAAAGGCGTGGCCGTGGTCTAGAACTCGTTTCAGAAATCCACACTAGTTTTGTAATTGTAATATGCGTTACAAGAGCGGTATGTTGAAGTTTTCATGTTCGAGGAAAAGTTTGAAAAAGCGAAACGTATTTGAGCTTTTTTAATTTCCGAGAATTCAAAGAAATCATACCGCTCGTATATCGTACATTATTTTGTGCGAAGATCGTTTATTACATACCTGAAAGAGGAATTTCTAATTAGTTGCAATGAAATCTCCATCTTGGTTTCTGTTCAATGACGGCAAATTTGCAAAACAAAAATATCTATCTTCAACATTGTTGCTTTAAAATGTTTTCTGTGTTTACTATACTCCAGCAGGTCGTGATATACGTCTGTCTTTTTTTTTCCTCTCAGTCTATGATGAGTCTGGAATCTTGTTGATTTTTTCACGGCTTCCTTAATGTTACTTGCATCACGAATGCAGTAACTTTAGTGTAGTTGTAGAGTTTACTTAATTTTTGCAAATATTTAAAAACAATAATTAACAGTGCAATTTAGGTGAAATTGCAGTGGTAAGTTTCCAATTTATAATTATTACTATATTGAACGTCTCTAAAAATAATATGTTAAAAGCCTAAAGGAGTAAAATCAATATGTCACTTAAGCGGTAAGAAGAATGAAATTGTTATGTTTGTTAGGTTGGGAATACTGAATGTGGAATTTTAGACTTTCTGCGGATTGGTTTTGTGCGGAAACCAAGCAAATACGCATGATCTCGCACAAAATATGTACTTACGACTACAACGGTTGCAAACTGAAATGCTGCACGTTGTGAGGCCAGACAGGATGTTGACATCGTTAAAAAGCCATACATCCTTACACGCAATGATTCCAACGTGATTCTTCGCCTACAAGTAACATTTTTGGGAGGAGAAGTATAAAGTTACCGTACGTCTTGAAAATACCGTGTCATAAACAAGTCTTTAATGCTCAGCTTCGACCCTAAACACACCTCTGTGCATGTATGACACTTCTGGAACGAGGACAGTCCTTAGTTACAGCGGTGGAGGGCAATTTGAATTTTATTAAGTCAGCCTTAGTGTACGTGATATCTAACAAGACACAACTTTAACGCAGCGCGCATAACATAGTTGTGATTTCGAATCCCGCCCAGGACATGTCATGAGTAATATCATGACTCACGTCACGCGAGGCAAACTGTGGTGCGGGGTACAAATTATGAACTTAAGTTAAATGTCACTGGGGTATTAAAAATTCCATACAGATTAATTTAACAGCAACCTGGGATATGAAATAAATCCGTAACACGGTAGTCCATGAAGGGCTAAGGACGACCAGCCAACTTCTGCCCTCACGTCCATATGCCTCGGCAGAGGTGAACGATCATCCAATCAGAACATAGTATCGTGCGGTTAGATCAGGCATGTCAATTGATGCCCACAGGAGCAAGCGCGCGCTTTAGAGCCCACGAGATCCCTACAGCGGAAAGGAAAGAGACAGACGAAAGAGGTGGTTTATGCCGCTTGGTCGAGCTATATCCAGGGATGGCCAGCACTGATTCAATAGATAAAGGGAAGAGAACTTATTAAAACTGCATCCATGTTAATTTTTAGATTTGCCTGAGAAGTATAAGTGCATTATAAGAATGTACGTTTTAATTTTAATGCTCATTTTTCACAAGTTTGATTTTTTTATTCAAAAGAAATATTTTCTCAACTTTTCGTATAGAAAAGTGACATTTTTAGGTATAGGCCTATTTATTTAGTAGCCTTAAAGAATGATTTCGTAAATCTAATATACCGTAAATACGTATTACTGGAGATAGTGTATTGAAAATTTTGAAAATATTCGCATGGAAATTGTTTGTAAGGAAATGAATTAACAAAGCAATTACTGTTACATCATAAGCAAAAGATACCTGCCCATGTGTTGTAAAAATGTCAGCTCTATAGCTTCAACACATTTCGAGAAAATAATTTAATATTCTGATGATAGGAAGTTGCTCACAAATATCACCTTAAAAGCATAATGCGATAAGAATTTTGTTATGTAATATTAGTTACACTTAAAACAGATACAGTACCTAGGTAACTTTACTCTGTACTGTAATATTGTTTTGATTAGTTTATTGATTACTTTTGTAAGGCTAAAGATACCATCAATATAAATTCCAACTTACCATGTCATACTCAATCTCTTTCTTTGGAATATCACTTTCTTTATGAATGATGTGTTTCATCCACTTAATACAGTAAAATATTATACTACTGTGGAATTTAAGTGAATATTCCTTCTTAACTCTCTATTATGTTATTAAGATTTAAAACACAAGTGCAATATTAAGAAATCAGTGTCATTACTTTTGTTTTACAGACAATATAGATAATATTAAACAGAAAGAAGCCATATAAAAATAACGACATAAAATTTTACGTTCCGTTTGAAGTTTGTGCACCACTGTTTTCTTAACCCAACAGGTTGCTTATTCATATACACAACCCTTCCTCTTTCCATACTTCAGCGCTTGATGCCCGCGCACAACGTCAAGGTCAGAAAAATGCGCTTGCTTTGACATCACTGGGTTAGATGATCCCTCCAGTCGTTATAGCTGGTTTCTGTAACCGGATTTCTCTACTTATCACAGATCCCCAAATTCATCATGATGCTGGGTGGGCACAGGTCCATACACTCGCCGAAATATAAGAAAATTCATTCCCCATGAGAACTCGAACCAGCGCGCATTTCGTAACGCGAATTCTAGGCATGATGCCTTAGATCAGGACTCTAGGGCACGTGATCAACTTGGAATATAATGTGGAACTCTGGCAGGTTTTTTCAGCCATTTGTAAGTAAGTATTGATGAACTAGAAATACAAGCATTACATTGGTGAGCTCTAAGAACGAAAATCCCCGAGAGGATATAAGTTATATTTTCTGCACAAGATAATGTAAGTTCCTGCGATAAGAACAAAATATATCTCATTTCGTTCTTCCAGGAAATGGTTACTCATCTCATGGTTATTTCTAGAATGCTACAAAAGGGCTATAATTATGAAATGCCAGCTTGTGTGATACATACTGTACTTGAAGACCGCAGGGGAAAAACTTGATAAGTCACGTTTTATTATTTTTACAGGAGAGAAAGTTGAAAGTATCGAGACCCATTATAGTGTGTTGTCTTTGGCTAATCATTCTTCAAAATTCTTTGGACGTATAAGATTCTTATTCTCAACGGTTAACGTACACAAATCTACACTACCTGAGCTATTACATGGCACCTAAAACAGAAAATAGGTAATTTTGGATTTATCACGTTTTTCCCCCTGTGGTCTTCACTTAAAAGCATCCTGCGTCTCAATTAGTTATTTTCTAACAGTATTGAAGTCGCCCTGGTATTTCGCAATCACTTGATAGGCCTACATCGCTTTGAATAATCAAGCTTATACGGAATGTATGACATTGGTGTACTTTTTGTGCTATGAAATGTTAAGTCCAAGATTTCACCCGCTTTCTAAAGAATCACAACATACGAAAATGCAAATTAGGCCTACATTTTCTTCCCAGTAAGAATTGACTTTAGAAATATAGGTTACTTACTTACTTATGGCTTTTAAGGAACACGGAGGTTCATTGCCACCCTCACATAAGCCCACCATCGGTCCCTATCCTGAGTAAGATTAATCCAGTCTCTGTCATCATATCCCACCTCCCTCAAATCCATCTACGTCTCGGCCTCTCCAAAGGTCTTTTTCCCTCCGGCCTCCCAACTAACACCCTGTGTGCATTTCTGGATTCGCCCATACGTCCTACATGCCCTGCCCATCTCAAACGTCTGGATTTAATGTTCCTAATTATGTCCGGTGAAGAATACAATGCGTGCAGTTCTGTGTTGTGTAACTTTCTCCATTCTCCTGTAACTTCATCCCTCTTAGCCCCAAATATTTTCCTCAGTACCTTATTCTCAAACACCCTTAACCTATGTTCCTCTCTCAAAGTGAAAGTCCAAGTTTCACAACCATAAAGAACAACCGGTAATATAACTGTTTTATAAATTCTAACTTTCAGATTTTTTGACAGCAGACTAGATGACACAAGCTTCTCAACCGAATAATAACACGCATTTCCCATATTTATTCTGCGTTTAATTTCCTCTCTAATAGGCTATCATATGTATTTTTGTTACTGTTGCTCCAAGATATTTGAATTTTTCCACCTCTTCGAAGGATAAATTTCCAATTTTTTATATCCATTTCGTACAATATTTTGGTCATGAGACATAATCATATACTTTGTCTTTTCGCGATTTACTTCCAAACCTTCGCTTTACTTGCTTCCTAACCTAAACCTACCTAAATATAGGTTGCCAAGAAAAATTATTACAAGTAATCTACTAGTGTATCAAACAAGTAAACTGATCCTGTTGAGAGTACCGATGTGCCTGGAAAATAAGAAACTGTATTTCTTGCAATAAAATAAAATGTTGGGAAGTCAATGACTGTGAAAGAACAGAGATTTCTGTTTGGATCAAATATAATTTTCTTATGCTCTTGTACCTGGAAATTATTATAATATTTAGTAATACTTTGTATTGAAGAATTTCGGCATTTACAAGTAATTAATGTTAAAAATATAGTGAGAATGATTCTGAATGTCTGAGATTTTACTTCAGTGGTACAACCACAAGTAGCAAGTGTATCATAACCAAGCAGTAACGCAAAAATTAGTAGCTTTCTAGCTCTTCCTTTACTATTTATGATCGTAGATGTAAAGCATAGAAAAATTTGCAAAGAAAATATCAATAATTTCTCATAACAAAACGTTAGTTCTTTTTCCAGAGATCCGCAGAAGATGCTCCTTTTTCTATTAAAAGCTTCCTTTGTCATTGCTATCCTCCTTTTCACTTCCTGGCAGCAGCTCATGTTACTGCTTATAGTACACTCCAAGTATTGGAAGCTGTCCACTTGCTCTACTGCTTCATTTAGAATTCGCAAGTTTACTTTCTTTATTTTTCTTCCTATGACCATGCTCTTCATCTTATTTGCATTTATCTTCATCCCATACTGCTCACAGCTGTCATTTAGCTCCAGTAGCATATCCCTTAGTATCATCTCCTCTTGTACTAACAAAGCCATATCATCAGCAAATCTTATGCACTTTATTGTTCTTCGTCCTACTATCACTCCTTCCATGTTGTGAAAACAGTTTTTTACTAAATCCTCCAAGTAGATGTTGAACAGGGTAGGTGATAAAGGACATCCTTGACGCAGTCCTCTCTCAATTTCACTTCATTCTGACATTTCTTCTCCTTAATAACAATAATGACAGTAATAATAATAATAATAATAATAATAATTTATTTATTTTATTTATTTATTTATTTATTTATTTATTTATTTATTTATTTATTTATTTATTTATTTAATGTGCTGTACAACAGCCAGGGGCCAATTACAGTTCAGCACAAATATAACAAAAAACATAAAACAAAAATAATTATTACACATAAATATAATTACAATTAATTACAATAATGACGATGAATGGATAACTAAGAATACTATGAGACAATGTTAATTGAGTATAATGCCTAAAATAATACATAAATGATAAATCGTTGCCAAGAGCAAACAAAGTCTATACATTGAAGGGATCGAATTCGCAGCCATGCATGTTGGCATTTTTAATGCATCTGGAGACTGGTGAAAGAAATTTCGAATTTCTAATATAGAAAAGTTTGTGGGCTCTCATATCTTTTGTTGGAATACGTAAGGTAATATTGTTTAAGAAAGAGTCACAGGATATATCACCTTTGAGGACTTTACAAAAGAACAGATAATCTAGCTCATGGCGTCTAGCATATAGATTTTGACAATTAAAATATTCACATTTTCTCTCATAACTATACCCGGAATTAATGGGCAAAAATCTGAATGAACATAAGGATATAAATTTTCTTTGTATATTTTCTAATTTAGCCGAGTCCGTAGTTGTAATCGAGTTCCAAACTACAGATGCATATTCGAGTTTCGATCGCACCAATGTATAGTATAGCATTAAGAGAGAATCGGGCGTGGAAAAAGAATAAGTTATTGACCGTATTATTCCTAGCATTCTGATTGCGTGATTGTAAATGTAATCAACGTGACTATGAAAATACAATTTACTGTCAAAGAATATTCCCAAATCTTTTACGCAATCCGTTCTGTTAATTAGTACATTATTTAGATAATAATTAAATTTCAGTGAAGAAGTTAATAATAATAATAATAATAATAATAATAATAAAATGTTATTTATTTCATTTTACTGAGTCTTACACTAGAACAGTTTTATATACGCAGGCCACAAGAGAGATTCGAACCCTCGCTCGAGAGCAGCTTATCCTGAACTATGCCATTGACCTTCTTACACCACAGTCGATCATTACGATTTAATAGTTAATTATGACAGAACTGCAATTGCAGGTATAATGTTCGTAGACAGTAATCTTTCTATCGAAGCCGTATACATCTTGCAATATTTTGCATTAAACGCACTAGAGGCTATTTTTTACGCTAGAAGGACACGTGGTGGGAACATCACAATGTGAGGCCGGCGCCTCGCCAGACCTCTTACCTAAAACAACACGGGACCACACACACGATAAAGAAATCAAAGTGCATTTGAAAATTGATTCTTGGAGGCAATCTTTGAAATGTTTGTCTACATGAACTTCGGAAGCATACGTCGGACTGGCGAAGCAGGCTGTTTACTCACGTCATGGTGGGAGCAGCGTAAACACAAACTGCGAGTCCTTGCTTTGTTTCGCGGAGCTTCTGGATGACGACGCTTCTGATACGGAACGGCACAATACATTCCTCTTCTACTCAAGTGCTTTCACGTCATGTTTTCTGTAAACATTTTCGATTAGCGTGCTAAATTAAGCCGGTGTCCGCTATGCATCATCATCATCATCATCATCATCATCATCATCATCATCATCATCAGCAGCAGCAGCAGCAGCAGCATTCACCGTAACTATCATACTGTTCTCCAACCAGGAGATAAACCGTGAAAGGAATGTGCTTACTATTACGTCATCTATTGGAGCGAAGTAGATAGATAATATTAGAGTTATAACGTAAGTTTAAAAATCATGCGCTCTCCTGTATATGTTATTTCCTGTATGGAGGGATTAAAATACTAAGGGCCGTATTCATAGACATTTTTAGCGCGGGCTTCCGGTGGATGATCAGCGTTTTTCGTATCATAAACCAGTGTCAGCGATAGGATATGATTTGAATTCTGTTCTAGTAACCAGTGTATAGCCGAGGCTAGCTTAGTACGCTCGTAGCGCGTGCTGCGAAATGTCTATGAATAGCACCCCAGGAGATTAACCGTGATCTAATTTTGTAACTAGGGTAGTATAAAAATGTGCATACCAGTGTTATTGTTTGTGCTGTGAGAGCTAGCCATTAGAGATACGAGTACCCACGTGTGTGACCTTATGACATCTTATGACAGCAACATTCATTCACAGCATCACCCCGCTCCCTCTCATTCCCTGGAACTATCTCGTGGTTGGAATACAGTATAGGATTGGGCATTTTAATTCGTACAAATTCCAGGAATTTAAAGCTCTTCATGCAGGCTTTTTCTTGGTTTTGCAATATTCATCTTTTTACTTTCTCATTATATGAAGTGATGCAGTAAGAAATTCCACACCTCTTGGACTTCATCAGTTTCTCTTACTTCGAAAAAGTTATTTTTGAACATGTTCCTGTATTTTTAAGAGACATATTGTTCCGACAAGTTAACATATAAATAAAATAAATATAGAGATTCTTCAAATAACTGTCTTGTTTAACCTAAGGAATAATAAAAATAAATTACATTAGATCATTTAAATTGTATAAATGAAGGGTCTCTATACTTATTTTATTTATTTGTTCCTGTAAGTCTGTATGTGCTAAGCGATTTCTCCTAAACTCTTAAAATGAACCGTGTAGAGAATGAACCCTCTAAGTAATGTCATTAATGCCAAGGCGTTATTCTTTTAAATATTTCAAACAAAAAAGTTACATACAATTTTGCTTCCTTTTCGAGATAAAAATTGTTTTATATCAAACATTTCATAGAGTACCTATTTTGGCAAAGCCATTAATTACTTCCCAATATGCTTAGTCAGTTTAAGAGAGCATTGTATTATGATAATAAATGATTGAAAGAAATTTAGTTTTGTCCTTTAAATGTGCAGAAATTTGATCCGAACATACATACATACATTCAAATTCAAATTTATTTACAATTTACATTTGAAATGAATACATATGAATAGTTACCCGAAATGAGCATATGCTCGTGCTCGGGTACAGTCCAGTAGTCTACATAAATTTTACAGACATCAAATAATAATGCTGATGGTAGAAATAATAGTAGTAATAACAATAATAATAATAATAATAATAATAATAATAATAATAATAATAATAATAATAATAATAATAATACCCAGTGATAAAACAAAAATATTTACAATAATAAAATAAATACTAAATACATACATACATACATACATACATACATACATACATAATTTACTTAAAACTTATTTATTTTATTTTTAGAAATGTATCAATAAGCAAAAATTGGTCGGAGTTACGCAATAATAGACCAACCGACAATTTGAAAAAAAAATCTGTTGATGGCAGGCTAATTTAACTCTGTAAAAAACAAGAATGCGATATCAGGATTTTTCAGCTATTTACAAGCAAAATTTCGTTTATTGCATAAAATTCGTTTATTTATTTCGCTTTGAAATATTAATTCAACTGCTGGTCTCTTATTAAAAATCGGGTAGTCTTTTTTTTTTTTTGGTATTATTTGTGCTATTTTTTGTAATAGTATGAATGTTATAAGACTTCTTGCATAAAATGTCTTATAAAAAAATATATTTATTTCAATGGTCAATATCTGGAAACAGGTTTTTGGCGCTTAGTCTCTTATTGCGTAACTCCGTCCAATTGAAAAATTTACACAAATTATGAACCACGAATGGATGTTATATTGAAGAACTTAAAATAACGTCTGTACTAAAAATGTTCTTAAATTAAGAATTAGCTAAATTACCAAACATTCAATTTTTTATAATGCTCCATATTTAAAAAAATTAAATTAAAAATTATTGTTTAGGAAGTCAATATAAAGTTTCAATTGCTGTGTCTGTTTTTTTTTCTTTTTCTCTTTTTACTTCTAATTTTTTGTTAATTAAATACTTGTTTTAAAATTTTGTTGAATACGCCCTGAGCACGAGTATGTAGTATATATTATTTTAATGTACCGAAGTACATATGATATTTCCATGCAGATATTCTGCGTCGTCATACGATGAAAGAGTAATGGAACGGAGAAAAATTCTCTCCGGCGCCGGGATTTGAACCCGGGTTTTCAGCTCTACGTGCTGACGCTTTATCCACTAAGCCACACCGGATTCCACCCCGGCGTCGGACAGAATCGTCTCAGTTTTAAGTTCCAACTCTTGGGTTCCCTCTAGTAGCCGCCCTCTGCACTACGTCATAGATATCTATGAACCTAGCACCGAAGTCCACACGTGCTGAGGTGCACTCGTAATGAGTGACTAGTTGGCCGGGATCCGACGGAATGAGCGCCGTCTTAAATCACGAAGTGATTTACGCATATCATATATATTATTATAATGTACCGAAGTACACATGATATTTCCATGCAGATATTCTGCGTCGTCATACGATGAAAGAGTAATGGAACGGAGAAAAATTCTCTCCGGCGCCGTGAATTAAGACGGCGCTCATTCCGTCGGATCCCGGCCAACTAGTCACTCATTACGAGTGCACCTGAGCACATATGTGGACTTCGGTCCTAGCTTCATAGATATCTATGACGTAGTGCTGAGAGCGGCCACTAGAGGGAACCCAAGAGTTGGAACTTAAAACTGAGACGATTCTGTCCGACGCCGGGGTGTAATCCGGTGTGGCTTAGTGGATAAAGCGTCAGCACGTAGAGCTGAAAACCCGGGTTCAAATCCCGGCGCCGGAGAGAATTTTTCTCCGTTCCATTACTCTTTCATCGTATGACGCAGAATATCTGCATGGAAATATCATATGTACTTCGGTACATTATAATAATATATATGATATGCGTAAATCACTTCGTGATTTAAGACGGCGCTCATTCCGTCGGATCCCGGCCAACTAGTCACTCATTACGAGTGCACCTCAGCACATGTGTGGACTTCGGTCCCAGGTTCATAGATATCTATGACGTAGTGCAGAGGGCGGCCACTAGAGGGAACCCAAGAGTAGGAACTTAAAACTGAGACGATTCTGTCCGACGCCGTGGTGGATTCCGGTGTGGCTTAGTGGATAAAGCGTCAGCACGTAGAGCTGAAAACCCGGGTTCAAATCCCGGCGCCGCGCCGAAGAGAATTTTTCTCCGTTCCATTACTCTTTCATCGTACGAGTATGTAGGCCTACTCTTTCTCGGGTTGCTAGAGTGATATATATCAATATTTATCTTTATTCTAGCAACAAAATAATTATACATCTTGATTACACAACTTTTAACACTATATCACTTCGGAATATGTATTATTATTTCTCGTGTTAACCAGGTACGATAGAATTTAACACGAGAAAGACATATAGGCCTAATACATATTCCGAAACAAAATTATTATTATTATTATTATTATTATTATTATTATTATTATTATTATTATTATTTCACGATCATGTTCAATATACTTATAATCATTTAATAAGAATTCTATACTTTACTTTTGTTCGATCTAAACTGGAATATGCATGTGTAGCCTGGAATTCCATTACTTCAACTGATTCGGTTAATTGGAAAATATTCAAAGAAAATTTATTTCCTTATGTGCTTTTCGATTTATACCCAATTCCTCTGACTTTAACTATGAGATTACCTGTAAACATTTTAACTGTTGTAGCCTTTATTCTACACGTCAACATCTTGATTATCAATTTTTTTGCAAAGTGATCAAGGATGATACTGATTGTGATTCTGTCATAAACAATATCAGCCTTGGTATTCCTAAAAAAAGGTTTAAGATTTCAAAAAAAATTTTATAACAGAAATTCAAAATCACTTTCTCCAATCTGTAGATGCATAAAATATGCCAATTTGCATGGGCACAATTTAGATCCTTTTAAGGTATAGTTTCGTTTTGATTATTAGTATTTACTGTTCTTGTTCTCAATTTTATTTATGTATGTTTTTCTTTATTTAAGATATTATTTAATTATTTTTGCACCTTTGTATCTTCTGTTTGTGTATTGTGCTGAACTATAATTGGCCTCTGGCTGTTGTTCAGCACACAAATATTAATACTAAATAAATAAATAAATAATGTTTTGTAATGATATTGTCATGTGCTGAACTGTTATTAGCCCCTGACTATTGTACAGAGCATTAAATATTAGTAAATAAATAAAAAATAAGTAAAAAATAAAATTATTGTTATTATTATTATTATTATTATTATTATTATTATTATTATTATTATTATTATTATTATTATTTATTCTTTCAGCTAACAGTTGGGATGTTTTCGACTCGAAACTAGACGGAGAAACGCTGTTGCTTCCGTAATGCGGGGTTAACACAATACGAATCTATATCCAACATGACACAAGAATATCACATTTACATTTGACAAATAATCATGCCGTAGACGGGACACGAACTCAGGGCTGCCATTTTTTTGCAGTGTTGAAGCTGCGTATACCATGGCAAGTTAAGAAACTGGTGATATTTTCAAAGATAGAAATTTTGTATTTGTTAGAAGTATCTTGTGCGCCCTAGTCTAGCTACGATGCGACGCGCCGGTGCTTCCCTGCTGGTTTGCTAGACGGGCGGTCGACGTGGCTGTGTGAATATCGATGTCCTTATCATCGCACAGGAGTCACCTTGGGGCCGGGCCGTAGGTACTCGTAATCTACCTGTGGGTCATTAGCGCGGCCGTGCGTTCAGTCCCTGAAGGAGGTTGTGCAAATAGTACAGGTATTTGCGGACCATTTAACCTGCGACGGAACTGGATTGCTTCATTACGGGGTTATTGCGGCACCTGCCACAGGAATGTCCGTCCATAAATTCTACACACATCCCTTTGCACACATCTCGAATAAGGGACAGCCCACAATCTTAACGTGCACGTGGGTTTATCCAAATACCACCACATCACCTACAGGATTATCAGCTGCGTGGAATACGTACAGTATACTCTATTTTATTTCAAGGAGTGCAGTTCGGTGGCTCCTTTGAACACCCACTTACAGATTTATAACTTCCTACACAAACACCTCTGACAATTCCATCCTGTCCCCTCGTCCCAACATTGCACAGTTGCCACAATCCTGGTGACCCTCAAAATGAGACAGTGAGACTGACGGGATTCTTGGAATTCGGAAAAGATGCAGCAACTCTGCCTCCACGTGGATTTGAGGGGAACCTGTCAATTCTTCTGAACGAGGGTTGTGATTGGTTACTAAAAAGAGAAGACAAGATTTCCGTCACAGTAAGGAAGACATTTATGTATGACAACCAATTAGTAGTGGGCAGTAGAAGGTCTGTCGGCAAAGTCCTTTCTATGAAACTGCACTCCATGAAAAAAAAATAGAGTATAACTCCGAAGTCCGTCAGTTCAGACACTGCCGAGGACGATAAAAATCCTTAACACTGGCTTCCATCAGAAAAGAAAACAAGGCCAAGGTCCTGCGTTTGAAGTCCGATAAAATTGTGAGAGTTAGTATTGCTAAATGGCGACTAAGAAACAATAAAGGCTTCAGATCACTCACAATTTTGGACTTAAACACGACTGTGCACTTTTTAACAAGTGAATTCACGCACAGTGTAGTGCTTTGATTTTTTTACTAAGTTAAAGTTTGTGTTCTAATACTTTACGTGTTCTTATGATCTTCATTTAAAAAACGTTGGGATCTTTGTAGTAGTGTGGCAAATCTCAGAATGAGATATGTGAACTGCGATATTGGAACTCACATAGTTCTGCCAGGTTCCTGTCCCTTTGCAAGCATTAATATAACATGTGTCTGGTAGATTAATGTCCTTCCAATTTCCCATTAATTAATTAATCAATCAATCAATCAATCAATCAATCAATCAATCAATCAATCAATCAATCAATCAATCAGAATCAATGATATGACGTTATAGTAATGATATGACAAAGTACGCCTATGAAGTGAAAACCTGTGCCACCGGTGCTTTTTTTTTTTTCAACAAAAATCACACAGAATGAGCTGTAAATACATACGTCAAGTAGACGTTATGTTAAATAGCTGTGTACCGTCCCTCTTTAAAATGAAAAGTTCCTAACGCGAGTTAATATTTCTATCATATATCGTCGGCTTACTTCTAAAACCCCTTTATGGATAGTCGAAATCTGTGTATATTTTCAAAATGCGTCTGTTGATGACATCTCGAAAGTCTGCAAATGTTTCTATATTTTATAAATAACTAATGCATAACAGTTGTTAGCTGAGATATAAAAAGAATACGAAGTTATTTTCCCTCTTGTACAGTTTCCTCAAATGCAGTTGAGAGGTTTTAAACGTAAGGCAACGATAGATGAGACGTTCAGAGCTAAAGTGGATGAAGTCCATGAGACGTAGTTTTGAGATAATATGACTTAAAGTTAACTTGCTCTAGTGGATTATCTAATTTCATTAGTAATAATTTTATTGCTCCATTCTCAAATTCTAGATTTATAAAATATAAACAATTGTGATGTTAATTGAAGCAACGCTTTGGTGACTTGATTCACTATGGCTCAGAACATCGTGAAATAATCTGAGTCAAAAGTGACTGGTGTCACCTACCGGCGAATGCTTGGAATTAAGACTTGATCCATTACTGCTCGGAAACGATCTAACTTCAGATAATCAGAATATGAATTAAACTCAATGTATGAAAATTTGTGACTTGATCCACTTTAGCTCTGAACGCCTCATATGTAGGCATATATGGAACTTATAAACGTACAGGTCCACAAACAAAATTTGGGCCACCTGAATTTTCCAAATTCCAGTTATAACATGCTGTGCAGGAAAATTCAGGTGACCCAAATTTTGTTTCTTGGTTTGTACATACATGAATAAAGTATGACAATAGGCGTAGACATTTGTAAAGTTCTGTGAAGAAAATGCTGTTAATTGTGGTTGCTGAGGAAGAATCATCTGAAAAGGATAAAAGTAGCATGAATGATTAGTGTTGGTTTCTGAATTTCGAGCACTTGACAGTTAAATCAGTATCTCTTGTTAAATGATTTCACCGTTTTCAATTCGTGTTTCTCGTAGTATAGTGAGGATCACGTAAGTGTAGTTCCTAAAAGTCTAATTTGGCCGCCTCTTCAGTGTTGCCAACTTTAACGAGTTATCACCAAAGAGGGAAAGATCACAATGCTACGTACTGAAATAATAATAATAATAATAATAATAATAATAATAATATGGTAATTAACAATAACATTATCTTACTTATTTACCATATATCATCTTTATGTTGCGAGAAGTTTTCTAAATGTTTCAATAAATTATGAAATAATATATTTTCTTCCTGGACTTCTCGCATATTATGTTGGTAATTATAATTCGTATGATCTAATATTAAAATTTATTTTGTCCGATAACATGAAATTTATTGCCTTAACTAAACAGTTTACGATTCACGATACCTAACCTAAAAATGTAGTTTCATCACGTGAAATGATTAGTACGAATTTCGAAAACAGAACACCACTTTAATAATGTATTTATTGCAGCCAAATGGCCATTTAGATTGCATTTAATTTACTTTTGTTTTGCGTACTCGCGTATTGAATTTTGTTCTTTTGGCGCATAGTTCAATATGATAGCGTTCACATTTCTTGCTTCTCAATGCACACACGCATGAGTCACTCGGGTCACTTTAAAAACTTACATAAAAACTTACAAGCACTTTCTTTCTTGGGAAAATCGCTACCATGCTATTTCCTCTCTTGGACATTTTAATAAATATCTAAACACGAAAGAATTTCATTAATATGTCGTGCATGTTTCATACGAAGTAGATCTATAAGTTATTTCTTATTTAATTACACTTACCTGAATATAGAGTTGAATTAGAATCACAACGAAACAGAACTGAGTTGTGTATTGATATTAATATTAATACCGGCATTACTAATTAATTATTAATTCACAAGCCTACGTACTTGCATTTTCATCAGTGTACTTTACTGTAAACCGAAGTTATTGCTGTCAACATAACAGTTAGAAAATAACTGCAAGTTATAGTATTTGTCAGTACCCGAAATTCGAAACGAAGGTGATAAAAGAAAATTCAACCTGGAAGCTAGAAAATCACTTAGGTTTCACCCTTGGGATATTAAGTAGGCTGACCTGGACTTTAGCACACTCGAAGTTTGAGGTGCCATTACACAGAGAAGCGAGTCAGATCACAATTTGGATTTAGGAAAAATAAAGGCACAGAAAATGCAACATTTAGTTTAACTGACAAAATTCTGGAGGCAGTTAATAAAAAATTACAAGTTGGAGGGATTTTCTGTGATTTATCCAAAGCATTTGACTGTATAAATCATAAAATGCTGCTAGATAAATTAGATTATTATGGAATTAGAGGTGTTGCACACCGATGGTTTCACTCATATCTCATAGATAAGAAACAGAAAGTTGAAATCAATACAACTATGAAATCTGCATCGACATGGGGAACTATTAATAATGGAATTCCTCAAGGATCAATATTAGGTCCCCTAATTTTTCTAGTGTTTATAAATGATCTTGCCCATATTATTTGTAGATGACACAAGTATACAGCCAATAACTCCAACACATTCCAATCTTCCA
The DNA here is from genome assembly GCF_040183065.1 of Periplaneta americana. Lineage (NCBI taxonomy): Eukaryota > Metazoa > Arthropoda > Insecta > Blattodea > Blattidae > Periplaneta > Periplaneta americana. The sequence goes on from NC_091118.1 coordinate 190,479,791, forward strand.
GAGGAAATTCTCTTCAAAATATGTGACTGGTTCTCAGTCAATAAATTGGTATTAAATTGTAACAAAACTAACATAATTCAATTTAAATCCTGTCCAAATTCAACGTCGCAAATTTGTAGCGCAATAATTAACAATAGATCCCTATTAGAAACAACAACAACAACCAAATTTCTTGGCTTAAAAATCGATAATGTGTTAAATTGGAAAAATCATATTACAGAAATTACCCCCGAACTAAATTCAGCTTGTTTTGCTATTAGATCTATGCAGAAGTTAGTAAATATCAATACCTTAAAAACAATATACTTTGCATGCTCCCACTCGGTAATGAGTTTTGGAATAATATTCTGGGGAAATTCCACAGATGGTAACAATATATTTCTATTACAAAAAAGAGTAATTAGAATAATAGTAGGTGCCAAATCTAGGGAATCGTGTAGGACTATTTTCAAAAAACTACAAATAATACCCATGGCTTGTCAGTATATCTTTTCATTAATAACCTTCCTCGTATGTAATCGTGAAAACTTTGTAACTAATTCAACAGTTCATAGCATAAATACACGTAAAAAATGACTTTCATACTCCATCGGCAAGTCTATCGTGCTATCAAAAAAAGTGCGTTATATGGCAGTAAACATTTTTAACAGCATCCCTATTGATATAAAAAATGAAACTCAAAACATAAAATTATTTAGGGCCAAATTAAAGAAGTACCTAATTTCTCACGCCTTCTATTCTGTAGGTGAATTCATGACATTCAATAACACTTCATGAAATTGATACTAAAACTTTGTGTTGTACTAGTAGACTGTATTGTAAATCTCGTCTGTATATATTTCATCTAGACTGTGACTATAAATTAAGATTTTATAATAGTATTAAGTTTTTTGACTTGTTCCATATTCTAGCTGTAAGCATGTATGAATACCATGGAACGTTAATAAATACAATACAATACAGCTACACCAGCACCAACCAGAATGTTTTTTCAGGGACGCATATACCTGCCTCAGATCACAGCTTACATAATTGTTTAGTACTTCTATAAGACCGAGAATACTAACGTCCTTATTTTGCATGTGTTATCACTTATCACATGCCCATACTGAGAAGTCCCTGACATTGCACGAAGTCCACCTTCGCTGCAGGAAGTCTCTGGCTTCCCCGCCCCGATTTCAGCCATGGCTGTGCTGTCTGCAATACCTTCATTTATTTAAAACTTCCGCTTTCACGTATCTTAACGCAATAAGCAAAAAGAGTAGCTAAAGAGGATCCACTTTCATACACTGAAATAAAAATTTCCCATTCTTATCTTTGTCGTTGCCCAACCTGTCGCAGTTAGTTAGCAACATGAATGTACGCCACACAAAGTTGAACGTTTTTAAAAGTCTATTGTCCAATCTTAAAACTGGTAAACTGAAGTGTCTGTTTGAAAACATTTTCAAGGTTCGGATGATCACATGTTTTGAATGTATGTACACATCAGTTATATTTTAATATTCTTTCTCCTTTCTTTCACGGATTAAGGCTGGTTCACAATAAACCGGGAACGGAAACGACAACGAGAACGAGAACGGAAATATTGTTAAAACAAATATATTTAAATGTCAACATTCACAATTAACTATTGTGAATGGTCACATTTAAATACATTTATTTTAACATTATTTCCGTTCTCGTTCCCTTTGTCGTTTCCGTTCCCGGTTTATTGTGAATCAGCCTTTAGTCTAGCCCATTCGGCCTGTTTCAGCTTCAATTTCATCTTTGTCTAGGTCATCCAAGGTCTCTTCGTCCTGTAGGTCTATAAGATAATACAAGTTTTGGCATTCTGTATTTGTCCTTCTTGCAAGATGGTACTTCCAGCTAGTTCCGTATTTTATTTTTCATTTATTGTTTAATTGGTTTCTTAAATCTTCATTTCTAATTTTATCAAGTTTGTATATCCTAATAATGACCTAAAAACTTTCATTTCTGTTGCTTGAATACGTCTAAGATCTTTTTGTCTCATAGTCCAGTTTTCACAACTGTACAGCAGAACTGGAACGGATATTTTAATATGATTTTAAAAATGAAGAGTTCACTGCAAGAATGATGGATGTCATTTGGAATACATTTTGCAGGAGAAGCAATTGAAAGTTTGAAATGCTTAGCGCTCAAAGCATAACTGTGATTTTCCGATCATTACTGGACAATGACTATCAGTGTTAATGCCATATAACTCTCTATGTACATTCTATATGTCTTAAGCTATGCATTGACAGTCTTGGTTCATTTTCGACAAGAAAGTAACATCCATCATTCTTGCAGTGGACTCTTTAAATCTATTCGCGAATAAAATATATTCTCAATCGTTTCTGTACAGTAGTAGTATCTTTTCATAAAATTTCAGATTTGGTAGAGTTTCACATACAATAATTGCCAACTTGCTTCACTCGTGAAAATAAAAAGACGAACGGTGTCAAACAGTTGGATACAAAATGTAGACTACTTGAGTCCACAAACCAATGACAACTTGAGAATGGACAATAGTTGGACAATGAAAATTTAGAAGACGTCTTTAAGGGTTCTAAAACTCAACACGATTCTATTTGACATTGCCTACGTTAAGCACACCATTCAATATGTAGACAAGTTTCAGAAGCCGTCTTAATTAAACAATATAAAAATGAATTCCTTTTTGTTTAGCTACATGTTTCCAATTCAAACAGAATTGACCAAATTTATAGAAAGATAAAAATAGTGTATAATATTTGAGAACGTGCCGATTTAAAGTTGCATTAATAATAATAATAATAATAATAATAATAATAATAATAATAATAATAATAATAATAATAAAAGTTCTATTATCATTATTAATAGTCTGATAAAATGGCAAAAGATTCTGAAGAAGATTGAACTTCCCGAAATATTTACAACCAAGTGCAAAATTTCACAATAATGTATAGCACCCTACCTAACCTTACGTGAGCAATATAAAGATTAATTGATTGATTCATAGTTTTCTGTCCAAGGGCAGGTCTTTCACTGCAAACCCAGAATTCTCCAATCTTTTCTATTTTCTGCCTTCTTCTTAGTCTCCGCATAGGATCCATATATCTTAATGTCGTCTATCATCTGATATCTTCTTCTGCCCCAACTCATCTTCCGTTCACCATTCCTTCCAGTGCATCCTTCAATATGCAGTTTCTTCTCAGCCAGTGGCCCAACCAATTCCTTTTTCTCTTCCTGATCAGTTTCAGCATCATTCTTTCCTCACCCACTCTTTCCAACACAACTTCAATCCTTAATAATAATAATAATAATAATAATAATAATAATAATAATAATAATAATAACTTTTTCCGCATTTCCCCACAATGCCATGATTCTTCGTAATACTCATTTGAAGACACATTTGATACTTGAACGGATAGGTGGAAAGCCCATCTCGATAAAAGATGGCATGATCATATATGAGAAATGGAGAAGAAGGGTTGATTAGGACTGAGAAGAAGACAGGTTGTGGCCCTTTAAATTGGTACTATCTCAGCATTCGTGTGGAGGAACTTAGCAAACCACGAAAAATCCAAATCAGGATAGCCGGCACCTAGCATCAAGCCCCGGACCTCCGAAATACAAGATGAGAATGACAATCTTCGGTTGTGATGATGATGATGATGTTGATGAGATAACAATAATAATAATAATAATAATAATAATAATTTACAATATTGTTTATATCTTTCAGCCTGTTTACACCTCTAATCAAAACTAATCTCGTCGATAATAATAATAATAATAATAATAATAATGATAATAATAATAATAATAATAATAATAATAATAATGTACAGTATCATTTATACCTTTCAGCGTATTTCACATCTACTCTTAACTAATCTTGTCGGTAATGATGAGAAATTATTATTATTATTACTATTATTATTATTATTATTATTATTATTACTCGCATGTAATCTATTTCACATAATGAACCCTCGACGCATTCCATTTCCGCTATTGCAAAGATAAGGGACATATTTCTATACTTCACTTTCACAATAAATTCATTTCTTGGCAGTGTTATCAATTTTTACAAGAAGAGTGTATTTATTCTACATATACATAGAACGCACAACAAGGGAGAGTGAAACACTTTTATGGGAAGAAGCTAAATATCTATTTCTCTCACCTCATATTAAATTTCATAAAAACATTCCATAGCACTTCAGATAGACTTGAAATATTTTATGAACATAAGAACGTAACAGTTGAAGGGTTACACATATTAGGAAAAATGCACATCAGTGTTACAGTTGTGGGTCTCCGAAGTCTATAATTGTCTGAATTCTAAAGTTGTGCTACAAAACTCGAACTTCAGCTGAGTAAGTAACTTAGTAATTTCCTGCTGAATTATTGATGTAGCCTATGCCACTTGACAAACAGAATCTTTGGTCAGATTCGCACTCTGCTCCATTTCCCACTTAGAGGGACTGGAGCTAAAGTTGAACATAAAAAATTAAAATTTCGACTGAGGCCATGTTGATAAGATTAATTACCTCTGATTTATCGCAGAGTTTAATGATTTCTAAGTGGAAATAATAATTGCAGTCAAATCTATACATAAGATCGTATTTATACTATTAATTGGAGAAGAATTCTGTATATTGCATTTTATGGGCAATTACTGTGCCCCAAATAAATGAGTTTTACTAGTTATTGTTCGTAATATAGAGTGGAATGCAACCTTTTGTTTAAATATCATTGAACGAAAAGAGGTATATGCGCCTGTTATTGTTCTTACTGCCTCTTAACTACAAATATATCTGGGTCAAGACGTAAGTGGGAATTAAATTTTTAATATATTTTGATAACAGGCCGTGTTGGGTTAATACATTCACGTCATTCGTACGAGGTTTTATATTTCCAAGGGATTATGCCAGAGAAAGAGTTTTGAGTTTTCCACGTGACGACGGATCTTATTATATTACAATCGCCAAGTCTATTGCTTTCGATATTTCTGGATAATCCAAAAACTGGACCACGTTTTTCTTTACTTCTTATGATTGAACCTGTTTGTAGTTCCGAAATGCTAGCGGTATTAATTCCCGAAACACAGTGAAAAGGATTCCGAAGGATGTCTGTGCTATGCTACAAACTACTAAGTGCTACGGATAGTAACGAAATAGATTGTGTTCTCAATTTAATTCCTCCGTTGCTAACAAAAAAGAAAAATAATAAGTTAAAAAATTTAAAACATCTGAATATCACTTCTTGTCAAAGCCACTTATATCTACACTAGTTCTGCTTCCACTACACACTGATGCGACGTTTCACTCTCGCGTGCAGCCTTTCTGAATCTTTGTACTCTTGCTCACCCATCTTAGCACATTTCGTTAGTCGCGATGGTATTTTGCTCCGAATTTCTTGGACAAATTTCAAAATTTTCATTACAATTCCCACAAACTGGGTATCGTAACTCTCGTAATTTAACTCGCAGATAAATAGTATTTTTGTCGACTGATACCGTTGTCTTTAAGCTACAGAACAAAGTACTGCTCGCTTCCGTATCTCAAGACACATTGACGCAGTCGTCCCTGAATCTCTTACGGCGCCACGCCGCGGTCGCTAAAAACGGTCAATTTTGCCGCCTCCCCTGGACCTTCACGCATCTGGTTCAACCGGTTTACATATTCTTAAGAAGCGACATCTGTGCTATATCCAACTGCAAATAAAACATTAACGTAGCTCTTACAGTTTTCATGTAATAATGTGTTTCGTTTAGGTTCACTATAGCCGAATGTTCACTATAACCGAGTTCACTATATCCAGAGCTGACTGTGTGTGTGTGTGTGTGTGTGTCACCCAACCGAAAGCATAAATCTTTCCTCTAATTAAAGGGATTCTGCAAATTTTAGTAAGCCTGATATAAAAAATATACTTTAATCCATATCATTACGGTTCGGATAAGTAGCTGTATCAAGATAGGCATCCTTGGTCTGTGCGTTTCGTTTACAAACATTAACTAGTTGTCACGTGTCTCCAAGCCGACAGTAGTGACGACGTACAAAAGGTTGAATAAAAAGTAATGGCAACAGTTCGATAATTCTGATATGGCTTTATTCACAGGGGTACAACATCTATGTGCCTTCAATATAGCCGCCCCTCTTATTTATCACCTTTTGCCAAATGTTTGGAAGGCGGTGTACACCATCAGCGCGTCATGTTTGTTGATGTTCCGTACTGACTGCTCTATAGCACAGATACGTTCATCTCTGGTATTGCACCGGTCCCTCACAGTTGTTCTTTCACTTTGGCGAAGAGATCGTAATCGCATGGACTCATATCGGGTGAGTATGGTGGATGTTCCAGAATCTCCCATTGCCAGTGGCGCGAGAGGTCCTTGACGGTGTGACTCCTTGCATTGTCATGAAGAATGATGGGGTTCTGTACCACCAAGTGTCGTCGTTTTCTCCTGAGCGCTGGACGAAGGTGGTGGTGCTTTACGCAGTCCCTGAAAACATTCTTGTGCACTACGACCTCGTGCAACATCAATTTTGATGCAGGAACGTTGCTCTAGTTTTGTAAACGTGGTCTTAGGGCGCTCGCACTATCCCTATGAAAGTCAACGTTCTACACACTGCAGTAGATTGACAGAGTACTGTCGCCGCTGGCTGCACTAACTCATCTAACAGTCCTTATTCATGTCCACACAGCTGGCAGCTCTCGAACGCACTATCGTCATGTGACAGCAGTGTTGCCATAACTTTTTATCCAACCCTTGTACATTCAGTTCCTATCGGCTGTAATGTCCATTCACTAATGTTTTAGCTAGGGAGTGGGGAGCGCTCTTCTCAGCAGGTAGAATTTTGGCTAGTAAAAGGGGATAGTGTTTTCTTAGTCTGAAGCAAATAAATACCCTATCCTATATCTACAGCTATACAGCCTACTGATACCGCTACTTTATCCGAACCTTACATTTGACAGTATCGTGTATATTGTTTTTATACGTAGTTTATCTTGTAATTTTTTAAATAATCAAATAGGATTTTATAGCGTATTTTACGGGTATTTTAAAGTCACATCATTCCGTACTGCTTTTCTAAGAGGATAGCTTGTCAGTAGGTCTATATATTTTACAGAAGCTACCGTCTGCAGTAGGATGTTCTGTGCTATAGATAGAATATGTCACATGAAATACAGGGCTTTAAAAACGCGTTCCTTTCTTTTAGTCATGTAAATAGGCGCATCTTTCATGCTTCAAAGTTAGTTCTGAGATGATGAAGTTAATAAGATGTTGGCAAACTCGGTTCCATTTGTACGGATGGAGGGGGGGGCGAAGGAGATGAATCAGATCAGCCAAAATAAACTGGACTGCTCTTCCTTGTCGTCATCACCTGTTACTTCACGAATCGTTTGTGATGCACTCCACTTACAACGCTGGCTTAGGTCTCATTACTTACTGCTGCACAAGAATTCAATATCTGCATCTGCTTCGAAACATCACCCTGCTGCTCTAATTTTATTCTCTGTGGCGTCTTTACTTCCACATTTCTTTATTTAACAGCTTTTTTAGAATTAAAGAGGTCACTCTCAGAGAAGATGACTTGACGATACTGTCAGAATAGAATCAAAATGGCGGAGAAATTCAGAGTACTAACAAAGAGAGACGTCACATCTGTGTAGTAACAGACTTATTTGGGATCATTGTTTTTCTAGGGGTAGTCTTATATCGAAAATAAGAGAATTTGTGTTTCAGCTTTGTCTCCGATAGGTCATATTTTTCCTGTGACAGGGGATTTGTCAAATCCTTTGGATTGCGTGAAACGTCTTTATTTTCAGCATGTATTGTACGAAATGGAAATATAAAAATTGGAAATTTATCTTTTGAAGAGGTGAAGTTCAAATATCTGGGAGAAACAGTAACAAATATAAATGATACTTGGGAGGAAATTAAACACAGAATAAATATGGGAAATGCGTGTTATTATTCGGTTGAGAAGCTTTTATCATCCAGTCTGCTGTCCAAAAATCTGAAAGTTAGAATTTATAAAACAGTTATATTACCGGTTGTTCTGTATGGTTGTGAAGCTTGGACTCTCAATTTGAGAGAGGAACAGAGGTTAAGGGTGTTTGAGAATAAGGTGCTTAGGAAAATATTTGGGGCTAAGAGGGATGAAGTTACAGGAGAATGGAGAAAGTTATGCAACACAGAACTGCACGCATTGTATTCTTCACATAATTAGGAACATTAAATCCAGACGTTTGAGATGGGCAGGGCATGTAGCACGTATGCGCGAATCCAGAAATCCATATAGAGTGTTAGTTGGGAGGCCGGAAGGAAAAAGATCTTTGGGGAGGCCGAGACGTAGATGGGAAGATAATATTAAAATGGATTTGAGGGAGGTGGGATATGATGATAGAGAATGGATTAATCTTGGTCAGGATATGGACCAATGGCGGGCTTATGTGAGGACGGCAATGAACCTCCGGGTTCCTTAAAGCCAGTAAGTAATTATAATTAATAGAATATAATATAATAAACTTAACACTAACAAATCTATTTTCTGATACTAAGAATTACTTCTACGTGATTAGTTTTCAGCAACGATTATGAAAATGATTTCAGTAGTGACGGTTTCAAAAATTCAGGAGAGTTATCTGGTACGTGTAAAAGACCGTCCTTGAGCACAGGTAGCTTATCAAACTCATAACCTGTTACGGCCTGCATTATTAAAAGCGCCCTATTGACCGATGATAAAATGATCGTAACTTTCTCTCCGTAGAATTCCATACGTCTAATTAAAACGACCGGCCACGTTACTGCATCAAAAGACGGGCTTTATTATATACAAACTTAAAAATCTGTGTAAGCAACGAGATAAAATTCTCGCCAGACGCAGACTCTTCTCATCCAGGAATGACGTAAACTCTGGAAGTCTCTACCGATATACCAATGTTCCGTCCTCGTTTTGAAGTTCTAGAATTTAAAGTAGGTAGAATATAGTCGATCAACAACACTCGTGCTGTTGTTCCAACGTAAGGTTATTTTTTCTGAAAATCGTACTATTGTGATCGTGATCTCAGGGTGGATTTATCTCAGAAACTGCAACGTGTTCATAATACGTGTGTTCGTTTCATTTGTAATGTCCGCTACTACGATCACATTTCGCCTTCTTTCGATCAATTATTGTGGCTCAGGTTAAATGAGAGGAGAAAGTTACATTCCCTTTCTCTCTTATACCGAATTTTGCACACCTCTACTCCCTCTTACTTATCTGTCCGATTCCACAGTCTTTCTCGGTATCATAACTTAAATACTCGATCACAATATGATAACACGCTAGAAATACCACTGCACACATCATCTCTTTATTCTTCATCTTTCACTGTTGCTACTTCTCGTCACTGGAATTCTCTACCGCCTGAAGTCAAGGGCTGCTGAACTTTAATTTTCTTTAAATGTAAATTAGAAAAATATCTTATGATGAGTTGCCAGACCTAACGCGTTGCAAATATTTAATGGAATGTGTTCCACTGTATTTATTTTCATTTTTTTATTTATTTTTTTTGTTTCTTATTTTTATTGTGTAATCATGTAAATCGTGTTTATTTATCACTTAACTCCAATAGGTATCCCACTGTGTTGCTTTTTCATTATTAATCTGTTTTTGTGTACATTTTATTCAATTGTCGGTTTCTGGTTTAATTATGTAAATCCTACTTAATTGTAATCTAATACTAACATTTATACTAATGTGTTTATTTTTATTTTTACTGTGTATATTTTTTTTTATTGAATTATCGGCTTCTGTTTTTATGTGATTCGTATTTGATTCTAACAACATTAATATGTATTCCACTATGTTTATTTTTATTTTATGAGGTAAATTTTTATATAACTACCTCTTTTGATCTCATTATGTACCTAAATTGTATCAGTATGTAATTACTTAATTCCGATCTAGTTTTATGTTCAACTATGTAAGGCATATGACTCGATTAAGAGGGAAGTATTATATGATATTCTTATTGAATTTGGTATTCCCAAGAAACTAGTTCGATTAATTAAAATGTGTCTCAGTGAAACAAACAGCAGAGTCCTTATAGGTCAGTTTGTATCTGATGCTTTTCCAATTCACTGCGGGCTAAAGCAGGGAGATGCACTATCACCTTTACTTTTTAACTTCGCGCTAGAATATGCCATTAGGAAAGTTCAGGATAACAAGCAGGGTTTGGAATTGAACGGGTTACATCAGCTTCTTGTCTATGCGGATGACGTGAATATGTTAGGAGAAAATACACAAACGATTAGGGAAAACACGGAAATTTTACTTGAAGCAAGTAGAGCGATCGGTTTGGAAGTAAATCCCGAAAAGACAAAGTATATGATTATGTCTCGTGACCAGAATATTGTACGAAATGGAAATATAAAAATTGGAGATTTATCCTTCGAAGAGGTGGAAAAATTCAAATATCTTGGAGCAACAGTAACAAATATAAATGACACTCGGGAGGAAATTAAACGCAGAATAAATATGGGAAATGCGTGTTATTATTCGGTTGAGAAGCTCTTATCATCCAGTCTGCTGTCCAAAAATCTGAAAGTTAGAATTTATAAAACAGTTATATTACCGGTTGTTCTGTATGGTTGTGAAACTTGGACTCTCACTCTGAGAGAGGAACATAGGTTCAGGGTGTTTGAGAATAAGGTGCTTAGGAAAATATTTGGGGCTAAGCGGGATGAAGTTACAGGAGAATGGAGAAAGTTACACAACACAGAACTGCACGCATTGTATTCTTCACCTGGCATAATTAGGAACATTAAATCCAGACGTTTGAGATGGGCAGGGCATGTAGCACGTATGGGCGAATCCAGAAATGCATATAGAGTGTTAGTTGGGAGACCGGAGGGAAAAAGACCTTTAGGGAGGCCGAGACGTAGGTGGGAGGATAATATTAAAATGGATTTGAGTGAGGTGGGGTATGATGATAGAGACTGGATTAATCTTGCACAGGATAGGGACCGCTGGCGGGCTTATGTGAGGGCGGCAATGAACCTTCGGGTTCCTTAAAAGCCATTTGTAAGTAAGTAAGTAAGCAAGCAAGTTTTAATCCTGGTTGAGTGTAAGAGAATGCCTTACGGCCTTAACTCTACCAGGTTAAATAAAGCCATTATTATTATTATTATTATTATTATTATTATTATTATTATTATTATTATTATTATTATTATTATTATTATTATTATGGAGAGTTAGATTTTTTCGTAGGTGTGCTTTTTAAAACGAATTTACAAATTAATTAAAGAACAAGTAGATGGGCCCATGAATAATACATTGCGTGGAAATGTATTTGGATTAGCACGTACAGGTGCAAGGATATAATATACAGGGCAGAGAAGAGAAACAGGGAAGGCAGGCAAGCGGATAGACATAAACCAGATATACTCCGCGTAACACATTTTACTACACACAGGAATTTAACATGTGAAATCAACTATTTGTAGGCCTAAATAATATCTGCCCCGTATACTTACTTACTTACTTACAACTGGCTTTTAAGGAACCCGAAGGTTCATTGCCGCCCTCACATAAGCCCGCCATCGGTCCCTATCCTGTGCAAGATTAAGCCAGTCTCTATCATCATACCCCACCTCCCTCAAATCCATTTTAATATTATCCTCCCATCTACGTCTCGGCCTCCCTAAAGGTCTTTTTCCCTCCGGTCTCCCAACTAACACTCTATATGCATTTCTGGATTCGCCCATACGTGCTACATGCCCTGCCCATCTCAAACGTCTGGATTTCAAGTTCCTAATTATGTCAGGTGAAGAATACAATGCGTGCAGTTCTGTGTTGTGTAACTTTCTCCATTCTCCTGTAACTTCATCCCGCTTAGCCCCAAATATTTTCCTAAGCACCTTATTCTCAAACACCCTTAACCTATGTTCCTCTCTCAGAGTGAGAGTCCAAGTTTCACAGCCATATAGAAGAACCGGTAATATAACTGTTTTATAAATTCTAACTTTCAGATTTTTGGACAGCAGACTGGATGATAAGAGCTTCTCAACCGAATAATAACACGCATTTCCCATATTTATTCTGCGTTTAATTTCCTCCCGAGTGTCATTTATATTTGTTACTGTTGCTCCAAGATATTTGAATTTTTCCACCTCTTCGAAGGATAAATCTCCAATATTTATATTTCCATTTCGTGCAATATTCCCGTCACGAGACATAATCATATACTTTGTCTTTTCGGGATTTACTTCCAAACCGATCGCTTTACTTGCTTCAAGTAAAATTGCCGTGTTTTCCCTAACCGTTTGTGTATTTTCTCCTAACATATTCACGTCATCTGCATAGACAAGAAGCTGATGTAGCCCGTTCAATTCCAAACCCTGCCTGTTATCCTGAACTTTCCTAATGGCATATTCTAAAGCGAAGTTAAAAAGTAAAGGTGATAGTGCATCTCCCTGCTTTAGCCCGCAGTGAATTGGAAAAGGATCAGATAGAAACTGACCTATACGGACTCTGCTGTATGTTTCACTGAGACACATTTTAATTAATCGAACTAGTTTCTTGGGAATACCAAATTCAATAAGAATATCATATAATACTTCCCTCTTAACCGAGTCATATGCCTTTTTGAAATCTATGAATAACTGATGTACTGTACCCTTATACTCCCATTTTTTCTCCATTATCTGCCGAATACAAAAAATCTGATCAATAGTCGATCTATTACGCCGAAAACCGCACTGATGATCCCCAATAATTTCATCTACGTACGGAGTTAATCTCCTCAAAAGAATATTGGACAAAATTTTGTACGACGTCAACAAAAGTGATATTCCTCGAAAGTTACCACAGTTGGTTTTGTCCCCCTTTTTAAAAATAGGTACAATTATGGACTCCTTCCATTGTTCTGGTACAATTTCCTTTTCCCAAATAGCAAGTACAAGTTTATAAATTTCGCTATATAATGCACTTCCACCCTCTTGTATTAATTCTGCTGGAATTTGATCGATACCTGGAGACTTGTACTTTTTCAGATTTTCTATCGCAATTTCGACTTCTGAAAGCGTGGGTTCGGGTATAAATGGCTCAGCAGTTTGTATTTCAATATCGTCCCGATATTTCATAAAAATATTGTTTGAGGGAAAACGTCAAAGGATTACTTTTTTTACTTGGTTATTTATTTCATTGGGTTATTTTACGACGCTGTATCAACATCTAGGTTATTTAGCGTCTGAATGAAATGAAGGTGATAATGCCGGTGAAATGAGTCCGGGGTCCAGCACCGAAAGTTACCCAGTACTTGCTCGTATTGGGTTGAGGGAAAACCCCGGAAAAAACCTCAACCAGGTAACTTGCCCCGACCGGGATTCGAACCCGGACCACCTGGTTTCGCGGCCAGACGCGTACTTGGTTATTTAACGACTGTCAACTACGAGGTTATTTCTGCAGTGCTTGGGAAAAGTGACACAAGTCAGTTTCCACAAACCTTTTTTGATAATTTATTGACAAGTTACACTGGTTTATGTCGATTTGATTTTTTTCTGTATGAATTATTGTAATGGGAGAAATACTTATGTATTTTTTTCCAAGCGAGCAGATGTTCCGTAAGTTTAATTTATTTAATTTATTTATTTAAATTCAAATATACAGAATAAAGAAATATAATTACAAAATATACAGAATAAAGAAATATAATTACAAAACAAAACAAAGAGAAATACAACTAAGATAATACAAGCAATATAGAAAGAAGATACAGTAGTATTAACAAAATTTGAGACCGAATGAGCAGCGCTCGTGCTCGGTCGCAGCTCAGATATAATATTAAAATAAATAATAATAATAATAATAATAATAATAATAATAATATAAATAAATAAGTAAAATAAAATAGGAACTAAAATATAATTACAGCGGCAATGGAATTATATAATATAATATTAACACTAGAGAAGAATAATATCGCACGTGAAAAGTAGGACTAATATATATTTCAAAATTATAGAATACAAATATAATATAGGTTGATTAATTCATACACATAGGCTATAAATTTATTTAATCAAATTGAAGATATTAACACGTTTCTAATTTTCTTGTTATATGTTAGTGGGTTACATGTTAGAAGTTCTGGGTGTAATTTAGTTAAAGCATTGTACAACCGAGGGCCAAAATTTATGCTATGCTTTAGACCAGCAGATGTGAGACATTTAGGTTCTACTAATGTTGAATTAATATTTCGTCTTGTGTCATAATTGTGTGTCTGTAATACAAACTTATTACGATTTTTATGATAAAATTTTAACAGCGTATACTTATAAATTTGTTCAATATTAAATACATTAAATTCAGAATAAATTAATTTAGTTGGATAATCGTAACGTTTCTTCAAACAAATTTTAATTATTAGTTTTTGTAGTAAATTTGTCAATAAATTATCAAAAAAGGTTTGTGGAAACTGACTTGTGTCACTTTTCCCGAGCACTACAGATTTAGCATCGATGGGATTGGTGATAGCGAGATGATATTTGGCAAAATAAGGCCGAGGATTCGCCATGGATTATTTAACATTTACGGTTGGGGGAAACCTCGGAAAAAACCCAACCAGGTAATCAGCACAAGCGGGAATCGAACCCGCGCCCGAACGCAACTCCGGATCGGCAGGCAAACGTGTTAGCTGACAGAGCTACGCCGGTGGCACTCGAAGGATTAAAAATCATCGAAATGTATAGAGACTAAGTATTTTATTTTCTCAATAGGTTCGATGAATTAATTAAATAAAATAATAAAATATAGGAACTTCATTTGCCTCTGGATTTTGGCTTCTCTAATACGAGGCGTTCAGCACACAGATGGCCCAACCCACGAAAACTGCATATTGAGTTTATTGCTTTAAAGAGCTCATCATATTGTTCAGTTGAATGTGTAAATAGGAGTAATTATCATTCCCAGTTCTTCCATGAGATTTCAACACAAGTTTCGTTTGTGTATCGAATTTCGCGCACCGTTACAAAGAGATAAAGTGAAAATATAATTTTGTGCGTTGAGTGCCTCTTATATCAACAATGTTATTTAAATGTGTAAGGGAGTAGCGGGTACAGTGAGACACAAAATATTAAGACATATGTATGCAAGTGATAATTCAAGTATTTTTAAAATCAAGTGCAATAGAAATAGACATTAAAACGTGGAGTATAATAATACATAAACAAAAATGTTAATAGATAAAGGACATAATATACAATACGTGTTTGTCAAAAAAAAAATGCAAATGTCTCACTGTTCCCATTCAGGAGAGTACAGTGAGACACTACAGTGTCTATTAACGGACATTGAAATGATTTACATTTCAAAAGAAAACAAAAACTTGCTGTCTCTTTATCTTGACATGTTCTGTAGGCTTATTTAGAATCATTTTGATGTCTGACTTCGAAACCATTGAAACATCTGGAACATTTGGAAAAGTGAATTTTTCATGACATTTCAAACTTTTGCGAAAAAAATGAAATGAATTTTTGGACACAACAAAGCTTATAATGATAAGAATTTAATGTAATTCTTTATTATTTTTTAACATTTTCTTAAATTTTGTTGAATGATTTTTTATTTATGAAACCATTAAAATGTAATGTATCCATTATTTTAAGCTACAGTTCCTAAATTGATTACTAGTATGTCCATTTTTAATGTTAGTTACTGGTAAATGTAATATAATTGCAATTTGTTTTTGCAAATCATTGGTACTTGGGGACAGTGAGACGTCTCAATGTACCCTTCAATGCCATGTCTCACTGTTCCCTTTACGCATAGTTAATTTAAAAATGACGCCATCACTTCAAAATTAAAACAAGAAAGACGAAACTTTGAACAAAACATTCATATTTATATCTCATTTATATATCCAATATAATCTTCATTAAACAAAAGCAAAATTTTACTTCTATAGTGAAAAATTACGAATTATTTTTTTCATCACTCACCTTTATAACTAGAATCAAATCGAGTATGAAAATACTGTTACTTTACTGATGCAACATACAACTCCACTGTTACCAACATCTCAACATCAAAATGTACCATCTAATAAAAAATGTCTCACTGTTCTCCCTGTGTTACTGTACCCACTTCTCCCCTACTACGAGCTACGAACGCAGAAACGAAACTACGGAAGATCAGAGAATAAAAAAAGAGAGCAGAGATATGGACGGGCTTCTACTCGATCGACGCCATGACCAACAGAAGCTGGACTGGTCCAAACATCACGCTCCTCAGTACCATAACAAGACTTGCAGTTCATGGCTTCCACCATAAACTATGTAACAGAACCGATTCCCACGAACCAGCACCGGACTATATATGCAAACGTGTGTACGATAGCACTTCAGCGTGTGCAAGAAAAGAACTAAATCACTGAGTGAATATAGTAGTGAAAGTAAGGCCCATTCACAATGAAAATTAAACATAACCGTAACATAAACACAGACGTTTGCGGCCAGGCTACCAAATGGGGTCATTCACAATGATTCACATAAACATTGACATAAACATTGCCATAAGACGTTTGCAAACTCCACTTATTTTTTAATGTTATTTAACAACGCTCGCAACTGCAGAGGTTATATCAGCGTCGCCGGATGTGCTGGAATTTTGTCCCGCAGGAGTTCTTTTACATGCCAGTAAATCTACTGACATGCGCCTGTCGCATTTAAATGCCATCAACCTGGCCCGGGATCGAACCCGCAACCTTGGGCATAGAAGGCCAGCGCTATACCAACTCGTCGACTTCATGCTTATGCTTACGTGATTTGCAAACAGAACACAATCGTGGAGCGCTGAAGTATACGACAGAATACGAGGAAATGGAGTCGTTGCTATGTTTCCGTGGTTACCAAGTATGTTTGCTGTTATGTTTATGTTCCCATCGTGAATGATGGTATGACTTCTTGATTTTACCGTAACGTTTACATTCTTAAGTTAACGCTTACGTCATGTTTAATTTTCATTGTCAATGAGCCATAACATCTGAATGCACATTTGTGAACAATTCTTTTATTATTATTATTTAATTTTGTACTACTCGTATTTCTGCCATGACCCCAAGAAACTTGATGTTAAAATACAAAATTAATAAAAAGCAATGGATTATAGCACAAACAAATGAAGAGTCCACTGCAAGAATGATGGATGTCACTGTCTTGTCGAAAATGAACCAAGACTGTCAATGCATAGCTTAAGATATATAATGTACATAGAGACTTATATGGCATTAACACTGATAGTCATTGTCCAGTAATGATCGGAAAATCTCAGTTAAGCTTTGAGCGCTAAGCATTTCAAACTTTCAATTGCTTCGACCAAAGGTTTCCTTCAATAATGAAATCTATACAAAAGCGTTCCAGTAAACCCTTCACAGCGACTTCATTTGGTTGAAAAAAAAACACAATTATTTTACAAGCAATACGAGTATGTTACAAACAGATTGCCTCTTTGAGTTGTGTTTTGGGTCATGTTTAAAACTCCTTTTTACTTGGAGATGCTTCAGAAATTCGTGTATTGACAGGGGATGCTCTAATCTGTCGTACAATCCCAATGACCCTTCCACAGAACCACGAGAAATTAGGTCTTCATACAGCCTCTCAGCAAACCCTTCACCCACACCGTACTTCCGATTGTTACTGACGAACAATATTGCCTGTTGTAAAATCGACGCAGGAATAAAAGTTAACTTTATGGCACTGCTATAAATTTTCTTCTCATGCGCATTACAATTGTGTGTGACAGTAATAATGTACACTAACAACACACACAAAGCGACTTTGGCTTCATAATCCATCTCGGAAGAAGGCTTCCACTACACTACTGCTGAATGCTGCAAAACGCAAAAGAACTAGCTACAAATGTCGCTACGTGTGGCATGTCATGTGGCCACACGTAGCGACATTTAACGCAGAAACTAGCAGTAATTGTAGCGCCCGTGTGGCCACCCATTTTGCGACAATTACCGGTACGGCAGCTACATTTGTAGCAGAAAACTTGCTACAAATGTAGCTCGTGTGGCCGTACCCTTCCTCACTTAGAAATGGATTTTAGAGAACCCGAAGTTTCATTGCCGCCCTCACATAAGTCCGCCATCGGTCCCTACTATACCTTATTTTATTTCAAGGAGTGCAGTTCGGTGGCTCCTTTGAACACCCATTTACAGATTTATGACTTCCTACACAAACACCTCTGACAATTCCAGCCTGTCCCCTAGTCCCAACATTGCACAGTTGTCACAATCCTGATGACCTTCGAAATTATGCAGTGAAACTGACGGGATTCTTGGAATTCGGAAAAGATGCGGCAACTCTGCCTCCACGTGGATTTAATGGGCACCTGTCAACTTTTCTGAAAGAGGGTTGTGATTGGTTACTAACAAGAGAAGACAAGATTTCCGTCATAGTAAGGAAGACATTTATTTACGACAACCAATTAGTAGTGGGCAGTAGAAGGTCTGTCGGCAAAGTTCTTTCTATGAAACTGCACTCCATGAAAAAAAATAGAGTATACCATACAAAAATGCTGTGCATTTCAATTACTACGCTTTGCACAGCGGCAACGATAACCGATTCTGCTTGTAGTAATTCCCTCCGTAACGTCAGACCAGTTTTCGGGACGAGTGGTCAGAGAATCACTGTAGCTTAAAGGGTTAAAGAACGGTGATATATTTATGTGGGCTCACTTTGAACAGACATATGGAGCGAGCATACTGTTAGTAAAGTTGTGTAATCCAGTTTTCTTTTTTTGGGCGCGCGCTATTACAATATTAGTGATGGCTGGGACGCCGCGCCGGCAGCTGCGAGCACATGGAGTTCCCCTCCCGCCTCCCACGTGACCGACCGCTAGTGTGTTCATTGTTATACGCGCGCACCCTTCAAGAGTGACTCAAGTACAGGGAACTGTTTCGAGCACGCCGCACCGTTTGTCTAGGATTATCCAAGATCTATGCGTTTACAGTGACATATTACATATGTTCAGCGGATTAATGGTAGGAATATTCGTGACGCACACATGCGTAAGGTTACGTTTACAAGCAAAACGTAACACGTTATCGTTCACAAAGGTGTATGTAAGCGTAAGTGTTAAATAAATAAATAAATAAATTCATTAATTAAATAAAAAGAAACGTGAAGAAATAAATAAATAAATACATTCATTAATTAAATAGAACGAAACGTGAAGAAATAAATAAATAATTTAATTAATTAATTAATTAATTAATTAATTAAATAAAAAGAAAAGTGAAGAAATAAATAAATTCATTAATTAAATAAAAAGAAAAGTGAATAAATAAATAAATAATTAAATAAATAAATTAATTAATTAAATGAAAATAAAAGTGCAGAAATAAATAAATAAATAAATAAATAAATTCACTAATTAAATAAAAAGAAAAGTGAAGAAATAAATAAATAAATAAATAGGCCTACATTCATTAATTAAATGAAAAGAAAAGTGAAGAAATAAATAAATAATTAAATAAATAAATTCATTAATTAAATAAAAAGAAAAGTGAAGAAATAAATAAATAAGTAAATAAATAAATAAATAGGCCTACATTCATTAATTAAATGAAAAGAAAAGTGAAGAAATAAATAAATAAATAATTAAATAAATAAATTCATTAATTAAATAAAAAGAAAAGTGAAGAAATAAGTAAATAAATAAATAAATAGGCCTACATTCATTAATTAAATGAAAAGAAAAGTGAAGAAATAAATAAATAATTAAATAAATAAATTCATTAATTAAATAAAAACAAAAGTGAAGAAATAAGTAAATAAATAAATAAATAGGCCTACATTCATTAATTAAATAAAAAGCAAAGTGAAGAAATAAATAATTAAATAAATAAATAAATTCATTAATTAAATAAAAAGAAAAGTGAAGAAATAAATAAATAAATAGGCCTACATTCATTAATTAAATAAAAAGAAAAGTGAAGAAATAAATAAATAATTAAATAAATAAATTCATTAATTAAATAAAAGATAAGTGAAGAAATAAATAAATAAATAAATAAATAGGACTACATTCATTAATTAAATAAGAAGAAAAGTGAAGAAATAAATAAATAATTAAATAAGTAAATAGGCCTACATTAATTAATTAAATAAAAAGAAAAGTGAAGAAATAAATAAATAAATAGGCCTACATTCATTAATTAAATAAAAAGAAAAGTGAAGAAATAAATAAATAAATAAATAAACAAATTCATTAATTAAATAAAAAGAAAAGTGAAGAAATAAATAAATAAATAGGCCTACATTCATTAATTAAATAAAAAGAAAAGTGAAGAAATAAATAAATAATTAAATAAATAAATAGGCCTACATTCATTAATTAAATAAAAAGAAAAGTGAAGAAATAAATAAATAAATAGGCCTACATTCATTAATTAAATAAAAAGAAAAGTGAAGAAATAAATAAATAATTAAATAAATAAATAGGCCTACATTCATTAATTAAATAAAAAGAAAAGTGAAGAAATAAATAAATAAATAGGCCTACATTCATTAATTAAATAAAAAGAAAAGTGAAGAAATAAATAAATAATTAAATAAATAAATTCATTAATTAAATAAAAGAAAAGTGAAGAAATAAATAAATAAATAAATAGGACTACATTCATTAATTAAATAAGAAGAAAAGTGAAGAAATAAATAAATAATTAAATAAATAAATAGGCCTACATTAATTAATTAAATAAAAAGAAAAGTGAATAAATAAATAAATAAACAGGCCTACATTCATTAATTAAATAAAAAGAAAAGTGAAGAAATAAATAAATAAATAAATAAATAAATAAATAAATAAATAAATAAATAAACAAATTCATTAATTAAATAAAAAGAAAAGTGAAGAAATAAATAAATAAATAGGCCTACATTCATTAATTAAATAAAAAGAAAAGTGAAGAAATAAATAAATAATTAAATAAATAAATAGGCCTACATTCATTAATTAAATAAAAAGAAAAGTGAAGAAATAAATAAATAATTAAATAAATAAATAGGACTACATTCATTAATTAAATAAGAAGAAAAGTGAAGAAATAAATAAATAATTAAATAAATAAATAGGCCTACATTAATTAATTAAATAAAAAGAAAAGTGAATAAATAAATAAATAGGCCTACATTCATTAATTAAATAAAAAGAAAAGTGAAGAAATAAATAAATAAATAAATAAACAAATTCATTAATTAAATAAAAAGAAAAGTGAAGGAAAAAACCAACGAATGCGAATGCAACGCTTGCTTTCCTATTACATGTTTTACACGCACTTCATAAACGACCATCGCGCGATATACAGAGCGTTTGTCAGGAATACGTTCATTAGACATGCTTGCATGGCCGGCGTACACTGCGTCATTATCAATTCGTAACCTTCCTCATATTTTCACTCACATAATTTTGATTTGTTGTAGTCTAGTAGTACTAGTAGTAATTTTATTGTCACAAACATTATTACAATGCATAGCAGCGCCAATCAAACAAATGAAATACAATTTAAATTTACAAAATACCATTAAATTATTGGATATTTTAGATAGGCTTGCCAGGAGGGCAGATTTAACACTCCTTAATTTTAAACAATTCGTAAGACAAATCTTTAACGTTGTCTGGTGGACAATTATTAAGAAAGTTCAGAGATACATATTCACAGCTATGTATTTTGGAACCTTCATAACACACAATTTGTTTCTGCTGCGAGTTAAATGTTGGTGAACTGAAGAACACACAAAACAGAGATGAATACTTTTTTTGCATAGAGAACATTACTTAAACACGGATGGCCCACTATGGTTCTGAACCCTACAATTCCTAATGAATTGTCTTAGAAAGATCACAACATTGTTAGATCGTGTTTGCTTGATAATTGATAATCAATCTTTTTACAGTGAAAAAAAAAAAACCTCCTGCATATGGCGAGAACCAATATCAAATTTCTGCAAAGTACTAATATCGAGAACTGCGGTACAATTCGCGTATTTATAATAGTTGTACGGGGGGAGGACAGTTTGAGCTAAATTATATTCTTTTTCTTTTGGGTGTACTTAGACATTCATTCTCTTTATAGGCTTACCTATTCAGTTAATATTATTCAGAATAAAATACAGTAGAACTCCAATTATCCGGACTAATAGGGAGTACAGCTCCACCAAGTTAAGTCTGCGAGCCGAGAGGGGAAGTTGGAGGCAGTTCTGTAGTGAAAGGAGGCGGTAACGAGAGGAGACCAGTACAGTCTCATATGACAGCAAAGTTTTCCTACTGCGCTTCAGTTCATAGAGCGGTAACAATTTAAGACGCTTTGAAATAGACTGTACTTCTACTTCTGCTTGACAGTCAGGATTGGCGTTCTGATTGGCAAGCGTGGAGAAAGTTGCATGAGGGGGGAGGCTGGGAGACAGCGTAATTGTTGCCTTTACCTGAAGGCAAGGACAAAAGATGCGTGCGCTCCGTAATGTATTTTAAACGATGTGCACACGTTGAAATCTGAGCGTCAAGTGACCTACGTGGCAACTGTGTTTTGCCTCTACATTCCTCTAAATTCCATCCCGATATCCCCACTCGCAGACTTGACTTGGGCAAGCTGTAGTATGATCCCGATATGCAGGAATCCTGATAATTGGATCGGATGTGAAAAGTGTCTAGAAACAACAGTAGTAAGCTACTGCATGTATTAAAAGTGTAAAATGACTACAGGCAAACAGTTTATAATGAATAGAGACGAGAATTTCATGCACTATAAAATCCCAAAATATGTATGTATTCATGCACGATCAAACTATAAAACATGCACGATCAAGCGAAAAATACATTAAAACATGCACTTTCATTTTTGTTCCAAATTTCTTATTTCACTTGACTTTTTTTTTTGCACAGTTAACAACTAAGGTTCCTGCTCTTGTCAGTCAATATGTTTTGTAGGCAGGAGTGACCTCTCTACATCGCAAGAAGTTATGGTGCAAACTTGAATGAAACTTTTTCTGTTACTTAGTTTTTTTTCTTTTCCTTTTTCAGTCCTGATTCCTGAAGCTAAAATGAGGGTCATAAAATCGAGAAACTGAGCGTCCAATCAAAACCATTAAAATATGCATTTAAACTAAATGTAATGTATGTTATACGCATGATTATGCTAAACATTGCTTAAATATACATTATGCATGTTTTTATCCCCAAAAAGACCAAAACATACAAACGTGCACGGAAAAAGTACAATATATTTGGAACCGGAAAGTAATGAAATGGATAAGTACTAAGTTTGAGCTATGTCCTGTGTTCCTATAAAACATACATTTGCATGGAATTCTTATCTCTAATAATGAACAAAGTTACACATATTCAAACAAAATAGAATTTTAAATGGATTAAAATTATAAGAACTCTTCATATTACATACAGAACAGAACTTTACTTATATATGGTAGTACAGTACACGAAATAAAAACCTAAACATATGAAACTTCCTTTGAATAAACAATTTCAAGCTGTCCTAAAACGTGATCCGGATAATTGGCGGATAATTGGAGTTACACTGTACATATGTCCGAGTCCCAATTGTCTCCCTTAATAGCGATACTCCTTGACAAGGCAACGCTGTATTCCTCCGATTCTCGGGAGCCGTGAAGTCACTGAAGGTCATATGCAGGAGGTTTGCCGCGAAGTATAGTTTACGTGTCGCTGTGAGAAGAAAACGACAGGAAATGAGATGAGCGTGAAGATGTGCGATGTAATTGGCGGGTTTCCAAATTCTGATAGCGGGATAAATGTTAAAAATGAGACGCTAAATACTTCAACGAACACGTAAGCAGTTTTAGAAATAAACGGCAGCAATACATTTCATGACACGCTGCAGTGGGTCTCTATATCATGCAACGTACTAATTATTTAAAGAATTCGGTCTATAATTTTTCCGTAAAGTTTTTGTAGTGGAAGAATACTATATATATCACGAAATATTCAACCGCAGAAAATATTCGGCATCGCTGAGATAATGCAAGAAATACACGGAGATGAGTATGTTTTTAAGTATTAAGACACTCAAAAAATTGTTGAAGTAGAATAACTAACAGACACGCTCCCTTCATCAGTGGCGGTTTGATTCACAGACATAGGTTCCTATGTTTCAACACTTTTATCACTGAATCAAATATATATGTAATTGGCTTCATGTACAGGGTGTTTGATGTAAGCCCAAATATCATTATTCATAGATTTCAAAAAGGCATATGACTCGGTTAAGAGAGAAGTTTTATATAATATCTTATTGAATTTGGTATTTCCAAGAAACTAATTCGATTAATTAAAATGTATCTCAGTGAAACATACAGCAGAGTCCGTATAGGTCAGTTTCTGTCGAATACTTTTCCAATTCAATGCGGACTAAAGTATGGGGATGCACTATCGCCTTTACCTTTTAACTTTGCTCTAGAATATGCCATTAGGAAAGTCCAGGATAACAGAGAGGGCTTGGAATTGAACGGGTTACATCAGCTTCTTGTCTATGCGGATGACGTGAATGCGTTAGGAGAAAATCCACAAACAACTAGGGAAAATACGGGAATTTTACTTGAAGCAAGCAAGTTTGGAAGCAAATTCCGAAAAGACAAAGTATATGATAATGTTATGCATCTGGTGGAACTGCGAGGGTGTGCTGTAGAGACCGATTATTTAGTCCTGACAGCTTAGCGACGCGAAAGAGGGGAAGTAATAGGAGGAGTGGGGAGAGTTCCGGAGTAGAGATAAGGGCGAACGGTCGGTAAAGGAATGCAGTACAGCTTAATTGTACTGGAAACATACCGCTTTACCGCATGGATGACATCCGATCAGTCCGAAGGCAAGCGAGTGAATAACCCAAACATCCCTTGGCGTAACTAAATGGACTCGCCTGACTAAGGCGCACATTGCCGGCGACTGTCAGGACTAAATAATCGTACTTGTACTACGAATTGCTTCCCCGAGGTTTAACCATCACTGCCGACATTTATTGTCACCAGCTGAGACGTCTTGCACAAGGAATCCAAGAAAAACGACCTATAAGACTGCGTGAAGTGATGCTACTCCACCATAACGCTCGTCCGCACTCTGATAATCTGACACAAAACATTATCCAGGAGTTGGGTTGAGAAGTCATTCCGCAACCCACCTTATTAACCTGATCTTACGCCCTCAGATTTTCACCTTTTTCCGCTCTCTATCGAACAACTTTCAAGGAAATTCCTTTCCGAATGAAAATACGGTCCGGACATGGCTTGACGACTTCTATACTGAAGGAGAATATATTGTTGATGATTAACTTCTCTCTTATATGTATCTGATGTGTTTAATAAACTTAAGGGTATATATACGTGAACGACTACAAATATTATCAGAAAATGCAGGCTTTAAATTTCTAAAATTTTATAAGGAAATGAACTCACAATTGGACAAAAATTTCAAGGTACCATAACAAGACTTATTAGAACTTAAATATTTGATAACAGTATAAAAAGATCACTAATAATATTTTTTAGAATTCACTTTTTACTTTAAATTAAATTTTCCAACATTTGAAAATTTTCCTCAACCATTAGAGAGAGAATTATGAAATGTTGTACACTGATTTAACATGTATTTGTGCAAACAAGTGACTACAATAATGCCCATATCTTTGAAAATAGAAAAATTAGGTCACAAAACATTATGTAAGTTTTAATATATTTTGTATAGGACAAATAAAAAATTAATTGTATTAAAATAAACAACTCTATATGTCTGAGAGTAGTCTACTTTTCAGAAATAAGTGTTTATTACATGCAGGAAAAATATTAAAGATGTCGGAGAGACCATAACAATGTTATGGTTACCAAATGATGTAACTGCAGAATTTTTTTTTTCATACTTTGATAAAACTGGTTTGAAAAATATTGTTAGGAATCTTTTTTATGATTTTGTGAGATATTTAAGTTCTAATAAGTCTTGTTGTGGTACCTTGTAATTTTTGTTCAATTTTTAGAAATTTAGATCCTGCATTTTCTGATAATATTTGTTGTAGTTCACCTACATATACCCTTAACAAAAACCGCTACGGAATTATGCACCAACCTAATAGTATAAATAGAAAAATGAAGTGGAAGAGAAATTTCTGTCTTAAATGGAGATGAGGCTTAAACAGGTCATTCAAACGATAATTTGTGAAGATTTTTCGTGGTGTATTTTTAGCTTATCTTAAGTATCCCGTCTGACCACATCCTTCCTAGCCGCTGCTGTGTAAATGTTAAAGTGCTCCAGTCTAAATGTTTGGCCACGTAAGTGCAGTATATGCGTGATAAGATCGTACATTTTAATCTGCGTTACACAGCGCTTATGACTGTTAAAACAGGCTGTTGCTTTGTGGAGACACTCTGACCTATCTGATATTTTCACCGCTAACATCAAACTTATTGAGGGCTGCGTATCGATCAGCGAACTCTTAGGCGTGAATGTTGGTTGACCGGAAGTCTCGCTTGTTTGTGCAGATATTCAAACTAAATATCGTTAAACCGCATCGCCAGCATTCCTGTCTGGACTTGAAGGTTCTTGTACCAATGAAAAACAATTGAGGCGCTGACATGGGAAAGGTAGTAACTGCCAAAAACAAAATTTTTCAGGGGAAGCAAAAAACAAATTTATGAACACTTTCTCACTTACATTATTACAGAAACTGCTTTAAATGAAAGGCATACACTCATGTTTGTGTTACATATGAAATTTGAAAAGTCTGGCACAGATTTATCTGTGAAATCCTATTTTATGAAAATACAACATTGAAATCACTCCTGAGCCAAACTGAGAATTAACGTTATTTATACATTATGCACAAATTTTTCGGTAAATGCATGATACTTTTCATCGAGGAATTCTAACATAGATAACAAGTCTCTCTTTTTAGCATCAGGGACGACTGGTCTTCTTTCAAGGCGTTGCAAGCACTGCAAGTTAGTGATTGACGTTAATGACTGTCCTTTCTTAAAAATCCTGTGCTCTGTCCACATTTCAAGGTCATTAAATGACTGTCTTGTTTTTATTAGAGGAAAATCAGCTCTTGAGAGTCTAATCCAGTTGAGGGTGCTGATTTTGATAGGAGTTGTATTCAAAAACTTGTCACATTCTGCAGAAAAATCGAAGAAATCCTCATCCCTCATCATTATTACATTATTAGGCCTTACCTCTTCTGGAACCATGATCTTGCATCTTTTTTTTCTTTTCTCTATGATGCCAAATTCCCTATCACATGGCATGTAGGAATGTTCTGAAACCAGGAATTTCAAGTCCATTGAATCAAAATGTTTCTTGGCAATAATGTAAATCAGGACCATTAGAATCATCCGATTCTTATTCTGCCCTGCACAGTTATCAGCCCATATTTATCTAGACACACTCTGATGTTGTAAAAGGAGTTACTACCTTCTCCGCGCCAACAGCTGTGCACATACAACTTACAACATCTAGTGACTACGTTTCCAACTTCGTTTCATTACATACGGACATACTACCTTCTCTGTGCCATTGGCATGGCCATTTACTACCTTCTCAATTTTTTGGCAGTTACGACCTTTCCCATGCCAATGCCTCAATTCTTCAGAGGTAATTAGTAACTACTTGCATTCAGAGGATATCTAATTATCAACGCACTATTATCCATTCTAATTATCTCATACTTTCTTTACTTCTTTGAGCTTCTTTCCTTCTTCCTCTTAATCTTCTTGCGTTCCGTTCTTTTCATTACACAGGGTGGATGTGAAATATCGTTGCAGATTTTCAGAGCGAATAGCTCATGTTGTATGTAAACTATATCACCATATCGATGTAAAGTTCACAGTGTTTTCAGAAAAAAAAAAGTTTTTATCCCAAATGTTTAACAATCTCTTATTCGTTAGGTAGGTTCTTGATTTTTGTCCATGTCGATAGAAATGTAATAAAGAATAATCCATCCCTCTGGCGTATTTCAGTAGCGTGCACGGTTTTCGTGTAAATTTAATTTAAAAAATGTCTAAATTCAAGCCATTCATATATATCACGAATAGAGTGATTATGTTGCCAGATTGCTGAAACTTCAAACTTAATTTTCTAATTAATCGTACATTTAATCTCAAAAAGTAATATAGGTTTTCTGTTCACTTCAGTGTACCCTATCGTCCCTTTCAATCTGAAAAGTTATTTCACTTCCGCCCTATGTATTCCCTACATAAGTTGTTCTCAACCTTTTGAAGATTGTGAGCACCGGCCCCATGTAATACTAAATGAGCGAGAACCATGAAATTATATTATTATTATTATTATTATTATTATTATTATTATTATTATTATTATTATTATTATTATTAATTGTATATTGTTCCTTTATTTCTGTCATTTTTGTATTTGCTATTGTTCTTATACTTGCTGAGTGAAAAAGAAGACTTTATGACCTTAACTCTGCCAGTAGAAATAAATCTATTAAATAAATAAATATAGAGTACACATTAGATTATCACCTTATAATTTTTAAATGACATATCAGGCACCACTTCATCTCATACCAGCAGCTTACATTAGTCACTGGTAGAGGAGCTTTTTTTTCAGTAGGTTATTTTACGACGCTTTATCAACAGCTTAGGTTATTTAGCGTCTGAATGAGATGAAGGTGATAATGCCGGTGAAATGAGTCCGGGGTCCAGCACCGAAAGTTACTCAGCATTTGCTCATATTGGGTTGAAGGAAAACCCCGGAAAAAACATCAACCAGGTAACTTGCCCCAACCGGGAATCGAACCCGGGCCACCTGGTTTCGCGGCCAGACGTGATAACCGTTACTCCACAGGTGTGGACTTAGAGGAGCTGAATACTAGCAGTGTTGACTTACATTTTACGCTTTTTTTTCTCGATTCTCTCTTCGTCCTACTTACATTCTTTCTTCTCATCGTTACTACTACTACTTACTGGCTTTCAAGGAATCCGGAGGTTCATTGCCGCCCTCACATAAGCCCGCCATTGGTCCCTATCCTGAGCAAGACCAATCCAGTCTCTACCATCATATCCTACCTGCCTCAAATCCATTTTAATATTATCTTCCCATCTACGTCTTGGCCTCCCCAAAGGTCTTTTTCCCTCTGGCCTCCCAACTAACACTCTATATGCATTTCTGGATTCGCCCATACGTGCTACATGTCCTGCCCATCTCAAACGTCTGGATTTAATGTTCCTAATTATGTCAGGTGAAGTATACAATGCGTGCAGCTCTGCGTTATGTAACTTTCTCCATTCTCCTGTAACTTCATCCCTCTTAGCCCCAAATATTTTCCTAACAACGTTATTCTCAAACACCCTCAATTATTATTATTATTATTATTATTATTATTATTATTATTATTATTATTATTATTATTACTATTATTATTATTATTATTAATTGTATATTGTTCCTGTATTTCTGTCATTTTTATATTTGCTATTGTTCTTATACTTGTTGAGTGAAAGGAAAGACTTTATGACCTTAACTCTGCCAGTAGAAATAAATCTATTAAATAAATAAATATAGAGTACAAATTAGATTATCACCTTATAATTTTTAAATAAGACATATCAGGCACCACTTCATCCCATACCACCAGCTTACATTAGTCACTGGTAGAGGAGCTGAATACTAGCAGTGTTGACTTATATTTTACGCTTTTTTTTTTCTCGATTCTCTTCGTCCTACTTACATTCTTTCTTCTCATCGTTACTACTACTACTTACTGGCTTTCAAGGAATCCGGAGGTTCATTGCCGTCCTCACATAAGCCCGCCATTGGTCCCTATCCTGAGCAAGACCAATCCAGTCTCTACCATGATATCCTACCTCCCTCAAATCCATTTTAATATTATCTTCCCATCTACGTCTTGGCCTCCCTAAAGGTCTTTTTCCCTCGGGCCTCCCAACTAATACTCTATATGTATTTCTGGATTCGCCCATACGTTCTACATGCCCTTCCCATCTCAAACGTCTGGATTTAATGTTCCTAATTATGTCAGGTGAAGAATACAATGCGTGCAGTTCTGTGTTGTGTAACTTTCTCCATTCTCCTGTAACTTCATCCCTCTTAGCCCCAAATATTTTCCTAAGAACCTTATTCTCAAACACCCTTAATCTCTGTTCCTCTCTCAAAGTGAGAGTCCAAGTTTCACAACCATACAGAACAACCGGTAATATGACTGTTTTATAAATTCTAACTTTCAGATTTTTTGACAGAAGACTAGATGACAAAAGCTTCTCAACTGAATAGTAACAGCCATTTCCCATATTTATTCTGCGTTTAATTTCCTCCCAAGTGTCATTTGTTACTGTTGCTCCAAGATATTTGAATTTTTCACCTCTTCGAAGGATAAATCTCCAAATTTTATAGTTCTTTTTCGTTCTTCTCATCGTCCTGTACTCAAACTCTCACTACTCTCTGTGCTTATTGCCTTTCCTTCTTCGCTCTTCTCATATTCTTTATGCTCATCACATTCCCGTACTCTTTTCTGTGCTTCTTTCGTCTCATCTGAAGCCAGTTACTACAGGGTGTTTCTTGTACTCGTGAACACACGCCAGGTAAGCGCCCGTGCTTGGAGATGTGACAGTGTTGCCCGCGCCGCGCAGGTTTATTTTCAGTATAAACTCGTTCCGGCGCTGAAGCGGCATCAGGCGATGACAGCCCGGCCCGGGGCTCATTCAACCGCTCGGCTCGGCTCGGCTCTCGCCGCGGTGCGCCATCGCTTTATGGTCGCAGTCATTACTCTCGTGTTTATGTCTTATCTGTCGCGCCTCTCAGCGCGTAAATTCTTTATTACACAGCTTTCCGAACGCCACTTAGAGTTCTAACAACATTAGTAAATATTTTATTGGCCGATCTTCTCCATTTCAGTTTGTGTAATATTGTTTAATGTGTTCATTTTTGGCCCTAATTTCGATCCGATGTAGGCACAGCTTTTATGCTGTGGTAAAACCACGTTCGCGATCACATTCATCCTGTACAGGTTTAATTTCGTGAATGTACTTAATTTTTGGTAGAACAACATGACTCAAAATGCACTCTTTCCAAATGATTTGATGCATCAAGAACTGAATATAGGTAATAGTAATATGCGTTACAAGAGCGGTATGTTGATGTTTTCATGTTCGAGGAAAAGATTGAAAAAGCGAAACGTAGTTGAGCTTTTTTAATTTCCGAGAACATGAAAACAAACATACCGCTCGTGTATCGTACATTATTTTGTGCGAAGATCGTTTATTACATACCTGAAAGAGGAATTTCTAATTAGTTGCAATGAAATCTCCATCTTGGTTTCTGTTTAATGACGGAAACTTTGGAATACCAAAATATCTATCTTCAACCTTGTTGCTATAAAATGTTTTCTGTGTTTACTATACTCCAGCAGGCCGTGATATACGTCTGTCTTTTTTTTCCCCCAGTCTATAAATGCGAACTTAAAACAAACGGTAAGGTTATGTAATGATTTATTTTTCATTTTAATATTTTGACAATATTATTTATATAACATATTGCAGTAATAACATCGGCATCTTGAATCTTGTTGATTTTTTCACGGCTTCCTTAATGTTACTTGCATCAGGAATGCAATAACTTTTGTGGAGTAGTAGACTTTACTTAATTTTTGCAAATATTTAAAAACAATAATTAACAGTGCAATTTAGGTGAAATTGCAGTGGTAAGTTTCCAATTTATAATTATTACTATGTTAAACGTCTCTAAAAATAATATGTTCAAAGCCTAAAGCAGTAAAATGAATATGGCGCTTAAGCGGTAAGAAGAGGGAAATTGTTATGTGTGTTACGTTGGGAATACTGAATGTGGTATTTCACACTTACCGCGTATTGGTTTTGTGCGGAAAGCAAGCAAATACGCACGATCTCGCACAAAAGTTTTGTTAGTTGAATAATTTCCCCTATTCCTTTAATAATTTGTTTACCTTTTTACTTAAAACCTTGGCTTTATTAGTTAGATTTTTAGGGGCATGGTTTGGTTATGGCATTTCTACGGTAAATATTGGTAGTAAGTTAATATTTATTAAATTTCACTTATATTCAAGATTCGAATTTCAGTACAGTTTAAATCTTTGTAGTTAAGAATTTTATTTAAGCTGAAAAGTTTTCCGTGCATCAAATAGTGAAATTATAAATCAGAAGTGAATAATAAAAATAAAAGAAAGTCCACCGCTGTGGAGAAACTGTTAGCATTTCTGATCGTGAAACGAGAGGCTCCGGGTTCAAATCCTGGTTGGGACAAGATACCTGATTGAAGTTGTTTCTGAGGCTTTCCCTCAACCCGTTAAGAGCAAATGCTGGGTAACTTTCGGCGTTGGACCCTGGACTCATTTCGCTGGCATTATCATCTTCATCTCATTCAGACGCTATATAATGAATCATAGCAGTTGAAAAAGCGTTGTAAAATAACCAATTAAAAAAATAAAACAATAAAAGAAACTATAAGTTAGTTAATAAAAATACAAGAAAATAAATGCGAAATAGTAAATAAATAAACAATAGTAGCTACAAATAAGTTAATAAAGATAAATATATCGTTGAGTCAATAAATTGGTAAATAAATGAAAGACAAATAAGTAACAAGTTAAAATAAGCAAAAAATATGATAAGCCTACATAAGTACTAGACTTCGATGACCTAGTGGTTACGTTAGCGATTGAATGCACGATTCTCGAGTTCAAACCAGACAAAGAGAAATAGATTTTAAAGACGATAAAATATTGATCATGGCCTCCTCCGGGAGAGAAGTAAAACTGTGCGTCCAGTGTCATAGATTACGGAACGTAAAAGAATCTTGTTCCTGACAAAGCGTTCTAGAGAAAATTTCTCGGCTGATCTTCGTCCAGGTTGAATTCAAACGTTAAATGACCTCTACATTTGAAACCGTTATTAAATAAATACAACACTAATATCACTACAAAATTAATAAATATAAAAGCCGTTATAATTAAATAAGTTTAAGCAGTAAAAAATAAAAAACACGCGTAGCTAATATATTATAGTAAAACAAATACAACTAAAAATGAACGGAGAGATAGACAGGCAGGCAGGTAGTCAGATATGAACAATATATGACGTCAACAATACGAGGTGGATAAAAATGCATGGAACACCGCTTGTAGCTTTCCTGTTTTTAATTTTATGAAGAAACGGTATATACAAAAGTTATATGGGGTGGAAAAGTAAATATTTTGAACATTTTTCGAAAACTTCGATTTTCATTTATAAATAATATGCTAACGAGTCTGTTTCTTTTTAAATAACACATGTATTTATTTTTGTATTTTTGGATTCTTCATGTCTCAAAACTTACAAAATAACAGGTATTTTTTAACCTTTTACAAACTATTGTTTTTCACAAATTGCTTCAAATGCATCATCCCAATACATGTGTACATAAGAAAGAGAAATGCTTAAGTACCACTATGGGAAATAAGTGGGCCATGAATTAAATAATCATACACAAAAGATTTGTTAGTTTTCTTTGGGAATAAAAGTGGAAAGCACGTAGGACTGACAACCATACTGCTACTAATACCGATAATCTGGAAAGGCACCAGCTACCCTTGGGTCTCCAAGGTCTGTTATTGGAATAACTTCGTAGAATAGTTGCTTTTAGTCATTTTTATGATATGCCTAGAAATATTTCTTTTAATAAAATATTTAATTTTATCCTCTACAAAGAGGAATTTATTAGGAACTTACTACAAGCAATGTCAATATATTTTTTGTTGAATGATTAAGGTTATTTACACTTCGAGAGTGTTTATATGTTTCAATGCCTCATACTGCTGTGATAATATAATCTGGCAACGCTGCAAGTCACAGACTGTAACTGACTCAGACAACTTTGGGAAAACCACAGTTTTGTCCAACTTTTGACCATTTAGCAAATTTATCAGAATGCAGAAAGTGACGTCGGGAAGATACTCGATATCTTAAAAGTTATGACTTATGGCACTGGGACATAATTCAAAAGGACCTCATTACTATATAAAATATATTTGACAGTAATATGTTACCGGTAATACCTAATTATACTCTATTACGGAAGAAAACGTTCTGAGTTAAGTGCAACTTAAAATTATTGTCACGCTCTTCAACGTGACACGAATGATATTTGATACAAATGAAAATTCATCCAAAACAATTCGTCCAAGAAAATTGGTTCAAAAATATTCGGTCACTGGGATTTCACTAATGACTTTAATTCTTACCCTCATCCAGGATAAATTCACCCACTGAGATTACATCTAGTTATTTAATTCATATCCTCAACTCAACATTGGTATATTCACAACAAATAAAAATAGTTTCCATGGTGACATTAATATTTGGTTTAAAACATTTTCAAGTTTAGAAAACAATAATTTTTAAACTAGTACTAATTTTGTAATGAATAATTGCAGAGAAATAATTTCAAGTGAAAGAAATGGAAATATTTTGTTACATAGAGACTATAATATATTATGTACAGCCTACGTTCAAGAAATGCTAAACGAGCGAAGGAATATTGGGTTTGCAGAAGAAAACCCAATTGTCGAAAACGGGCGATAACAACAGCACAGAATGGATCCTTTGTGGAAGTTCTTCAAGCAGATGAACATGATCATCCTCCATCGCAAAAAACTGCTGAGAATGAATTTCTTCCGGCTCCAGTTCCGTGAGCTTGAAGGTGTACTATCAGGAATGCTTCCATTCTTGCCTCCAAGGGATTCGTTAAAAGATCAGTTTTGATGATCGAGACACTGATGATGAAGATGAAATAGGAACTTCAATACAAGACTGCAAAATATTTCATCTAGGTATGATAAATTTAAAGACGAAGGACGTGGTATTGAATGCTTGTGTGCCTTTGGTCATAACATAACAATTTAAGCTTTTACTCTAAAAAATTAATTACAGTGTCATATATTTTATTGCATAAATTGCATTTTCACGGAAATATATGTACTTCCGTACATCATGAGAATATGATATGCGTAAGTAATCACTTAGTGATTCAAGACGGCGCTTATCCCGTCGGATCCCGGCCACTTAGTCACTCGTAATGAGTGCACCTCTGTACATAGTGCGTTGGACAATGTGCCACTGTCACATATTCTGTGACACAGTACATGAGGCTAGGCCACCAAAGGGAAAACTGAGAGGTAGAATTTAAACTGAGGGGATTCGATCCGGCATCGGAGCTGGAATCCGGTGTGACTTAGTGGATAAAGCGTCAGCACGTAGAGCTGAAAACCCGGGTTCGAGTTCCGGTACCGGAGATAATGTTTCTCTGTTCTACCCATCCTTCATCATATGGTAACGCAGAATTCCTGCACGCAAATATCGTATTAAGTTACTGCAGTACATCATAATAATTAGTTACTTTTCATCAGTTTCCTTCTACCATAAACCGAAATTATTGCTGCCAACATAACAGTTAGAAAATAACTGACAGTTGTTGTATTTGTCAGTACCTCAAATTCGAAACAAAGTTGATAACAGAAAATTCAACCTGGAAACTAGAAAATCACTATAATCCACTAGCATATATGTAGATAATAGGAGAAAAATGGTTAGGTTACACCCTTAGTGTATTAAGTAAGCTGATACGGACTATAGTGAAACGCACTTGCTAATTTGTGACTAACGGTTGGGACCACTCGTTTGAACTTGAGTTTGAAAAACGAACACCACTCACTAAATCCAGCCACAATTCTACGTCAAAGAAAGCTGTAGCTAATTGCTGTAGGCCTATAGTGAATGTCGCGAATACGAATTTTGTGCCATTCATTAGCTGTAACTGGCTACTAATTCCACCGCAACGGAGTTATTTATATCGGAATGTGGATATTTCTTGCTCGTTTATAACTATACTTAGGTGGAATACTGACCTTTAGTACATAATATCCGGTCTCTACGCAATATATAAAAGTGTCTTATTATATAAACGGAAAAAAATATATAAGGCTCAAGTTCTATCTGAGAAAATAATCTTTGGAGTCATTATTTGTATACAAATATCAGCCAGAACGATTACTAGACGCTTTACCTACCGCATGTGGTCTACTGACCATTTGACCTACTGTATTTTAGCCTACTGGTATTTAACCTACTGCATTTCGCCTAGGCCTATTATAATTTAGCCTTGTGGAATTTTATCTACTGCAGTAGGCCCTACTTCTATTGCAACCATTACAACAACTACTACTGTTTTCATTTGCTGGCTTTAAGGGGTTAGGTACAGCTTACAGCAGAAAAATTTTGG
The DNA here is from genome assembly GCF_040183065.1 of Periplaneta americana. NCBI lineage: Eukaryota > Metazoa > Arthropoda > Insecta > Blattodea > Blattidae > Periplaneta > Periplaneta americana. The sequence continues at coordinate 190,516,123 of NC_091118.1, forward strand.
AAATATTCAACATTTTTTTACTGTATCTTGTACACTGACTGACAAAAAATCACGCACCAAGGAGGAGTTGTCGTTTTGCTGCAAACCTCGGCATACAGTTACATCTCAGGGAGATTGTCAAATGATTAGGATAGTAACGTAATTTGTTGAATGGTGTTGCCACCAGAGGTCGTGAACCTGCTGTCATCCGTGGCCTATAAAAGGGCTTGCACAGGCTACTCGAATGTAGTGGACTGTTGTTTCCGGTTGCATAAAAGTCGTCGATCATTCGACATGCCTCTACGACGCAATCGAAGAGACTTTACCCAGTTAACAGAGTTTGAGAGGGGGCGCATTATTGGAATACGCGAGGCTGGATGGTCGTATCGGCGAATCGCTAGCCACCTACGCCATTCTGACCACACTGTTAGGACGTGTTGGGACCAGTGGATGTGTGAGGGCACGCACACACGGCGAGTGGGCTCAGGACGCCTTCAACTGACCGCCAGGAGAGAAGAAAGTCGAATCCTCCGGTAAGCCCGAACAGATCCAGCTGTTTCGTCGCCCGCCATCCTGAGACAGGTAGCACCATTATTACAGGCCCCTGTGTCTGCCCGACTAGGACTAGGCTGAAGGAAATTTGGTCTCACGGCGCCCATTACGCGTCCTGCCATTGACACCCACCCACCGTCGCCTCTGTTTGCAGTGGTGTCGTGAGCGACAAACCTGGACTGCTGAAGACTGGAACCGGGTTGTCTTTAGTGACGAATCCAGATTCTCTTTCAGCTCTGACGACTGTCGTGTTCGTGTCTGGAGACCTCGTGGTGCGCCCCTCAATCCTACATTTGCTGTGGTGCGACACACCGCAGCCACTGCTGGCGTGCTGATCTGGAGGGGTCACACGTATGACAGTTGGTCACCCCTAGTAATGATACGAGGGTCAATAACACCGCAGCGATATGTCCAGGACATCCTTCAGCCACATGTGTTGCCACTCACGGCAGGATTTCTAAGAGGTCTTTTCCAGGAGGATAATGCTCGACCTCACACAGCAAGGATGTCACGGGAATGCCTCCGTAACGTTGTCACACTTCCATGGCCTCCACGATGACCAGAGTTGTCACCAATCGAACATGTTTGGGATCACCTGGGACGCCAACTTCAGCGACCTAGGAGTTTACAAGATATAGAGAACCAGTTGCAGCAAATATGGACAGATATGCCGCAGGATACCATACGAAGTCTGTATGCCTCCATACCTGCCCGTATTACAGCTTGCATCCAAACTAGAGGTGGACAAACAGAGTACTAGAGCCTCAATTCAGGTGGTCAGTTTTCAGCAATACAATTATTATTTTGCTCTAATATTGTAATCATTTACATACATCAATGTTACGATCATCCACATCAGGTTTCATGCAATTCCCACAACTCCTTCTTGGTGGGTGATTTTTTTTGTCAGTCAGTGTACAATAATGAAAACTAGTTGAAGCAGTAATTAGGAGAGGGAGAGACCGATTTATTAGCGAAGTGATATCTCCATATTTTTATTACATGTATTCGCGGGGATGTTCTGGCGACTTCGTTAGAATTAGCTTCCTCACACAGGTGTTTCGTCACTTGTCAGCATCGGACAGATTTAGGGCCACCTTGAGCGGGGTTTCGTATAGACTCGATGAAGCATAAAAGCCGGAGTCGGACTAGACCCGTGGGAAAGATACTGCCAAGCTTGGGTTTTCCAAAGAACGGGTATTCTTGTGAGATATACAAACTAATTAGATGTTATGGGAAATCCAAAGTTTAAATTTAGAGATGACATATTTCGCGCCCAATAAGAAGAGATCTTGGTCCAGCTTATGAGGTCACTTTGGACCAATAGGGAATAGATTTTAGGCCAGTTAGTGACGTAGTTTTTAACCAATAGGATAGTTAGTTTTAGCGTAGGATAGGTTTTTATAAATAAGGGTGACGGGGAGCGGAGATGAGGACTACTATTCCGCCGCGGAGCGGAGATCATAAAAACGAGTTCGCTTCGTGTCGGCGGCCCTACATACAGGGCAGAATAACTACTTCGTTTGGTGTCGACCGGACTACTATTTCGCTTCGTGTCGTAGTGTACGGGACAGAGTATTGAATTTATAGTATCGGATAGAGCTTATTCAGAGCTGCAACTGAGTCGATACAGAATTGCGACCAACGATTGAATTATAAGTCAGCCGGAAATACATACTCTAGGGTTTACCAAGTGGATACGACAATAAACTTATAGTTTTGAAGTTTACGCTGCCTTTTATTTAAGTAGCCGGCTTGGTATTATTCCCGACATCAACCTACACCACAACCGTACCTCGGCTACCCTGAGTGAATCTCACGCAACATCGAGACGCACCCACCCTCAAATGGCGCCCAACGTGTGGTCCCAATAACCACTCACCCTCAATCGGCGTCCAACGTGGGGCCTCAACAACGATACCACCCTCAAATGGCGCCCAACGTGGGGCCCCAACAACGATTACACCCTCAAATGGCGCCCAACGTGGGGCCCGAAGGAAGACAGCTGTTCCAGTGACCGGCCCCGGGTGCGAACACAGCACCAAACAACGAGGAGGACCGGACGGAGCAGTTCAGCCCTGCATAGCCGAGGAACGACGCTGGAAGGCGGGAACAGAACCAAGCCATCGCGACATCACGACAACACTAGAGAAGACAACACGGGGACCACCAGAGAAGGCGACTCGGAGAGGCTGTGGCAAGTATGAATAGAAGACGTATAAATGTGTATATATGTATATGATATTTTGGGGGAATAATTATAAAGTGTATATGTTTCAATTTCTGGTGTGATATTTCGGGTGTATATATATATATATATATATATATATATATATATGTATTTTTTTTGTGTGTGATATTTTGGGGGAAAGAGTGAAATAAGTGTATTGCGTAATTCGTTGGAAGTGAGTCGAGTGCAAATACAGGCCTAGTTAGATTATTATTGGGAAAGCAAGCGTCGGATAGATGACAGAGTAGCATATAGATGATACTACGTAGCCATAGGAGTAAGGTAGTTAGGAAAATACGAGAAAGACGAGGAAATAGAAACAAGGGAACCATGGAGCAAAGGAAGGACGAGGAAATTATGGAAATTAGGGAGGAGGTCGAGAATAACGCAGGACAAGAAATAGAGGGAGAGCGAACGGTGGAAAAGCAACAGAGTAGAGACAGTGGCAAAGGGGAAATGACGCTAGAACAGTTATGGGAGCAGATGAGACAATTCATGGAAAATAACTCAAGGGAAAGTAAAGAACAAATAAAGCAAATGGAAAATAAATTAGACAACAATTCAAGGGAAAGTAAAGAACAAATAAAGCAAATGGAAAATAAATTAGACAACAATTCAAGGGAAAGTAGAGAACAAATCAAACAAATGGAAACTAAATTAGAGAATAACTCAAGGGAAAGTAGAGAACAGATTCTGAGGGAAAGTAAAGAACAAATAAAACAAATGGAAACTAAATTAGAGAATAACTCAAGGGAAAGTAGAGAACAAATAAAACAAATGGAAAATAGATTGGGGGAAAGTTCGAGAGAGATTAGAGATCATATTGCAAAATTAGCGGAGAGAGGAAACAAGATGGAGGACAAAATAGAGAAGCTAGAGGGGAAATTAGCCGAGAATGGGATCGGAATGGAGAACCAATTGAAGATAGCTATGGATAGGATGTCAGAAAGTATGAAGGATTTAGAAGTTAGAGTTAGAGATAGCGCTACTAGAGAGAATAGTGACCTAAAATCAGCTGTTGAGGAAACGATAGTGGAGAAGGTTCGAGAAATTCAGAATTCGGTGGAAGAGAAAATAGGTGAGATGGTTCAGGAAGTGGACGGTCTCAAGCGAGCCATAAAGAATAAAGAAAGGGCGGATAACGAATGTTTGGAAGAATTAAGAAGTAAACTAAACTCAATAAACGACGTACTAAATGGGGGTAGTCCCGCAAATTTAAGCGGACATAGCAGCTCGGACCGTGCAGTTTCTAGACAAGAGGGCACAAGTGAGAGCCCGGCATCAGGTAGCAACATAAATGTAAGACATGTTAACAATAGTGTTGGTGAGGAATGTCAGACCTCACGGGATGATGTGCGTAGTGAGTTGATAAATGTAAACGACAAGGCATATTTAGGCCGTCCCCAGTACCCCACTCACATTTTGAATGAGATTGGTTATCCTATTTTTGATGAGGTTGAATTTTCAAACCCACATAACTACATAAGTGAGCTAGAAACGTACTTCAGAGTAAGAGGGGTGCCGGATGACTTAAAAATGACTGTTGTACGAAAGAGCCTAAAGAGCCGACCACTCAACTGGGCGCTAGTGGCCCTAGGGGATAATGTCACTTATGAGGAATTCAGAGAAAAATTTTCGGAGAGATACTGGGGACAAAGACAACAACAAAGAATTAGGAAGGAAATTAATCAGAGCAGGTTTGACGCGGGAAGAGGCGTCTCTATGATAGATTATTTTCTTGAAATTGTTAAGAAAGGGAAAAGCCTCAATCCGCCAATACCGGATTCAGAGCTGATCCAAACTGTGATTTCGCAGTATCCCGAGAACATAAGATATAATCTGATCGTAGCAGGGCCCCGAGACTTCGGGGAAACAATAGATTTATTGACTGCGCTGGATGGTTCGGACGCCACGCACTATGAATGTAGTGGACAGGCAGATTATGAACATGGCAAAGGAAAGGGTTCAAGCCCCACCGACCAGAAAGCGGGGAAGGGGGCAAGTACGGCCTTTTCATCCCCAAGGACAGGAGCCCAAAATCAGAGTAACTGGGGTGGTGACAGGAGCCCCAACAATGCACATAGTCGGTACCATAATGGCCATAACGGAGGGAAAAGTCCCAACAGGGAGAGAAGGAGTGACCCGCCCTTTGGGGGTCCTTACAATAATAGTAGGAATAACCAGAGTAGTCATAACAGGATGAGGAACGATCGAGGAGGTGTTGGTCCCGTGCGTAGGGTTAACCACATACGATGGTACACGGGAAGACAAGAAAATGGAAATAATAGGCTTAGAACCCAACCACACTGGCTTAGGAACAGAAATTACAGACAGGGATTCTGGCAGCCTAATTTTAGCAGGGGACCGCAAAATCGAGGTGATTGGAGGAGACAGGAGCAGGAGAGAGATAGGCGAGGCGTCCTACAAGAAATGGCCTCACAAGGGTGCAATAGGCCACCTACACAGTGTAACGTGGGACAAAGCAGGAATAGAGACATGAACGGACGTCAGCAAAGTCCGGTCAGAATGAGTATGGGCCGGGAGCCTATAAATAGTAGAAATAGAGACGAGATAGCAGTGGAACCGACTGCGTCGCACTCGGGAAACTGCTAGACAGAAGTCTCAAGGGTTCGGAGATTTCTGTAGCTAAGTGCAGTAAGCCACTGTCAAAAGAATCCACCAACGCGGTAAGCGTGAAGAGACAGAGCGAGATTACTAACCCAGAGTTAGAAAATAATGGGACTTATGTATTGCCTTATATAGATGCTAAAATATTTGGGATTAAGTGTTGCGTGTTGTTGGACTCGGGCTCCACAAATAATGTATGCAGCTTGGAATTTTTTCAAAAGGTTAGGGATTCAGGAATAAAACTGCAAACGTTACCGATATGTTCACTGTATTGTGCAGGCGCCCTAAGCAAGAAAAAGGAAAAGGTAAAATATCAAGTATGGTTCGAGTTAGAGTGCGGAGACGTGAAATTAAATGCTATTTTTCTTGTGATACAAAGGTTGACTACCGACATCATTATTGGAGTAGAAAGCTTCTATGAATGGCACGCGCTATTAGATTTCAGGGAAAACAGACTAGGGGTTACGGCAGGTAACGGCAGTGTAGGCCATGTCCCATTCAGTAGCAATAACGCTCGAGCTGAGTTAGATGAGAGAACCGCGGGAGAGATAGAATTACAGGAAGAGTTATTTTTTGTAGAGCACCTCAAAATTTGTAAGAATGTAATTATAGAGGTTAATCCGTGGGAAGGTAATGAGGTAACTAGGGGAGTGTGTCAAGTAGACTGCGGAGAATGCGAGTTGTGTATCGGCGAATTAGTCCAGGCGAGACAAATAGGACGTAATCTCATTAGCGGTAGGGCCAGATATTGTAATGAGATTTCGCTTGGCGATCTTAGGCAGGTAGTCGCGTCTAACAATAGGAAGACAGATACTTTCGAAATAGTGAGAGATAAAGTTAACCAGGCACACGGCCTGAGTGAGAGTGAAAGAAAACGCTTAATGGATGTTGTAGGTAGCCATTTAAATGTCTTTTCAGACGCGCCGGGTCTGTGTAGAGTGTATACACACAAAATTAAGGTGGTAGGAATGGAGGAATTTCGGCATAAATGTAGACCCATCCCCCTATCTTTAAGGGATCAGGCAGACGAAGTCATAAATGATATGTTAAAAGACGGAGTTATAGAAGTATCGGACTCGCCTTACGTAAATGCATTGTGCTGGGTTAGGAAGCCCAATGGAAGCTTAAGAGTAACGATCGATGCCCGACACGTTAACTCGTTTTCAGTTAAAGATAATTTCAGGACGGAGTCAGTGGACACTTTGTTAGGCCGTATCAGTGACTGTTCTATATTCACTAGTTTGGACTTGACCAGTTCGTATTGGCAGATTCCGCTTGACGAGGACTCGAGAAAATTCACAGCGTTCCTACATAACGGGAAAGTTTATCAGTATACCCGATGCCCATTCGGCATCGCGAGTTCTGGATCTGCGCTACTAAGAGCACTTGACATAATTTTTGGTGATTCGACGAGAGGTTTTCTGGCACAGTACATTGACGATTTTCTTATATATGGCAATAATGTGGATAGGCATATTAGGGATATTGATTTTGTACTTACTAAATTGAGAGAGGCTGGTATGACAGTCAAGCTGGGGAAAACAGCATTTTTTAAAGCTGAGACAGTTTTCCTGGGTTACGTAATTTCGTCTGACGGAATTAGACCGGACCAAGAGAGAATTCAGAGCATTGCGAGGATCCCGCCGCCGCGGAACCGGAAACAGGTTCGTAGATATCTAGGTATCCTACAATACCAGAATCGGTTCCTCGTCAATTATGCTAAGCATGTAGCCCCACTCAGAGCATTATTGAAGAAGGATACACCCTTCAGGTGGGGGTCGGCAGAGCAGGAAGCATTCGATCGAACGAAACTGCTTTTTGCCGACTCAATTCTGTTGGAAAGGCCTAACGACAGCCTACCTTTTCAGATTTATACTGATGCGTCTTCATACGGATATGGAGCAATTCTATGTCAGACCGATGAAGATAATAAGCGACATGTGATTGCCACAGCTTCTAGGGGACTGTCGCGTACCGAAAGCAACGCAACAATCACGGAACTAGAGATTTCTGCTGTGTACTTCGCACTACAGAAGTTCCGTCAGTATATCTTTAATAGGCAGATAATCATATTTACTGACCATGTAAGCCTAGCGTTTCTGAGTAGATGCAAATTGACGAACTCTAGAATATCCAGATATGTGCACGAGATTTTGGCTCATGATGTGACGATTAGACATATTCCGGGGGCAGACAATATCTTTGGTGATTGTCTCTCTCGTTTGAATTCCAAATCGGGGCTACCGGAAACTATCACCGCCCCCGCGTACGAAATTGCCGTGATGAAAATTGATTCCACGAGGAATGGAGCTCTGACGGGAAAATTTCGGAGAATTGCAGATTTGCAGCAGGAGGATTCCACGATAAGGGCCTTAATGGACAAAGCTAGAGAAATCTCACAGGTGAAAGACGAAGTGTATGGATTGCGCTCTGGTATCTTGTATAAATTGCATGGTAGGGATATCCAGAAGTGGAAGATATACATACCTGCGAGTATGGAGAATGAACTTATAAACAACTTTCACCTATCTATGTGTCACTCTGGGAGTGATAGGATCATTTTAACTATGTCAGAATCATTTTATATTAAGCAACTGTCAAAGAAGGTTAGAAGGGTAATATCTCGTTGCGAGGTCTGCCAGAGGGCGAAACCTCTAAATGTAAGGTATGACAATGTACCACAAGTCATTATCAGGGGTAAAAAGAATGAACTTGTAGCAGTGGACGAACACGGTCCAATGCCCACATCGTCCTTCGGACACAGGTACATATTTGTTACGTACGATGTCTTCACAAAATTTGTAAAGATTTACCCTTTAAGAAATATCTCTAGTAAGTTGTGCGCTGACAAGCTGGTTAGAGATTACATACCGACTTACGGTCCGGTAACAGCGGTGCTCAGTGACAATGTGTCGGTACATAAATCGAAAGTGTTTTGCAAAAGGCTGGAAGATGCGGGCGTGAAGCTATACAATTGCTCCGCATACTTTCCCAGCGGTAATCCCTGCGAAAGAGCGCTTAGGGATATATCATTGTACCTCCGTATTCTGTGTCACCGAAACCATAAGGGTTGGTTTAGGCAATGTGAGGTGATTGAGAGAGTCATGAACCACTCTATCAATCCAACGACCGGAATAGCTCCGATCAAACTTATGTTAGGGATCGATCCCGATCCCATGATAAAGAGTTTGCCGCAGGCAATACAGGAGGGTGAGCCTCCTAGTGATGAACTACTGTGTAAACTAGCTTTCGACCGAATCAGGAAAAAGGCTGAGTATAGACTCGGTAAAGTTAAAAGATATCGCCACAAATGGGAGCCCTCACCCGGCGATTTGGTATTGCTAAGGGACGTGAAGTTATCTTCCGCCCTTAGAGGACGTTACTCACGCATGGAGCTACTGTACAAAGGGCCCTACGAAATTAAAAGTAAATACGGAGACCATACTTTCGAATTGGTAGAAAGGGGAAAAAGTAAACCTGTTGGAAGGTACCACAAGCAACTCTTGAGGCCTTTCAAACAGGAGAGGCTAGGAGGCAGGAATGAGAAAGAGTAGGATGGTTAGTCTCACGCGTACAGCTAGGTGAACCTGTACAGGGCGGCTGGTACAACCAAGCACGCAGAGTGTATAATTGATCAATTAATAAATAAATGTAAATATGTGAATGAATGGTATTGTACATCTGTAAATGTGGATATGAATTGTACATTGTTGTGCTTATTGTGTGAGAGTTGTGTACATAGAAAGGCTTGTGAAGATATATGTAATATTTATTGTAATTGTTTGTAGTGACATTGTAATCTCACTGTATTGTAAATAATGTGTTACCGGCTGATCGCGTGGGGGAACTATGAGGTTAGTTATAGGCAGAAAGCGGGGACATCTCATAACATTGGAAACTCTTTCGGGAATTTCCAATGGTTATGTAGATGGGCATTTGAAGCAGTAATTAGGAGAGGGAGAGACCGATTTATTAGCGAAGTGATATCTCCATATTTTTATTACATGTATTCGCGGGGATGTTCTGGCGACTTCGTTAGAATTAGCTTCCTCACACAGGTGTTTCGTCACTTGTCAGCATCGGACAGATTTAGGGCCACCTTGAGCGGGGTTTCGTATAGACTCGATGAAGCATAAAAGCCGGAGTCGGACTAGACCCGTGGGAAAGATACTGCCAAGCTTGGGTTTTCCAAAGAACGGGTATTCTTGTGAGATATACAAACTAATTAGATGTTATGGGAAATCCAAAGTTTAAATTTAGAGATGACATATTTCGCGCCCAATAAGAAGAGATCTTGGTCCAGCTTATGAGGTCACTTTGGACCAATAGGGAATAGATTTTAGGCCAGTTAGTGACGTAGTTTTTAACCAATAGGATAGTTAGTTTTAGCGTAGGATAGGTTTTTATAAATAAGGGTGACGGGGAGCGGAGATGAGGACTACTATTCCGCCGCGGAGCGGAGATCATAAAAACGAGTTCGCTTCGTGTCGGCGGCCCTACATACAGGGCAGAATAACTACTTCGTTTGGTGTCGACCGGACTACTATTTCGCTTCGTGTCGTAGTGTACGGGACAAAGTATTGAATTTATAGTATCGGATAGAGCTTATTCAGAGCTGCAACTGAGTCGATACAGAATTGCGACCAACGATTGAATTATAAGTCAGCCGGAAATACATACTCTAGGGTTTACCAAGTGGATACGACAATAAACTTATAGTTTTGAAGTTTACGCTGCCTTTTATTTAAGTAGCCGGCTTGGTATTATTCCCGACATCAACCTACACCACAACCGTACCTCGGCTACCCTGAGTGAATCTCACGCAACATCGAGACGCACCCACCCTCAAATGGCGCCCAACGTGTGGTCCCAATAACCACTCACCCTCAATCGGCGTCCAACGTGGGGCCTCAACAACGATACCACCCTCAAATGGCGCCCAACGTGGGGCCCCAACAACGATTACACCCTCATAGTATGTGTAAAACACTGTCCTTCTGCTATATGAAACAAATATTTTTACGATTAAAAAATTATTTATGTATTTTCTTTTATTCAAAATTCAAAATGGTGGCAGTTTATTGTGCAGTGATGAAGCGTTTCCCTCATAACTCAAAAACTATCCAACATTCTGTGATGAAATTTTTTGTGTGTATTTATGCATGTCATATCTATAATGTGATGCAAAATCACTTTTCCATCTTGGATAGATTGTCTGATAAAAAAAATTAATTAATTTAAAAAAATGGTCAAATATCAGTATTTTCTTCTAACACAAAATTAAAAAAAATATTATTTATTAAGGAATATAGTTGAAAGAGCATGATATTGTAAACATGAGTTTTAGCAATAAAATAAAAGAGAGATAACATGAAAAAGTTAACAAGTTTATGAGTTCTGTGGGGAACGGTTCACCACTGTACAGTGAATTGCCACCATTTTGAATTTTGATTTTTCTAAATAGTAAATATATTTTTTTTAAATAGCAGAAGGACAGTGTTTTACACATAACCAATTTTCATTATTGTACAAGACACAGTACTGGAGGAAAAAAAACGTTGAATATTTCCAAAACTTTTACTGTTGTAAGCTATACCTAACCCGTTAACATTCATTGCATTGTTGCGTATGATCATTGTCTTCGAAACCCTGGTAACAGGTTAATGGAACTGAAGTTTGTAAATGAACATTTACAGAGTATGACAGCTGAGTTCATTCCAACATCAAGAGGAGGTAATCAACTATCTCACTCCGGATTTCTTTACTACCGACAGTGCAGAACAGCATTTAGTAGCCTAGTGCTCAGCACAATCACATTTGCAATGTTGGCTTACATTAACCGATCAGCTAATTAAGCCGTCTCTATTTTCAGGTGATAATGGGCGATCGTCCAGCGGCAGAAAGAGCGTGTAAGGATCCGAATCCTATCATCGATGGACGCAAAGCTAATGTAAACCTGGCAATTCTAGGAGCGAAACCGCGTGGTAACATTCAGCCTGGTAAGTAAAATAATTTATACTTACTTTCTGAAACACTTCTCATAACCATAAGCTACTATTAGGCTTAATCTTTCACGGACATTTATTGTCAACTGTGGAAAACCCCGACTGCAAATTTAACCCCACTTACTTTCGATTTAACATGTATTTAAATACGCAAAGTATTTTAAATGACTAACCTGTAGGCCTAGTTACTTTTACTCAGCTACTCCGCGTAGGTTTTCAAAGAATATATAATTTTCATTTTACTGCAATAAAATGAAAATATAAAGAGTAAGAAAAATAAAATCTTCAGTGAATATTATTCTTGTTTTGTCTGTACCGCGACAGTCCATTGAGACCCAAGGCCGACCATCCGTCTACCTCATATTCACGTGTTTAGAGCAGAGATAAACCAGTCCGGGAGTAACGTGTGACTAGCATGATGAGCTCCCCAGCCGTTATATAAGCTGGCTTAGGAAACCGGATTACGCTACTCAGTGTAGCTCTCCAAATTCCTCACGATTCTGGAAGTGAACCATATTATGGATTAGCCGAAATATCATCTTCCACCATGAGGACTCGAACTAGCTCTCCTTCCTTATTGGAAGAACAAGGCATGACGCCTTAGAGACGATGTGGCTACGGTAACTATTTTATGCTTCCTATTAATTTTACTTGAAACACGGGAATTTTACTTGAAGCAAGTAACGAGATAGGTTTGGAAGTAAATTCCGAACAGACAATCTATATGATTATGTCTCGTGACCAGAATAATGAACGAAATGGAAATATAAAAATTGTAAATTTATCCTTTGAAGAGATGAAAAAATTCAAATATCTTGGAGTAACAGTAACAAATGTAAATGACACAGAATAAATATGGGAAATGCCTGTTATTATTCGGTTGAGAAGCTTTTGTCATCTAGTCTGCTCTCAAAAAAGCTGAAAGTTAGAATTCATAAAACAGTTATATTACCGGTTGTTCTTTATGGTTGTGAAACTTAGACTCTCACGTTGAGTGAGGAACAGAGGTTAAGGGTGATAGAGAATAAGGTGCTTAGGAAAATATTTGGGACTAAGAGGGATGAAGGTATAGGAGAATGGAGAAAGTTACACAGTGCAAAACTGTACGCATTATATTCTTCACCTGACATAATTAGAAACATTAAAACCAGACGTTTGAGGGCATGTAGCACGTATGGGCGAATCCAGAAATGCATATAGAGTGTTAATTGGGAGACGGAGGGAAAACGATCTCTGGGGAAACCAAGACATAATTGAGAGGATAATATTAAAATGGATTTGAGAGAGGTGGGATATGATAGCAAGGACTGGATTAATCTTGCTCAGGACAGAGACCGATGGCGGATTTATATGAGGGTGGGAATGAATCTTTGGGTTCTCTAAAAACCATTTGTAAATATTATTATTATTATTATTATTATTATTATTATTATTATTATTATTATTATTATTATTATTATTATTATTATTATTGACTAGGTAGACATTCTTAACTAGCTCAGTAACTAATGTTAAGAAATCTGTGTCAAGGATTGGGAATTAAAACCTCTCAGACTGCGATCTGTTTCACGTAATGGGAAAATAAAGTACAGTAGTTGGCTGGGACATGAAGCCTTGCACTATATCATTACTGCCATATAAACCGACGGTGGGTCCGATCCGTGTGAAATGTTTCTTTAATGATGAAGAACCGCTTTAAATGAATTTAGAAGCAGATATGGGACTGTGTTAGGAAATTATAAACAATTTCCGTCTTCTCCCCTGATATATTACCTTTGCCATTCCCTAAGTGTTCCACACTTTGTAACCCTCTCACCCTACCAGCGCCCCACCTTAACCCGGCCACGATTTGTCATAGTCTCCAATGCCCATTCCACTTTACAAGGCACAGTCCCTTCACAGCAAAACTTGCTACCACCACACCTAGTAATGGAATTCGTATTACAGTTCGCTATATTTATAACCTTCTTGGAGGAGTACTTTCCATGCCTAAGCGACATAGATAGCTGAGAATTGAGCACTTTTACTGAGAAATATTATATGATTTCATAAACTAATGTTTGGAAGGTTAAGAAAATGTATATGATATATGATGTATATGCCGTATTATATTAAGTAACCTAAATGCTAAATTTTAATGGCTAAGCGATTGACGAGCCCTGCATTCTCTTGTTCTCTTATTTCAAATTCTGCGCACCGCTACCCCAATCTATTTGGCTTCTCGTTTTCAAAATTTATTCGCATATCATCAGCTAAGTACAAGATCTCGTTATAACAATTTACTCATTATACCCTACCACAAGACATCTTTATATTCTTTATCTTAGACAGTTTCAGTTGCTAGAAATTGGAACTCGCTACCGAGTGATGTAAGGGGTTGTTGGACAATAACTTCATTTAGGTAAAAATTACATAAATTCTTACTTAACAAACTAACTGCTGATTAATATTTATTACATATAATGAAACTAACATCTGTCCATTCTTATTATTACCATTAATTTCTCTAAATAGATTTGTAAAACCTCTAATGGCAATTACATTAATATTCTCATTATAGAAATATATTTTAGATTTATATTTTCTTTTTCTCCCTGTAACATAGTTCTAGTAAGCGTATATTAAATTAATTTTCATTTTACTAGCTATCTCAAATCTCTAATTATAATTGATTGAATTAAATTAGCTCATAAATTAAGTCACTACTTTACCTTATAGGTTTATCTAAATTTAAATAAATATGTAATCTACTAGTCGTTAAAACTTAACCGAAGAATATTACTGGAGAACCTTTTAAGTGTAGTGTAAATATTCGTAATTTAAATATGTATTGCATTCACTAAGGCTGGGTGAGTGGAAGAGAAGGCCTTATGGCCTTAACTCTGCCAGCGAAAATGAAACATTATTATTATTATTATTATTATTATTATTATTATGATTATTATTATTATTATTATTATTATTATTATTATTATTATTATATAGTAAAACAGTTCCGCTCGACACCTTTCGGCGATTTGCCGACTTTTTTTTTTTTTTTTTTTTTTTTGCAAATTTTAAATATTGACACAATACATGATTTGGTCCAAATCACCAATAGTCTGCAGCATTGTTCTCCCAGTCATTAAGCCGCGATGCCTACGATTGTTAGTTCAGGAAATTACGGACTGGCACCCCGCCAGGATCATCTGTGTTTGTGTGGCAATTTGCAGCCCATTTCACCATTGCCAAATAATCTGGCTGGCTCCTGCGAATTAACCATTCTCACGTCTGTCGGCTCAGGATGTGTCCGGCGTGATAGATGGCTTCCAGTCAACCCCCGCTGCAGACGAGGGCGAATTGTGTGTGACAATGCCGTGGGGGTTGATTGAGCACTGGTCGTGACAACGGGTTCCGGCCGGAGTTGGCTGCCCTCCTCCGATTTTCTCAGTTTCTCACAGAAAAACTGTATTATTTTGTCACAGATTTTTGTTTCATTGTATCATTACACACTTTGTCTTTTCGGGATTTACTTCCAAATCTATCTCTTTACTTGCTTCCAGTAAAATTCCCGTGTTTTTCCCTAATCGTTTGTGGATTTTCTCCTAACATATTCACGTCATCCGCATAGACAAGCAGCTGATGTAACCCGTTCAATTCCAAACCATCTCTGTTATCCTGGACTTTCCTAATGGCATACTCTAGAGCAAAGTTAAAAAGTAAAGGTGATAGTGCATCTCCTTGCTTTAGCCCACAGTGAATTGGAAACGCATCTGACAGAAACTGACCTATACGAACTCTGCTGTACGTTTCACTGAGACACATTTTAATTAATCGAACTAGTTCCTTGGGAATACCAAATTCAATAAGAATATCATATAAAACTTCTCTCTTAACCGATTTCTTTTCCGAGACTTATTTGACTGTTTTTTTACGGTGATGGGTTGTTAGCCCTTCGCGCAACCTCCAAGCTGGAGGACCACCCCTCATCGACTGTCCGCGACTGCTTATTCAATATATTCACAGCTACCCTCCATATCTGGAGGCCGTCTCCTCGATCCGCAACCTGAGGACGCGCCATGCCGTGGTGATAGGGACCCACAATACATTGAAATTTATCTTTTGAAGAGGTGAAGTTCAAATATCTTGGAGCAACAGTAACAAATATAAATGATACTCGGGAGAAAATTAAACACAGAATAAATATGGGAAATGCCTCTTATTATTCGGTTGAGAAGTTTTATCATCCAGTCTGCTGTCAAAAAATCTGAAAGCTAGAGTTTATAAAACAGTTATATTACCGGTTGTTCTTTATGGTCGTGAAACTTGGACTCTCACTTTGAGAGAGGAACATAGGTTAAGGGTGTTTGACGCGCTTAGGAAAATATTTGTGGCTAAAAGGGATGAAGTTACAGGAGAATGGAGAAAGTTAGGGCCTACACTGAACTGCACGCATTGTATTCTTCACCTGACATAATTAGGAACATTAAATCCAGACGTTTGAGATGGGCAGGGCATGTAGCACATATTGGCGAATCCAGAAATGCGTATAGAGTGTTAGTTGGGAGGTAGGAGGGGAAAAATACCTTTAGGGAGGCCGAGACGTAGAAGGGAGGATAATATTAAAATGGATTTGAGGGAGTTGGGATATGATGATAGAGAATGGATTAATCTAGCTCAGGATAGGGACCAATGGCGGGCTTATGTGAGGGCGGCAATGAACCTCCGGGTTTCTTAAAAGCCAGTAAGCACGTATCATTACACACATTAAACTCAGTGGTAGTAAGTTGAAAGAAGGTAGGCCTAAATTTATTGGGCCAGAAATCCGTGAGATCTTTCATGACAACTACTTTGTGGAATTGCTAACAAAAAAAGAGAAATGTGCAAGGTTAGCTTTCAGAAAAGTATTCTCTAATTTTCTTGGAAATGTGAAAGTTGACAACTACAAGGAACTTATTAGGAACTTGTTGAAGTCTTATCAGCGTATGGGGTGCAATATGTCCTTGAAAATTCACTTTTTACACTCGCATTTACACTTTTTCCCCTAACATGAGCGCGGTTAGTGACGAATACGGTGAGAGATTTCACCAGGATATTTGTCATGGAGAGAAGGTATGCAGGAAAATCGGTACAGACTATTGTTGTAACCTCAAGGAAGACGCTTCTGGTGACAGTTACAAACTGGTGAAAATGTGAGTAAAAATGTATTTTTTCCCCCCTTTTGTTTTGCATGAAATTTCTTTCTAGAGCAGTCCTATATTTTTTATTTCATATTTATTCACGTCAATATTTAAATTTTATTTCATGAGAAAAGGAAGAAAAATGATTTCAAATTTCGATTTAGTATTACAAAGGAAATTAAATTTCTATTAAAAATGAAAATGAAAATCCCGGGGAAACGAGAGGTAATACTGCATTTCCAATTCAGATTTGGATTCAGCGAGGTAGAATTATAAATAATCACATATTTTCGTGCAAAGGAGCAAAAAAAGTTTAAATTTGTCTATCAGTGTTAATAATAATAATAATAATAATAATAATAATAATAATAATAATAATTTATTTTAGCTGGCATAGTTAAGGCCGTAAGGCCTTCTCTTCTACTCAACCAGCAAAAAGTATACATACATATGTATGAACTTACAAAGAATTCAACAATTTGATTTAAGTTAGATAAAAGCTACATGTATACAAGAGTTATTTACGAATTAAACAACAAAATGCTATGAACTATTAATTAAACACTGAAATACAAATTATGTAGCAGAATTAAGCTAAAATATATAGAATGTTAATATATTTCAAATAATGTTAGATAATAGAAAGAGATTATTATGAGACAATTTTGAAAATACAGCACTATCAGGATCAGTGATAGTTTAAGTCAGTATGATTGGAGTGAAATGCTGAGAAGGTTATCTTTTAAGCTGTTTTTTAAAGTGTTTATTGTCTTGCAGCCCCTAATACTTTGTGACATGGAATTCCATTGTCGCGAGGTGGATACTGTAAAAGATGAATAACGAGATGTTCTATGAAGAGGTATACTTAACGCGCCACAGATAAGTGATCTGGTATTTACGTCGTGGTTAGAGTATAGATAAGAGAAACGATGTCGCTATCTAAAACGTTATAAAGGATAAGGATCTCTTTACTGAAGTTGGCTTACAAATAAGATTTCCGTGTAGCGATCCTGAAAAGAATTTGGCTTATTCATAAATATAGTCTCTCCTTTGTGAGCTTCTTCCGTTCTTTAGGATTCTAAGCTATTCTTGACCACTGGGTGCCAATTTTTTTTCTGTTGGTCAACACATCGTGTCTTTTTTCTTTCAACATTCCTGCTGTCTATTCTCGGATCCCTCATGCAGTTGTTTCTAGGCCCATTGTTTCGATCCGGTAGCGTAGCATGTTCAGCCCATTTCTGGTCGACTGAGCAACATCTTTGATCTTCTTCATTATATTTCCCATTTCCTCCTTTCGTAGCCTTTGACTTACAGACTTACCCAACATTCTTTGTTCCCACTTTATTTGGTAAATTCTTAGCACGGAATGTGATACGAGACATTGCAATAGGGATGTCTTATGCGAAGTTTTACCGTTAGATGGCAGGAGCGTTCCATGCGGTACAACATGTTGTAGGGCTATAATTATTATGCCATATGCTACAGTTGATTACGTTTTCCCGCTTGTTGGTTTTCTGTGTGTGTCAAAATTATATTTATAATTATTTTATATAACCTAGTATAATCTACTGGGTGTTCATTTCAAAGTGTGTCATGACGTCACTGTTGTTGAGTCACCGATTTGAAGCGAGTTTCAGCTTATATGTCAGAGAAGTTGCCTATTATTCAAGGCGTTCTTCAATCTGAACTTGAGAACGTGTACGGTATAACCTGAACGTCGTAGCAACAGATGGCGGTCTGTACGGTCTGTGTGCTACCATAACTTCTTTCGAACTGTGTTTTGCGCCGGCAAGTCGTACGCAGGGTATTTGTTATCATCGGTTGCGTACGGTAACATTCCACAACACAAATCAAATGCTCCGTGTCCATGTTGACCGTCGAAGTTAATGTCAACAAATACGTAAGTAATCGTCTTAACCCTCTCCCCATATCCCGACAGTACGTATTTCC
This sequence comes from Periplaneta americana, assembly GCF_040183065.1. Taxonomy (NCBI): domain Eukaryota; kingdom Metazoa; phylum Arthropoda; class Insecta; order Blattodea; family Blattidae; genus Periplaneta; species Periplaneta americana. The sequence continues at coordinate 190,534,626 of NC_091118.1, forward strand.
AAACAGTTCACATTCCTGCCACTACCGGCGTTACCGTACGTATCGGTACGTACTCTTCAGAATGAACGCCGTACTTGCTAGGCAACTTTTCTGCCTCATAGTTTGTACACCTCTGCGGAAGTGTAGGAAGATTGAATTCTCTAGGCTCATCGGCTAGCCACATGACGGCATACAGCGAGCCATAACACATTTTGAACTGAACACCCAGTATATATATATATATATATATATATATATATAATTTGAACTGGTAATGGAAATTACGGGAAAACGGCTGGACGGATTTTAATAAATGACCCCTCATTTTGAAGCTTGGAACTCAAAGTTTTTCAGAAAAATAGTAGTTTTTAGTGAAATGTCAATTTTTAAACATAATTTTCCTATTTTCCAAAATCCATCTGTCGTCAGTTTTGAGAACTAGCCAATAGCATTCACGGCCGACTTGATATATCCTTCGCTTTTTGTAAGGGAGAAGCGAAGCGAGCATCAAGTCGGCCGTGTTGCATTTCAGAATAAAACAAAACACACACTACAGTAAACAATATTACACGAAGGCCATGATCTGCAAGAATGCTAACATATTTAGAGGTCAAATTAAATTGGTTATTAAAAACTTAACTTACTAAAAATAATTTACAGGTTCGATTCTGTGGTGTGTAATTTTTTGGGTACAGCTGTGTATTGGATATTAAAAACTACAAAACTTCAGGTGGTTTGATGACATTATTACCATTAGAAATGAAATATTATTGTAGTTAATGCCATGATGTGACTATTTTTCATTAATTATACATATTAATGCTATATTGATGATATGAAAGTGAAACGTTTTGGGGTTATATAGCCTAAATAGATGTAGAGAATAACTTAAATTAGAGTTTGATTTCTATATTTTACTGAGTGGCGGCTATATAGTATATATAGTATATGTTACTGAAAGCTATAAAACTTACGTAAGATAATATTATTAAAATCAAATATTGTTATAATTATTAATCAAGTGGAGTTGGGTATTTTTCATATATTTAATGGCGGTGTGGTGTAGATATTTATGTGCGTGGTTCTCTTCAGTATTGGCTCAAGAGAGAGTATCTTTCATTGTTATGGAAGCAAATAACTTTCTGAATGTCTGGTATTCTTTATTGAAATAAATCTGAAAAATGTGTATTTGAACGTCTAATGAACTTAGTTTGCAGCATTTGCTGCACAAGCCACTAGTTTAATATAATTCAGTATTTTCTTACCTCATAATTTAATTTAATTTACAATAAACGATAGCATAAACTTGTATAATACTGAGCGATACCCCTTAAGAGATGGATGGGAAATCTGCAGTATGCAGAATATAGATACGAGTAAATTGAATGTTCACGATCCTAAACGAGAACTTTGAGAACGAGGTGCACGAATAAAAATAAATAAAAATAGCAACTTTGTCGAAAGTAAATATTACCTTTTTAATCACTAGTATTGTAAGTACCGTAAATGATGTAATTAGAAGGATGAAGAATAACGGAGCCCCAGGAGAAGATTCTATTAACATGGAATTAATAAAACATGGTGGCAGAGCTTTATGGAAACATATCTATAATTTGATTCTTGATATTTGGCAGCTTGAACAAATGCCTAATGATTGGAATGTAGCCATTATATGTGCTATACACAAAAAAGGCAGTAAATTGGAATGTAATAACTATAGAGGAATCTCACTTTTAAATGTCACCTATAAAATTTGTACCAATATTTTATCTAAATATATTGAACCATACGCTGAATCAGCTCTTGGCGATTACCAATGTGGCTTTCGTAAAGGAAGATCCACGACTGATCAGGTTTTTTCCTTACGTATGATTTTAGAGAAATTTTATGAATTTAACTTACCGTTACACCAGTTGTATATTGATTTTAAACAAGCATTTGATACAATAAATAGGAATTATATATTTGATGCAATGGCAGAATTTGGAATCCCTAGAAAGTTAATTGCCTTAACCAAGATGACCTTAATGAATACACAAAATAAAGTTAAAATACAGAATAAATTATCAGAAAAGTTCATAACTCATAATGGAATTAGACAGGGTGACTCCTTATCAACACTCTTATTTAATATTGGTCTAGAGCGAGTTATTAGAAAGATTGCCATTAATCCAGGGGGAACCATATTTAATAGAATGTTTCAATACTTTGCTTTTGCTGATGATGTAGCTGTATTTGCACGGAATGTGTCATCCTTAGATGATGTCCTCAAACAGATACATAATGAGACAAATGCTTCAAATTTAAATATTAACAGAACAAAGACAAAGTATATGAATAACATAACCACGAGAGACAATACTGTAAAAAATGTTGTCTTAAATGAGGTTACTTTTGAGAAAGTGTCAAGGTTCCGATATCTCGGCTCGATAGTCACCGAGGATAACAACATATTAACTGAGATCAAGGATAAAATAGCCATTGGCAATCGAAGCCTCAGAGCATTAGATAAAATTATAAGAACCAGATATATCTCCAAAAAAATGAAGGTGAGGATTTATAAAACAATTATTAAACCTACAGTGACTTTTGGAAGCGAAACCTGGACTCTACCTGAACGAGCAATAACCATCTTAAATACGTGGGAAAGGAAAATTTTAAGAAAAATTTATGGCCCTATTTATGATAAGGGAGAGTAGAGAATTAGGACCAATTCTGAACTACAAAAACTATATAAAGATTCAAGTATTGTCACTGATATAAAAATTAGACGGCTGGAGTGGCTGGGCCACATTATCAGAATGGACAATAATAATATTCCTGAAAGATTACTAGATGCCACGCTAAGTGGTAAAAGAAGAGCAGGAAGACCTAAACTACGATGGTTGGATGATGTTCAGGATGATATAGTTAAAGCAGGAATTAAGAGATGGAGACGGAGAGCCCTAGAGAGGGAAGATTGGGCGGCAATTCTTAAGGAGGTCAAGGCTAAACTAAAAGGGCTGTATGACCACAGATGATGATGATGATGATGATGATAAGTACCGTACGCTAAAAACAGGACATGCAGCCACCAATGTGTGTTTTTTTATAGGGAAGGGACTATCGAGATTGAATTCCCCGTATTATTTTTCCTCTAGTTGCAGAAAGAGTAAATGCAATGTTTGATAAGATGATATAATATGATCGCAGTAGCTAGTATCAGGCTTATACCTGTGTTTTGTAGGTTAAGAACATGCAGTTTTGAATACTATGTAGGATGATTTTGAAAACTTGAAGTAAAAACATGGTTTTAATAATTAATCTACAGCACATTAAAAACATTATTCACGAAATGGATTTCACTATCGCGGATAATAAATATCTCAGTTAATCGAGAGTTTACTGCAGGCGTAAACTTCGGAGACTCCTAGAAATACTGAATATAATCTAAGCTAACATAGGTTCCTGCGAGGTTGCATATGTTTTTATTAATTTAATTTTTCCCTCTTCCAAAATGAAACTGTAGCCAGCAATTTCTTACTTGAAGTAATTATTTTTGTTTAATTGCTAACACTTTCTAAGCGCAATTTCATTAGTTAAATTTTTAAAGTTCAAAGCATATATTCAGAATATTTCGGGACGTGAATGAAGACAAAAGGCTTTCCCTGGTTTTACATGTAGGAACACAACAAAAATTTGGCATTTGGAGTCTTTTTTAAGAGTATTTAATGTACTAATACACTATGCAAACCCTCAATGTTTATATACCGGAAAACAAATGCACATGTAAAGCGCATCCCTCAAAGTACACGCGCGCTATCTGTTGGTGCTAATTCAGGATATCCCTATTAGTAAGGTTGAAAGCGACAATGATTTTTGTGCCGCTATTACGTTTGAGCACCTGCTTACTTCAGTCGACCGAAGCTCTGGACGAATCCTTGTTGAATTGTTTCTTACTATTCGGAAGGAAAAGGAGAATTGTATTTGATCAACTGCTTTCAGTTCGGTTTGACTCACTGCGAAGAGCATAGATGGCTAGGAAAGGATCTTCTTGCAGATATTGTTAAGTCGGGGATGTGCCCATTCCCTTGCCTTGCCTAGAATCACGTCTGGCAGCACTGTGTAAACCAAGTGGGCACATCCAATAATTGTTCTTCTAAGGCCCGATTGTATAAACCATTTAATCTTAGATCAGAGGTTAAATTGATTCTCGTTCTAGCTGAACTTGGAATTTTATGTTGTATAAAGTCTAATCTGAGATCAGTTTGCCTCAAACTAAAGTCAACTTTGACTGAAGAAATTTCTCCGATTAAGTTAGATGATCCAAGTTCAGTTATTTCTTTTCTGTTTGAAATATACGAGTGACAGATTGTGCAAATAAAATATCCATTATTATTATTATTATTATTATTATTATTATTATTATTATTATTATTATTATTATATTTCGTGGAATTGCCACGAGAATCGTAAGGTTTACTACGCACGCGGAATAGACTGTATGAGAAGGGGACGTGCGACGGACGGAGTATGCCTCTGATGTAAACACTGAGCAGTATACTGCGGTTACAATAAAACTTGTATTCTGCATTCAAGAAATATAATGAATGATCATTGAAGTAGGAAATGTCTAAACATGTAAATACACAATTATTTTGTAGTGAAATATATTAACTCTTAAAATTTAATGAAATACGAGTATACTCACATCATCCTTGAATATGTGCAGTGAAGTGTTATGTACATTTTGAGCGACTGCCTAAGTGAACCTCCTCCGGTGGTCACTCAAACAGTTTTTATATTGGGAAAATGTACATTCAACATCACACGATGTAATAGGTACATATTTGAAGAACGGGAAGTCACTACTTTCTAGTACACCAACTTCAGACGTCTTGTCGTGACCTGACAGTACATCATTTATAATACGAAGTTGTGAATAGGCAGAATTTTTAGCAATAATGTTTCTCAAGTTACATTTCACTTTTTCTGAAATTAGTTAATTGTTATTTTGGATAACGGTTTGTGATACTTTATACACTATATTAAGAGCTTCTGAGAGTTGTAGTTTAGACGATTCTAATAGGATGATGCTTTTGGACACGATTTTAAAATTAGAATCAATGAACAGAATATCTTCCAATAGCTGTTCAGAACGCAATGATTTTACTGCTGCAACAGCGGAACTGTCTGCGCTATCCAATGCATCAATCACCTCCATTATTTTGCCGTAATATTCTGCATAATAATTAACAGCATCCAACCACGTTTTCCAACGGGTCAAGACTGGCTGCGGGGGTAAGGGTATTCCAGGAGAAAATATTATTTGGAACAGCAACACTCTTATTGTGGCATGTTTGATTGAATTTTTGTCTGCATTGAACAAATGTTAAGCTTTGACTGTTTCAACCACAGTAATGCAAAAACAAGTGCTTACATAGGTATACATTAGCTGTAGCTGCTCTATCTATTTGGACCGGTCACAACTCTTAACATGAACTGCTTTTACTACGAGACCGGGCGGTCGCTCACCTCTTCTATACTACCGTACATCGGCAACCTGATTGTATGCTGCGTGTGGCAATTCAACGAAGTCTAATTATTATTATTATTATTATTATTATTATTATTATTAATAATAATATTAATATTAATAGGTATGATAGGTACATTTATATATATATATTTTTTTTTTTTTTCAATTTCTTGCCTTAATACACAAACAATTTTATATTTTATAAGGCTCTATCGTATTCAGCAGTATCAAATAACGTAACCTATAATTACTGTATATTATGTTTAAAACAACCAGTAATTATTAATGGATATGATAGGTACATTCATAAATTTTCAATTAACTGTATTACTAAACGAAAATTGCCGTTTTATAAAGCTTTATTATGTTTAGCAATATCAAACACCATAACATGATAACAATTTGGAGAACAGTCAACCTTCTTCTTATTGTCCGCCATTATTTACATTGCACAAAACAGACCAGGGTCTCCAACAGAGTGTACGGAAAGTCGCCAAGAAGTAGTTGTAAAGTCGCTAGATTTCTCATTATCAACAAAGAAAGATTAAATTTCGTCACTATGGGGTGCTAAAAAGGTCGCTAAATCCCTATTTAAGCAATATAAAAGTTAAAAGAAATTGTTGTTGAAAAAGAGTTAAAGTCACTGGATTGGCAACCTGTACAACATGGTCCGCGCATCACATATTTCATCTGTTTATGTGATGTTGCCAAATCCTTTTCACGTGAACTTAGATTGCATTTGAACCAAGGTAATTTGATCGCAGAAAAGTTTTATACAATAGAAGAAGTGTCTGAACTCGGTTCACTTTTCGATCTTCGATTAAAGTTGATCTTTAGTCAGGGAGTTTTATACAATTGGGCCTAATAGTTGTAACTGTCCTATTCTAAATGAATCTCCTCAAGTTAAATATCTCGGAATAATAATCGATCAACATTTACGTTGGGATAAACATGTTCTTCTTCTGTGCAATAGATTAAGAAACATTATTCACTATTTTGTCATCCTACGAAATTACTTGACTGTCCGTACTTTACGACTGATTTATCTAGCATTAGTACAAGCTATATTACAATACGGCATTATAGGATGGGGTAGTGCTTATAGTACCTCCCTCATGCCAATAACTCTGCTACACAAATGAATAATAAAAAATATGCTTTAATAAACCTCTTGATTATCCTTCAGAGCAGCTGTATTTGACTTCCATCAAATTTATAACAATTTATTACTGAATTTCGTACATAAAAACCAAAACATATTTAATTTATATTCACATAAATATAAAACCAAAAGATCAGACAACATATGCTTGAAGTTCCTAAATGTACTACAACTGCAGCATATAATCACAGTAGCAACTTCAGTCCAAGGCTTTATAACATGATAATAGATAAATTTCCAAACATACCATTTGCTAATGCTTCTTATTTAAAAAAAAATCTATTAAAAATTGCTGTTAACAGAGAAAATTTAGAGTTCAATTATTGTGATATATGTTTTTTTCTTCTTTTTTTCTTTTATTACTTTTTACTCTGTTATTCAATAAAATGTCTTAACATTAACTTATGTGGAATGTCCCCTGAGCACGAGTATGTAACTTACTCTTTCCGGGGGTGCTAGAGAGTTCTTATATTAAAAAATCAATATGTATCTTTGTTCTGGCAATAAAGTATTATTATTATTTTTATTATTATTATTATTATTATTATTATTATTATTATTATTATTATTATTATTATTATTCAGCCACATGGTTTAAGCCTTGTTTGGCTCGTTTCGGTCTCATGAAGTATATAAATTTTAAAATAGTTGAAGCCATCTTTTCCTGGGTCTACCTATGTTTCGTTTACCAGCTGGTCTGTAGAAGAATATTAATTTAGAAATACGGTCTTGAGCCATTCTTTCAACGTGTTGCTTCCATTTATTCCTACATTCTGTGAGTTCTTCAATTAAATTGAATATATTCAGTTCTAAATAATTTCGAGAGAAAAATTGTTCCGGGGCCGGGTATCGAACCCGGGACCTTTGGTTAAACGTACCAACGCTCTCCCACTGAGCTACACGGGAACTCTACCCGACACCGATCCAATTTTTCCCTCTATATCCACAGACCTCAAAGTGGGCTGACAACAGTCAAGCAACCAACATTTGAGTGCACACTAACTCTGTGTGACTTTAACAGAGTTAGTGTGCACTCGAAGTTGGTTGCTTGACTGTTGTCAGCGCACTTTGAGGTCTGTGGATATAGAGGGAAAAATTGGATCGGTGTCGGGTAGAGTTCCCGGGTAGCTCAGTGGGAGAGCGTTGGTACGTTTAACCAAAGGTCCCGGGTTCGATACCCGGCCCCGGAACAATTTTTCTCTCGAAATTATTCAAATTAACTTTACAGGGAGTTATTCCTGAAAGCTTAATTTGCATATTCAGTTCTAGTCTGATGTCTTCATTGCGTTTCTTGTCTAAGAGAGTATAACCTGCTATACTCCTCAAAAATCTCATTTCTATCGCCTCGATTCTTCTTTCTTCGGATTTAGTAAGAGTCCAGAATTCAGAGCCGTACAGCAACATAGGGACTGCCGTAACTTTATAAAGTTTTAATCTTGTTTCTTTGCTAGTGTATTTTAAAGTTCTTTTTATTACCCCACAGAAATAATTAAATTTGTTCATTTTATTTGTAAAATCTTCTTTTCTTGCATATGAGATATTGCAGCCCAGATAATTAATAGTACATTATGCAACGAGCCTATAATGATAGTAATTAAGAAGCAAGTATGGATGTTTATGAAACGAGCGCAAGCGAGTTTCATAATTTTCATACGAGCTTCTTAATTACCATTATAGGCGAGTTTCATACGACTTTTTTTGCTCGACGATATTTCTAACTTGAAATTATTCCGATGTATACATTTTATTTGTATCTGACAAGATCGGAAGTGACCTTGTTCTAGGTCGTGAATTGTGAGATGTGCGCAGACGCGAAAGTATTGATTTTTTCCGAGGAACAATAATGTCATTGACCTTTATGTAATCCCGTTAAACTTGATATAACCTTGATTATTGAATTCGACATTGAAAAACGAGATGACAAATTGAATTTATTTGAATATTATTTACAATTAAAGCTAATTATTATAGTAACAGAACATAACCTTCTGCGACAGTATTGGATTTCCAGCCTCCGTGACTTTTCGCTAATTTTCTTTCGATTGCATATCCGAGAATAATCGATACTTGCGGTTTTATAACGGTACAAAGCTGACTTGTCATTGGATGAACACCTGTAAGCTGAGTTGTCATTGGCTGAACACCTGTACTTTAATGAGTAGGTGTACTTTAATGACATGCATTAAAGGACTGCTACCAGGTGTATAATTACTACATTTCGGCATGGTCGAGCATAAAAGTATTAATTTGTTCTATCAGTCTTCCATTCAACACTATTTTGGCTCTGTTTCTAATCCTCTAAAGGCTAACACTTTTGTTTTAGTACCGATATTGTTAAGCTATTTTCTTTGCTAATTTTGTTTAATTTAAATATTGCCATTTGTTGTTGTTGTTATTATTATTATTATTATTATTATTATTATTATTATTATTATTATTATTTACAAGTAACAAGACCCACAAGTCATTCGATCAACTTGACACAATACTTCTGGAGAAATTCAAGGCACACTGCTTACACCAGTCCCTTTAGTAAGAAGATAAATAATAATCTATACTTTTCTTCCGGAAATGGAATATGACATCCGAATCCACTGGATTTGCAGTGGGAAACGTTAGAGATTGGCAAAATATTAATTTATTATTATCACTTTTAAATAGAGTGAAAGGAATCGATCGGATTTCATTGCTACGATTAGCTTAAAGGGAATGAGGAAAACTGACAGAACATGTCAGCCAACCCTCGCCCCCGCGGAGACAACCTGCTGCGTGTGTTACGCTACTTCAAAGCAAATGCAATCCAGACTTCTGCGACCTCTATAAACTTCACCTTAACGGCCTTCCTTTTTGTTTGAACACTAAAACTTCATCGTTTATTTTCGTACATCAACGTTTCATATTTTTATTAGTGGCCCTACAGAGATCATCTATCATATTGCAGTGTAATGAGGTTATTACTTCACTCTTGTGATCCTCCTCTTCTTCCTCCTCCTCCTCCTCCTCCTCATCATCATCATCATCATCTTCACTATCATTATATTCTTTTTTTATTACCTTCATCTTCATCTGTCTGGTATTTATCTTCTTCTTTACAAGTCTACTCTTCGTTATCTTATCATCTCTATCTACCTGTTCTTTCTCATCTACTTCATCTGCCTGCTCTTCATGATCTTCTTTTTAGCCTTCGTTTGCTCTTCGTCACCTGCTTCATTCTCTCTGCTCTTCGTTATCTGCTTCATCTGTGATCTTCAAAAACTTCTTTATCCATGTGATCTTCTTTAACTTATTTATCTCTCTATCTGCATTAAATTCTTTGTCACATTTTCATTATTTTACTTACCTGTCTGTTTTTCATTAATCTTTTATCTGCCTGCTCTTCATTAATTTTTTTTAAGTTTGCTCTCCATGAATTGATTTTATCTGTCTGTTCATAATTAATTTCTTTATATGTTTGCTCTTATCTTTCCTCTTCCTTAACCTCATCTGTTTGTTAGTCAATTTCTTCTTTATATGCTTTCCCTTCATTAATTGCTTATCTGCCTGCTCTTCATTATCTCATTTATGTTTGTTCTTCATTAATTTCTTTATATGTTTGCTCTTCATTAATTTCTTTATGTTTGCTGTTCATTAATTTCTTTATATGTTTGCTGTTCATTAATTTCTTTATATGTTGCTCTTCATTAATTTCTTTATGTTTGCTCTTCATTAATTTCTTTATATGTTTGCTCTTCATTAATTTCTTTATGTTTGCTCTTCATTAATTTCTTTGTGTTTGCTCTCCATTAATTTCTTTATATGTTTGCTCTCCATTAATTTCTTTATATGTTTACTCTTCATTAATTTCTTTATATGTTCGCTCTTCATTAATTTCTTTATATATTTGCTCTCCATTATTTTCTTTATATGTTTGCTCTCCATTAATTTCTTTATATGTTTGCTCTCCATTAATTTGTTTATATGTTGCTCTTCATTAATTTCTTTATATGTTTGCTCTCCATTAATTTCTTTATATGTTTGCTCTCCATTAATTTCTTTATATGTTTGCTCTTCATTAATTTCTTTATGTGTTTGCTCTTCATTAATTTCTTTATATGTTTGCTCTCCATTATTTTCTTTATATGTTTGCTCTTCATTAATTTCTTTATATGTTTACTCTCCATTAATTTCTTTATATGTTCGCTCTTCATTAATTTCTTTATATGTTTGCTCTACATTAATTTCTTTATATGTTTGCTCTCCATTAATTTCTTTATATGTTTGCTCTCCATTCATTTCTTTATATGTTGCTCTTCATTAATTTCTTTATGTTTGCTCTTCAATAATTTCTTTATATGTTTGCTCTTCATTAATTTCTTTATATGTTTGCTCTTCATTAATTTATTTATGTTTGCTCTCCATTAATTTCTTTATATGTTCGCTCTTCATTAATTTCTTTATATGTTTGCTCTTCATTAATTTCTTTATATGTTTGCTCTCCATTAATTTCTTTATATGTTTGCTCTCCATTAATTTCTTTATATGTTTGCTCTTCATTAATTTCTTTATGTGTTTGCTCTTCTTTAACTTATTTATCTGTCTACTGTATCTTCATTAACTTCGTTGTTTACTTTTCATTATCTTCTTTATCTGTTTGTTCTTCATTATTTTATTTATCTTTCTGTTCTTTATTGACTTATTTATATCTTTCCTCTTCCTTAACCTCATCTGTTTGTTAGTCAATATCTTGTTTATATGTTTTCCCTTCATTAATTGCTTAATTGCTTAGTCTGTAAAATTGTATCAGCTTTTTTTGTTTCTGGCTAAGTTGAAGAGAAGGCCTGATGGCCTTAACTTCGCCAGAATAAATAAATAGATATTAAGATATTAATGATGTGGAGGCATATTAAAAAGATGGGGAAGTGAAACTTGTTAAATGGGCATCCATTGTAAAGGAAGTCGAGAGTAAACTAAAATGGCCATAAATGTATTGGGGGAAAAAAACTATCTTGTCCTTCGGTTGACACTCAGTAATTTAAATCTTGGATCAAGCAATAATTTCCTGGTATTGTTGTAAATATGCCAGTCTTTTTACTCCTTGCATCGAGTCTTCTCCCAATGTTTTTTGTTAGATCTCACAGTATACACAGGACCTATACGAGACAATTTAAAATTAGCTTTCAGACGAAATAAGTTATTGCAGGCAACACAACACTTAGAGTGACATTTATTGCATTTCTTGAAGATACTGTACAGTATTTCTGGCTGAGTCTTAAGGCACATGATCATTTATCAATCACCACCCATTTCTCAAGATAGCTTATTGTTTGACATTCTGAAAATAGAAAGCTACGAGATTTGTTCAGGAAATGGATCATTAACACTTCTGGGAAATAAAATTCTGTTCGCCGGAATTGCCACGTCAGAAGCGTAGGTTGAAAGGTTTCATCATATCGTCGTTGATTTTAGGAAACCTTCTCTGTGACAGTACAGAGCATTCTTTTTCAGGAGAAAGAAACAATTAATTAAACATCAAAATGTTAAATGTTATCTTTTATTTAACGACGCTCGCAACTGCAGAGGTTATATCAGCGTCGCCGGATGTGCCGGAATTTTGTCCCGCAGGAGTTCTTTTACATGCCAGTAAATCTACTGACATGAACCTGTCGCATTTAAGCACACTTAAATGCCATCGATCTGGCCCGGGATCGAACCCGCTACCTTGGGCATAGAAGGTCAGCGCTATACCAACTCGCCAACCAGGTCGACTTAAACATCAATAGGCCTACACTGATCCTCAATGATGTCATCATGTTCACCAACGTTTTCTGTCGAATTATCTAGCCCTAGTATTCTTCTGTAGGCTTATTGCTATTTAATTACTTTTATGCTCGACCATGCCGAAATGTAGTAATTATACACCTGGTAGCAGACCCTTAATGCATGCCATTAAAGTACACCTACTCATTAAAGGTCAGGTCTTCCAGCCAATGACGACTCAGGTTACAACTGTTCAGCCAATGACAGGTCAGCTTTCTACCGTTATAAAACCGCAAGTATCGATTATTCTCGGATATGCAATCGAAAGAGAATTAGCGAAAAGTCACGGAGGCTGGAAATCCAATACTGTCGCAGAAGGTTATGTTCTGTTACTATAATAATTAGCGTTAATTGTAAATAATATTCAAATAAATTCAATTTGTCATCTCGTTTTTCAATGTCTAATTTAATTTCAATGTTATCTCTGTAGGTTCTTATGGCCTAGCAAGGTCAATGTGGACATGTTCCTCGGAAAAAATCAATACTTTCGCGTCTGCGCACATCTCACAACATAAGGGACATTGCTAAAAAAATTATAATATCAAGTTAGCAATATGGTCGAGCATAAAAAGTCGTATGAAACTCGCCTATAATGGGAATTAAGAAGCTCGTATCAAAATTATGAAACTTGCTTGCGCTCGTTTCATAAATATCCATACTCGGTTCTTAATTAGCTTCATTATAGGCTCGTTGCATAATGTACTATTTTTCCCCCTCTTGAAAAAATTATGCCCTGTACTGTCACATAGAAGGTTTCATAAAATCAACGACGAAATACAGGACTATTCAAAAAGGAGCAGATTTAAAATATTTATTTCTTCCAAACTACAAAAGATAGAAACACAATTCCAACGTTCCTGGACAGACCAAAGTTTAAATTTTGGACAGTCGGGGTAGAAGTTCCAATCACTGCCGCATTGGCGCTGTTGCTTATCTGTAGTTAAATGGCGACACAACAGGAAAAAGCATTTTGTGTGCTGCAATTGAAGACATCCCTCGGAAAAGGGTGTAGCATCAAATTAATGAAATATGTGACTTCGGCGGAAAAATTAATTTTGAAGCGTTCAATTAAATCAATAAAGGAATGCATCAAATAGCTGAATAAACTTGCATCCTTGATTAATCAAATGGTTCTGCTAGTAAATACAGTCTAAAGAAATATGCCCCTGAAATTATTTTCTTTTCTCCTGTAACGTGTATTATAGATTTGTTAGTTACACCCTTATTTGAGGGAGGTTTTCAATTAGCAAAACTAGAGTCCATTATTGAAGTTCAACGTGCTTTTCGCCGTCAGTTTAATAAACAACCGCCTCGTCATAAGCAGATTTACCAGCGGCATCGAAAATTCGTAGAAGATGGTTGCAACTGCAAACAGAAAAGCACGGGACGTCCAAGCACATCGAATGAAAATGTCGAGCGTATTTCATACAGTTTACGAAAGGAGCCCAAAAAATCCACAACACGAGCAAGCAGAGGACTGAACATTCCTCAACCAACGGTATGGCGAGTTCTGAAACACCGTCTGCACATGAAGCCGTACAAACTGCAGTTATTGCAAGCATTGCATCCTGACGACCATAACAATGACGCCATTCCAGGACGTTGGATTGGAAGAGGAGGAGGAGAAGATCAACTTCATCGCCGGTCTCCCAGGTCTCCAGACATCACTCCTTGTGATTTTTATCTGTGGGGTTACGAAAAAGACCGTGTTTTTTATCCCCCCTATGCCTGACATTGTCCTTATAGGCCCATTCACAATGAACATTAAACATAACCGTAACATAAACGCAGAAGTTTGCGCCCAGGCTACCAAATGGGATCATTCACAATAATTCACATAAGCATTGACATAAACGTTTAGGTGAGGAGTTTGGACTTTTTCCATTGCTGGTTGTCACAATCAAAAAATTAAGACACGACGTTTCGAAGGGTGGTTCTCCCTTCGTCTTCAGGTGGAAGGAAGGAAGGAAGGAAGGAGAGAAGAGAAAAACCTACTGTTGGGATACTTCCTTTTGAAGGTCGGATTCTTTATTACAGATGTAGTTAGCCCTGTAATAAAGAATCCAACCTTCAAAATGAAGTATCCCAACAATAGGTTTCTCTCTTCTCTCCTTCCTTCCTTCCTTCCACCTGAAGACGAAGGGAGAACCACCCTTCGAAACGTTGTCTCTTAATTTTTTGATTGTGACAACAGGCAATGGAAAAAGTCCAAACTCCTCACCTAAACATTAACGATCCACCATTGCTTTCCAACCCCTCATTTAGATCAACATTGACATAAACATTACTGTAAGACGTTAACATGAAAGTTTGCAAACTCCAAACTTTACGTGATTTGCAAACAGAACACAATCGTGGAGCGCTGAAGTATACGACAGAATATGAGGAAATGGCGTCGTTATGTTTCCATGGTTACCAAGTATGTTCGCTGTTATGTTTATATTCTTAAAGGCTCATTCACAATGAATATTAAACATAACGTAAGCGTTAACTTAAAAATGTAAACGTTACGGTTAAATCAAGAGCATTCACGATGGGAACATAAACATAACCGCAAAGATACTTGGTAACCATGGAAACATAACAACGACGCCATTAACAGCGCCAATGCGGCCGTGATTGGTACTTATACCCAGACTGTTCAAAATTTAAACTTTCGTCTGTCCAGGAACATTGGAATTGTGTTTATATCTTTTGTAGTTTGGAAGAAATAAATATTTAAAATCTGCTCCTTTTTGAATAGCTCTGTAATAACTCTCCAGACTAAATAAGTCGGCATTCCGATTAATTATACGTAATCGATTAACTCGAACATAAAAACAATAGATTGATCAGTAGTGTTATAAACACCTGAAGGTGGAATAGGTCTATCTGACGTAAGCGCTGTTGCTGAAGCAGAAAACTATATAGCGCAGTTCTAATTCGATTCCAGCAGTACATAATACAGTTTAGTGCATGACTGAATCTCAAGTATTGTGACGTAACCATTCATTCAGTTCAGCGAAGCGTAAAAACTTCAAGGGGGGGCAGGGCTGAGAAAATTAAAAAAAGACGGCCGGTCGACCTCTGGGATCGAACGTTTCTCTTTTGTTGGGGTGGAATATTTCGACTGAGCATATAAAGGGCATGTGTGAGTGCATAACCTGGTAGACACAGAGAAACCTTCTGGCAGGAGATATAAATGTCAGTAGGCTTTCAAAGGTTAAAAGAGTCTTCACATATTCAATAGTAGGCTATTAACATACTGGATAGAACAATAATTACAACAATCCAACATAATAAAACAGGCTGATCCGTTTGGGTATGGATAATATTAGTTTATTATTATAAAGTCATTATGATATTGTTACCCAACATTCGCTCATATTGAGCTGAGGAAAAACCCCGGAAAAAACCTCAATCAAGTAACTTGCCCCGACCGGGATTCGAACCCGGGCCACTTGGTTTCGTGGTCAGACACGCTAATTGTTAATCCACATGTGTGGACCCTATCGTTTAGGCGTTCGTATTGCAAAGTTGCATTGTATAAATTTTTGTGGGCCCTTGTGCGACCCACCAAACGCCTCCTCTGGACCCACCAGTGGGTTGGGACCCATAGATTGAGAATCGTTGGTATAAGTGATTATTGAATACTTGGAGATATGCAATATTTCATGACAAAGTGTTAAGGCCCATTCACAATGAAAATTAAACATAACCGTAACATAAACACAGACGTTTGCGGCCAGGTTACCAAATGGGATCATTCACAATGATTCACATAAACACTGACATTAACATTGCCGTTAGACGTTAACATGAAAGTTTAATAATAATAATAATAATAATAATAATAATAATAATAATAATCCGTAGCGCTACAGCCCGTGAAGAGCCTGCTGGCCTCACGCCCACATACCGAAACAGAGGTGGACGATCATCCAACCAGAATGGAGGTATCGTGTGGTTAACACGATGATCCTCCCAGCCGTTGTAGCTGGTATTCGCATTACGATGCTTGGTGGGCACCGGTCCCATATACTGGCCGAAATTTCATGAGAAAATTTCTTCCCCCATGAGGACTCGAACCAGCGCGCATTCTGTAACGCGAGTCCTAGTCTTAGACCGCGACGCCACGGCGCGGGACAACATGAAAGTATGCAAACTCCAAACTTTCATGCTTATGCTTACGTGATTTGCAAACAGTATACAATCGTGGAGTGCTGAAGTATACGACAGAATATGAGGAAATGACGTCGTTGTTATGTTTCCATGGTTACCAAGTATCTTTGCGGTTATGTTTATGTTCCCATCGTGAATGATGGTATGACTTCTTGATTTTGCCGTAACGTTTACATTTTTAAGTTAACGCTTACGTTATGTTTAATTTTCATTGTGAATGGGCCTTTACACTTACTACTGAATTAACAGCCTTGCTGCTGTATTTCAGTCTATTGTCTTGAATACGTATCAGTGCTATGCAATACCGATATACTGAATATTAAAATCTGCAAATCAACTCTTTATCGGCAACAGGACACACAATTTTTTTGTTGCACAACAGATGATTATATCATAAGACGCCAGTTCTGCAACAAGCCAGCAAGTTTCATTCATGATTTAAGCGTCGAAATATATAGAGAGCATTAAAATTATTACTGTGTGTCCAACATTTATTGTATTGGTGCTTTCCCTTTGTAGTATTTATAGACTTCCTGACCTCTCTGTCTTTCTCTTTATACTTCTCTCCACACCTCCTGTATGCATACTTTAAATAGGTTTCATCCCAACTTTTTATATTTAATAATCTTTTTGTTCAATATATAGTCTAGTTAAGTTATTTTTAGATACTTAAAACGCACTTTGTACTTCATCATTATAGAAAGTCATGCTACAAAAGTTACATTGAGTGGCTACTGACTCCTTCCCGCGGTAAATTTTTCTTCCCGATTCCCTCCGAAGCAATAATTGTAAATATACCGATTCCCTCCTTTCCAAAAAGGAGCTGCTGGAATTAAATACTCCGATTCCCTCCCGTAAAGTCTAGCTGGTCACGGCCTATTTCTTTTTGCTTACATATCGTTGTGGTCATGAATGCCCTAAGTACACTAGTGTCCATGTAAGCAGTCCATCTGTTAGTGACTATAAAAACGTCGTAATGTTTTTATTTAGAAAAATATAGAAAATATTTGTTCATAACAGTGTTCTCGACTACTTCCAAAAATATTTGCGCTTTCGTTATACATATAAAAACACACGAACATATATATATATATATATATATATATATATATATATATATAATTTGAACTGGTAATGGAAATTACGAGAAAACGGCTGAATGGATTTTAATGAATGACCCCTCATTTTGAAGCTTGGAACTCAAAGTTTTTCAGGAAAATAGTAGTTTTCAGTGAAATGTCAATTTTTCAACATAATTTTCCTATTTTCCAAAATCCATCTGTCGTCAGTTTTGAGAACTAGCTAATTGCATTTCAGAATAAAACAAAACACACACTACAGTAAACAATATTACACGAAGGCCATGATCTGTAAGAATGCTGACATAGTTAGAGCTCAAATTAAATTGGTTATTAAAAACTTAACTTACTAAAAAATAATTTACAGGTTCGATTCTGTGGTGTGTAATTTTCTGGGTACAGCTGTGTATTGGATATTAAAAACTACAAAACTTGAGGTGGTTTGATGACATTATTACCATTAGAAATGAAATATTATTGTAGTTACTGCCATGATGTGACTATTTTTCATTAATTATACATATTAATGCTATATTGATGATATGAAAGTGAAACGTTTTGGGGTTATATAGCCTAAATAGATGTAGAGAATAACTTAAATTAGAGTTTGATTTCTATATTTTACTGAGTGGCGGCTATATAGTATATATAGTATATGTTACTGAAAGCTATAAAACTTACGTAAGATAATATTATTAAAAATCAAATATTTTTATAGTTATTAATCAAGTGGGGTTGGGTCTTTTTCATATATTTAATGGAGGTGTGGTGTAGATACTTATATGCGTGGTTCTCTTCAGTATTGGCCCGAGAGGGAGTATCTTTCATTATTATGGAAGCAAATAACTTTCAGAATGTCTGGTATTCTTTATTGAAAATAAATCTGAAAAATGTTTATTTGAACGTCTAATGAACTTAGTTTGCAGCATTTGCTGCACAAACCACTAGTAAGTCTATAATAAAAACACCAATCGATTCGGTCGTTTAGTAGAACTACATTTGTCCTTAGTTTTGTGTTGGTAATACTGAATGAGTTAAAGGTGGTGTGGCATGTTCATTCGTTATACTAGTGCATTGGAGTGTAAACGTGGAAATAATCATAATTGAAAGAGACAAGGAATTAATTGTGTTGGAGAACTATAAATTTAACTTTCCCAAAACATTGAAGGATGGTGTTAGGAGGTGGACATGTGTGTTGAAAACCTGTAAGTGCTTTATAAAAAACTGAGTCAAACGATGAACACACCAAGGGTATGGATTGGTTATTTTAGTTATAACCTTGACAGTCTGAAGTCGGTGTAAAATGTGACGGAATTGTGTGTCTGGTTAAGACATGGAGGGAATCGGACAACATTCAATTCAAATGACAAAAAATTGGGAGGGAATAATAATAATAATAATAATAATAATAATAATGATTTATTTTAGCTGGCAGAGTTAAGGCCGTAAGGCCTTCTCTTCCACACAACCAGCAAAAAGTGTATATACATATGCATGAACTTACAAAGAATTCAACAATTTGATTTAGATGAGAGTTACATGTATACAAGAGTTATTTACGAATTAAACAACAAAATACTATGAACTATTAATTAAACACTGAAATAAACTGGGTAGCAGAATTAAACTAAAATACATAGAATGTTAATATATTTCAAATTATATTAGATAATAGAAAGAGATTA
Source organism: Periplaneta americana (assembly GCF_040183065.1). NCBI lineage: Eukaryota > Metazoa > Arthropoda > Insecta > Blattodea > Blattidae > Periplaneta > Periplaneta americana. The sequence continues at coordinate 190,554,006 of NC_091118.1, forward strand.
TTATGAGACAATTTTTAAAATGCAGCACAATCAGGATGATGTCTAAAGAAAAAAAGCAACAGTGTAGTCAGTAATATTTTAAATCAGTATGATTGGAGTGAAATGCTAATAAGGTTATCTTTTAAGCTGTTCTTAAAGGTGTTTGTTGTCTTGCAGCCCCTAATACTTTGTGACAAGGAATTCCATTGACGCGAGGTGGATATTGTAAAAGATGAGGAATAACAAGATGTTCTATGAAGAGGTATATTTAGCGTGCCACAGATAAGTGATCTGGTATTTACGTCGTGGTTAGAGTATAGATAAGAGAAACGAGACGAAAGGTAATTTGGTGTTGAGGTGTGCAGAATTCGAAAGAGTAAAGACAAAGAGTGTAAAGTTCTGCGTTCTTTAAGTCGGAGCCACGAGAGACTTGCGAAGGACGGTGATATGTGATCATATCGTCGGATGTTGCACACGTATCTGATGCACATATTCTGAGCTCGCTGTAACTTGACTGACAGTTCAGAACTTAGATCACTTAACAAAACGTCACAATAATCGAAGTGCGGCATTACTAGGGTTTGTACTAGGGTAAGTTTTAGTTGCTGGGGCAAGAAGTTTCTCAAGCGACTCAAAGAGTGAAAGGAGGAACAGATTTTCTTTATCGTTTCTTTAACTTGAAAATTCCAACTTAGATTATTATCAAAAAAGAAGCCAAGATTTTTTACGACAGATGAATAAGGGATTAGCGTGTTGTTAAGGGTAACAACTGAAAGATTACTGTTATTAAGGGAGTTAACTACACGCTTATGTCCAATAATTATGGCTTGAGTCTTACTTGGGTTAAGTGCGAGTCCGAAATTGGCCGCCCAAGTGGAGACAGTGGCTAGGTCACAATTTAACTTGTCAATCGATTCATTGATCGTATTGGGTCTGGAATGTATGTAAAGTTGTAGGTCGTCGGCATAGAGGTGATATCGGCAATACTGTAAGTTCTTTGATACGTCATTAATGTAGATAGAGAAAAGTAGTGGTCCTAATACGGAGCCCTGCGGCACTCCCGCCTTTGTGTATCGCCATTGGGAGAATTGATTATCAAGTGAAACACACTGTTGGCGGTCCCGTAGGTAGGAGTCCATCCAGCTCAAGGTATTGTCTGATAGGTGCAAAGTTTTCATCTTTGCAAGAAGCAAGTCGATATCAACAGAACCAAAGGCATTGCTGAAATCGAGAAGAGTTAGTGCCGTTACTTCACCCCTATCCATAGCTTCATGGATGTCCTCGGTCACTTTAAGTAGGGCTGTAGTAGTGCTGTGTCCATGCCTAAAACCCGATTGATAGTCATCGAGGAGTTTGTGTTCGTCGAGATAGTTCGTAAGTTGTCCGTGTACAATATGTTCTAATGCTTTTGAAAGAGTGGGAAGAATTGATATCGGTCTGTATTGGTTTACTGTAGAAGGTGTGATAGATTTAGGTAAGGGTTTCACTAATGCCATTTTCCAGAGTGAGGGGTAGGACCCAGTCATAATAGATGCATTGAATATATGGGTGACGGTCGGCAGAATCACATCTATTATTTAATACAGGAGAGTGATATTTATATTGTCTACACCTTGGGCTTTAGATTTCATACATCGCAGCGTCTTCATTACGTCAGTCGGGTTAATGTATTTAAAGAAGAATTTATCCCATACAGGTTGGGGGCAAGATCTGAGAAATTCAAGAGTCTCTTTTTTATGTAATGGTTCAGGTGGAGCAGTGACGAAATGTTCATTTAGGCTATTGAGTGACAAGTTGATGTTATCTACCCGAGGCTTTGCTTTTGTTAGACCCAGGTTATTAAGGTTACGCCACAATTCTTTCGCACTGACCGAAGGTATAATAAGGGAATGTACATGGCGTAATTTAGCATTTCTTACTGCTTGATTACATTTATTTCTTAAAGCTTTGTAAGTATTAAAATCTAATTCGTCCTTGCTCCGTCTGTATTTACGATAAGCAGTGTCTCTGTCTGTCATGAGTAATTTTATGGCATCGCACATCCAAGGCGCAGGGCGTCTACCAACTCGTCTGGTTTTCAAGGGTGCGTGTTTATCGTATAACTGGATTACTAGGTCGTTAAATTTTTCGATTTTGTCGTCAATGTCTGGTAGAGCTGTACCCTTTTTGGGGAGGGAATCGGAACCTCATTTTTGGGAGGGAATCGGCGTTCCCCGGTTACATTTAGAGACGGAAAACCCCAGTAAAGCCTTAACCAGGTAATTTGTCTGAACCAGTATTTGAACCCGGGCCCACTCGTTACACGGTCAGGCATGCTAGCCGTTATTCCACAGGGGTGGACCTGAATTCTGTTAAAAGAGTTACTGTATCAGGGTGTGATATGCATGAAATGTGAGTATAACTATGGCAGTAAAAATTAATTGATTTTTTGTTTGAGATTTAAAACACACAATGACAGTTTAAACAAAGTCAAATACTCATAACGACTTCATATTTTTGTATTGCATAGAATATGTATATGATTATATCTCGTGACGAGAATATTGTACGAAATGGAAATATAAAAATTGGAAATTTATCTTTTGAAGAGGTGGAGAAGTTCAAATATCTTGGAGCAACAGTAACAAATATGAATGATACTCGGGAGGAAATTAAACACAAAATAAATATGGGAAATGCCTGTTATTATTCGGTTGAGAAGCTTTTATCATCCAGTCTGCTGTCAAAAAATCTGAAAGTTGAATTTATAAAACAGTTATATTACCGGTTGTTCTGTATGGTTGTGAAACTTGGACTCTCACTTTGAGAGAGGAACACAGGTTAAAGGTGTTTGAGAATAAGGTGCTTAGGAAAATATTTGGGGTTAAGAGGGATGAAGTTACAGGAGAATGGAGAAAGTTACACAACACAGAACTGCACGCATTGTACTCTTCACCTTACATAATTAGGAACATTAAATCCAAACGTTTGATATGGGCAGGGCATGTAGCACGTATGAGCGAATCCAGAAATGCATATAGAGTGTTAGTTGGGAGGCCGGAGGGAAAAAGACCTTTGGGGAGGCCGAGACGTAGATGGGAAGATAATATTAAAATGGATTTAAGGGAGGTGGGATATGATGATAGAGAATGGATTAATCTTGCTCACGAAAGGGACCAATGGCGGGCTTATGTGAGGGCGGCAATGAACCTCCGGGTTCCTTAAAAGCCAGTAAGTAAGTACAGAATATGTAATGAAAGCGGTACGTTTAATGTCAAAAAATTGACAGTGAAATCTCGGTTTCGAATAGTGTGACGTATTAAAATTTGTTTAGGCATTTTGACCGTTTCCACATATATATGGTTTCTGATGTTTAACTATGAAATTCTCAACCGTAATGTTCAAATCAATATACACTATCCAATAATTAGATGGGAAATGGAGCGAGACGAAGCGCGTGGAAAACCATTTACCGACAGAGTAATTTCCCAGGGTGCGCTATAGGAGGCTGGTCTAGGTTACACCCGCGAAGAAATGATGATGATGATGACGACGATGATGATGATTTGTTGGGATGCCACAAGGGAAACGGAGCTCTCGGAGAAAACCTCTCCGTGACCAGGACCACGGGTTTTCCGAACACAAATTATAAATCGGAGATACGCCGGATATCGAACACAGGTCCACAGAATTATAAGTCCAGCGTTCTAGACACTAGACCAGTGATGTCAAAGCAAACGCATTTTTCCGACCTTGACGGGGCATCAAGCGCTAGGTATGGAAGGAGAAAGAATTATGTGTATGAATAAGCAGTCTGTTGGATTAAGAAAACAGTGGTGCACAAACTTCAAACGGAACGTGAAATTTTATGTCGTTATTTTTATATAGCTTCTTTCTGTTTGATATTTTTCTATATTGTATGACTTGAGGCTTTCCCGGCGTTTGATATAGAATAACTCTTCTCGGGTTCTCAGCCAGGTGAGTTGGAGATTAGCTTCCAAGCTTTCGACGGCTAGCTCTGCCATCTTCTTCTTCGTCCCTGAAGAAGATGGCAGAGCTAGCCGTCGTCGAAAGCTTGGAAGCTAATCTCTAACTCACCTGGCTGAGAACCCGAGAAGAGTTATTCTATTTTTCTATATTGTCTGTAAAACAAAAGTACTAACACCAATTTCTTAATATGGCAGTTATGTTTTAAATGTTAATAATATTACAAAGAGTTAAGAAAAATATATTGACATAAATTCCATAGTAGGACAACTATACTGTACTAAATAGATGAAAAACTTCATTCATAAAGAAAGTGATACCCCCCCCCCAAAAAAAAGAGATTGAGTATGACATGGTAAGTTTGAATTGATATTGATGGCATCTTTAGCCTTATAAAATAATGAATGAACTAATCAAAACAATATTATAGTGCAAAGCAAAGTTACCAAGATACTGTATATGTTTTAAGTGTTACTAATATTACATAACAAAACTCTTATCGCATTATGCTTTTAAGGTGATATTGATGAGCAACTTCCTGTCATCAGAATATTAAATTATTTCTTCGAAACCTACTGAGGCTATAGAACTGACATTTTTACAACTCATATCTTTTGCTTATGATGTAACAGTAGTTGCATTGTTACCATTTATATTTTGGCCATTGATGATTCTATTGGGTTTGCATCTCTCTGGATTTTTTACTATACAATGCCTGTTTTTCTAAATTATTCTGTAGTGATTTTATTCTGGATCTTTATGGTCACCCTCATTGAGGGCAGATTATTTTGTTTAAAATATTATAATCATGTTTACAAACATTTTCCATGCGAATATTTTCAAAATTTGTAAAACACTATCTTCAGTAATACGTATTTACTGTATATTAGATTTACGAAAACATTGTTTGAGTAGCCTACCTGTAATGCTACTAAATAAACAGGCCTATATCTGAAAATTTCACTTTTCTATAAAAAAAAGTTGAAAAAATATTCCTTTTGAATAAAAAAAAACAAACTTGTGAAAAATGAGCATTAAAACTAAAACTTTCATTCTTATAATGCATTTATAATTCTCAGACAAATCTAAAAATTGACATGGATACAATTTTAATAAGTTCTCTTCCCTTTATCTATTGAATCAGTGCTGGCCATCTCTGTATAGTCCGACTATCGGATCTGTGCCCCCGTAAGATATGCGAACTGAACCTTAATTCCTTTTCAGCCTCGGCAATTCATTTCTCCCCCTGTACTCCTATTTCTCTCTTTTCTATCCGTCTCTCTTTCTCTCCCCCACTACTCACAATTTTGAGCCTTCTTGCGGTACAGTTTATTTGCACTTGCAGTCCAGTGTTGTCAACTCAACATGAATACTTTAGTACGGAGTGGTGAAAGAAATATTATTAAGTAAATAATAGCATTTTCATAAGTCAATCAGCTTCATTAGACCTACTTAAATTAAATTATGAATAAGTAATAATTAACCTTACAGTATTATAAGCAATATTCAAGAGAAATGATACTGTTTGACGGAAGTTTGGCAACATCCCTATTCAGCAAGGTTCGTGGCCTGGTGTTTCACGTAGTGGGATAGAAACGGGTGGAATGGGGTGAGTAGAGGCGTTAACTTTTCCAAGAACGACGACAGCGCTGAAGGGGCACAGATACGACGGTCCGACAATATATAGCTCGACCAAGCGGCATATAATACCTCTTTCGTCTGTCTCTTTCCTTTCTGATGTAAAGCGCTCAGGCTCCCCTGAGCTCTAAAGCGCACGTTTGCGCCTACGGACATCAGTTGACATGACTGCACTAGACCAACGTGGCGGCTCATCTTGGAAACGTTGTGAATTGCTTATGCACTAATAGCATCGGGAAAAGTCCAACCTAGACCTCTGCTGAACAACACATCATTGCTTTCTGCCTTTCTGGCCTGAAATGCCAGCATTATTCCCCTTGATTTAAATCATAAATAAAAAAAAGTTTACGTGAATACATTAAAATAATACGATGAAAGAGTAATGGAACGGAGAAAAATTCTCTCCGGCGCCGGGATTTGAACCCGGGTTTTCAGCTCTACGTGCTGATGCTTTATCCACTAAGCCACACCGGATACAACTCCGACGCCGGTTAGAATCGTCTCAGATTGAGCTCCAACTCTTGGGTTCCCTCTAGTGGCCGCCCTCTGCACTACGTCATAGATGTCTATGAACGCAGGACCGAAGTCCACACATGTGCTGAGGTGCACTCGATATGAGTGACTAGTTGGCCGGGATCCGACGGAATAAGCGCCGTCTTAAATCACGAAGTGATTTACGCATATCATATATATTATTTTAATGTACCGAAGTACATATGATATTTCCATGCAGATATTCTGCGTCATCATACGATGAAAGAGTACAGTAATGGAACGGAGAAAAATTCTCTCCGGCGCCGGGATTTGAACCCGGGTTTTCAGCTCTACGTGCTGATGCTTTATCCACTAAGCCACACCGGATACAACTCCGACGCCGGTTAGAATCGTCTCAGATTGAGCTCCAACTCTTGGGTTCCCTCTAGTGGCCGCCCTCTGCACTACGTCATAGATGTCTGTGAACTCTTTCATCGTATGATGACGCAGAATATCTGCATGGAAATATCATATGTACTTCGGTACATTAAAATAATATATGCGTAAATCACTTCGTGATTTAAGACGGCGCTTATTCCGTCGGATCCCTGCCAACTAGTCACTCATAACGAGTGCACCTCAGCACATGTGTGGACTTCGGTCCTACGTTCATAGACATCTATGACGTAGTGCAGAGGGCGGCCACTAGAGGGAAGCCAAGAGTTGGAACTTAATCTGGGACGATTCTGTCCGACATCGAGATGGGTATCCGGTGTGGCTTAGTGGATAAAGCATCAGCACGTAGAGCTGAAAACCCGGGTTCAAATCCCGGTGCCGGAGAGAATTTTTCTCCATTCCATTACTCTTTCATCGTAATATCTATCAAATTTAGTAACTCGTAGCTGCAGTAGCTGGCAGCCAACTGCAATGAAATACGGACTGCACAGCCCTTTATGAACGTCACGTGTCTTCTGAAATATTTAAAACATGGACGGCAGTGGTTCGTGAATTGACAGTTATAATCACTGTTATAAATTCACTGGAATTCCCACGAATCCTGCCGCATCATTAATTATGAACCTCGGTCTCTGGCGGTTTCCTTACCAAGCCTCTGCGTGTGGTCTACAAAACCACAAACTAGCTGATTATTATTATAGGCCCTTGCTTGACCATTCGAGGAGGAGGAAGGGCGGATTATGCAATTATTTATATATTATCGGCAATAACATAGAATTAAATCCTCCAACACATTATGGTCTTTGTACACTTTCATTCTCATATTCTGAACAGTACAGATTCCTGAAAATGTCTATGAATATAAGCCACTTCAACGTAATACCACAGTCTGGGACAGTGATGTCAAAGCAAGCGCATTTTTCTGACCTTGATGTCGTGCGCGGGCAGCAAGCGCTAAGTATGGAAAGTGGAAGGGTTGTGTATATGAATAAGCAACCTGTTGGATTAAGAAAACAATGGTGCACAAACTTCAAACGAAACGTGAAATTTTATGTCGTTATTTTTATATGGCTTCTTTCTGTTTAATATTATCTATATTGTCTGTAAAACAAAAGTACTAACACTGATTTCTTAATATTGCACTTGTGTTTTAAATCTTAATAACATAATAGAGTATGATTATGTCTCGTGACGGGAATATTGTACGAAATGGAAATATAAATATTGGAGATTTATCCTTCGAAGAGGTGGAAAAATTCAAATATCTTGGAGCAACAGTAACAAATGTAAATGACACTCGGGAGGAAATTAAACGCAGAATAAATATGGGAAATGCGTGTTATTATTCGGTTGAGAAGCTCTTATCATCCAGTCTGCTGTCCAAAAATCTGAAAGTTAGAATTTATAAAACAGTTATATTACCGGTTCTTCTATATGGCTGTGAAACTTGGACTCTCACTCTGAGAGAGGAACATAGGTTAAGGGTGTTTGAGAATAAGGTGCTTAGGAAAATATTTGGGGCTAAGCGGGATGAAGTTACAGGAGAATGGAGAAAGTTACACAACACAGAACTGCACGCATTGTATTCTTCACCTGACATAATTAGGAACTTGAAATCCAGACGTTTGAGATGGGCAGGGCATGTAGCATGTATGGGCGAATCCAGAAATGCATATAGAGTGTTAGTTGGGAGACCGGAGGGAAAAAGACCTTTAGGGAGGCCGAGACGTAGATGGGAGGATAATATTAAAATGGATTTGAGGGAGGTGGGGTATGATGATAGAGACTGGCTTAATCTTGCACAGGATAGGGACCGATGGCGGGCTTATGTGAGGGCGGCAATGAACCTTCGGGTTCCTTAAAAGCCATTTGTAAGTAAGTAAGTAACATAATAGAGAGTTAAGGAGGAATATTCACTTAAATTCCATAGTAGTATAATATTATACTGTGTTAAGTGGATGAAACACATCATTCATAAAGAAAGTGATATTTCAAAGAAAGAGATTGAGTATGACATGAAAAGTTGGAATTTATATTGATGGTATCTTTAGCCTTACAAAAGTAATCAATAAACTAATCAAAACAATATTACAGTACAAAGCAAAGTTACCTAGGTACTGTATCTGTTTTAAGTGTAACTGATATTACATAACAAAACTCTTATCGCATTATGCTTTTAAGGTGATATTTGTGAGCAACTTTCTATCATCAGAATATTAAATTATTTTCTCGAAATGTGCTGCAGCTATAGAGCTGACATTTTTACAACACATGGGCACGTATCTTTTGCTTATGATGTAACCGTAGTTGCTTTGTTAATTCATTCCTTACAAACAATTTCCATGCGAATATTTTCAAAATTTTCAATACACTATCTTCAGTAATACGTTCATACGGTATATTACATTTACGAAAACATTCTGTAAGGCTACTAAATGAATAGGTCTATACCTGAAAATTTCACTTTTCTATACGAAAAGTTGAGAAAATATTTCTTTTGAATAAAAAAATCAAACTTGTGAAAAATGAGCATTAAAATTAAAACTTACATTCTTATAATGCACTTTTACTTCTCAGGCAAATCTAAAAATTAACATGGATACAGTTTTAATAAGTTCTCTTCCCTTTATCTATTGAATCAGTGCTGGCCATCCCTGAATATAGCTCGACCAAGCGGGATATACCACCTCTTTCGTCTGTCTCTTTCCTTTCCGCTGTAAAGCGCTCAGGCTCTCCTGGGCTCTAAAGCGCGCGATTGCTCCTGTGGACATCAATTAACATGCCTGGTCTAGTATATACATTTACGAAGCTTGAGTTGTATTGGCGATAGTAGCGATCCTAGTGGTTAGTAACTATCTATGGATGCATATTCCCTACATATTGTGCTTCGTGACTGTATATATTAGACTGTGGCAATACGTTTTACGTAACTACATTGGTACTAACGCAACTGATAAGGCTATCTGAAAGATATAAAGAACTCATTATTTATTATACAAAACGTGGGAAACTACAATTCACTAACTTTGCAATCACACATTTATCAAGTTAAAGGACATTAACTCTTAAACAAGGAAAAAAAAAAAAAAAGCCTAATATCTACATAAGATTGCGTATTTTAATGTTAAGTGCTGCATAAATACTGGATGTACATCCCACATAAGAGCAGAGATATAAGTTCTTAGTTCACTAAAAAAATTAATGATATGATTTGATTTAATTTTATTTTTAACTCCAAATTTGGAAGTCCTTTTATTGAAAATACCCATTCACTACTCCTATCACATTGTTATCACTTGCGTATTGTTTTACTTTCGAGTTATTCTAAAACTGTGGTTGCCAACTGGCGGCTCGCGGGCCACATCTATCCCGCGACCTGATTTATTGCGGCCCCGGGGAATCTGAGGTTTACGTTTCAATATCATAATTTCCGACAAAATATTCAGTTTTTATTACGACGCTTCACAAGTTTTCAGTGTTTTTTTCTTTTCAATATACTGAATTCGTTCTGACTGTTCTGAATATTCTCTTTTAAAACTTCAACTTGTCTTCTAATTGTATTGAACTTGTCTTGGAGTTTCAGGAAAGAGCAAAATAAGCCACCTGCAACTCTATTCTAACTAAACAAAAGACCGAAGTGATTAAGAAGGAAGGATTTATTACTCCATCAAAATAATAGTGATGTCTCTCAGAAAGCTGGCACAAGGGGGATGGACTATTTATTTACTGTTTCTTAACATCTTAGCTTTTGTGAAGAAGCCGAGAATTCACCATACATTTCGTGACATTTGCCATTTTATCACACATTCTTTGACTAACAACCTCACAATTAGAGGTGGATTTGAAATCATTGGTTTCCCTCATTCAGAAACCACAATGTTCTCATTAAACAGCGTGTTTAGATAGTTGTTCAATTATTTAAGGAAGAATTCCGATAAGATTTACTCTTTGTTACACAGCACCTTCTAAGTGATAAAGCAACGTCTGTTTGATATTAACGAAGTTAGAATCTTGGTACTTTTCTTTAGGAGTCACCATTTAAGAAATCAAAACACTTCTCGTTCACCTTAACAAGGATTCAATCCCGATACTATTATTTTGTTAGAGTTCACACTATAGTGGACACTAATGAGGATCGAATCTCGATAGTCTTTGTTAGAGATCACCATCTAAGGTCTAAGGGAACAGTCACGTCTGGTTGATCTAATAAAGATCGAATCTCCATATTATTTGTTATAGGTCATCGTCTGTTTGACACTTAAGAAGGATCAAATCCCCATAATATTTGTCAAAGGTCACCCTCTGCTTGACACTAAAAAGGACAGAATTTCCACAATATTTTTCAAACATCACTGTCTGGTAGAGAATAAAAAGCATCATAACTCCATAATATTTGTCAAACGTCACTGTCTTGTTGACACTAAAAAGGATCATATCTCCATAATATTTGTCAAAGGTGACTGTCTGGTTGACACTGAAAAGGATCATATCTCTATAATATTTGTCAAAGGTGACTGTTTGGTTGATACTAAAAAAGGACCGAATCTCCATAATTTGTTTTATGTCACGTCTGGTTGACACTAAAAAGGATCGTATCTCTATAATATATGCCAAAGGTCACTGTTTGGTTGACACTAAAACTGATCGAATCTCCATAATTTGTTATAGGTCACGTCTGGTTGACACTGAAAAGGATGGAATCTCCATAATTTGTTATAGGCCACGTCTGGTTGACACTAAAAAGAATCGAATCTCCATTATTTGTTATAGGTCACGTCTGGTTGACACTAAAAAGGATCGAATCTCCATAATTTGTTATAGGTCACGTCTGGTTGACACTAAAAAGGATCGAATCTCCATAATTTGTTATAGGTCACGTCTGGTTGACACTACAAAGATCGAATCTCCATAATTTGTTATAGGTCACGCCTGGTTGACACTAAAAAGGATCGAATCTCCATAATTTGTTATAGGTAACGTTAATTGACACTGAAAAGGATCAAATCTCCATAATTTGTTATAGGTCACGTTAATTGACATTGAAAAGGATCAAATCTCCATAATTTGTTATAAGTCACGTTAGTTGACACTACAAAGGATCGAATCTCCATAATTTGTTATAGGTCACGTTAATTGACACTGAAAAGGATCAAATCTCCATAATTTATTATAGGTCACGTTAATTGACACTGAAAAGGATCAAATCTCCATAATTTGTTATAGGTCACGTTAGTTGACACTACAAAGGATCAAATCTCCATAATTTGTTATAGGTCACGTTAATTGTCACTGAAAAGGATCAGATCTCCATAATTTGTTATAGGTCACGTTAATTGACACTGAAAAGGATCAAATCTCCATAATTTATTATAGATCACGTTAGTTGATACTACAAAGGATCGAATCTCCATAATTTGTTATAGGTCACGTTAATTGACACTGAAAAGGATCAAATCTTCATAATTTGTTATAGGTCACGTTAGTTGACACTACAAAGGATCGAATCTCCATAATTTGTTATAGGTCACGTTAATTGACACTGAAAAGGATCAAATCTCCATAATTTATTATAGGTCACGTTAATTGACACTGAAAAGGATCAAATCTCCATAATTTGTTATAGGTCATGTTAGTTGACACTACAAAGGATCAAATCTCCATAATTTGTTATAGGTCACGTTAATTGACACTGAAAAGGATCAAATCTCCATAATTTGTTATAGGTCACGTTAATTGACACTGAAAAGGATCAAATCTCCATAATTTATTATAGATCACGTTAGTTGATACTACAAAGGATCGAATCTCCATAATTTGTTATAGGTCACGTTAATTGACACTGAAAAGGATCAAATCTCCATTATTTGTTATAGGTCACGTTAGTTGACACTACAAAGGATCGAATCTCCATAATTTTTTATAGGTCACGTTAATTGACACTGGAAAGGATCAAATCTCCATTATTTGTTATAGGTCACGTTAGTTGACACTACAAAATATCAAATCTCCATAATTTGTTATAGGTCACGTTAGTTGACACTACAGAAGAACCAATCTCTATAATTTGTTATAGGCCACGTCTAGATGACACTAAAAAGATCGAATCTCCATAATTTGTTATAAGTCACGTCTGGTTGACACTAAAAAGGATCGAGTCTCCATACTTTGTTATAGGTCACGTCTGGTTGACACTACAAAGGATGGAATCTCCATAATTTGTTATAGGTCGCGTTAGTTGACACTAGAAAGGATCGAATCCCCATAATTTGTTATAGGTCACGTCTGGTTGACACTAAAAAGGATCGAATCTCCATAATTTGTTATAGGTCACGTTAGTTGACACTACAAAGGATCGAATCTCCATAATTTGTTATAGGTCACGTCTGATTGACACTAAAAAAATCAAATCTCCATAATTTGTTATAGGTCACGTCTGGTTGACACTAAAAAAATCAAATCTCCATAATTTGTTATAGGTCACGTCTGGTTGACATTAAAAAATCAAATCTCTATAATTTGTTATAGGTCACGTCTGGTTGACACTAAAAAAATCAAATCTCCATAATTTGTTATAGGTCACGTCTGGTTGACATTAAAAAATCAAATCTCTATAATTTGTTATAGGTCACGTCTGGTTGACACTAAAAAAATCAAATCTCCATAATTTGTTATAGGTCACGTCTGGTTGACATTAAAAAATCAAATCTCTATAATTTGTTATAGGTCACGTCTGGTTGACACTAAAAAAATCAAATCTCCATAATTTGTTATAGGTCACGTCTGGTTGACATTAAAAAATCAAATCTCTATAATTTGTTATAGGTCACGTCTGGTTGACACTAAAAAAATCAAATCTCCATAATTTGTTATAGGTCACGTCTGGTTGACACTAAAAAAATCAAATCTCCATAATTTGTTATAGGTCACGTCTGGTTGACATTAAAAAATCAAATCTCTATAATTTGTTATAGGTCACGTCTGGTTGACATTAAAAAATCAAATCTCTATAATTTGTTATAGGTCACGTCTGGTTGACATTAAAAAATCAAATCTCTATAATTTGTTATAGGTCACGTCTGGTTGACATTAAAAAATCAAATCTCTATAATTTGTTATAGGTCACGTCTGGTTGACACTAAAAAAATCAAATCTCTATAATTTGTTATAGGTCACGTCTGGTTGACACTAAAAAAATCAAATCTCCATAATTTGTTATAGGTCACGTCTGGTTGACATTAAAAAATCAAATCTCTATAATTTGTTATAGGTCACGTCTGGTTGACACTAAAAAAATCAAATCTCCATAATTTGTTATAGGTCACGTCTGGTTGACACTAGAAAAATCAAATCTCCATAATTTGTTATAGGTCACGTCTGGTTGACACTAAAAAAATCAAATCTCCATAATTTGTTATAGGTCACGTTTGGTTGACACTAAAAATGATCGATTCTCCAGAATATTTGACAAAGGTCACTGTCTGGTTGACACTAAAATGATCGAATCTCCATAATATTTGACAAAGGTAACTGCCTGGTTGACACTAAAAAGGATCGAATCTCCATAATTTGTTATAAGTCACGTTGGTTGACACTACGAAGGATCGAATCTCCATAATTTGTTATAGGTCACGTTGGTTGACACTAAAAAAATCAAATCTCCATAATTTGTTATAGGTCACGTTAATTGACACTAAAAAGGATCGAATCTCCATAATCTGCTACAGGTCACCGTGTAGGCGACAAGTCCCGTCGGCCGGCCTAGCATCTACATATAAGTGGACGCGAGTGTACGCGGCGTGGGCAGTAGCAGGGGGCGGCGTCCATGTGACGTCCTCGCTCGCTCCCTCCCAGGTACCAGGAAATAGCCATTAATAACTACACAATTTGTTGTGGTTCGAAACCATGCGTGCAATCAAGCTCAGAAAACCACCGCTGCCACCGGCCCCCCTTGTCACACCGACACAAAAGAAGCTGTCTATCAATACCTCACGCTAAGTGCTGCCTGTAATAAGCCATTAGTTGAAAGAATCGGTCTCATCAATTGATATCGACAATTCAAATTCACATCGACTGTTTGTGCAAACAATATCAGTGCCGTCACGAGAGCTCTGTAGTGGTAATATATTGCGGTTAATTAGGCACTTCCGTCTGTTGTCTAATTAGAAAAGCGGAACTCATGACATAGCGGTCAGTCTCTCCTCACAAAGCCGTCGTCACATGGCTTCAGTTTGTCGTATTTATTAGCCCAAGTATTGCCAACGCACAAACAATAACACCAGTAGCGGCTGATGGTCAAATTAACGAGTGTGCTACAATCTCTATATCGGCCTACTGTATACACTTATATGTATTTATCTTAATTTGAGACTCGCCTAGTGACGAAATATGAAGTCCATACGACGTTCCTTCCTACTGCAGAACTTGTCAATTACCCTGGAGTTACACCCCTCCATCTTGGACATCATACTCATTTCTATTGACAGTATTGCAAGAGCAGTGAGGCGATCCTGGGACATAGTGTTCCTTAAAAACGTTTTTATGCGTTTAAAGAAAGAAAAACATCTTTCTGGCTCAGCAGTGGTCATTGGTGTTGTAACCAAAATATTTAACAACTTCGATACTTCACAGAATGGATCCTGTGAATTATTAGAGGCTATGTTATGTATTGTAACAATTGAACAGCTCCATCTATATTTCGTAAGTCGTGTCTTCCATATAGAACTCCAAGTTGTGTCTTTAACACTCTTTTGTTCATTACAGTATAGCTGTTGACAGCAACTTCAAGTTCGCGTTCAGGAAAATTATGCGAAAAATTGTCAAAAAATTTGCTGTTTAAGGGAACCAGGTAGTGATTAGAGGTCAAAAATCCGATTTCTTATTTTGTGTTTTAAAAAAGTACAAAACTTGCTCTTTAAAACAATATAAATACTCTGGGAGGTATTTCTGGAGGTAAATTCTTTAAATAACCTCTTTAAATTTGACTGTGCATGTAATTCATATATCCTTCTGTTTTTTAAATGCAGTTTTCCATAAGTTGACATTTTTCAAACGTAAGTGCATTTTTCTCTGAAACTACTGAATCAATTTACATAAAATTTTTACAGTGTTTTCTGCAGCTTGTGTACTACATTGTAGACCTACGTGTTTAAGAATATCGCAGACATAACACGAGAAAAAATACATTGAAAAAAAATTGCAAAAAATGTTAAAATGAAGTTCAATATTTTTCTGTTTCACTAGGGGTGAAATATTTAACTAAATTTTGCTTTAGTATTTACAATACACATTACTATATAACTTTAAAAAAATATAAGGTATATGAGTGAAGATTGTAGAAAGTAATGTGCATCTGAAGAATGAGGTACATTTAACAAAGTGGGAAAACAGGCTATTAGTTAGGGCCTCTGTTTTGCACTTGGATACGAAACTAATTAGTTATATTTTATACCACTGAATTGAGAATGATTGATTGTATCACATGGCAATTTTTATTCCACTCTGAGCACTAAAAGCCTAGAAATATTGAACTAAATTTTTGTAGTGAAATTTTTTAATCGCACAGGCATCACTACCCAGTTCCCTTAACAATTTTGTTGCGTCTAGGTAGCTTGAAGACTGAAACGATAAGTAGTTTCCTGAATTATACTGTCACATAATTCCTTGGCTTCAATTTTCTGGACTGACTGATTCAGGAGGAACCTCAAAAACCAGGTAGATTGCAGCAGTGGTTGGACACTTGAATTACCAAACACATTGTACATAGTTCCGAGTTCTTCCATAAACAAGCACTCTTTCGTTACGCTTTACTTTTGCAATCTCCAAGCTGTGTTGTGCTGAAGCTGACTACAGCACTTCCCCGTGTAAAAATAGCCAATCAGAGCAGTGATTTCATCTTCGGACATGCGCATTATTGTCTACATTCTCATGTAGAGTTTTGAGTAGCACAACGAACCCCCTGAGGCACCAAAGAGCGAAGAGCGAAGACTAAACACTCTATAACGCCTCGTGAACATAACCACGGGAAATTGTCAAATGGCAGATCAAATACTATGGTATTGCAAATACATTATTTGAGCAAAAATTATCATTGTACTGTAGCACATAAGGACGGGCCGCCCCTGAATAACACCCGTGTTTATTGTCCACTCGTCGCTTTGGTTCGTCATTTGTAGGACTGCAATAATCGTAGCGAATGAGTGGCGATAAAAATGGTATTAACGTCCATGTTCAGATTCAGAGATTGTACAAAATCTGTGAGACTATGGCGATTACGAACAATAGAGAAAATGAAGATGATATCAGAAAACGCAGAGGTCTATCAACACGTACAACATGTGTCGGGAATTGAAATCCATTCCTATTATTCATTCGCTCGTTTTCATACTCTCTCTCGCTATCATAATATTAATACTCGATCACAACGCGATAACACGGTAGAAATTCCACCTCACACATCATCTCTGTATTCCTCATCTTTCACTGTTGCTACCTCTCGTCACTGGAACTCTCTGCCGCCTGAAGTTAAGGGCTGCCGAATATTGAAATCTTTCAAATCCAAGTTAGAAGATTATCTTATGACGAGTTGCCAAACTAACTTACTATTATGACAAGTGTTGTATTGCATGTTTCCACGTATTCACATTTTTTTAATGTTCTAGTTATATTTAACTTATTTTATCTTTTTGTTTTCATATTTTCCGATAATGGTATATCTATAATGTGATAAGTTGAGCTATACATAATCATATTTTTCCTTACTGTGTGTACCTAAAAATATTGCATTTCTTGTATGCTTTGTACTGCGCTATTTTATTACTATTATTATTATTATTGTTATTTATCATTATTATTATTATTATTATCAATAATTGTCTTATTTTTTATACTTTATATGGCACATATTTTTGACCTGCTGTTCACATTTTATTATGATTTTTCCTTTCTTTCTGTATGTTATATATTATGTCTGATTTCTACTTAATTGTTGTTTACATTTTATGATTATTATTATTATTATTATTATTATTATTATTATTATTATTATTATTATCTTATTCAGTTTTGTGTGTAAAATTGTAGTGTTTTTTGTAACGCAGTTTTACTCCTGGTTGAGTGTTAGAGAAGGCCGTATGACCTTAATTCTGCCAGGTTAAATAAATCATTATTATTGTTATTATTATTATTATTATTATTATTATTATTATTATTATTATTATTATTATTATTAGTTTACAAAGAAACCATCAGATCAGATAAAATGGATTCATCTTACAGATAAGGATCCAACTAAACAACGCCGATATCGAAAAAAAAACACACTTCAATTTCAGTGAAAATATTAAATAATTACCTCGTTTTACTGTACAATGCTTGTAACATCTTCTTGCAACCAATGATTAAAAAATAGCACCTCATTGTTTCCAATGGTTAGTTGTTTCCAAACTTCCGTCTAATACCATTACCCGTCCGATTCTGTCAGGATAAGGGGGTTCTAAATATAGACTAGAAATGAATGTAGAGCAATAAAGTTAATGGTTGTCCCAGTTTTCGTTACTACATACGTAGGTTTCCGTTTGCAGAACGTGATCCAAATAAATGAAAAAGTAATACAATAAAGTAACAGTCTGTTTCAAAATTACTTTAAAACAGCATTGTATCCCCCGAAAGAAGATAAACTAATTAATAACAGCTTCATTATACTGTACGTTATCTCTTTACAAAGAGCTGAGAATTATATTTTTCATGAAGATCTTTAAAAAATGTTACTCATGTATGGACATTCAATTGTTAGTCTAAGTAGCATATGAATATTTCTCCTGAAATGTATTAAATCTCTGCCAGTTAGGCTATGAATCCTCACATACGTAATTGTTTCAATCAATTCAATAATATCGCAAAAAGAGGCGTCAATCATGCCTTTATTATACAGAGTGGAAGATGCACGAAATGAAACTGGTAATAGATCATGAGGAGAGGTTTGAAAAATATAAATAAGTTTTTTTTTTTCTAACATTCACCGTTTTAGAGGAAGTCGTTGTTTCTATGAAACATTTGGCAACATCATGGCTACTGCAATAACCCTAGCTAGCACGGCAACCCATCCCAAACCTTCCCCTCCCCCTCTGAGATACTCCCGCGATACTGCGCTACGTTGCAAGATTTATTTTAATGATTTTCGAAATTATTAAATTTATATTCATTGCTGAACGATGAAGGAAGGGTGGAGCGGAGAAAAATTCTCTCCGGCACCGGGACTCGAACTCGGGTTTTCAGCTCTACATGCTGACGCTTTATCCACTAAGCCACACCGGATTCCAATTCCGATGCCGGATTAAATTCTCTCAGTTTAAGTTCCACCTATTAGTTTCCCCTCATATGATAATGCATAATTCTTGCACGAAAATATCATACGGACCTCGGTACATCACAATAATTATGGATAAACGGTTTAATTTGAAAAAGAGACTCAAGACATTAACTATACTTACTTACTGGCTTTTAAGGAACCCATAGGTTCATTGCCGCCCTCACATAAGCCCGCCATTGGTCCTTATCCTGAGCAAGATTAATCCAGTCTCTATCATCATATCTCACCTCCCTCAAATCCATTTTAATATTATCTTCCCATCTACGTCTCGGCCTCCCCAAAGATCTTTTTCCCTCCGGCATCCCAACTAACACTCTATATGCATTTCTGGATTCGTCCATACTTGCTACATGCCCTGCCCATCTCAAACGTCTGGATTTAATGTTTCTAATTATGTCAGGTGAATAATACAATGCATGCAGTTCTGTGTTGTGTAACTTTCTCCACTCTCCTGTAACTTCATCCCTCTTAGCCCCAAATATTTTCCTAAGCACCTTATTCTCAAACACTCTTAACCTATGTTCCTCTCTTAAAGTAAGAGTCCAAGTTTCACAACCATGAAGCACAACCGGTAATATACAGTAACTGTTTTATAAATTCTAACTTTCAGATCTTTTGACAGCAAACTGGATGATAAAAGCTTCTCAACCGAATAATAACAGGCATTTCCCATATTTATTCTGTGTTTAATTTCCTCCCAAGTAGCATTTATATTTGTTACTGTTGCTCCCAGGTATTTGAATTTTTCCACCTTTTCAAAAGATAAATTTCCAATTTTTATATTTCCATTTCATAAAATATTCTGGTCACGAGACATAATCACATACTTTGTCTTTTCGGAATTTACTTCCAAACCTATCCTTTACTTGCTTCTTCAGATTATTTTTATCTATCTGCTTGTATAATAGCAATGAAGGCTGGTTCGCAATAAACCGGGAACGTGGACGACTGCATATCGATATGCATGTCAATAACGATATGTAAAGTCGATATTACGCATTCTGATGTTATTTGTGTATAATTGACCAATGGCGTTCTTTCATGAGTACAAGGCAGCCAACATAAATACAGGTTAACCAACTTCGAAATTTCAACTGAAACATTTTATTATGTACGGTACTATAAATATGCCCATGCATATTTATTATCGCAACCTATTTTAAGTCTACCATAACGTAAAATAATTACAGAAGAAACATTTGTAATAGAACAAAAATGAACACAACAGTAGTTATTGAATTGAAGTATGAATATGTAGTGTATAATATAACCAATACAGTAATAAAATATGAATCACGATCGGTGTTCATAGACGCAGCTATTGAGAGCCACGAATTCTCCTTCATTTTTCTCATCTTTATACGAGGCGCGCCGCTTATCGTAAACGTGAGGATTTTCCTCAACACTCAATATTAGAATCTCATCAAATAAAACTTGCTCCATGATGAACAGCACAGAACAAAATAATGCCTAGGTTATGTCTCGGTCTTCTTGCTACAAAATGTACGACGACAAAATAGCTTTTAGATGGCAATAGAATGAATGTAGTGGGCTGTGATCGGAAACGTGAACGCCAAAGTTGAAACTTGGCCAACTCTCCGTTCCCGATCCTGGGTTCCGGCAAGCTTTTCGTTAATTGTGAATGCTCACATTTAAATGTACACATTTTAACAATTTTACCGTTTTCGTTATCGTTCCGATTCTCGTTTCCGGTTTATTGTGAACCAGCCTTCAGTCATTTCTCTCGGGCCGTTACCGCGATAGAGCTCTGCAAACATGGGACAAAGACTATTTTTTCCTGCTTAACGGTGCTTCATCGAAGGAAAAGTGTAATAAAAGTTTTGTTATATTTAACATGCAGAATCACGTCTTTTATTGTGGTTCCTCTTCTTTAATTTATTATTTTCTTTACTTATTCATTTCACTCTTTCTTAATTTCTTACTTTTCTTATTTATTCATTCAGATCTTATTTCTTTCTTCCTCTTCTCACTTAGTTCCTTTCTTCCACACGACGAAATGAATAATTCTGACTTGAGGAATCGGAATGTGCTATATTTAAAATACGATTTCTTTATATTTGGTAGGCGATGTTTTGTTTAATTTCGTATGACAGCTCTCGGAAAAGAAAGTGCGCTCAACACAGTTGGAGCACGGAGCATGTGTTTACGGTCATCAGCAGAGAAGAACGCAGATCGGAACTGTCCCGAACCTTCGTCTGCACACTGACACATCGGGGGTTTCCAAAGTGGGGAGTGACAGCTTTCCGCTTAGACAGACATGTTGGGGGAGGGGGCTCACTTCACTCCAACACCTTCACATCTGGTCTGTGTCACAACACGGCAAAATTATGTGTATATGTAAATGTACAGGGTGATCAACAAACAAATCCAAAGTTTCTAGGTATAATAAAAGTCACTTCGCTCATTCTATATTATGAGTTACAACCTACTTTTTTTCTTTTTGGAAGAAGTTCTTTCAGAGAAATGTCATTATTTGAAAAGCAGACGTTGGTTTCACGTCATTTTGTACTCCTTCCACCGAATGTATCGTAAAACTTCCCTCCATTCACAACCAAACTTTCAGAATTGCGAAAAACTGTCTACAATGAATTTCTCTTGCAACGTGCGTCTATCTGTCTCAGTGTAAAATCTCTACATTCCTTTGTACAGCCTTTTACTGAACTTCTTCCTTTTATAGAAGGACCGTCCCCTATCCAGCGCCGGATACTCTTAAACCTAAGGGTCTTACTAATAAAAACTCTATATACAGACGTTTAACTGTCTTATACTTATACAATGAGTAGCTCATTTATACGTCGTGTGTAAATTCCTAACTAATAATCACTACATACGTCGTGTATAACAGTATAACTGTTACATAGCTACGTCGTAGTTTCGTCATTATTTCATTACGAAAGGTAATAGACTATCTGAGGTTCTCGACTGCATCCGGTAGAGTGCTCTAGTGTGCCGTGTTAAGTATCGATAGTACAAATGGCTTCGATCGATTGTCATACTATATTTTGGTCAAAGAGTACAAGTAAATGTCTTTGGCGCGGAACGGGATAAACCCCAATCCTTGGAACGGCAGGAGGAGAAGAAGAAGAAGAAGAGTACAAGCTACAGCAATATTATTCTTATTATTCTGTGCTCTTTGGTTTGTTCTTCTGTGGTTACAAGGCAACCATCATCATAAAATGACAGTCGATACGAACAGCTGTTAGAGGGACGGCCATTTTTTCTCTATATATAACGCTTAAACAAGGGGTTTCGTGTATATAACTACTGCAAAGGAATTCCCATGTATAGTTACAGACTGTTTATACATCCATTGCTTATGCGTGATTTATTAGTAACGCTTTCTGTCTCAACTCTGCATAAGTCTCGTATAAAAACTATACACGGTTTATTAGTAAGACCGTAAATGTATATTATATCTATGACTATGGACTGGTGAAAATAACGAAAAAAAAAAACCATTAAAATGGAAATGTTGTTTTTAACTATACAAAAATAAAATAATGTTTCAGCTTTCTAAACCTGTGCTTATTTTGGCCTTATGACACTTTAAAGTCCCTCAGGCAAATTTAAAGGGACTAGAGCTGCAGCCCTTTAAACTGACATTCAGCTGTCATTCTGACAGACTTTGTTCTTCATTGTAACTAATTTTACTTTGCACTCAGTTCATATTTCACGCTGTTATGTAGGAAGAAAATGTGTGTGGTAGACGTGTACGTTTCTTCAAATTTATATTTAATTTATTCCGAATAGATGTATGTAAAATGTGACACATACTTTTCATATTATTCCCATTACTTTTTGAAAAAAAAAAACCCTTTTAGTTGTTAATTTTTTTAAAACTTATCACATCCTCTACACATGGTGATTGGGAGACAGATTTACCTTCAACTATAGCAAAGAAAGAAAGACTTAACCTGGGTCATACCGAAGGAAGGAGTGCTTTTGTAAGCATGACAATATCATAGTGGTACTCCTGGGTACCATCACTGTATGTGCAAATGTCGGAGAAAATCATCCATCAGGTATTTAACAGAGGAACGTATTTGGGAAAGTTGATGGGCTAAGAGCTTTCGCAGTGATCACATCATACCTTAGAGAGGTGTATTACCATTTTGAGGTTATTTTCAACTACTATAAGTCCGTTTTTACCCAGTGAGTGGTGTTAAAGGATAGGCCCTATCGAAGTTTTTAAATTCGAATATAAAAATTATTATAAATGCTATGAATAATAAATTTCCATGTATACTTTAAAACAAAAAATAAATCCAAGGATTTCAATAAAATTTGCTGACGATGAAAGTAGCCTAACAGAAAACCAAAAGAGAGTATCGGTAATTTTTTTACTAGAGTCGCGCATATTGATGTGTAGCCATTTGCGCCTTACCTATTTTTTGGCGCAATTGCGTAAAACAAAAACTATAAATCTAAAGGATTAACACAAATAACTCAACGTCACTAACTCATTTTCGTTGTTCCAGCAGAACAGATCTATTTCTAAAAGCAGTTTTAGCTAAAAAAGACAAAATACGGTAAACACACTAGGAACGAATTATATTTTATTTCCATTATTTACAGAATTGGCATCTATAACGTTTCTGGAAGTCTCGCTCTATATCTATACTAATAATAAATATGTAGCCGAAATTTTTCTGGTAATTTTCGATTTTCCAAAAATAATTGGTCCTAACATATATAATTAACCGCCCTGAAACCGAAAATCGCTTTTTTGAAATTTTTGTTTGTATGTCTGTCTGTATGTTTGTTACCTTTTCACGCGATAATGGCTGAACGGATTTCGATGAAAATTGGAAATAAATTAAGTTCGTTGTAACTTAGATTTTAGGCTATATGGCATTCAAAATACATGACTTAAAAGGGGGGTTATAAGGGGGCTTGTATTAAGTAAATCGAAATATCTCGCTTATTATTGATTTTTGTGAACAATATTACATAACAACGTTTCTTTAAAAATAATTTGCGATAAGTTTTATTCCTTGAAAAATTTTGATAGGACTGATATTTAATGAGATAAATGAATTTTAAAATTAAAATAACTTCCATCTAAGGCCGTGTAATGAACTAAAAAACAAATGGCTTCGTCTATAAGGGGCCTTGGACAGCAACAATCGAAAGCTGTGAAAGATAGCCTACAGAGAATGTTTCTGTGTTTGTATGAAGTAATATCGGAAGCTAAATTAACCGATTTGTATAATTAATTATTATTTCACCATTGGAAAGTATAGTTTCTCTAGATGGACATAATGCTATAATGTTATTACAGTAACTTCTGATATAATATAATATAATATAATATAATATAATATAATATAATATAATATAATATAATATAATATAATATAATATAATATAATATAATATAATATAATATGTAATATTATATTATATAATTTAAGTTATTTGAAGGGTTCAGAACCATAGTGGGCCAAGCGCCATTTACTGAATACGTAGAAAACAAGGGTTAAAATTAAGTTATTACCATAATTCAATGGAAACCTGTAACAAGTAAAATAAAAAATACACATAAAATCTAAATGGTATCAATCTTCATTAAACTATGGTTGCATGTAATAAAAGTTAAGAAACATGTTAAAGGAATTGTCATTGCACCAAATGAGTGTCTCTGGACCAAAATAATCGCATTTTAATTATTTGGATGCAATTTAAATTAAGTAACATATTAAACGATTTATCCTTCTATCAAACACGAATGTTCCCTGGATCAAATGTCCTATTTTAATTATGTAATTACTTTATATTTATTTCTAACGGGTGCAGCGGAGCGCACGGGTACGGCTAGTACTTGAATAATTCTTGTCCGGACTACGTGACTTACTGCAAAACAAAGAGAAATCAGGCTAAGTTTGTATTCAGCTTCCTCCACTTCCCGTTCACTCCATTTCATTTACGCTCACTTTTAAAACATACATATAGGATTCACTTTTAAAACAGTACATGTATTTTAAATGCGTTCCAGTTTTATAACAGCGTGATCACGGACGGAGTTTCATTTCCATGCGAACGCCGAGCTTCATTACAATAATTCGCGCGCATTAATAAAACAATTGTTTTGGCGTAACCATGGAAACAAACAAACATCAAATATTATTATGGATTGATTGCATCTACCAATTAAGCTTGTACAAACGGTACATGCCGTTTAATAACCATGTAACATATCTGTATTTGTAACTAACAATTAGTGTAGCATCTAGGCAATATCTCATCATAATATATGAAGTCGCATTTTGTGGCGTTCAATTACTGTCAAATTAGGATTACGCAGTAATTAGGCAATTACATCGAGTTATACAGGATGATTCATTTCATTCAGCGCCAGTGTGTTCTTAGTGACTATAATAACAGGAGTAAACATACTAAATAATCTGTAAGTACATCAGGTAATATAGGCAGGGTATAATGTTAACTAAAACAATATGGGCAGTAGAAACATGTGTTTGTATCTCCCACGAAGACAGTAAGCATGCACATGATTTGTATGGGCTATTCCATCTCAAATCGACCGAAATATAGAGAAAATTGACCTTGCAATTTTTAAATACAATGAAACTTTTTCTGTCCGTAGACAACTGTGATATAATGCTTTGTGCAAAGTTTGAGGCATCAGAACTTAATAGTGTTTAAATTAATAATATTTAAATTTATCGTATGTTCATAAAATTAGCAACTTTAAACTGTTGTGGCTCCGAGACCCTTTCACCCAATGATCTAAATCATGGTTCATTTTGATGCTGAGAAGTTAAAGTTTATATTGACATGTAAACAGTTTTTTTTTTTTACCTTTTATGGAAATGGAGAAATTTAGATTTTTCTTCATTAACACGCCTTTAAAATATATGGTTAGATTCCGCATTGAAAGTACAAATAAACATATTTTTACTGGTGGTACGTTGATAAGAAAGTATTGAAAATATCAAATAAAGAAAATAAATAGTACGCGCGTGAACTAACCAGCTGACTGTGAGACGGAGGTAGTCGAGACAAGCAAGGCCAGGAGACAAACACGTGATGTGTCGTCTAGCAGTCGTGGCTGGGCTAGCTTTATCACAAGTTTTCATAAACACAGGAGTAAAATGACGCCCAATGCTCGTTTATCTTCAGCTCTCGGCCAGTGCATGCGGTACTGCGCCGTTCAAGTCTAGGCGTGTGAAAATAATTTATTTAATATCCTCGAAACTTATTGCCGAGCCACTAAGCAAACAATGCCGAATGCCTCTTAATAATGCAAGGTTCTTTCTCAATATTTTTTTTTACATTTTTACAAATGGCCAAAAAGCCTAAAAGCAAGTAAAATCAGATTATCTGTCTCTCTGTGTACAATAAAAATAAGGATTACTTCTTAAAATAACCTACCAAATGCCAGCTTCAAAATAAGCTCTCGTTCAATGATCCGCAGTAAATGGTTCCAGAGTTCTAGCGCTGAAAGAGGCTTGTTTTTATAAAATACGCTAAATTTGTCGCTCAATAATACGAAAACCGTTTGACTTTCGATAGTATATTTTTGAAAATGCACCCTCCTCAGCGCTTGTATAAGTAGGGAAAAAAATTAGTATAAAAAATGCGAGGTTTTTTACTGATCAGTTTCATATGGATTAACCCGGATGTACCTTCGTAGTGGTTCTTGGTTTTTGGTTGTTGTTGTTTCTATTAGGGACATATTATTAATTATTTCGCTTGAAATTTTCGAGTTTGATTTTGGGCAGAATTGAGATTGGATTATGTTAGTTTTGCTACAGTTTAATACTAATTTACTGGTTGAGAACCAATCACATACTTTGAAGAGAATTGCTTCTATTGAAGATTGGAATGTGTTGGAGTTATTGGCTGTAATACTGTATCATCTGGGAATAATATGGGATGACATACATCTTTTATTAGGGGAGCAAGATCATTTATGGACACTAGAAAAAGTAGGAAACCTAATATTGACCCTCGTGGAACTTTTATTCCGCCGCTAAGACATAACATTTCCCGGCGAATGTCTGTTCTCTTGCCCAGGACGTACGTGCTATGATATCGGTCCTGATATATAATATAAAAATGACTTCGTATATCTACTAATCACAAGACGGTAGTGATACATTAGTGTAATTTGGAGATTGGAATCAAGGTACAAAATAAACATTTCACTGTATGTTCCGTCGTGTTCTGCTGCTTTGAAAGTATCTGCAAGAAACGCTGCAGCATTGCAAAACCTGCTTGCAATGTGAGAATAGTGCCTAGACTATATGACTCAAACTGCAAACAACACTTACTGCCTGAGCAACAATACAAAGTCGAGTCCACCAATAGACAATACCTCTTCATTGTATCTTACTTTTACGTTTGACATTCTGTATGCTCAAATTCTCTGTATCGCATTTCTGTTTACGTCAGAGTGTTTAAGTTCCCATTGTGGATATAGCCTTACTGCACGCTGTTGGATCTGGGTTACTACTTGAAAGTCAGTTCACAGATTTAGAATTACACCTATTTGCTTAAAGGGAAACGTCTGCATGATTGAGATTCTGCATTACACGTGTTTAGCATGCTGTACCCTGAGGCACATTGCTGAATTTCTCGGTCCTCAGTTTCAAAAATAGAACATGGCGAGAACGTCTTGTGATGACTGTCTGTCCGTCTGTCTACCGGATAGCTTGTCTATCTTTCTGCGAGATCGTCATCGTGTCTAGTAAAAATCCATCTTCGTTATACAGCACATACATAATCCATTTTCTGTATCGCACGACAAGAAGACAAGTGACAAATTATAATGGGCAGACGTTGTCTTATCTACACGGGTAAACTGAGACTGTGGGAACTGCTGCCAAACTCAACGCTTATCATCGCCAAATACTTTTCAACATAATCACCAGCAACGCCATCATACTGTATCATCACAATAATATTCATTGGGGAAGAACAGAAAAATCCATGCCTTGATTCCCTTCCCAGTATAGGGCAGCTAAATTTGTTAAAGGTAAAAGAGAAGATGGAAACGATACGATAAAAGAACTTAAATGGGAAACTTTGGAAAACAGACGTAGGAAAACTAGAAAAACATCATTGTATAGAGTACATCTAGGTCAGAAAGCATGGGTAGATATAACGGTTCGGTTAGAAAAGCCAACGTACTATGGTAGGAACGATCATGATTTTCAAATCAAATGTAGAAACAGAAAATGGATGTAGGTAAATTCTCATTTTTAAATAGAACTATAAATGATTGGAATGACCTACCTGCAGGGGTCTTTGAGGGCTGTCCTTCCTTAACGAGATTCAAGAATAACTTAAAAAGTTGTGTATCAAGTGCAAATTAAAATTAAGATGACATTTAACATTTAATTTTTTAAGGTGACATGTATTTATTTAGCCTGACGAGTTACTTCCTTGGTTTGAATTGTAAATTATTAAAAAATAGCGTGTAAGAGGGCCTTAGACTAGAAATGTTTAGCTTAAATGTAGTTCTGTTTATAAGTATGCATAAGGGTGTAACTATTTGACTTATTTGAACTGTTATATCAGTGAAGCGAGGTGAGTCAATGAAGTGAAGTTATGGTTTTACAGTGCAGTGACTAGTTCCGATCAGTGATAATTTATAGCGTCAATGAAATGTGTTCTATAGTGTCAGTGAAATGTGTTACAGAGTGTCAGTGAAATGCGTCATAGTGCCACTACAGTGAGTGAGATGAGAGTAAAGTGAAAGACTATTGAAACTTATGTAGGGCCTATACATATGTAGGTTGCATTGTAAAATTAGGTATTTTATGTTTTATTATTAATTGTAATTATTATGTTAAATTGTATTGTGTATTGTTTATCATTTTATTGTGTATTGTTTACATTGTGTATACCACTGCCACCGGGTGCTTGTCAACTTGCAGTGTAAATAAATACATATCGGCTGTTCTTCGTCAGCTACAGTAGACTATTATTCAGACTCTTAATGTCAGATTATACCTTGAATTCCATGATTCCAGTTCTTCAATGTTTACACATCGTTTATCTTGAAAGCTTCGGAACATAATTTCTGGATTACTTCCTTCTGGAGAGAATGAAATAGTATATTACGATACAAGGTACAGGATCATGACGTCCGATATTGAAATGTATACGAAAATCTCGTCTAGCTGCCTCGTAACTGTCGTTTTTAACGCTTATTATAATAACACTAGTGGCTTGTGCAGCAAATGCTGCGAACTAAGTTGATTAGACGTTCAAATAAAATTTTTTTCACACTTACAGTATTTTGAATGAAGAATACCAGACATTTTGAAAGTTATTTGCTTCCGTAATAATGAAACATACTCCCTCTGAATGTTTTTTATGCCAAATACTTTTTCTTGAACCTATCCACCTTCAGTTTTTGATTTTTAGCGCGAAAACGCAAGTAACAATGTCAGGACGATCAGTGGGTTTTTCATGTGGGAGTAAAGCAATAGCTATTTCAGGTCATTGTGGATTGTAGGTGAAAGTTAAATAAACGTCAGGTTTGCTATGCTTTCGAACAATAGAATAGCATCTTGGTATAGCTATTGCATGTAGAGCTTAAAATGTAGAGGGTAAAATCATTTTATCCTGCTGAGAGATCTTGCTGAAATGATCGGGAAACTACAAAATTTTCTAGGTCTCTTATTTTATCAGTAAGTAATACCCTTTGGTTTTTCCTTAGGAACTGTAATTTTTGCGCTCTCTCGAGCCAATACTGAAGAGAATGACGTATATAAGTATCTACACCACACCGCCATTAAGTATATGGAAAATACCCAACCCAACTTGATTAATAACTATGAAAATATTTCATTTTTAATAACAATATTATTATCTTACGTAAGTCATGTAGTTATATATACTATACAGCCGCCACTCAGTAAATTATAGAACTGAAGATCTAATTTAAGATATTCTCTACATCTACTTACATAACCCCAAAACGTTTCACTTTCATATCATCAATATAGCATTAATATGTAAAATTAATGAAAAATAGTAACATCATGGCATTAACTATAATAATATTTCATTTATAATGGTAATAATGTCATCAAACCACCTAAACTTTTGTAGATTTTAATGTCCAATACACAGCTGTATTCAGAAAATTCACACCGCAGAATCAAACCTGTGAATTATTTTTAGTGAGTGTTGAAGATTTTAATAACCAATTGAATTTGAGCCCTAAATATGTCAGCAATCCTACAGGTCATGGCCTTCGTGTAATATCCTATTGTTTATTGTAGTATGTTTGTGTTTTGTTTTATTCTGAAAAGCCATATTTCACAAAACTGAAGACAGATGGATTTTGAAAAATAGAAAAATAATGTAAGAAAATTGATATTTCACTGAAAACTGCTATTTTTCTGAAAATCTTTGGGTTTCAAGCTTCAAAATGAGGGGTCATTTATTAAAATCCGTTCAGCCGTTTTCCCGTAATTTCCATTACCAGTTCAAATTATATATATATATATATATATATTTTTTTTTTTTCTCGACGAGAACGCACTTTTCATGCAGAATTTAAACTGAAGCTCTGTTGTACACGCGATTTATCCCCAGCGGACTATTTCATGAAGTAGGTTTATGTTTCAAACTTAATTGCCATTAATACTGCACCCTTCATTCTACATAACGTAATAATAGCAACGGACAGCACAAAAGTGAGTGGCATGAAGTTAACACGTACTTTTTCATTATACGTTCGTAATAGTTAAGTTCCTTTATCATGTTGCAAATGACAATAGGCCAACTTTTTAAACTATTCGAAATAATAATAATAATAATAATAATAATAATAATAATAATAATAATAATAATAATAATAATATTAATAATAATAATAATCCGTGGCGCTACAGCCCATGAAGGACCTCACGTCCACATGCCGAAGTAGAGGTGGACGATCATCGAACCAAATCGCAGGTATCGTATGGTTAGCACGATGATCCTAACAGTCGTTTAGCTGGCTTTCGTAACCGGATTTCGCTACCTATCGTAGCTCCCCAAGTGCATTGCGATGTTGGGTGAGCAAAGGTTCCATACACTGACTGAAATTTCATGAGAACATTTCTTCCCTCATGTGGACTCGAACCAGAGCGCATTCTTTAACGTGAGGCCTAGATATGATGCTTTATACCACTACGCCACGGCGCTGGACATTATTCGAAAGTTATAGTTTAATTTAATAATTTGAGGCAAACAGTTCCAAAACCCTATAAATCCATTTTTCAGTAAAATGATTTTTTTATCTCTTTACAGTAAGAATTAATAATCTATTGACCCATAGTGAAAATATTCATCTGAAAAATAGTTACTTTTTTTAATATCCTCTAAATATCTAGTCATCTCAAAATAAAAACAAAAGCAGCAAAAGATTTTTTTTCGTTTCCTGAAAAATTTGCTCGAATCGATTTAGAGGATTTTAGAACTGCACGCCTCAATTCTAATATGAATTCGAATAAGATGAACTTTTCTCCTTTGCATTGCAAACGAAAGAAATTCTCTTTAATCCCAAAATTAAGACATTTGGCTTCATTTATAACTTCTGAAATTTAAGTGGATATATTAGAAAATTATTGAAGGTGTACAGGGTTATTCTAAGTCCTCTAGCTTTGCTAAAAAATAGGTTATAGAAAAATAATAGTGCAATTTTGTTTCTTAAAAGAATGCTGTTCATCCAGATACAAACGAACATCAAAACATTCATATATGGTTGCCAATTTTCTTCTCTACAGAGTGTTAAAAAAAGTGGTGATAGTATGCATGAAAACAAGAAAATAATGTCTAATAAATATGTATCCTACGACATATACTTTTTGAAATCTGAACACTTATTCATAGGAGGTGCTCAATGTGACGTCCATTTATGGCAATGCATTCCTATGCCGTACAATACAATAGACTACCAGATAATCATACCGTAGTTGACACCCCTGGCATGGAATACTGATAAATCGCAAGGAATACTGAAAACAAAAGTTTGGTTGCGGATATGAGCGGGGTTCAGCAGAGATGGTGTCGTGAATTTTGGTAGTCAGCATGTGTGGGCTGATGAAAATCTCCATGCAGTTGAAGAAACAAGGCATCACCGAATCTCAATCAACTTATGGGCAGGCGTTCTTGGTGATAGATTAATAGGGCCATACGTGCTACCACAGAGATTAACTGGAGATCGTTATCAGGACTTTCTTATTAACGTATTAAAACAAATTTCAAAGAGTGCGTGATTCCTTACGCCGAAGGGCAGAGGAATCCATTGCCACGAATGGACGTCACATTGAGCACCTCCTATGAACAAGTGTTCATATCTCAGAAAGTATGTGTCGTAGGACCCATGTTTACTAGATATTATTTTCTTGTTTAGGTGCATATTAGCACCTCCTAAAATATTGGATACTTTTTTAACACCCTGTATAATATCAGTATTTACATTCCATGGTATTCGTACATCGCTTCACAGCTAGAATATGAAACATGTCAAAAGAATCTTAATAGTAGCTACTATACAAAGTCATAGGCCTAATTACAGTCACAATCTAGTTAAATATATACAGAAGAGTTTTACAATATGAGTAGGCCTACAAACCAATGTTAGTATTTACATTCCATAGTATTCGTACATCGCTTCATAGCTCGATTATGAAACATGTCAAAAGAATCTTAATAGTAGCTACTATACAAAGTCTTAGGCTTAATTATAGTCGCAATCTAGTTGAAATATATACCGAAGAGTTTTACAATATGAGTAGGCCTACAAACCAAGGGGTTTAATACATACAAGACAGAAATATTCATGCAGTGTTGTTGAATGTCATAAATTCACCTACAAAATAGAAGGCGTAGGGAATTAGGTACTTCTTTAATTTGCCTTAAATAATCTTATGTTTCGAGTTTGATTTTTTACATACATAGGGAGTCTATTAAAATTTACTGCCATATAACGCACTTCTTTTTGATAGCACGATAGATTTTCCGATGGAGTATGAAAATCATTTTTGACGAGTATTTATGCTATGAACTGTTGAATTAGTTACAAAATTTTCACGATTACATATGAGAAAATTTATTATTGACAAGCCATGGGCATTATTTGTAGTTCTTTGAAAAAGTTCCCACACGATTCTCTAGATTTGGCACTTACTATTATTCTAATTACTCTTTTTGTAGTAGGAATATACTGTTACTGTACAACGCATACAATATATCTACGACGTGACTCAAAATGTAGTAGAGACTAGAAAATTAATCTCTCGTCCGCATTGCCCTCTCTCACAACGGTCGCTAATTTATTTACAAGAATGTACTATGTGGTCGTTGCTAGAAGATAAGAGACCAGTGTGCGTGGTGTCTGATTTCATCAGTGCCATTTTGAATTAACTACACAGCATATACAGTTTAAGCTCTTTTGTTTCTGCATTTATTGCACAGCGCTGAACTCCGTTTAATCGTCGACAGATTTTTTAACTTAATATTGTGTAAACTAATAATTTTGTTTACTTTCATTGAGAACTGTAAAGTTGCATACTCACGTAGCGAACGAACAACAAACGAATGACGAAGAAAATCTTCGCTGTTTGGAACAACATACAAATAACCAGCAAACTGCCAGAGAATATTCGCGTTCGCTGGTTATCGGCAATAATGGCAGACGAAGATTTACTACAGCAAGTGCAGCAGTAGTTAAAGGAAGTCTATCAAAAATAAAGTTGGAAAATAAAAGGCGATGGTGACAGATGCCACTATTGACTTTGTTTTTATCCTTATTCTTTTTAAACTCTATGTGTAATTACATTTAACAATTTAATCACAGTTGTGATTATTATTATTATTATTATTATTATTATTATTATTATTATTATTATTATTATTATTACTTACTTACTTACTGGCTTTTAAGGAACCCGGAGGTTCATTTCCGCCCTCACATAAGCCCGCCATTGGTCCCTATCCTGAGCAAGATTAATCCAGTCTCTACCATCATATCCCACCTCCCTCAAATCCATTTTAATATTATTTTCCCATCTACGTCTCGGCCTCCCCAAAGGTCTTTTCCCCTCTGGCCTCCCAACTAACACTCTCTATGCATTTCTGGATTCGCCCATACGTGCTACATGCCCTGCCCATCTCAAACGTCTGGATTTAATGTTCCTAATTATGTCAGCTGAAGAATACAATGCGTGCAGCTCTGCGTTGTGTAACTTTTGTAATCTTTTGTAACAAAAAAAGTACGAAATTCGCAATCGCTATATGTTATAGTTTAGTCCAAGTCAATTATTGCACAGGAAATACATACTATAAGTAGTTTTTACAAACATATGGAACACAGAACATGAATAAAACTTAGTTTTAAACTCTTTAGTCCAAATCAAGTACTGCACAGGAAGTACTAGCCTTGAAATTTTCAGACTGTGATTTAAAGAAAGAGGTAAGTGTTGTGTGACTGTGTTTGCGCTGCTGTTTTTTATATATGACCTTAGACAAAATAAAAATAAATAAAACTACTGGCTACCATTCGCGAAAGACTTCGGTTGACTCCACAGAGCTTAGGTTTACACGTGAACGAACTTCTTACTCACGACTCCAGTCTGTTTTTTTCATATTTTGTTTGTCTGTTTGTTGCTTTTTCTTCCTGTTTATATACTTGCTTACTTACTTACTAGCTTTTAAGGAACCCGGAGGTTCATTGCCGCCCTCACATAAGCCCGCCATCGGTCCCTATGCTGAGCAAGATTAATCCATTCTCTATCATCACATCCCACCTCCCTCAAATCCATTTTAATATTATCTTCCCATCTACGTCTCGGCCTTCCTAAAGGTCTTTTTCCCTCCGGCCTCCCAACTAACACTCTACATGTATTTCTGGATTCGCCCATAAGTGCTACATGCCCTGCCCATCTCAAACGTCTGGATTTAATGTTCCTAATTATGTCAGGTGAAGAATACAATGCGTGCAGTTCTGCGTTGTGTAACTTTCTCCATTCTACTTGTAACTTCATCCGTCCTAGCCCCAAATATTTTCCTAAGCACCTTATTCTCAAACACCCTTAACCTATGTTCCTCTCTCAGAGTGAGAGTCCAAGTTTCACAACCATAAAGAACAACTGGTAATATAACTGTTTTATAAATTCTAACTTTCAGATTTTTTGACAGCAGACTGGATGACAAAAGCTTCTCAACCGAATAATAACAGGCATATCCTATATTTATTCTGAGTTTAATTTCCTCCTGAGTGTCATTTATATTTGTTACTGTTGCTCCAAGATATTTGAATTTTTCTGCCTCTTCGAAGGATAAATCTCCAATTTTTATATTTCCATTTCGTACAATATTCTGGTCACGAGACATAATCATATACTTAGTCTTTTCGGATTTACTTCCAACCCTTTCGCTTTACTTGCTTCAAGGAGAATTTCCGTGTTTTCCCTAATCGATTGTGGATTTTCTTCTAACATATTCAGGTCATCCGCATAGACAAGAAGCTGATGTAACCCGTCCAATTTCAAACCCTCTGAGTTATCCTGAACTGTCTTAATGGCATATTCTAGAGCGAAGTTAAAAAGTAGAGGTGATAGTGTATCTCCCTGCTTTAGCCCGCAGTGAATTGGAAAAGCATCAGATAGAAACTGGCCTAAACGGACTCTGCTGTAAGTTTCACTAAGAGACATTTTAATTAATCTAACTAGTTTCTTGGGAATACCAAATTCAATAAGAATATCATATAAAACTTCTCTCTTAACCGAGTATTTCTGTTTATATAGTAGATAAAATATTATAACTTATCCATAACGCAGTTATCTTCAATGAGTAAATTAGGTGCAAAATAAACAATCTTAAACATCCTTTCCGTAGTCGTGTGAACCAGGTGCTCTCCAAAGTGAACTCAGACAAATTTACTCTACAGGAGATCAATGATTTTTTGTGTCTAAGATTGTAAATGGCGAGGTTCTTTTAAGACAAGATACAATTTGTGACAGTTCAGATTACAGCAGGGTTGCCAGACGTCCTTGATTTCTCGGGATTGTTGTAAATTTTAATGGTGTGTCCTGGATTAAAGGCTGGTTCACAATAAACTGGGAACGGAAACGACAACGAGAACGAGAACAGAAATATTGTTAAAATAATTGTATTTAAATGTGAGCATTCACAATTAACGAAAAGCTTGCGGGAAAGTTAATTGTGAATGCTCACATTTAAATACATTTATTTTAACAATATTTCCGTTCTCGTTTACGTTGTCGTTTATGTTCCCGCTTTGTTGTGAACCAGCCTTAAGTTATATTTGTCCTGAAATGTAAAAAAAAATAAAATAAAATAAAATAAAAAATGGAAGAAATGTATTTTTTTGCTCATTTCTATACAATTATTTTTAAAATTTATTATTTATTTATTAAGATCCTGTCCAATCTATGTTGAATGTCGTCATCGCCACCTGGAGTCTCCTATCGGGCTCTATTGAAATAAAAACGATAGTACTATAGTACCGTATGTATTAGGTAACATACAGTATTTTTATTCTTAACTATCTTAGATATTGATTTATTATTGATAGGATTTTAGGAGAGTGTTATTTGGGAGACCGGGGGGAAAAAGACCTTTAGGGAGGCCGAGACGTAGATGGGAGGATAATATTAAAATGGATTTGAGGGAGGTGGGGTATGTTGATAGAGACTGGATTAATCTTGCACAGGATAGGGACCGATGGCGGGCTTATGTGAGGGCGGCAATGAACCTACGGGTTCCTTAAAAGTCATTTGTAAGTAAGTAAGTAAGGATTTAAGCACTATGGGTGCTATGCATAGACATTTCGCTAGCCCGCGCTACTAGAGTGCTACACTAGCCCCGGCTATCGACTGGTTACTTGTACAGGATTCATATCATATCATATCGCTAACACTAGTTTATGAATACGAAAAACGTTAGTTCGCTAATCATCCACCGGAAGTCCGCGCTAAGAATGTCTATGAATATGGCCCTATATTATCGCGCATTTTTCTGTCTAAATCAGGCTGTAATATGGCATTATTTTTTTAGACTTTATCAATAATTCAAACAAATTTCATAATCTAGCAAAAATGAAACAAAATAAAAAACTTAGGCTCTTATATAATTAGTTGAAATATATAAAATCAGTTGTATTGCGAATTTAATTATTAATTCAAATATTTAGTGAGGTTAAAGTATGCAGTATCATCATGACCTGGATTCCTGATGAGAGATTCTTGCAATTCTGGATTACAGTTCAGAAATTCAATTAATATTATGTAAATTAATCTTATATTGAATAATATGAGTTTACACCATATTTTTCCAATCTTTTGCATTGTTTTTTCTCCCCTTTTCTCTTCTTTTTTTCCTCTTGTGTGTTATTTATTGGTTTCAATTAAGTTACTTACTGTATTTAGTAAACTGTCCTTGTAAATTTTATGTTATATTATTCGCTAAGACAACACCGTACACGAGCCTGGCTCTTACGGTAGTGACTAGAAACATTTTTGTTGTATAAATTTAATTTTCACTCATTAAGTAGCTAGTTAAATAAATGAATAAATAAATAAAGTGACTTCTCAAGTAAAGAGATAGGTTTGGAAGTAAATCCCGAAAAGACAAAGTATATGATTATGTCTCGTGACGAGAATATTACACCAAATGGAAATATAAAAATTGGAAATTTATCCTTTGAAGAGGTGGAGAAGTTCAAATATCTTGGAGCAAGAGTAACAAATATAAATGATACTCGGGAGGAAATTAAACACAGAATAAATATGGGAAATGCCTGTTATTATTCGGTTCAGAAGCTTTTATCATCCAGTCTGCTGTCAAAAAATCTGAAAGTTAGAATTTATAAAACAGTTATATTACCGGTTGTTCTTTATGGTTGTGAGACCTGGACTCTCACTTTGAGAGAGGAATATAAGTTAAGGGTGTTTGAAAATAAGGTGTTTAGGAACATATTTTGGGCTAAGACGGATGAAGTTACAGGAGAATGGAGAAAGTTACACAACACAGAACTGCACGCATTGTATTCTTCACCTGACATAATTAGGAACATTAAATCCAGACATTTGAGATGGGCAGGGCATGTAGCACGTATGGACAAATCCAGAAATGCATATAGAGTGTTAGTTGGGAGGCCGGAGGGAAAAAGATCATTAGGGAGGCTGAGACGTAGAAGGGAATATAATATTAAAATGAATTTGAGGGAGGTGGGATGTGATGGTAGAGACTCGATTATTCTTGCTCAGGATAGGGACTAATGGCGGGCTTATGTGAGGGCGGCAATGAACCTCCGGGTTCCTTGAAAGCCAGTAAATAAGTAAGTGACTTCTACCCCCAATGTGCGGAATATTAATCTCCAAATATATTGTGTAAAAAAAAAAAGAGCTGTCAGAATTGTTACGAATTCCGAACTAGTAAAGTCCGAATTAATACGGGGTTTCACTGTACTTTGAAGTTTTGTGTAGGCCTACTCGAAAGTTACCGGTACGTAGTTTATTGAGTTAAAGGCCTACCAATGAGACATATTGAGGAGCAATGAAGAAATACTGAATTTATAAGAACGTTTTGACACAGAGTTCTTCAGTGATAAATTATAAATACTGGCGAGTTATGAATTTATCATAAATTAACACCTAATGACTGTGTGTAGGGTGTTCCCCTCGCCTCTGTTTCATGACAAGTGTGTCTGCAGGGTACACTGGTGGTTTGAAGCTAAAGTGAGCGTTTGGGAGTAGCAGCAATTGCGTGCGTAGTGCAAACACGGCAGCCCTGAATTATTAATACGAGTACTTCCCATGTGTTGGCCGATCTCTACTATCTGCTGTCCCACTTCTTTGTTTCCGTCTCCTTCCACACTTTCATCAAATTGCTACAACACGTTTCTTCTCCTTTTCCTCCTCCTCACCGCAACTCTTAAGAAAATTAAAAGCCACCCACTATTCCACCCGACTGAGTTTTTGTCACATCATCATCATCTTCTGAACAAACTGGAATTCGTTCGAGAACACCGTCAGCCGCTATTATCGATTGCTAGCGCTCTTCACATCTGTTGCTCGGGAACGTTCTAGTCTAGACTTTGTCCAGACTCAATCCCGGTCGAACTCGACTGCGATACGTTAATCATCATCATCATCATCATCATCATCATCATGTGTAGGCCTACACTTTTAACCCTTCAATACTCCCGCGGATTACATCTGTAGGCCTAATCCATCTCTTTCTTTTTTAATAACTTAATTATTTATTATTTCTTGTCGAAAATGAACTAAGACGCCACCGGCGTGGCTCAGTCGGTTAAGGCGCTTGCCTGCCAGTCTGAAGTTGCGCTCGGGCGCGGGTTCGATCCCCGCTTGGGCTGATTACCTGGTTGGGTTTTTCCGAGGTTTTCCCCAACCGTAAGGTGAATGCCAGGTAATCTACGGCGAATCCTCGGTCCCATCTCGCCAAATACCATCTCGCTATCACCAATCTCATCGACGCTAAATAACCTCGTAGTTGATACAGCGTCGTTAAATAACCAA
The DNA here is from genome assembly GCF_040183065.1 of Periplaneta americana. Taxonomy (NCBI): domain Eukaryota; kingdom Metazoa; phylum Arthropoda; class Insecta; order Blattodea; family Blattidae; genus Periplaneta; species Periplaneta americana. The sequence goes on from NC_091118.1 coordinate 190,593,438, forward strand.
CTAAAAAAAAATGAACTAAGACTGTCAATGCATAGCTTAAGACATACAGATTGTACATAGAGAGTTATATGGCATTAACACTGATAGTCATTGTCCAGTAATGATCGGAAAATCACAGTTAAGCTTTGAGCGCTAAGCATTTCAAACTTTCAATTGCTTCTCCTGCAAAATGTATTCCAAATGACATCCATCATTCTTGCAGTGGACTCTTCACACACACACGCACGCACACACACACACGCAAGTGTTCTGCCCATGGGCAGGTTTTTCACTGCAACCTCAGCATTCTCCAATCTTTCCTATTTTCTGCATTCCTCTTAGTCTCCGCAAAAAAATATTATATATATATATATATATATATATATATATATATATATATATATATATATACCTAAGGGCAAGTTATTCACTGCAAACCCACCGTTCTCCAGTCTTTCCTATTTTCTGCCTTTCTCTTAGTCTCCGCATATGATCCATATATCTTAATGTCGTCTATCATCTGACATCTTCTTCTGCCCCGAACTCTTCTCCCGTTCACCATCCTTCCAGTGTATCCTTCAGTAGACAGTTTCTTCTTAACCAGTGACCCATCCATTTCCTTTTTCTCTTCTTGATCAGTTTCAGCATCGTTCTTCCTTCACCCATTCTTTCCAACACAGCTTCGTTTCTTATTCATCTCTCCATTTCACAGGCTCTATCCTTCTCCATATCCACGTTTCAAATGCTTCTTGTCGCTTCTCTGCACTTCGACGTAATGTCCATGTTTCTGCCTCATACCCCAAATCACATAGTCTATATAACAGATTGCTCATCCCTATGTTAAAATCGGTAGCACTTTGAAGACAACAACCGCCAGGACATAATTTCATTATGTGTCCAAGTTTTACAACCATACAGAACACCGGTAATATAACTGTTTTATAAATTCTAACTTTCAGATTTTTTGCAGCAGACTAGAGGAACCATTGGGAAAATATTCTTGGTAAGAAATGTTTTCAGAAAAACGGGTTCTGATAAATGGCAATTGGATTATTTAGCAGTGGAAAGGATATCTTAGGAAAAAATAGGCTTAGTAAAAACAGCCTTAGGAAACATTGAATGGGAAAATGGCTATTAGGAAAATTTAACAGTTTGAAGAATACCTTTGGATAAACTGACTGGGTAGAAACAGCCTTAGGAAAAACGGATTGGAAAAAATGATTATTGTGATAATTTAGCAGTGGTAATATCACACTGGGAACGTGGGAAGAGATGTTATCAATATAAATAGTGGTGGTGGTGGTGGTGGTGGTGGTGCTGGTGGTGGTGGTGGTAGTGGTGGTGGTGGTGGTAGTGGTGGTGGTGGTGGTGGTAGTAGTAGTAGTAGTAGTAGTAAGTGGTGATAATAATAATAATAATAATAATAATAATAACAAAATTTGAGCCTAATTCATTATGATTCCACTATTCATTCTACCAGTATAAACTAGGGTAATTCCGGGGGAGATAGCCATGCGGGTGAGACGACCAACCGCTCTTATTTTTATTCTAATCATCTGTTTCGAATGAAAATCGGTTTGCCGCCAGATGTTAATTAAACGAAGTGATTGTTGCACCTGCGAAAACGTAAGGTTGTTATTTCCGCGTTTTGTAGCCGTTCGTGAGTCTGTGAGCAAGCAATAATTCTTCACCTTCTGAAATAACAATAGAGAAATACTGCATTTTGTGAGGAAATTTGCTGGAAACATTATTAAGGAGGTAAGGCATCTTTAAACATTCTATCTTAACTGTATTTCTTCTCTTCACTGTTTCCAGTTTTTATTACGCGGTATGGCCATCTCTCCCGTAAAAAAGGAGAGATGGCCAGGATTTTTCCGGGATAGATGGCCTACAATTGAGGAATATTATTATGTTAAAAGTATCGTTATTTCTAGATTCCGATAAAATATAAAGCAAAGCCCGGCAGCAATCGCGTCTTTAGAATGAAGATGACTTACACCGTGCTTTTGAAGTCATTAAATATGGCACTTCTGTACGTCAAGCCTTCATTACATTTCATATTCCAAGAAAAGCCCTGGAAAGTAGAGTTAAAACAGACAATTCTACAAAGGGTGCAATGGGACCAAGTGACACATAGGCAATGACAATGGATGTAGGTTTGTTCGCCATATTAAATATGAAGGAACATGAATTTTCCCATACAGGGACCGATGTCTATAGTCTCGCTTACATTTTTGCTGAAGAACTTGTCAATATTCTCTGACTGGCTGACAAGCAAGCATTCTGATGGGAGCAGATAAAAAAGTTATATTTTTTCACCATGTTAATAACGTCAAAAGAAGTGCTTATAAAAATTTTGATAACTTGACCGCAAATACGAGGGGCGTAAAAAAAAGTTCGCCAGGTGTCATTAACATAAAGAAAACACAATTTAATTCAAAAAATTTATTGAAACAGACACAGCAATTGTTGAGCTATTTTTTCAACACATTCCACACCGGAATGAGACATTTGTCATGTCATGGGATCGGTAGAGAGGTGCAGGCGGCTATCCAACGCTGGTTTCGATTCCAGGAAGCTGACTTCTACGACACAATGGTACAAAAATTGATCCCATGGTATGACAAATGTCTCAATTCCAGTGGGAGATACGTTGACAATTAGCGCAACAATTGCTGTATCTGTTTCAATAAATCTTTCCATGTAATTGTGTTTTTTTCTGTAAACGGCCCCAGGGAATATCATTTTCTGGATGGCCTGGTAATTACGGTCGAGTGGCCAAAATTTGTATAAGCACTTCTTTTGACATTATTAATATGGCGGAAGAAAAAAAATAACTTTTTTATCTGCTCCCATCAGAATGTTTGCTTGTGAGACAACATTTCCTATCCCGGAAACCACCTGGAAAAGATACTGTTACTTTGACCTTTCAGGATTTTGTTTCATTAACATGTTCATAAGGTCCCGCGTCGTGGCCTAAGGCATCCTGCCTAGGACTCACGTTACGGAATTCGCGCTGGTTCGAGTCCTCATGGGGGAAGAAATTATCTCATGAAATTTGAGCCAGTGTATGGGACCGGTGCCCACCCAGCATCGTGATGCACTTGGGTAACTACAATAGGTAGCGAAATCCGGTTAAGAAAACCTTCTGTAACAGCTGGGGAGATCATCGGGCTAATCACACGATACCGCCATTTGGTTGGATGATCGTCCACCTCTGCTTCGACATGTGGACGTGAGGCCAGCAGCCGGCTGGTCGATCATGGTCCTTCATGGGCTGTCGTGCCTCGGATTATTATTATAATGTGTTCATAAGCGTTTCAATTTATTTCTATGTTGTTTTAAGGAAAATTCACTAAAAGAGGAAAAAAACAAAAAAATAAAGTTGTTGAAAAATTTCAAACAATCATAATTATGCACTTAGACACTATATTTATGTGTCCAGTGCATAAAACCTCATTGTTTTACAAAAAATTGTTATGAATTTACTTAAAAATAATGTTGGCCATCTATCCCTATATCCTATGGCCATCTCACCCACATATGTTGGGTGAGATGGCCAGTGGCCTATTATATTTCAAACGTATTTTTTTATTACATCAGTGAATTCTATGCGACCTGAGGCACTGTAGTGGAGAAATATAACCTAGAAGGAACGTATTTGATTTGTTTCGTATTTCTTTTCCAATCGGTTACCCGGTTCTAAGTGATTTAAAAAACTATGGCCATCTAACCCGGAATTACCCTATAGATGCTATGGTCTTCACGCTACTCATCAACGTATGTAGACATACTGTGTCTGGAATTTCGGGATCGCATTACTTTGAGATTTCGGTATTCCGTACTCCTGATATCGCAAGCGAACAGATGTGTGTAATGAGCTGATATTTGGAAACCAGAAATAGGCGTAGACCTACATTTCCGACCCAATCACTGACATATTTCATTATTCATAATTTCAGCCTTTTCCATGTTTACTTTTTCTACATTAATTAATCATTACTTATATTGAACCACGTTCACCTGCCATCATATGAACCATTCTACATATTAGCTCTGTGATCGACATGTTCTGGTTTGCGAAGAAGAGCAAATTCAAGAATAAATTATGAGAAGCATTGTCATTGAGCTGATTTCAGAAACATGTAGCGTTTCTTACCTGCAGAAATGTGTTAATAAAAGGAACAGAGGTCTGTAGCACGAAGACAGCGTATAGTATTTCATCATGCTTTTACGGTTTCGCCACAATTAAATTCCTTTATCAAGTTTCCCATGATATCACTATTTGAAGTAAATTTTCTTGAACTAACATTCAAGGTACATACAATATGTACACTAAATAAGAAGTTAACTTTTCTTTTTTCTGGGTGGCATGCAGAATGCTTTCTTTTTAATATTAAAAAATAAGACATTTGACCTTAATCAATTATAGACCTAAACTCTAAGAAGATGCAAGAGCTGTCCATGCGGAAGTATTCATTATGCAGTGTATATTATATTGTCTGCAGCACATTAGCGTACAATATAGAGAATGAAGTTAAATTAAAAAAATAATCATAATATGGATATTTAAACACAATTTTGAAAATGGTGGCCGTTCATTTCGATACAGGCTTCAGCTTTTTATTTTGCATATTATCGCACTATAGACTTTGTACCTAATTCCAATTACCAGCTTCATCCTTCGTACTAGTAACTCATGTTAAAATAATTCTGTACCTACTCTTCGTATTGTAAATTCAATCTTCGCTTCTGCCCTACAAAATTATTCAAACATGCTATCTACTGTCCGTCCAAGTGATTTTGTCGCAGGGACGTAGAAAGGGGGGAAATCAAGTGACAATTAATTAACGAGGCCTTTTATTTAAGTTATTTTAAGCAGTTGTATAATATTACGTAGACATCCAATTCCTAACAGAAAGTAATGTTTTTAGAAAACAGCCAAGACAGCCCAGCCACTAGCCTTTACAGAGGGGCGAGCAGACGCGGATGGGGGAAACCGGGATGCGACGTAGGCAAACGGACGACAGTACCTGTGCGAAAATATGATTCAATATTGAATGCTCTTTCGTCACTGGAAAACGCGAACATATTTGTGGAACGTACTATACTCACTAACTCAGTACTGTTTACTATGACCGTAAGATGACTTTGACTGCATACACGGCCTTGGTTCTGTGTTGAGGACGGTTGGAAATTTACTAGTGGAGGGGGTGAGAGTGAAGTACATTTAAAACTCAGGTACAATAAAAATTGAAGTAAAAATAAAATGATTTCCCTGTATAACTAGAGTCCTGCTTTGGGTATCTAGAGTCTTCAAGCAACCCGCAACAGTGTAAGTATGTATGGAGTATAGCTCGGCCGCATCTAACCCTAATTATACAGTTCAGGTTTACTCTTCAGTGAACACACGAAAACAAAACAATGCTAGGCACTTGGAGATTAGTGCTCTAAGGGAAAAATTTAGTAGGAAGTACTTCATTAGTAATAAATGCTTGCTTACTTACTTACTTGCTTACTTACTTACTTACTTACTGGCTTTTAAGGAATCCGGAGGTTCATTGCCGCCCTCACATAGGCCCGCCATTGGTCCCTATCCTGAGCAAGATTAATCCAGTCTCTACCATCATATCCCACCTCCCTCAAATCCATTTTAATATTATCTTCCCACCTACGTCTCGGCCTCCCCAAAGGTCTTTTTCCCTCCGGCCTCCCAATTAACACCTTACTGTTAGGTTTCGTAACAAGCTGTTTTTTACGATGATGGGTTGTTAGCCCTTCGCCCAACCCCCAAGCTGGAGGACCACCCCTTATCGGCTGTCCACGACTGCTTATTCAATATATTCGCAGCTACCCTCCATATCTGGAGGCCGTCTTCTCTATCCGCAACCTGAGGACGCGCCATGCCGTGGTGATAGGGACCCACAATACATGGAGTAATGATTCTCCTACAAAATTTAGTTTTTGTGGTATGGGCCCCTTTTCCACTGAACCCCTTCTTACAGGAAGGTGCATTAGAATATACATAAAGGAAGTTAGCAAGCTAATGCGAAATCTATGAAATTCTACATTTGCGCGATCGATTTCAAAATAAGCTGCGAAAATGGAGATCATATACGTAAAAGGTATAGAATGATACATATTCTTCTACCTTTGTGTTGTCGCGAGTATATGGCATATTGTCCATGGAAAGAATATCGATAAAGAACTACATTATTCCAAGTAGAAAATAAAAGGAATACAGTGGCATTGTTCGCTGCAATTTATTTTTTACGTACAAGCACAAATTACAGGCATGTGTCTAAAGTCTGAAGTCAATATGACGCTGCTTTTATCTACTAGGTGGGGGAACTATCATATGAAATCCTTCTCACTAAACCACGCCTGTCATTTTTGAATTGTGGCAGCTATTCCAATTTTCTTCGTTCAATTTCATTGCGACATTTATATCGATAATTTATTCATCAGCCTTAGTACTTGTCTGTCCTTAACGGTAGAGCGGTTACAGTTTTATCATTATATCCCTGATTCTTGGGTTCATACTTCACCAGGGGCATTACTCAGCGAAGAGTGAATGCACATATGATCCTCCTTACCACAAAGCAATCCCTTTATACATTATTTTTTCTTAAGGGGTTAGGTACAGCTTACAGCAGTAAAATTTTTGGAAATATTCAACATTTTTTTCCTCCATTACTGTATCTTGTACATTAATCAAAATTTTGTATGTGTAAAACACTATCCTCCTGCAAAAACATATATTTTTTAATTCATAATGGTGGCAGTTCACTGTGCAATGATGAAGTGAGTCCCTCATAACTCGTAAACTTGTTAACTTTTTCACGTTCTTTCATTTTATTTCTGAAACTCAGGCTTACAATAATATGTTCTTTCAACTACATTCCTTAATAAAATAATAACATATATTTGTTTAATTATCACTTTTGCTGACGTCGTACAAAATTTTGTCCAATATTCTTTTGAGAAGATTAACTCCGTACGTAGATGAAATTATTGGGGATCATCAGTGCGGTTTTCGGCGTAATAGATCGATTATTGATCAGATTTTTTGTATTCGACAGATAATGGAGAAAAAATGGGAGTATAAGGGTACAGTACATCAGTTATTCATAGATTTCAAAAAGGCATATGATCGGTTAAGAGGGAAGTATTATATGATATTCTTATTGAATTTGGTATTCCCAAGAAACTAGTTCGATTAATTAAAATGTGTCTCAGTGAAGCATACAGCAGAGTCCGTATAGGTCAGTTTCTATCTGATGCTTTTCCAATTCACTGCGGGCTAAAGAAGGGAGATGCACTATCACCTTTACTTTTTAACATCGCTCTAGAATATGCCATTAGGAAAGTTCAGGACAACAGGCAGGGTTTGGAATTGAACGGGTTACATCAGCTTCTTGACTATACAGATGACGTGAATATGTTAGGAGAAAATACACAAACGATTAGGGAAAACACGGCAATTTTACATGAAGCAAGTAAAGCGATCGGTTTGGAAGTAAATCCCGAAAAGACAAAGTATATGATTATGTCTCGTGACCAGAATATTGTACGAAATGGAAATATAAAAATTGGAGATTTATCCTTCGAAGGGGTGGAAAAATTCAAATATCTTGGAGTAACAGTAACAAATATAAATGACACTCGGGAGGAAATTAAACGCAGAATAAATATGGGAAATGCGTGTTATTATTCGGTTGAGAAGCTCTTATCATCCAGTCTGCTGTCCAAAAATCTGAAAGTTAGAATTTATAAAACAGTTATATTACCGGTTGTTCTGTATGGTTGTGAAACTTGGACTCTCACTCTGAGAGAGGAACATAGGTTAAGGGTGTTTGAGAATAAGGTGCTTAGGAAAATATTTGGGGCTAAGCGGGATGAAGTTACAGGAGAATGGAGAAAGTTACACAACACAGAACTGCACGCATTGTATTCTTCACCTGACATAATTAGGAACTTAAAATCCAGACGTTTGAGATGGGCAGGGCATGTAGCACGTATGGGCGAATCCAGAAATGCATATAGAGTGTTAGTTGGGAGACCGGAGGGAAAAAGACCTTTAGGGAAGCCGAGACGTAGATGGGAGGATAATATTAAAATGGATTTGAGGGAGGTGGGCTATGATGATAGAGACTGGATTAATCTTGCACAGGACGGGCTTATGTGAGGGCGGCAATGAACCTTCGGGTTCCTTAAAAGCCATTTGTAAGTAAATATTTTCTTAATTTTGTGATAGAAGCAAATACTGATATTTGACCGTTTTTAATGCATTTATTTTTTATCAGAATATATTAAAGGTAGAGAAGTGATTTTGCATCATTTTGTAGATATGACATGCATAAATACACACAAAAAATTTCACCACAAAATTATGAATAGTCTTTTTTAGTTATATGGGAAACGCATCATCTCTGCACAGTGAACTGAATTTTGAAAAAAGAAAGGTAAATAATTTTTTTGATATAGCAGAAGGACAGTGTTTTACACATACTAATTTTCATTATTGTACAAGATACAGTAATGGAGGAAAAAACGTTGAATATTGCCACAATTTTAGTGCTATAAGCTGTACCTATCCTCTTAATTCAATTGTAAGTTTTAATGTACCGGTAATTAATAATTATAAATTGCGGGGTATATGAACTCACGTTATTCTTTACTTTATTTTTCCTCCTATTTAAATTTACTTTATAGGTTTACATAAAATTTTTATTGCGTTCGAAAACAATTCAGAACTGTAAATTCAGAGAGAATAACTAGGCCGAAAAGAGATGTAACCACATTTCTTGCGTTCGAAAACCATTCAGAATTATGAAATTCAGAGATAATAAATGGGCCTAAAAGAGATGTAACCACATTCCTGGTCTAATTAACATTCCAGCCGTCCGTCGCTGTAGAGCAACGGTTAGCATGTCTGATCGTGAAACGAAAGGGCCCGGGTTCAAATTCTGGTTGGGACAAGTTACCTGGTTAAGGTTTTTTTCCAGGGTTTTCTCTCAACCCAATAGCGTAAATGCTGGGGGGTAACTTTTGGCGTTGGACCCTGGACTCATTTCGCTGGCATTATCACCTTCATCCCATTCAGACTCTAGATATCTATCGCTGTTGATAAAGCGTCGTAAAATAAACCGATTAAAAGATAATCCGGTGAAAGAGCTATGATGATTGAAATTAATAACGTGTTTAGGTGTAGAGGGTCAAATTCCTCCTTTCTTGAAATACCCGTCATTCTACACGTTCACAAATGCTGTTAAATTAGTGATTATTGATTCACCAATACTACTGTTTTTTCATTAATTCATTGTTATAAACTTCACAAAAACTGCTGCACAGTGGCGGCTCGTGATAAAATATTACGCGTGTTCACAATTTTGTGTTCCAAAACCGAAGAGATTTTGAAATCATACGTTTAATATGAAATGTCATGATTCCAATGTTTCACTATCGAAAAAATCATGTATAAGTTCAAAATTAATTTATTTATTTATTTACTTATTTATTTATTTATTTATTTATTTATTTATTTATTTATTTATTTATTTATTTATTTATTTATTTACTTATTTACTTATTTACTTATTTACTTACTTACTTACTTACTTACTTACTTACTTACTTACTTACTTACTTACTTACTTATTTATTTATTTATTTATTTATTTATTTATTTATTTATTTATTTAGGATATTAACGTGCAAAACAACAGCACAAGGCCAATTACTGTTTAGCACAAGATACAAACAAATCAACAAATGATGATGAGAATGAATGATAGAAAATGGCAGTGAGATGAAATACAATCAATATAACAGTCTGTAAGTAATATTGTAAAGATATGCAATTGACAAGAATAGTATAATACATATATTTTAACAAATGGCATAAATTAATAAAACTGACATAAAAACTCAAAAGATATACTACACATTAAATGGATCCAAGTTCATTCCATACAAATTAGCATATTTAATGCATCTGCAGACCGGAGAGAGAGATTTAGAATTGCTATTATAAAACAATTTATGAAACCTTAAACCATTAGCAGGAATACGAAGACTGATATTGCTTATGAAAGATTCACAATCAATATCACCCTTAATGACTTTACAAAAAAATAAATAATCAAGATCCTGACGTCTGGTAAACAAACTACCGCAATTGAAATATTCGCAATTAGTCTCATAGTTATAATCGAAATTTGGTAAAAATCTATAAGAACACAGGGAAATAAATTTTCTTTGAATATTCTCCAATTTAGCCGAGTCAGTGGAAGTAATGGAGTTCCATACAACAGATGCATATTCAAGCTTGGATCTAACCAATGTATAGTATAAAATTAATAAACACATAGGAGTAGAAAAAGAATAAGTTATAGATCTAATTAGACCAAGCATTCTTAATGAATGGGTATAAATATATTGTACATGATCATGAAAATATAATTTTGAATCAAGTAAGACACCAAGATCTCTAATACAATCTTTCTTAGTAATTACGACATTACTAAGAGAATAATTAAATTTTTGGCAAGTAGTTTTCCGTGAGAAGGAAATAACAAAAGTTTTGGATTGATTAATTTTCATTCCATTTTCAACAGACCATTGTAAAATTGAATTAATGTCATTTTGAAGAATTTGACAATCAGCCGAACTATTAATTTTACGAAAGATTTTGAGATCATCCGCAAATAAAAGGCAGCTAGAACTTATTCTTTTATAATAATAATGATGATAATAATAATAATAATAATAATAATAATAATAATAATAATAATAATAATAATAATAATAATGATGATGAAACCCAATCTTTTTATTTCCAATTTTTCGTAGTAAGTTAGTTTACGTAGTTATATATGTTCAAAATTGCTTGAACAGGTTCATTGTTTATGTTTGTTAAAAATTAATATATAGCCTACCACAATACCGTTGCCGGTATTTAGAAAAGCTTGTGTTGTGTAATACATTTTGGTTCACAACACACTGATACACTATACGCTATACCACTACTTTAATCCAATTGCAATAGATTGATTACTATAAATACATGCCAGTAAATATTATTCTTAAATATTATACACCACCATACAGATACTTAAATTCATACCACTATCACAGTCTGCCAGCACGTGTTTGAAAGCTACACTATGCTGTTATTCTAACACTAAACTATAGTAATTGACAAACTAAACTCTCGTAACAGCACTGTATACAGACCCACCCAAAGTAAACGTTCCTACAGTGAGAAATGCTGACAGGGGTAAAATACAGACTATTAAATTCCCTGCCTCGAAATATAGCTAGTGAAAGATAGGCATCGATGCATCTGACATCTGTAGGGTAGATTCAATGTTCACTTAAAGCTTTGTGCTCTTGAAGAGTCATAAGCAGTCAGCTAAAGATAATTTTGTCCCGCGCATGCGTGTAATTCCTGTAACCTTCTTGCAAAGAGCAAGGTGAACGCACGTTGCCAAGTTTACATAAGTTCATGCAAGATGCTGGAAGTTTAAAATACTCGATTCTGATATTATACATCCCCCCTACGCCAATACGGTATTAAATAATAAAACTAGTCGTGCTTCAATGGAAACAAGGTGTTCACGTGCTCTTGTGCTCTTATTGACGCACCGCTACTGCTGCTGCACATGAAAACATTTCCACATATTCAGTGAATGATCGTAAAAAGAGATGACACAGTTCCATTCTCTATTGTAGATTTCTGCCAGGGACGGATACATTAATGCGTTTTAAATTAGTCCATTACTAGACATAATTGTGTCGTTTCTATGTTTTACAAAGCCATGTGCAGACGTGGCATGTTTTCTACAGAGAGAAGACTTTACATCAAAAAGGTCCTACGTTTGCCCATTTTCACATTTTCACTGTGTTAAACCTAGGCCTATTGTCTAGAGAAGAATAAAATGAAACCCTAAAAACAAGCTTTAGCAATAAAGTATACAATTTAACCCCAGCCTGTAAGAAAATAAATCTTTGTAGCCTATTTTGCAAATTCATTATATAGGGAAGACTGTTGTACCTTTAAACACTTTTCACATTTTACTTTTTCTTAATTTTGGGAAATAAAATGTTTAAATGAGAAAAAAGTTAGAAATAATTATTGAAGATTCCTTTACAACTTCCTCTGTGTATTTTCCTGTTCTAGACATCTATTAAGGATGCAAACAAATAAAATGAAGGGATATGTAATGTGTTCAAAGGTACAACAGGTTCATGTACCTTGGAACATACCCTCTTGTAAGTTGGAACACATGGAATGTAGGTGGGAATATAGCTTTAAGAACTGACAATCATATTTAAAATGTATTTGCAATCATAAACCAGAGCAGGCTTCTCTGATTGAGATTCTATTTCCTGGAGGAGCAATAACTGTTTCAACGGCTTTCTTTAAGGTATCCGGATCAACTGGGGGGCCTCTTAACTCCAGACTTACTTTGTGACATGATATTAAAATAAAAGAAAGACAAAAACCAATAGTATTGTGTACCTTGGAACATGTTCCATGGTACAAGATGTTGTGTTCAAAGGTACAAGAGGGTGCACGTTTAAACTAATATGGCTCCCAAAACTAGAGATTCGAATAAATCATGGAAATTAAAATATTGTGAATTTTATTAGTAACAACAATGTAATTTATTCGTCACAACAATAATTCCTTTCTACAATTCGCCTTAAACGCTCTCGTCAACAATTGGATTTTCACTCAACACAGTATTTGTTATAGCACTCCACCGACGACAATGACAATTTACTTGGACTAGTACGAACAACAATGAACTGTTAATCTTAACTAATATTTACAAAGCACTATTTACAAATCAGAACTATCAGTTCTCAGTTCACAGTTCTTCTATCTCAGTCACTCGAGTTCACAGTATCTCGAACCCCAGACCTTCAGAGACAGTTCACTGTACTCGAACTCGGGTCCCTCCAACTGCGGCCACTGCACTCGAACTCAGGTCCCTCCAACTGCGGTCCACTGCACTCGAACTCAGGCCTTCGGATGCTGACGCAGATGCGGACGCACACTCGAGTCGAACTCCGGCTGGCTTGCTTGCTCTGGCTTACTCACTGACTGAATAACTGAAAAACTCTGCTCGAGTTCGCTGGCGCTTCTTCTTTTATAGCAAAATCATAGTTGCGAGAACCTTCTACAGGTGTGTAGAGAATTATCTGGATATCTCCACTTCGACGCATTTCTGGAAGGGTCGGGAAGGTCCATTCCCCCTTACTCCGCATGCCGCAGTTGCGCGTGCACTCTCCCCTCGTCGCGTGGGCCTTTCCCTTTCCCCTCGTCGCGCCGTCCCTCATGCTTCATGAAGCCCGCGCGATATGCTCTCTCTCGCGGGACGCTGGTCGTGAGTTCGAATCTCACGTCGCTGTCACATTATGTTATTACTCACCAGATGATACGGAACACACCGTACTCGATTGATAACAAATAAAATCTGCTTTTGTGTTAGAAAACGTAATATATCAATGAACGAAATGTTTACTTTTGGTACTAAAAAAAATATTTTGTCCACAGAACTCACACTTTGCAATAAATCAAACCGAAACTATGATCAGAGCTACTTAGCGGCTTTCTCTACAATCTACTTCAGTTTGAGTCTTCTAGGTAGCAGAAAAAAAAAAAGAAACAAAAAATTTTCAAAGGTATACTATGCTAAAAGTACAAGTCTCCCCTAATATTCCAAATTTCGACATGGCGGTAATTTTATGACATGGCTAGGGAAGCGATAAAATTGTGCGGTAAGCAGCCATGATTGGTTGAAAGACGTCCTTTCATACCGTTTTATTGGTCAAAAGTAAGTATGACGTAGTAAAAGTGTAATACTCTAGCAAATAATATCCATCTTATGTTTTTTAGTGAAGTCAAATTTTCTAGACACTCCAGGCATACCACTCGTATCAAAACTTTCTGTCATTTTACTAAAATGATTCGCAAAATGTGTATCAAGTATAGGGCCTATTCATATTATGGTCATTTGCATAACACTACGTCAGTAATTTGACAACAGTCAACTCAGTTGACGAACCGAAATCCGTTCTTCACATTTCAGCATCGATTTGATTACGAACACTAATAAAATAAAAATAAGCTCATTGAAAATCGTTCAAACATTGGCAACTGTTAGTTGGTTTTAAACTAAGTTTGTAAACTGGACGAAAGTGAAATACATATCTGCGTATATGACAATTAGGAAATGAAAATCTGTTGTAAGCACAAAACATATCACTGGTGCTTTGTAACCTGAAACTCACATCCCCTGTTGGCCATGCGAGCGCTACAACAATATGGCGTGGCTGAGGATGTTTCCACGCAGACGACATGATGTGCACATGTCTGATGTTAGTTTTTTGCATTAATAACGATATGGAAGGAAGGCTGTGTGTGGGGGGGACGCTATATTGAGAGATCAGCCTAAGAGATTACCGGCACAATAGCGCACTCTAATATTCAGTGATGGAGCGAGAGAAAAGAGGCGTAATATAGTATGATTCAGGTAAAGATACCGACCTTACTGTACACACTGGCATGGTAATGTGGCCCCAGTATCTGTACCGGAACGTGGCAAGAACCTTCAGAGTTTCAAACTCACAAATATATCAGCGTTTGCTTAATCCAGAATGCATTTAAAAGTCCATTACTGCGTTAGTGATCGCATTTGCGGAGTTCGTTCCGTAAAACGACTGATGCTTGATTGCATCACGCCCTTTTGGTGTGGAACTCGAGGAAGTATAGAAATTCTACCTTCCTGACGTCGTTGTGCCTGAATACCATAAACATGTACATCTTTATCTTTTATTACACACGAAAAGTAAAGGGAAAGTATTATGACAATCAAATAACAGATTTCGATATATTATCAGGAGATATACAATTACTTGTACACAGACAGGATTGACCTTGGTGGACTATTATTATTATTACTTACTTACTTAATTACAAATGGCTTTTAAGGAACCCGAAGGTTCATTGCCGCCCTCACATAAGCCCGCCAGCGGTCCCTATCCTGTGCAAGATTAATCCAGTCTCTATCATCATACCCCACCTCCCTCAAATCCATTTTAATATTATCCTCCCATCTACGTCTCGGCCTCCCTAAAGGTCTTTTTCCCTCCGGTCTCCCAACTAACACTCTATATGCATATCTGGATTCGCCCATACGTGCTACATGCCCTGCCCATCTCAAACGTCTGGATTTTAAGTTCCTAATTATGTCAGGTGAAGAATACAATGCGTGAAGTTCTGTGTTGTGTAACTTTCTCCATTCTCCTGTAAATTCATCCCGCTTAGCCCCAGATATTTTCCTAAGAACCTCATTCTCAAACACCCTTAACCTATGTTCCTCTCTCAGAGTGAGAGTCCAAGTTTCACAACCATATAGAAGAACCGGTAATATAACCGTTTTGTAAATTCTTACTTTCAGATTTTTGGACAGCAGACTGGATGATAAGAGCTTCTCATCCGAATAATAACACGCATTTCCCATATTTATTCTGCGTTTAATTTCCTCCCGAGTGTCATTTATATTTGTTACTGTTGCTCCAAGATATTTGAATTTTTCCACCTCTCCAATTTTTGTATTTCCATTTCGTACAATATTCTGGTCACGAGACATAATCATATACTTTGTCTTTTAGGGATTTACTTCCAAACCGATCGCTTTACTTGCTTCGAGTAAAATTTCCGTGTTTTCCCTAATCGTTTGTGTATTTTCTCCTAACATATTCACGTCATCCGCATAGACAAGAAGCTGATGTAACCCGTTCAATTCCAAATCCTGCCTGTTATCCTGAACTTTCCTAATGGCATATTCTAAAGCGAAGTTAAAAAGTAAAGGTGATAGCGCATATCCCTGCTTTAGCCCACAGTGAATTGGAAAAGCATCAGATAGAAACTGACCTATACGGACTCTGCTGTATGTTTCACTCAGACACATTTTAATTAATCGAACTAGTTTCTTGGGAATACCAAATTCAATAAGAATATCATATAATACTTCCCTCTTAACCGAGTCATATGCCTTTTTGAAATCTATGAATAACTGATGTACTGTACCCTTATACTCCCATTTTTTCTCCAATATCTGTCGAATACAAAAAATCTGATCAATGGTTCATGTATGGTGGGTCCCTATCACCACGGCATGGCGCGTCCTCAGGTAGCGGATAGAGGAGACGGCCTCCAGATATGGAGGGTAGCTGCGAATATATTGAATAAGCAGTCGTGGACAGCCGATAAGGGGTGATCCTCCAGCTTGGGGGTTGGGCGAAGGGCTAACAACCCATCACCGTAAAAAACAGCTTGTTACGAATCCCTAGAATTATTATTATTATTATTATTATTATTATTATTATTATTATTATTATTATTATTATTATCATCATCATCTTGGAGCAACAGTAATGCATTCGAAATTTCCTTCCGCTGGTTCTCAAGAAGAATTTAGTGCAGTTGCTCTTGATAGCTCATTTTGATTACTGTGACACTCTCTACATTGACCTTAACATGAGACTGACAGACAGACTACAGCGTGTTCATAATGCATGCGTTCGATTTATTTGCAACGTCCGTAGATCTGACCGTATCACACCTTCACTAAATATGCTGTCCTGGGTCCGTCGCAAAGAGCGAAGAACTATTCACTCTCTCACTTTACTCTTCAGTATTCTTCAAAACTCTTAACCCTAGCTACTTGGCTTCTCGTTTTCAACATTTGTCCTCATGTCACGAAATAAATACTCGCTCACAACACCATATCACACTCTCCATTCCTAAACACAGAACATACTTTTACTCTTCATCTTTCACCGTTTCTGCAGCTCACCTCTGGAACTCTCTACCACAACATGTCAGAGACTATCGGACATTGTCTAGTTTAAAAAATAAATTAAAATTGCACTTTTTGAATTAGATTCATTTCAGTTATAAGCCCTTTTCTCTGCGATAGTTTTGTAAAAATATAGGCTATATATATTTCTTTTTCCTTCCTTTCCCCTTTTTGTTCTCTTTATCAATCGATGAATTTATTATCGTAGCCTTTTTATCGTGAATTTTATTCAATTTTCGTATAGTTGTGTAAAATTATATATATATATATATATATATATATATTTCTTTTCCTTCCTTTCCCCTTTTTGTTCTCTT
Source organism: Periplaneta americana (assembly GCF_040183065.1). NCBI lineage: Eukaryota > Metazoa > Arthropoda > Insecta > Blattodea > Blattidae > Periplaneta > Periplaneta americana. The sequence continues at coordinate 190,610,611 of NC_091118.1, forward strand.
TATCACCAGATGAATTTATTATCATACCCTTTTTATTGTGAAATTTATTTAATTTTCGTATTTCTTTTCTTTTTTATTATTATTTTATTACATTCCATTTTGTTATATTCTTCCTTACGTTTTCCATATTAACTATTTGTACTAAATGAGTTGCTTTCACTAGGCTATATTCCAATGTATCTTACTTTCTTTTTTTTCTATTATGGTATTATTTTCATGTTGTTTAGTGTCGATTTTATTATACTACTACTATTTTTTTGTAATATGTTAGTACTCTGTTCTTTAACTTTGTGTTAAATTTTAACTGCTTGTATACTTTGTGATCTGGTAGAGCGTAAGAGAAGGCCCTATGGCCTTAACTCCGCCAGTATAAATAAAGAACTATTATTATTATTATTATTATTATTATTATTATTAAAAATATAAATGACACTCGGCAGGAAATTAAATGCAGAATAAATATGGGAAATGCCTGTTATTATTCGGTTAAGAAGCTTTTGTCATCCAGTCTGCTGTCAAAAAATCTGAAAGTTAGAATTTATAAAACAGTTATATTACCGGTTGTTCTGTATGGTTGTGAAACTTGGACTCTTACTTTGAGAGAGGAACAGAGGTTAAGAGTGTTTGAAAATATGGGGCTAAGAGGGATGAAGTTACTGGAGAATGGAGAAAGTTACACAACGCAGAACTGCACGCATTGTATTCTTCACTTGGTATAATTTTTATTGTTTAGTCCACTGTTCGAAGACAGGTTTAAACCTCATAAGTAAACTTGCGCGACCCATGGGCTTATTTTGAAGTTGAACAGTGTTGTAGTAATAAAAAACAAGTAAATATGTGCAGCAATTATTTATTAATGTAGAGTTGTAATATTTCATAACAAGTAATAATTATAAAATATAATCATAAACCCAAGTACTTTAATCAACATTTCTTTAATTAATTTTTTTTTCGGGAAACTACGGCGATCCATCCCGAAAGTCACGGCGACCCTTCTTTGGGTCGCGACCCATAGCTCAAGAACCCCTGCTTTAGATGATCAACTATAAATAAATGAATATCGTGTAAAGATGCAGCCGTCGCAAAGTAATAACTCTGTTGTAAGACTCTTGCAGCCACTTTCCTAACTTCAGACAAGTCTTATTTTGAAATCTGCCACGATGCTGCCATTAAAAGTTACGTTTCTCTTTACACAACATGTGCTTTGTTTCTGTCGGGTTTACATACTAAAATTAAAATTGTGCGCCTCCTGAACTCAAATCTGTATGTTGTCACTGGTTTATAAAACGCAAACATCTGTTGCACGTGTCAATGTTAAGTGGCTTACTTTATTTTTAAAATGAGAACGAATAACAAAAAATAAATACCGTGAACTTCGTCGCAAAATGTCGTCCATGATCACAATTAGACCTGAGGTTCAAGAGTCCAAACCTCGTCCGGAGTGAGGAATTTTTTAAGGGGACCAGATTTTAGAACAGGGATTTGCAAGCTTTCATAAAGTTAATCGTATCCAAGTGAAATATTTATACAGTGTTACCGAACTTATCACATTTACCTCTCTCGCATTTTATTCACCGGCCTGAATGCAATATAAAGAGTTGAAAGTTATTCTTTGAGACAGGTAAAGGCTGGTCCACAATAAACCGGGAGCGGAAACGACAATGAGAACTAGAACGGAAATATTGATGTACTTAAATGTGAGCATCACAATTAACTATCATGAATGCTCACATTTAATAGTACATTATGCAACGAGCCTATAATGGTAGTAATTAAGACGCGAGTATGTTTATGAAACGAGCGCAAGCAACACCATCCCATATTAGAACTTGATTAAACTTTGGTTCATTATTAGGATTATTTTTAGTAATACAAACAGCTACAGGACTATTTTTAGCAATACATTACTGCCCAAATATTGAAATACCATTTTCAAGAACTGCTCACATTTGTCGTGATGTAAACTATGGTTGATTACTACGAACACTAAAGCAAATGGAGCATCAATATTCTTCATCTGTATTTATTTACATATTGGACGAGGAATATATTATGACTCATACAAATTTTTACACACATTACCATTATAGGCAAGTTTCATACGACTTTTCATGCTCGACCATATTTATAACTTGAAATTATTCATAAGTATTCATGTTATTCTTATCTGACTGGGGAGCGGAACTGACCTTGTGCAATATCTCGTAAATTGTGAGATGTGCGCAGACGCGAAAGTATTGATTAAATTTATTTGAATATTATTTACAATTAACGCTAATTATTATAGCAACAGAACATAACCTTCTGCGACAGTATTGGATTTCCAGCCTCCGTGACGTTTCGCTAGTTGTCTTTCGATTGCATATCCGAGAATAATCGATAATTGCGCTTTCATATTGCTACAATGGTGTTTTCTGATTGGTGGAACACCTGAACTTTAATGAGGTCCATTAAAGGGCTGCTACCAGGTGTATAATTACTACATTTCGGCATGGTCGAGCATAAATACATTTATTTTAACATTACTTCCGTTCTTATTGTTAAAATAAATGTATTTAAATGTGAGCATCACAATTAACTATCATGAATGCTCACATTTAAATACATTTATTTTAATATTATTTCCGTTATTGTTCTCGTTGTCGTTTCCGTTCCCGGTTTATTGTGAACCAGCCTTAAGAGTGAAGAAGCTGTTTTGCTCTCCTGAAAAAGTAACATTTGGAGACTTAAGGCTAGTTCACAATAAACCGGGAACGAGAACCAGAATGAAAACGAGAAGCAAAGGACGTGAATATGAAATTTTTTTTCACAATAAACCGAGAACGTAGACGACTATGCATATCGATATGCATGTCAATAACGATATGTAAAGTCGATATTACGCATTCTGACGTTATTTGTGTATAATTGACCAATGGCGTTCTCTCATGAGTACAAGGCAGCCAACATAAACACAGGTTAACCAATTTCGAAATTTCAACTGAAACATTTCATTAGGTACGGTACTATAAATATGGCCATGCATCTTTATTATCACAACCTATATTAAGTCTACCATAACGTAAAATAATTAGAGAAGAAACATTTACAATAGAATAAAAATGAACACAACAGTAGTTATTGAATTGAATCATGAATAATGTAGTGTGTAATACAACCAATACAGTAATAAAATATGATTCGTTTCCGATCGGTGTTCAAAGATGCAGCTATTGAAAGCCATGTATTCTCCTTCATTTTCTTATCTTTATACGAGGCGTGGCGCTTATCGTAAACGTGAGGATTTTCCTCAACACTCAATATTAGAATCTCATCAAATAAAACTTGCTCCATGATGCACAGCACAGAACAAAATAATGCATAGGTTATGTCACGGTCTTCTTGCTACAAAATATACGACGATAAAATAACTTTTAGATGGCAATAGAATGAATCTAGTGGGCTGTGATCGGAAACGTGAACGCCAAAGTTGAAACTTGGCCAACTTTCCGTTCCCGATCCCGTGCTCCGGCAAGCTTTTCGTTAATTGTGAATGCTCACATTTAAATGTACACATTTTAACAATTTTACCGTTTTCGTTTTCGTTCCGATTCTCGTTTCCGGTTTATTGTGAACCAGCCATAACATTTGGAGACTTAGTTCCTTTCTCAAAAATTGCGATAGAAAATCTGAAAAAGTACAAGTCTCCAGGTGTCGATCAAATTCCAGCAGAATTAATACAAGAGGGTGGAAGTGCATTATATAGCGAAATTTATAAACTTGTACTTGCTATTTGCGAAAAGGAAATTGTACCAGAACAATGGAAGGAGTCCATAATTGTACCTATTTTTAAAAAGGGGGACAAAATCAACTGTGGTAACTTTCGAGGAATATCGCTTTTGTTGACGTCGTACAAAATTTTGTCCAATATTCTTTTGAGAAGATTAACTCCGTACGTAGATGAAATTATTGGGGATCATCAGTGCGGTTTTCGGCGTAATAGATCGACTATTGATCAGATTTTTTGTATTCGACAGATAATGGAGAAAAAATGGGAGTATAAGGGTACAGTACATCAGTTATTCATAGATTTCAAAAAGGCATATGACTGGGTTAAGAGGGAAGTATTACATGATATTCTTATTGAATTTGGTATTCCCAAGAAACTAGTTCGATTAATTAAAATGTGTCTCAGTGAAACATACAGCAGAGTCCGTATAGGTCAGTTTCTATCTGATGCTTTTCCAATTCACTGCGGGCTAAAGCAGGGAGATGCACTATCACCTTTACTTTTTAACTTCGCTCTAGAATATGCCATTAGGAAAGTTCAGGATAACAGGCAGGGTTTGGAATTGAACGGGTTACATCAGCTTCTTGTCTATGCGGGTGACGTGAATATGTTAGGAGAAAATACACAAACGATTAGGGAAAACACGGAAATTTTACATGAAGCAAGTAAAGCGATCGGTTTGGAAGTAAATCCCGAAAAGACAAAGTATATGATTATGTCTCGTGACCAGAATATTGTACGAAATGGAAATATAAAAATTGGAGATTTATTCTTCGAAGAGGTGGAAAAATTCAAATATCTTGGAGCAACAGTAACAAATCTAAATGACACTCGGGAGGAAATTAAACGCAGAATAAATATGGGAAATGCGTGTTATTATTCGGTTGAGAAGCTGTTATCATCCAGTCTGCTGTCAAAAAATCTTAAAGTTAGAATTTATAAAACAGTTATATTACCGGTTGTTCTGTATGGTTGTGAAACTTGGACTCTCACTCTGAGAGAGGAATATAGGTTAAGGGTGTTTGAGAATAAGGTGCTTAGGAAAATATTTGGGGCTAAGCGGGATGAAGTTACAGGAGAATGGAGAAAGTTACACAACACAGAACTGCACGCATTGTATTCTTCACCTGACATAATTAGGAACATTAAATCCAGACGTTTGAGATGGGCAGGGCATGTAGCACGTATGGGCGAATCCAGAAATGCATATAGAGTGTTAGTTGGGAGACCGGAGGGAAAAAGACCTTTGGGGAGGCCGAGACGTAGATGGGAGGATAATATTAAAATGGATTTGAGGGAGGTGGGGTATGATGATAGAGACTGGATTAATCTTGCACAGGATAGGGACCGCTGGCGGGCTCCTTAAAAGCCATAAGTAAGTAAGTTCACTTCTCAAATGCACGATTCAATTGTTAGGAGACGCGTAAAGCTACAAATATTACGAGAAAGTGTAGGCTAGTGAAATAGCAAAACTCGCCGTTCAATTTGTGACATGGAATGCACAAGACGCCAAGGAGCGGGGTTTTATTTCGCATGCTCGGGTGTGATTTCCGGGGCGCGGAAGTGTAGAGGAAACTCTCGGTTAGTAGCGGAAGCAAGCGGAGGTTCGCGTGCCGCACCACGACGCATGCAACCCTCCTCCCCGTGATGAATGTGCAGGAAACACCCTCTCGGGGGGACGACAATAACATCAATTACAGCAATCTTTAATTCCTAGTTCCCGCAGAATTCGCACTCCGTGAAGCTGTGAACGCGGCTCACTTGGAGACAAAGGAGCGACGAAGTTGAGCGACTCCGTGTAATCCATCCATCAGCCCCAGAAATTTGTTTGCGACTTGCTGCCCCGACATTAGGCGCGTTTGCATGAACTCTCGTAACGCCCCCTTTCTGTGACAGGACCGTGCGTTAGGCGCGATAAATGGGAGTTCGTGAAATATGACGTTAGGCTGGCTGGTTACGAAGAACCATTACCAAGTACGTACAAACAACCAACGAGTTTCATCTTTGTCATTCACTTTTGCATTTATGATTGGCTATGAACTAAGCTGGTCCCAGGTTCTGAGTGTTCACTATAATAACAAGCCGTTATTGCACAGGAATATTCTAAACTAGCCGTACCCGTGCGCTCCGCTGCACCCGTTAGAAATAAATATAAAGTAATTACATAATTAAAATAGGACATTTGATCCAGGGAACATTCGTGTTTGATAGAAGGATAAATCGTTTAATATGTTACTTAATTTAAATTGTATTTAAAATATTAAAATATTAAAATGCAATCATTTTGATCCAGAGGCCACTCATTTCGTGCAATGACAATTCCTTTGAAATGTTTCTTAATTGTTATTACCAATTATTTTTGGAAAAGCGAAAATTAACAGAAAAAAATTTGGCTACAGATTTATTATTATGTTTATATTATATTATATTATATTATATTATATTATATTATATTATATTATGAAAAAGTGTGTTGATAACGGATGTACTCGAATTAGAAAGTTTTCAATTTGTTGTGGCGGCTCTTGAATCTCAGGAGGAACAACTTTTACAACAGCGCAACATAATCTGCTTGGCTCATTACCCAATTTTTTTGCATTGCATTTATTGCATATGTATTTTATGTATTTTAACACGATTCAATTGAGCATAGTTAAAATTTGAATTATAAAATAATGGATTGCTAAGCTAACGTACTGCTGTATTACTACATACTAAATCAATACACTCTCGTTGTTCGTTAATTCTCTGAGATAAAAATGAATATGTTCATAAACATTATTATAAGAAATACAGGAAATGAATATACAGAATAACCTATAAAGTTTTCTGTGCATAAGAAGCTATTTTAATCTTACCTGTCCTCAATTCACTCACAAGTTACTGTAATAACATTATAGCATTATGTCCATCCAGAGAAACTACACTTTCCAAGGATGAAATAATAATTAATTATACAAATCGGTTAATTTAGCTTCCTATATTACTTCATACAAACAAAGAAACATTGTCTGTAGGCTATGCTTCATAGCTTTCGATTGTTGTGTCCAAGGCCCCTTATAGACGAAGTCATTTTTTTTATTTCAATACACCGCCTTAGATGGCAGTTATTTTAATTTTAAAACTCATTTATCTTATTAAATATCAGTCCTATCAAAATTTTTCAGAGAATAAAACTTATGAGAAATCATTTTTAAAGAAACTTTTGCTATGTAACATATTTCACAAAAATCAATAATAAGCGAGATATTTCGATTTATTTAATTCAGGCCCCCTTATAAAAGCCCCTTTTAAATAACGTATTTTTAATGCCATATAGCCTATAATCTAAGTTACAACAAACTTAATTTATATTCCAATTTTCATCGAAATCCGTTCAGCCATTATCGCGTGAAAAGGTAACAAACATACAGACAGACATACAGACATACAAACAAAAATTTCAAAAAAGCGATTTTCGGTTTCAGGGTGATTAATTATATATGTTAGGACCAATTATTTTTGGAAAATAAAAAATTACCAGAAAAATTTCGGCTACAGATTTATTATTAGTAGGCCTATAGATTTACTACACAAAAACACAAATGCACGGGGTGGTCCTCTCAAAATCAATACATTTAAGGAAAGGTAGAAAAGACTAGACTGAGATTTAATAGCAATGTACTGTAGGTGTAGTGTAATTATATAAGTTGTGTTATGTACGAGTAATTAAGTTGATACGTAGTTTATTAAGGTGGCTCGTAATTACTTAAGTTACGGTAACAATAGTTGGGTTTAACATAAATAACTTTATTAGTCGTTGCACACGAGTCATTCAACCCTAAGCTCTTGGAGAAATTTTTGCTTAGGTTTGTTTTATAGTAGGCATTATTTATAGCATAGTTTTTATTCATAGTTCTAGGTTTATTACATTTATTTATTTATAGTTAGAATTAATTTTACGTTTATTTCATGTATGTAATTTAATTGATGTAATTATTGTAATTTATTGTTGTAAATTCATTGCTGTAATTACTGTAATGTTATTCTGTATGCATGCATACATACATACATACATACATAAAGACGTAACACACGTTACACACATATACATTATATTACATTAAACAGCCATTCTGGCCAAATTGGGAATTCCAGTGAAAAAGTCTTTTTCAGAAATATTTGTTTATTATTAGTGTAAGACCCAGATCAGAATATTGTACGAAATGGAAATATAAAAATTGGAGATTTATCCTTCGTAGAGGTGGAAAAATTCAAATATCTTGGAGCAACAGTAACAAATATAAATGACACTCGGGAAGAAATTAAACGCAGAATAAATATGGGAAATGCCTCTTATTATTCGGTTGAGAAGCTTTTGTCATCTAATCTGCTGTCAAAAAATCTGAAAGTTAGAATTTATAAAACAGTTATATTGCTGGTTGTTCTGTATGGTTGTGAAACCTGGACTCTCACTTTGAGAGAGGAACAGAGATTAATGGTGTTTGAGAATAAGATTCTTAGGAAAATATTTGGGGCTAAGAGGGATGAAGTTACAGGAGAATGGAGAAAGTTACACAACACAGAACTGCACGCATTGTATTCTTCACCTGACATAATTAGGAACATAAAATCCAGACGTTTGAGATCCGCAGGGCATATAGCACGTATGGGCGAATCTAGAACTATATATATATATATATATATATATATATATATATATATATATATAGTGTTAGTTGGGAGGCCGGAGGGAAAAAGACCTTTGGGGAGGCTGAGACGTAGATGGGAAGATAATATTAAAATGGATTTGAGGGAGGTGAGATATGATGATAGAGACTGGATTAATCTTGCTCACTGCTCAAGATAGGGACCGATGGCGGGCTTATGTGAGGGCGGCAATGAACCTCCGGGTTCCTTAAAAGCCAGTAAGTAAGTAAGTAAGTAGTAACACATAGATAGGGCTCTAAATTTAACTAGTCTAATGTTTTATTTTCAAAAGGAAAATATTTTACAAGTTTTATGCCAATGAATCTAAGTGGTCTTGGCAAGGTAATAGGTACTGTTTTGTTTCCCCTATTGTCGGCAGCACTTACTGATAGAGAGATCAGCTGTTTTTCAAGGAATTATTGTTGAAGAAATATTTTGAGAGTCTGCACTGTTAATTCCAGAGCTCCAGGATCACATTTATTTTCAGTACAGTTTGGGTTAATAACAATTAATCTTACAGCTCAAGTGAATATTTTGACAGTTGTTTTGAAGGACATTAACTCATCTGTGACATCCGTGACAAAATGTGTGTAACATCCGTGACATGGAAAAAACAGATATAAAATATTTATCGATTATGCTTTTGTGAACTAATTTGATGCCATGAGATTTGCATAGCTTTCACATCGACACAATGAGAATGAATCTCTTCTTGCTTAAGGCAGAGATCTGAGTTTTACACTTCTTGTTAATAAGGTGTAAATAAAATGAGTTCACAAATCTTGTAACAACCGTAACGGAACCTTCTCTCTATTTTCTGCAACAATAATACATCTTATTCAACAACTTTTTTTCTATAAAATGATACTAAACTTCTAAATTGATTCTCATAATAAAAGTCGACAGAAGCTATTTCATTTTCAATATATAGAGTTTGAAAATAGTACAGTAGAGGAGACAAGACCTGTTCTGTGACCTTATCATGTACCGTAGCTATATCACCAATGGGTATGGAGGGGGAAGATAGGTTTTAGCCTGAGACGAGCTTTAGTATAGGTAGATTTGTACAGGGACATCATTTTATTTTTACAAATTTCTAATATTAACCTGGCTATACCTTTGGATTAACAGTTGACAACCGGAAACACCGTTTGCTACCCCCTTCCACGACTGGAGTTCGATGATACTAGTGTAAAATACAAACAAATCACTTTACTAGGTATAGGAGAGCAGAAAAGTAATTCATCCATTTACGTAAACTAGAAAATATCGCGATTTTCAGTTTGATCATTTTCATTAGGTTTTTGTTTACTCAAAATACAGTACTCACGAATTGAGCTATCCTTTCGGACGTATTCATTATGCAGTGTATATTATACTATCTGCAGCACATCAACGTACAATGCAGAGAATGAAGTTAAATTGAAAAATAATCATAATATGCAGGGAACGGATTTATATGGACTAAAAATATATGAAATATGTAAATATATATGTAGTTATTTTTACCAAAATATGGAATTAAATATGGATTTTTACCAAAATATGGAATTAAATATGGACTTAAAATTATAAAAAAATGACTATGTACGTTAAATATTGGTACATTTTAATCAAACTAAACAAAAAATATAATGGACGTACCTTATCTTCCAATGTAGTTTCAACAAAACACAATTTTTATTGTCTGTTACCATAACAATAGGTTACAAACATTTCTTTCAAGTGCTGAAAAGTGAATCTTCTTCTATTGTCTCTGAGGATAGATTTATACTGACTAAAAGAGCGTTCGACGTCACAAGAAGTAACTGGTACATAATTCAATTTCACAATGTCTGCTGGGGATAAGTCCAAGTTAATCTTCACTGTTGATTCACCACTCATCACAGCAACAACCTTTTGTAGTTCTTCATATCCAGGGTTTTTTGAAAGTACAGTGTCCACCTTAGCTCTTACTGCATCTGCAACTTTACCTCTACCACGATTCAGTTGTTCCACAGTACTATTTATAATTTCAAAACTTTCAGATAGTGAAAGGTGCCTATTTTGGAGACTTTTGAGCGTTTTTATGATGCATGAAAATGTATGCTGAATGTGAGCTAAGTCATTCTTCACACTTATGTCACAGGTAACTGTTTTCGCAGTATCAATTGAGACTGCATCTTCAGAGTCCAATGCAAGGAGAACATTGTTAATAGAGTCTATATGTTCGGCATAATATTCAACTGCTTCTAGCCATGTACCCCATCTAGTTAAAATTGGCTTTGGTGGCAATGGAATTTCAGGGTACATTTCTTTCAACACGTTAACTCTACTGGGAGCTTTGAGAAATACTTTTTTCACTGATGAAATCAACAAATCTACTTTAGGGAAATTGTCTCTGACCACTTCTGCCACACGATGAAATGCATGCGCCACACAAGTAAAATGAGTCAATTTAGGATATACAACAGATAATGCTTGTCCAGCTTTGACCATATAAGGGGCAGCATCGCTAATAAAGAATAACACATTATCGTACATAATACCCTTTGGCCACAGGATACCCATAGCTTCGTTGAACAGTTTAACTATAGTTTTGTTATTGCACTTTTCTAGAACATCACAATGTAAAAGAATTCGTTCAGAATATTGTTCACTTAACAAACCGATAACTACATTACCAACAAGTCTACCTTCTTTGTCGGGAGTCTCATCAATGGAAACCCAAATTGAACTATCTTTAATTTCATCTCTTATCTTCTGTATTGTCTCATCGTAGATGGATGGAGCATACGTCTTCCTAAGTGTTGACTCATCCGGGATTGTATGTTGAGTATATTTTTCAAGGAATTCCCTGAAGACCTTATTCTTTAGTTTGTAGAGAGGAATATCAGCAGAGATGAGAGAACGGCACAGGTCGATGTTAAACTCAGATCTTACATTCGATGTTGTTGGTTGTGTTAAAAACAATTGTCTCTGCTTGGAATTTAGTTGTTTGTTGGCCTGATGTTTACTAGTTGTAATGTGTTGTTGCACCAGGAACTTTTGTGTAGATGATACTGCACACTGACACAAATTACAAAATAATATTTTATTGTCAGTTGATAAACCATCTTCTTTAAATTCTGAAATGTAACTTGTTAGTTTTGATTTTAAATTGACTGAATGACGTACTTTTGGCATATTTACCGTCTTTATAGTATGATTTACAAAACTGAACCTATGTGTACTCTGACTGGCATTTAACTGTTGAGCTGCACAACTGAAGTCTGTTAAAAATTTTAAATTAAATTAATACAGTTTTGTAACTTACTTTCCCATTGTTGATAGGACTGCTAATTTTCAAATAACTCTGATGTTAAAGGGATTACTGAACATGTGTTTAAATCTCTATTGTTGAAATGTATTTTTAAAAGTTAATGGAATTTTGTTTTGTTTTATTGTTAAACCTAATATAATATGGACTGTTTTATATGAAATATGGAAAATATATGGAAATTAACGAAAATATGTACTAAACTCTAAAATATGGAAAAATATGGAAAATAAAAGTAGGATTTTTCAACCCTACACATTGTGAAACATAAAGATAATGCAAAATATAAATTATATTAGCTTTATAAGTAAATATGTATTTACATATAAATCCTTTCCCTGATAATATGGATATTTAAACACATTTTTGAAAATGGTGGCCTTTCATTTCGATACAGGCTTCAGTTCTTTTGTGCATATTATCGCGCTATAGACTATTGTACCTAATTCCAATTACCGTTTTCGGCATTCGTACTAGTAATTCAAGTTGAAATAATTCTGTACCTACTCTATAAAAGAATACCTTACGTACTGTAAATTCAATCTTCAGTTCTGCCCGATCCGAAAATATAATATTACTCAGACATGCTATCTACTGTCCGTCCTAGTGGTTTTGTCGCAGGGTCGCAGAAAGGGAGGAAATCACGTGATAGTTAATTACTTAACGAGGCCCTTTTATTTAAGTTACTTTAAACCGTTTTATAATATTACGCAGAAGTCCAATTCCTAACAGAAATTAATCTTTTCAGAAAAGAGTTAAGACAGCCTAGCCACTAGCCTTTACAAAGGGGCGAGCAGAAGCGGGTGGGGGACACCGGGATACGACATAAGCAAATGGACAACAGTACCTGTGCGAAAATATTATTCAACATTGAAAGCTCTTTCGTCACTGGAAAACGCGAACATATTTCTGGAACGTATTATACTCACTACTCAGCACTGCTTATTATGACCGTAAGGCGACTTTGACTGCATACGCGGCCTTGGTTGTGTGTGGAGGACGATTGGGAGTTTACTAGTAGAGGGGGTGGGAGTGAAGTACATTAAAAAAACTCCGGTACAATAAAAATTGAAGTAAAAATAAAATGATGTCCCTGTATAATATTAACCTTCATGAAGCAAACTCTCTTTCTAATAGATTCATTCTTTTTCCTATAGCACAGCTCACATGCCAGGTCTCGCCTCCTCATTTATGACAACTGGAATGGCTGTAAGTTACATGAGAGTCTGAAGGATATTGTGCGGAATATAAAGGCTGGTTCGCAATAAACAGGAAACGAAAATCGGAACGAAAACGAAAACGGTAAAATTGTTAAAATTTATACATTTAAATGTGAGTATTCACAATTAACGAAAAGCATGCCGGAGCCCGAGATCGGGAACGGAAAGTTGGCCAAGTTTCAACTTTGGCGTTCACATTTCCGATCACAGCCCACTTGATTCATTCTATTGCCATCTAAAAGCTATTTTATCGTCGTATATTTTGTAGCAAGAAGACCGTGACATAACCTATGCATTATTTTGTTCTGTGCTGTGCATCATGGAGCAAGTTTTATTTGATGAGATTCTAATATTGAAATACTCACATTTACGATAAGCGGCATGGCTCGTATAAAGATGAGAAAATGAAGGAGAATACGTGGCTTTCAACAGCTGCATCTTTGAACACCAATCGGAAGCGAATCATATTATATTAATGTATTGGTTGTATTACACACTACATATTCACGCTTCAATTCAATAACTACTGTTGTGTTCATTTTTGTTCTATTACAAATGTTTCTTCTCTAATTATTTTACGTTATGGTAGACTTAAAATAGGTTGTGATAATAAAGATGCATGGGCATATTTATAGTACCGTACCTAATGAAATGTTTCAGTTGAAATTTCGAAGTTGGTTAACCTGTGTTTATGTTGGCTGCCTTGTACTCATGAGAGAACGCCATTGGTCAATTATACACAAATAACATCAGAATGCGTAATATCGACTTTACACATCGTTATTGTCATGCATATCGATATGCATAGTCGTCTACGTTCTCGGTTTATTGTGAATCAAAAATATTCACGTCCTCTGCTTCTCGTTTTCATTCTGGTTCTCGTTCCCGGTTTATTGTGAACCAGCCTTAAGGCAACACACACATAGGGCACCACGTCCAGAAATACTGAAGTACCCGAGCCTTGAACAGAGGTTGAATGCGGGCTGTAATAAATTTCTCATCTGGAAGTAGTACTGCATTATGACACATCGATGATGCGGCTGGAAATCTTAAGTTGTGGTGGTATAAATTGAGCTGTGCGGTTCGCTTGTGAAATTGCGGTAATGGCAGTCATATCGTATGCAGATAGCGCGAGGGTCTGCAACACGCGACGGGAACAACAGGTGATGGCGACGCCACAGTCTTTTCACGGCAAAACTTGCTCCCACATCAGAGCGTACCGCGCTGTACGTACTAGCTTATACTGAATAGCAATAAATTTCTGCTGCAGAGATTTTCCAGAACTGAGAAGGTAGCGGGATGATCTTCAATTAGATAGTTACTATCTATTACAATTTATAAATGTATATTCCTTCGAAATTTTATCACTAAGATGGCATTGAGAATAATATTTTTAGCTTTAGTACAATCATTAACACAGTATGGTAAAATATAAAAATGTAACATAATCTGGAGTAATTATTCTTTTCGGCACCTGTGTGCTGCTGCTAGATGTAATAAGTTATCCTAAAGATAAAAGATGGCAGCAACATCAACTTTTACATTAGCGCCCCTAGCTTATGAAACGGGAAACTCAGTAAGTTACGCATCCTACTACAGTGAAACCTCTCATTTACGAACATCGAAGGGACGTAACAATCTGTCCGCATCTGAGAGGTGTCCTTTATTGGGAGGGATGCTACCCAAACTAACAGTAAATTTATAATATGGATTATGTATCCCTTTACGCTTTAAATGAAATGTATTACTGTAGTTTAATTCTAAATACAGTCTACTGTACTACAGTAAATTCTTTGCAACTTTGAACTACAGTAGATAAGACCGAAAAAGAAAAATATAGTACTGTGCCATGCAATTTTCTTTTAGGTCTACAGTTATGCAGTAGGGTTCTACTGTAGTATAAAGTTTTCAACTTAACCTTTACGTTCAGGTGCCATGTTTCTCGAAACAGAACAACTGATTGAAGTGAAGAGAATAATCCTACTAACCTTATCATGTGTCGAATACAATTTCACGATCGCGGAAACCTTGGACCCATCAGACAGGTTAAATTTTATGACTTTGTTTATACATCCTCTTCCAGCTAACAAGGGGTAGCTGGCTGGGCTAGTGGTAGCATACGAGACTCTTATTGTCTTCTTTCATGTTAAGGAATTTCTGTACTAAATTTTCATTTTTGTAACACATTAGGTCTTGAAAACCGAGTTCTGTCCGCAGTCAGGAGGTAAAGCAAGCTTTAGGACTGTGATACAGCTGTCCATGTCCGTGTCTGAGAGTGTCCGTAAACGAGAGTTAAATTTATCATTATTTCTATATTATTTCAGTTGGGACAAGAAAATCTGTCCGTATATGAGGAGTGTCCGTATCTTGGGGGTGTCCGTAAGGGGAGGTTTTACTGTATATATTTGTCCATGTAAATGTATAATACTTGCTGGGCCTGCTCATTTATTTTATAAAATACCTGGTCATACGGTGAACGTGGCTCAAGACAATTGTTTAAGCGCGCAAATGCTGAACACAAGCCGGACAGACTTATTTCGACGTCCGGGCCATTCGTAACTAATTACTCGTCACTTGTCTCATTCGTCACACATTACATTCTGTCGCAGATTCGTACCGGCAGGTCACATAATACACTTTTATTACGGATCATTTGTTATACGACATTTTTGTCACAGGATTATGTTACATTATACACTTTCGTAACGTTTCTATGGTTTTCATTTTTATAGTGTTGCAAAATGTTTTCATTGTTCTTATCACGAAACATTTTTGGATGAGTTACCTCAATTATAGAGGGCGTAACAGCAACGTGTTGACAGAGTTATTTACAAGAGTACATTTCACGAAATATCGACTACAAATAAATGGTATTGCGTGGCACTGTGATCTATGCTTGTTACTTCACTTGGTAAAAAGTATAGTGAAAGGCCCAAGAGTGCTTGGATCATGCTCCTTGATTTTAGGAAGAATAGAAGCAGCAAAGTATTTACAATGTATATGGACGGTAGCTAGCACATGGACAGGGCCTCCGTCATATTTCTTAGCTACATCTCTTAAGGATCTCGAGTGAAGCAGTAATTAAAAAAGAATCCATTCAAAGACCTCCATGGAAGACTGTTTTACCAAATTTATCTCGTGAAACTAGCAGGGGCGATTTCTCAGGGCATGCTATGCTTGCTGCGCAAGCCCAGTATTTTCGTAGAATGTGTATTTCTCAAAATGAGATTACGTACATTAAAATGTATTTTGATTTTTGGAATACTGTATAGGCGTAATACCATCCGCAGGTTGCACACCGCAAGTATCGCAATGCTTGCTCGTTTCTCGGAGCTACAGGAAAGACGTAGATGCAGCGAGAATATGATGCGCGCGCAAGTGCCTTCCTCCTTAGTCCGTCCTAGGCGCACATGCTTCTCTTATGTGTTGTTTGAAGCTCTGATCCGAGAGCTACACCAACGACTATTTAACGTTACACAGACCAGTATTGACAGCGGGAATGTGCTGTGATTTGCGAGTGCAATGTAATTGTATGAGCGGAATGCATGTGTTAGCTACTGCATGTATTATTAATTCTTAAACATTAATTTGAAGTAATGCAATGAGTTCGGAATTGTGTGTTATTAAAACCTTATTATTAAATCCATTTTCCCGAAGGACTATTCAAGAGAAGACAGGCATTATAGAGAATATGTGTGCTCGTTCAGTGCAGCTCAATACAACAATGTGCATTGGTTGGCAGGGTCGAAAAAACTAAATAAACTGCTTTTTTGGCCATGTTTGTTATATTATATCGAACCTCTACATCTGATAAGCGAATATGATCCACGACTCATTATTGATTTCATAATTATAAAATAAATTATTTATGTGGGTCTGATTATTTTTATTAATTATGAATTAGTATATCCTCCCATCTTCCCCTATGAATAAAAGAGCAAGCCTAACTTTCGTGACTAGCATTCGCCCCTGGTAACAAGAACCCTGGATGAATTGGATATTACTGCTAAGAGGTATACCAGTAGGCCAGCTGTCTTTTTTTGATAAAAAATATTAGAAGCTAAAATTATTATATTTGCAACGGATGAAATTTAATACAGGTTTTACTCACAATAGTAAAATACTGGAAAATGGATTAAACCTTTACAAGTCTGTGGCAAGGGCCGAGGCCATCCAGAACCTCAGAAAAGATGAATAATCATCCAGTCAGCAAAAGGATAACATATGATCAGTAGATGCATATTCCAGCTTTGATAATTCCTTCTACACATTATAACTGGCGTACGAAACAGAACCATGCTACTCACTGTGGCTCCCAAAATTCCTTACAATGCTGAGTGGACAATGGTCCAGCACACTGACCAAAAAATTTTATTAAAAAGGTCTTATCCTATGAGAGCTCAAACCAAGGCTTATTCCGTACCGCTAGTCCAAGGAACGAAGCCTTAGATCTCACGACTAAGGAGTAAATTTTAACTGTCTTACTAATAAAAACTCTATATACAGACGTTTAACGGTCTTATACTTATACAATGAGTAGCTCGTTTATAAGTCATGTGTAAATTCCTTACTAATAATCACTACATACGTCGTGTATAACAGTATAACTGTTACACAGCTACGTCATAGTTTCGTCATTACTTCGTTACGAAAGGTAATAGAATATCTTAGATTCTCTACTGCATTCGGTAGAGCGCTCTAGTGTGGCGTGTTAAATATCGATAGTACAACTGGCTCTAATCGATTACCACACTACATTTTGGTCAAAGAGTACAAGCTACAGCAATATTATTCTAATAATTCTGTGATCTTTGGTTTGTTATTCTGTGGTTACAAGGTAAACATCATCATAAAATGACAGTCGATACGAACAGCTGTTAGAGGGGCGGCCATTTTTTCCCCATATACAACGCTTAAACAAGGGGTTTCGTGTATATAACTACTGCAAAGCAATTCCCATTGTATAATTACAGCCTGTTTATACGTCCATAGCTTATTCACGGTTTATTAGTAACGTTTTCTGTCTCAAATCTGCAAAAGTCTCGTATAAAAACTATATACGGTTTATTAGTAAGACTGTAAGTAAATAAATTTATATACACGGTGAGTCAAAAAAAAAAATTAGTCGCAGCTCAGACTTTTTCCATTAATATTGAATTTCCATAAAAAATATAAACGCCATGTTATGATACATAACACATTAATTAAAAACTGTTTTCGAAAACTCGGTTTTCTGACATTTTTTTTTCGATGTTGGTAACTCTGTTGCATTTATTAGATGCTTTATGGTTGTTCTAACAGATGGAGTTACTTGTCAACAATGTGACGCTGAAACGTGTATTCAGGTTACTGCCCAGCGATTTCTTCAAGAAAAATTCACCGAGAGCCGAGCCCGGGAATTGCAATGTTTTGTTTTGCATCCTACAAATTGAACAGAAAAGGAAGTAGAAATATGAATAAAATATTTTTTAAATCTAGAAAGTTTGTTATTTCCATTAGATAAAGAATATTTAAAAAAATATTAATTATTTCGAATGACATAAGCTTTCAAATGTTATACCTTTTTTTTTCGCCCACTGTGTATTGTACGTTTTTATTCATACCAAATAACTACCTAAACTTTATGTATCTGATTGTGCCGAAAGAAGTACAGTATATTGTAGCTTACTGATTCAAACCATCTAGAAATTAACAATTTCTTATCTCTATTCATATCAAATAGCTTATCAAATATCATATTCCTGGTGTGCTGGTGTGAAATGCCGGTAATTAAGAAGAAATTAATAAAATATTTAATATAGGCGCTACATGTATTTAGTTCTTGTAATTGCAAGCGGACCTCGTGTGGGGTGTGATATACACCATTAGATATTTATGTACAGTAGAACTCTCCTTCTGTAACGACATAAATCAATATCTTCGCCTGAATGAATATAAAGCAAAAGACATTCATTCAGTCCCAATGGGATCTCTAAGTAAATCTCTATCTTGCACCAAGAACCGTCCAAAGAACTAAATGGTTTGCAGCTATATACCCCGCTACTATAATACGAAGACGATCAACTTTTGCAAGGAAAGGAAGTTAGAATTCTAGATTTCGAACAGTGTTTTCATTAATTCAGTTTTTACACAGTCTCATGAAATACATAGGCCTACGTATAATTTAAATTTCAGACCACGACAGTTTCGGACTGACATGGGACATCGAAAATTTGTTGTCTCTCCTGCCACGTGTCCGACGCACCGTAATTAAAGTTCAGTGAATAGCAGCCATCGATATTTCTGTTAATGTTCACAGGGGCAATTTTTTTGTCACCTTTGGCAGCTCTTAATTATTAACGTATCAATTCCCCATTAATATCAAACACAGAGCACTGTACACATTTACTTGTCTCGGTGAATGTGCATTAAACAGCATGCTAAATTACAAGGTGCTTTTTACGGAATTGCTAGAGTACAAACAAATTTGTATCGCCTTTTACTAAGGTAGAATACAATAGCTCGTGAAACAAAAGTATTCTTTGCTATAAAAAAGGGAGACTGAAGTAACATGAAGTTTGTGGTAAATTACTGTAATCAAACGAGGCACAACACAATACAAAGATGTCTTTCGGTTTGTGTCGTTTATCATGTATGAAGGCAATACTACCTCTGTCAGTAATAGAATTGCAGGTTTCCAATCAAGATGAACATCAAAAGTTACACTTACATGAATACCTAATGGACTTGTGTTATTAACTCGAGGTGCTACAAGACACAGGCCCGGTTTCTTCAACCTTTGTTAAATTATAACAGTGTGTTATTCCATTTTAACTGTAAACTTAACAGTTGAAGCATTTCTTCAACTACTCTTAGTACTAACACGCTGTTAAAACCTATGTTAATTTAACTGCCCAATTTCATGCAGTTAAATCATAGCATAGAAGTATCCAATATGGCTGGTGCGTTAGATGCTGAACTTATATGTCTGGATTATTTAGAAAATGATATCCATGAATACTTAAACAGAGCGGATGATATCTGTGATTTGACAGACCAGAAGTTCATACAAATGTATAGGCTATTTTCTGCCAAGCCTCATTTTTCGCTTTCAACTTAGATCCGTTTGTTTGTTTGTGCGAGATCGTGCGTATTTGCTTGCTTTCCGCACACAACCAATATCGGTAAGTGTGAAATACCACATTCAGTATTCCCAACGTAACACACATAACAATTTCCCTATTCTTACCGCTTAAGCGTCATATTCATTTTACTGCTTTAGGCTTTTAACATATTTTTAAAGACGTTCAATATAGTAATAATTATAAATTGGAAACTTACCACTGCAATTTCACCTAAATTGCACTGTTAATTATTGTTTTTAAATATTTGCAAAAATTAAGTAAACTCTACAACACCACAAAAGTTACTGCATTTGTAATGCAAGTAACATTAAGGAAGCCGTGAAAAAATCAACAAGATTCCAGACTCAACATAGACTGGGGGGAAAAAAAAGACAGACGTATATCACGGCCTGCTGCAGTATAGTAAGCACAGAAAACATTTTATAGGAACAATGTTGAAGATAGATATATTTGTTTTCCAAAGTTGCCGTCATTGAATAGAAACCAAGATGGAGATTTCATTGCAACTAATTAGAAATTCCTCTTTCAGGTATGTAATAAACGATCTTCGCACAAAATAATGTACGATACACGAGCGGTATGTTTGTTTTCATGTTCTCGGAAATTAAAAAAGCTCAACTACGTTTCGCTTTTTCAATCTTTTCCTCGAACATGAAAACGTCGACATACCGCTCTTGTAACGCATATTACTATTATTCTCAGTAATTGGTTTATATTGCGAAATAATCTCCAGCAGAAGACTTCTTTCGAACGAAGAGAAATTAGTCTCACGATTTCTTTTTGTTCCATAACAGCAATACCAATACGCCGCTCCACGCTATTGTGATACAGACGAGGAAAGAAGCAGATATCAAACCTGAGAGAATAGAAAGACTTCTATCCTCTCTGAATCAAACAACGGAAACAAGCGAGAATCGCAATTGTCAGAGTTCAGAAATCAGAAGTGAGCCTATACTTGGTTATAGGTTATGGTTAAACTCTAGAATCTCTGGTCCTAACAGAGAGTTAACAATCAGAATGTTAAAATGTGAAATGTAAAGTTGAAGAAACTCAATATTTTTAACAGGAATTCATACTTTTAACTTACAGTTAATTAACGCTATGTTAGGTGAATTTTAACAAAGGTTGAAGAAACCGGGCCTTAGACGTTTATTTGAATCATGTTTTTGAAAACTATCTTTCGATTTACTGGCATATAAAGGGTGCGTCAGAAAGAACGGATGGATTTCAAACTATTGATAAGCAGCAAGGGGAGGGATACAATGAGGGGAACCACGACTGTTGGGTCAGCCAGAGAATCCAGTTTCAGTTGACAACATGGAGTGGTCTGGCGTACAACGTGCGTTCATCGTAGAGACATTTTTGAAAAATGAAGAGTCTGCGATCGTCACTCAGGACTCATTTCGACATCGGATGTCACGCTAGGATTCCAACTCGGAATACAATTTTGCGGTGGGAGGCTTCATTTCGTATCACAGGTTCAACATTAAAGAAGAATTCACCTGTACAACACAGAGCGCGTATACACCTGCAAATGTGGAGACAGACACTAGGTTTTCCGGCCACCTCAAAGATCAGCCCGCAAACATGCTATTGCACTGAGATTGTCCTGGGTTACGGTATGATCTCGCGCCCTGCTACTTCTTTCTTTGGTACCATTTGAAGGCGTAAGTTTGTAAACATCGATCACATATACTGGACGAACTGAAGACTGCGATTCGTGAAGAAATCGTGGCAATTCCACCAGCTATGACTGTGAAAGTGATGGCGAACTTCAAAAAACGCCTCGATGCCTGTATTGAAAGCCAAGGACATCATATGGATGATGTTGTTTTCCATAAATAAACTGCATGTATTAGTGAATCTGTTGATAACAACAAATTTTTGATTTGACGAATTCTTACAATTTTCTTGCCATGTGAAATCCATCCGTTCTTTCTGACGCACCCTGTAGAAAGGAATTAGGCCTATGTTCTTTTCCTAGTTCATGATGATGATGATGATGATGATCCGTGACGCTACAGGCATTTAAGGGCCCAGACCGAGCAGCCGACTGCTGGCCTAACGTCCACATGTCGAATCAGAGGTGGACGATCATGCAACCAGAATGGAGGTTCGTATGGATAGCATATGGCTGAATCCACAGATGGTACCATATAGCCGAGTCACTATATTATATATATATATATATATATATATATATATATATATATATATATATAAAGTATAAAGAAAGCGGCCGTTCAGACTTCACAATCATTCAATGTAAGGAGTTGTAAGACATTAAGATCGATCGAGGTAGTGGTGCTATCCTTCGGGTCCCTCCCTCGTAAAAAAAAAAACAAGTGATAACAATTAATTGTTGAAAGGTGTAAAGGGCACAGATGTTTTTGTTTTGTAATTTTAATACAACCGATATTGCGGGCAACAGTTGGAAGGAGATATACGTTATTTAATTAAATCTACCCCGTATTTCCCGGGGTTCTATCATAAAAATCCTATGACACTGTGGATAAAGCGGCTATGATGCAAGTTTTTTTTCGAGTACTTTGTTTCCTCAATAATTTTTATTACACCATTGTTCTGTTATGAATAGGGAACAGATTTGTTGGTGCTAGAAAAGGCGTTTATATACTGTAAAATTAACTATGAATAATTTTAATTTTAGTAAATATTTCATTTTAGCTGGAATTTATGTACAGAACCAGAAATAAAATTTACTTACTGAGCATGCGCAGTATGTTATAACTGGAACTTGGAAAATTCGGGTGGCCCAAATTTTGTTCCTAGGTCTGTACAAAGAAATGGTACTGACAATTTGTGCTACTGAACTGAATATTCAAATTCTATCACTGAAAGAGACTGATTGCTGATTTGGCAGTTCCATTTCGCATAACGGAGATGTATTGACTCGAAATTTAATTTCGGGGGGGGAGGGGAGTAAGTTCTCGTCTAACGGGGCTCAAATGAAGCTGTAAGTGATTTGTAAGTTCTGGCCTAACCTGAACCATCCTTTTATGCTAGGATGAACTTTTCCAAACGACTTCTGTTCCAGAAAATTAGGTAAAATCTTCTTCCCTCCTTTTCTAAGACGAATATGGAACAAACTTGTCACAGCAGTGTTTATGTGTAAGAGAACATTTTTACATTTTAAATAGTATTTTTTGTAGGTTTTTGGGCATTTTTGTTTTTAGTACCGGTATTTTTATTATAAATATACGCAAAATACCAAAAAGGCGCTTTTCAGGCACAAACATAATTTTTAGAGCCATTTATAAGAGTTTATTTATTTATTTACTTCTTTACTTATTTACTTCATTTATTTATTACTTATTTATTCATTTATTTATTTATTTACTTATTTATTTATTTATTTATTTATTTATTTATTTATTTATTTATTTATTTATTTATTTATTTATTTATTTATATTATGCAGGCTACACTGTCTATGACCATAAATATAATGAAGACATCCGACAAGAACTAAATATCGCAGCCATTACAGAGACAATCCACAAGTATCGGAGCAACTGGCATGAGCATGTTCTACGGATGCCAATGATAGACTACCCAGGAGATTATTAAATTACAGACCCCTTGGATACCGAGATCGTGGACGCCCGAAGAAGCGATGGAGAGACCAGCTTTTCACCTGAGACGGAACAGGCCAAATGGCCTAAACCCTGATAGCTATTGATGATGATGATTTATTTATTTATTTACTTCTTTACTTATTTATTTATTTACTTATTTATTCATTTATTTATTTACTTAATAATTAATTAATTAATTAATTAATTCACTCATTTATTTATTTATTTACTTCTTTACTTATTTATTTATTTACTTCTTTACTTATTTACTTCTTCATTTATTTATTTACTTATTTATTTATTCATTTATTTATTTACTTATTAATTAATTTATTTATTTACTTCTTTACTTATTTATTTATTTACTTCTTAACTTACTTACTTCTTTACTTATTTATTTATTTATTTATTTACTTATTCATTTATTTATTTATTTACTTATTAATTAATTAATTTATTTATTCACTCACTCATTTATTTATTTATTTAAGTATGTATGTATTTATTTATTTGTTTATTTATTTATTTATTTATTTATTTATTTATTTTGGTGTAGTTAAGGTCATTCAGAATCCAGAAATGCATATAGAGTGTTAGTTGGGAGACCGGAGGGAAAAAGACCTTTGGGGAGGCCGAGACGTAGATGGGAGGATAATATTAAAATGGATTTGAGGGAGGTGGGTTATGATGATAGAGAGTGGATTAATCTTGCTCAGGATAGGGACCGATGGCGGGCTTATGTGAGGGCTGAAATGAACCTGCGGGTTCCTTAAAAGCCAGTAACTAAGTAAGTAAGTAAGGTCATGAGGCCTTATGGTTTATTTAGGCATTTTAGGTTCTACAGAATTCTAATAGAGGGATCCTGTGTACATGCAACGTAGAGATATCTGAATAACATAGGCTACATCTAGTACGTATAAAACAAAATAGATACGGAACTAAACATTCATTCCCTAGTTATGACAGTAGGCCTATTCTTATTTTCTAATAACTTCTGTAGCTGCATATAGCCTATATGTACGTTAAATAACTACGAATTGCCGAGGAATACACAAGAAAGCGCGAGTGTTTGCAATGATTATTGTGATGTTAAGGTGTTTGCGTCTGTGGTACAGAACACACATCTCTATAGGCTACGGAACATGTTATTTCTGACAGCAAGTTCTACTATATTCAAAATCAATAACTTTGTTGTCTCCTTCTGTTGAATAATGGCAAGAAATGGAAGAGTTTCATATTTTAAGGTAAAATGAGTAGGATATAAATTATTCAGGCTGTAGTCTTTTTTTTTTCCGGAAGTGACCTACATAGCCTACAGCTCGTGGCAGAAAAATAATATGTTGTGAGGTAATACCGGCTTCTTTTGTGTCCACTGCTATTAGAGTAATGTAGGCGCTATGGATTGAACGCTATACCTATACTTACTAAATAAAAAGTAGCGTAATTGCTTACACATGCCTGTAATTACATTCGATTCTTGTGTACATCGTTTTTGTTGATTATTTACTCCTATTTTACATATTTTCCTTTAATTTCACACCTTCACGTAGTTGTGCAGGTTCACTTGAGATCTCGAATATGGACAATATATAGTCTGATCCGTTTGGTTATGGATAATATTAATTTATTATTATAAAGCTATTATGATACAGTGAAACCTCTCATTTAAGGACATCGAAGGGACGTAACAATCTGTCCGCATCTGGGAGGTGTCCTTTATTGGGAGGGAGGCTCCCCAATCTAACAGCAAATTTATAATATGCATTATGTATCCCTTCACGCTTTAAATGAAATGTATTACTGTAGTTTAATTCTAAATACAGTCTACTGTACTACAGTAAATTGTTTGCTAATTTGAACTACAGTAGATAAGACCGAAAAAGGAAAATACAGTACTGTGCCATGTAATTTTATTCTAGGTCTACAGTTATGCAGTACTGTAATTTACAGTTTTCAACTTAACCTTTACGTTCAGGTGCCATGTCTCTCGAAACAGAATAACTGATTGAAATGAAGAGAATAATCCTACAAACCCTATCATGTGTCGAATACAATTTCACTATCGCAGAAACCTTGGACCCATCAGACAGGTTAAATTTTATGATTCTGTTTAAACCATCCGCTTCCAACTAACAAGGGGTAGCCGGCTGGGCTAGTGGTAGCCTACGAGACCTTTATTGCTTTCTTTCATGTTGAAGAATTTCTGTACAGTTCTCAAAACTAAATTTTCCATTTTTGTAACACATTAGGTCTTGAAATCCAAGTTCTGTCCGCAGTCAGGAGGTAAAGCAAGCTTTAGCACTGTGAAACAGCTGTCCGTGTCCGTGTCTGAGAGTGTCCGTAAACGAGAGTTAAATTTATCATTATTTCTATATTATTTCAGTTGGACATAAAAATATGTCCGTATATGAGGAGTGTCCGTATCTTGGAGGTGTCCGTAAGGAGAGGTTTCACTGTAGTAGGAAAAATTTCTTGCTGGTTATACACTAATGATAGCACTTTCAAACACACGTCAGTTTGAAGTCAAACTCTCAAAATTCGTTTTATACCGTACAGAGATTCAATGTGTGAACCACGAGTGACTCGGCAGATGTCCAAACGATAATCAAACTCTTCCCATACCCTTTTCAACATATCCTCTGTGACCGTGGCGGCAGCTTCTCGAATTATGGTTTTTAGTTCCTCTAAATCACGTGGCAAAGGCGGTACAAACACACGGTCCTTTAGGTACCCCCATAGAAAAAAGTCACATGCAGTCATATCGGGTGACCTTGGTGGCCATGTCATGAAACATCTGTCCCTTACTCGAGCACGTCCTATCCAAAGATGGCATCTCCGTATTCAGGTAAGCACGAACTGTATTGTGGAAATGTGGCGGAGCCCCATCTTGCTGAAAGATGGAATCGTCACAGAGGATATGTTGAAAAGGGTATGGGAAGAGTTTGAGTATCGTTTGGATATCTGCCGAGTCACTCGTGGTTCACACATTGAGTCTCTGTAAGATGTAAAACGAACTTTGAGAGTTTGACTTTAAACTGACGTGTGTTTGAAAGTGCTATCATTAGTAGTTTTTGTGTAATAAAATATTGAAAGTGTTACCGGACTTTTGATATGCCCTGTATTATGATTAAAAGATGGGAGTTTCTATATATGACAATCAACAATGCATAATCTGAAAGGACAAATGAAAATCGCAGACGATTAAAATGGTTACTACAAATCAACGACGGGCACATTGTGTTCTTTGGTATGCTAAATTTGAGAGTGTTAAAAGAGTTCATAGGGGGATTTCGACGTGAGTATGGTGTGCATAATGTATCTAAATATGATTCCATAATGTTGTGGTATCGAACATTTGTAGAAACAGGTTCTGTGTTGAAAAAACATGCAGGAGGTCGCAGGCGAAACTCAGTACGAGAAGCAGCTATCTCTTGGCTTGGTCTCCAAACTCCCCAGATCTAAACCCCTCCTGACTACTTCGTGTAGGGTTTTGTTAAAGACATTGTCTATTCCCAGAAACCCAGGAACATTGATGATCTGAGAGCAAAAATTACTCAAGCTTTTCAACAAATCATCCCTCTTATGTCACAATGGACATCAACGTTATGAGTTGTGCAGGGTGCGCAATGGGGGTCATGTTGAGCTCTGAGGAATCTTCCATCTTTCAGTGTTGTATGCACAAAGTTTCAACAAATAAAGTTCCGTAGTAAATGTTTTACTGTGTTTTTATTTTATCCATACCCAAACGGATCACCCTCTGTTACGAAATAATGATTTAGTCCAGGCTGTTCATTGTCTTCAGTGGTTTTCAACATTCACATTGACGAAGTGGTTGAATAGTTGTTGGTTTCACGGTATGCAACATTTTTATGTTACTGTCTAAAAGAAATTCTGTATGCAATAACGAGTTGGGGAGGTATAACAAAATCTGTTCTGTTCACCTGAATCGACTTAACAATTAATTTGATTAAGTAAGCATTTATATTATTAACAAATCTCATATTATAAAAATTTCGAAGTTTTAGATATCAAAAATAATTATAAATATGTATTATTAACTTATTACCACAAAAATAAAGCTAAATACTCCTCAAATTATTTATCGTACTTATGGCAAAGTGCATTAACCTCGGTTAAAAACGCAGTAATCATAGGTTATGAAACGACGGTTAAACAGTAACCGTGGTTAAAATGTGTTTTCTGTGCATCATTCATAATCACCGATTACTTAAACATGGTTAGCTGACGCCTCATTTAATGAGTTAGGTACAGCTTACAGCAGTAAAATTTTGGAAATATTCGACATTTTTTCCTCCATTACTGTATGTTGTAGAACTGCCATCATTTTGAATTTTGAAAAAAAAAATAATTTTTTTAATCTTAAAAATATTTTTTTCATATGGCAGAACGATAGTGTTTCACACATACCAATTTTCATTATTGCACAAGATATAGTAATGGAGGAAAAAAATATTGAACATTTTCGAAACTTTTACTGCTGTAAGCTGCACCTAATCTCTTAACCAGGATAAAGTCTATGATGGTACACTGTTTCTACAAAATGACTAAAGGAAAGAATCCATTCCTCTGCAAAGACAATACTCAACGTCTAAAAACGACTGCGCTTACTCCGTTCAACATCAAAATGAACGTGTCCAATATTTTCGCGTTTAATTTGTTTGCCTTAATCCCATCGGAATTTTACCAGTCTTATTAAGTACACAGAAGAGGCCTTTCTTGGAAATAACGAAACCACGTTTTTTGCAGGCTCCTATGATTTTCACGTAACTGTACTTGGCACCAGAGAGGATCGTAATGTACCCTTCCCAAAAAGGCTCGATTTTCTTGGGCATTGCTGCTGTGAGACACCGTGCACTCTGACTATGAGATCACTCACTACTGGTCTGTCACCTCTCGCCACAGTTCAGCTGTCATGTGACTCCTGAAGCACATGACGTCATTCAAAATTCGTTTCAAAGATCGGAAACAACCCTCTGTCCGCATTTCACGAGAAGATCCGAGCAAGGAATGTGAGTTTTCCCCCCACTCTTATAACTTACCCCCAACACGGAACAGACCGGCCATTGATTGAGTATTGTTTGTCACAGCCGGCCAATGACATCACCCCATCCACCTGCTCCTTCAAAGACGCCGAGTTACTGGCTTATTCTCGCCTCTTACCCCGCAAGGACTACACTCCCCTCGCAGGGATCATCTCGTGAAATTTGGACAGTACTTCGAAGAAGCAAGGAGCTCAGTTAAAATGTAATTTTTTATAATGTTTTTTGTTGTTTTCCACAACTTTGTACAAATAGAGTTATCTCATTTTTGCAGGGAGCTCTTCAATTTCTCTCGGATGATACGCAGAAAAACGTTTCACGTAAAAACAAAGTAGTTCTAAAAGTATTTATTATAAACACAGATTTACAATAGAGCTTATCTGTGCAGTATTGACCAAAAGTGAGAATCAGCTTCAATGAAGTGCGCTGTGGAAAGCCGTGATGTTAACCGAATCTTTACCGTGAAGTTTGACATCTTCTTAAGGAAACACAGCATTTTATAACGAGAATTTGGTGCTGGATTTAGTTGTAATACACTCAGGGACAAAAAAAAACCGGACACTTCAATATTTGCTGGTATTTTGCAAAACATTATCTTCTCATACAATATTATGGTAGCCATCTGTTGTTATAGAGACGTGTATACATTGTTGATTGTTTTTTTGTTTTATAAACAAGCCATTACAACCAAATATTCCAATTTTGCTTTCGGAGTCTCAGCTATAACAATTTTGTCTCAACCATTTTGTGCTTCCTTATCGTTATCATTCGTTATTTCTTTATTTTTACATTTTCTGAGTTTAAGTGGGGTTGTAACATTTGTCTTAAAACAAGATGCGACACCTGAAGATGTGGCTCGAGCTGTAGCCCTTTACGATGATGGACGCAGTGTACGTTACATTACAAATGTTATGAATATGGCTAGAAGCACAACCCATGATGCCATAAAACGGTATAGAGAGACCCTAGCATATACCAGAAGACCAGGTTCGGGTCGTCCAAGAGCTACAAATCCAAATGAAGACAGGTATATGGTGTTGAAAGTTCTTAGGGAGCACAACCTGCCAGCTACTAGTGTAGCCCAGCAATTTGTTAACATGCATGGACGCCCAATTTCGGCCAAAACAGTTAGAAGGAGGTTGAAAGCAAGTGGACTGATATCAAGTAGACCTGCAACTGGTCCCAGACTTCTCAGGATGCATCGAGTTCAACGACTGCATTTTGCAAATGATCACAGGGATTGGAGAAATGGCCAGTGGAGCTGTGTTCTGTTCACCGATGAGTCCCGTTTCAATCTGTGCTCACCTGATGGACGTGAAAGAGTTTGGAGAAGGAGGGGACAACGATTTTCACAGTGTTGCATTTCCGAAAATGTGCCGTATGGAGGTGGTGGAGTGATGGTTTGGGCAGGAGTGTGTACGGATGCTCGTACAGAGTTGGTTTTTGTTGAAAATGGAAGACTAACAGCTGATATGTATATAAATGAATGTTTGGATGATCATGTTGTGCCATTTGGCCAATTTGTAGGCGATAATTTTGTTTTAATGCATGATAATGCACGGCCGCATATTGCCCATGCGGTCGGAGATTATCTCCAAGAATTGGGAATCCATGTTCTTCCATGGCCAGCAAGGAGTCCAGACACGAACCCAATTGAACACGTGTGGAACATGCTGGGACGGCGTGTTAAGAATAGACGACCGAGACCAGAATCGTTACAAGAGTTGAGGCGAGCACTTGGCGAAGAATGGGAACTTATTCCTCAAGAAGACATTGCTAACCAAATTGAGAGCATGCCGAGACGTATGGATGCAGTTATTCAAGCCAGAGGGGGTAATACCCGTTACTAAAAAGAGTTTTTAATGTTTAAGGCACCATAAAATGAAAAAACAGTTAGACCAAACGATGCCATAGTTATACGCCCTTTGTAATTTTTTGTAAATTTTCTCATCAGAGTTTTTCAAATGTTGTCGTATGAGGTGCTAAATGAAACATTATTTTGTTTAAATGGGTTTTGTTTCATTTTGAAATAATTGGCAACAAAATACAAGCAAATATAGAAGTGTCCGGTTTTTTTTTGTCCCTGAGTGTATTTTTGAAGATTGTAAGGTTGATTTGATCGCAATTAATTGCGTCTTATTTGAGATAGAAGCTTCCGCAATCGATTTAAACTGTACTCAAGATTTTCTTGCATAAAAGTAGGAATAAGTTGACACATTTAAGAAATATATTGAACTTACATTTGTCCGCTTAATCGAAGCTCTCCTAAGCACCTAATGCACACTAGCTACATAAATACAATGGAAAGAAGTAGTCGATTTCGCCTCGATATTAGAAGAAAGACATTTTTAGTAAATCAGTGCCACCGCAAAAAAGTAAAGAAGACACATAGAAGAAACATCCAAGTGAGAAGTTAAAGCAGTCGCTTCCATGTCTCTATGTACTTTATGACGTGGTGTTAGCAGTGTGAACGTGATGCTGGCTACCAGACGGACTGCCCCTCACGAATGTGTCAAAGTAGGTTAGCTACATTTGTACTATCGACCTGTGCATACTTCACCTCTCCCTCACCACAGACTGTCCCAGGGAAATGGCCCCAGAGCCTGCTTACAATTTTCTTCCTCACTAATGCAACAAAAATACAGCACGTTCCACAACTGAGTTTTCTGCAATATGATGTTGGAAATGTTTGTTATTCATTTATAATTGTAGAATACAAGTAGGATAGTAGTAGCCAATAATAATAATAATAATAATAATAATAATAATAATAATAATAATAATAATAATAATAATGTTCATAAAACCTTTATGGCATGATGCTATTGGTATGACTGCAGCCAATCAATGGCTTTCCTGAAACATCATAGTTGTGTTCATCAAGACTAATTCATTAGTTTTCGTACGCCCGTAACTTGAATGACAATATAGGAAATGTGGTAAGAATAATGAAGCAATTTACATAATAAATGTCCATCTTTAATATAAAGTAAGACGGATTCTTGTGTATTTTTACGAATCCATTTTTCCGAATGACCATTTTCCGAAAGGCTGTAATCCTATTTTCAAGTTTCTGGAAACCATATTCCGAAAATCATTCTTCCGAAACTCATTATGGTAGGCCTATAAAGAAAATATGATATTTTGGGACAAGAAATGGATTTTCCTTGTCTTCTGTAATTCGGTTCCTAATATTCTACTCTGCAAGTTGCCAAGTTTCAAGACTAATGACGTCATAATTAAAAGTCCATGCTCTTGAAGTGTCAACTTTGAAGTCTATTTTATCCGCTATAATATTTTGTGTACGACTCTTGATGCAAATCACTAAAGTCTCTACAATTTTGAAGCTAAGGTGCTGAATTTTATCTGTATAATACATACATACATACATACATACATACATACATACATACATACATACATACATACATACATACATACATACATACATACATACATACATACATACATACATACATACATACATACATACATACATACATACATACATACATATAATGCAAGAACATGTGCACACATTCATAAATTATGTCAATGTTATAAATTTAGACGAGTAAACTTAGGATAATTTAATCTAGGATAGATAAGAGTAGGCAATAGATATAATGAAAGACTCAAATTTTCACAACAGAATAACAGATCTACATACGCCTAGAGAGTGACAGAAACGAGACATAATGTGTTATATTGCAAACATACAGGTAGCAAGGCATGTAGTATTACCTTTATTGTAATGGGACATGCCGTTCAACTAATATAAAAAAAAATACATACATACATACATACATACATACATACATACATACATACATACATACATGAATTTAATGTCATTCAGCTATTTACAGCCATAGATAACGTCAGAGTGGAAATATATAGTACATGGCTACTACAATATGAATAAATGTAAAAATAAAATAAAAAAGAAATATACAATCACCAGATAATCACAAAAACATGTTAAAAGTTTTAAAAGAAATAGTATAAAATCAGGTTAAAATGTACAGATTTGTCAATTACATGAGGCTAAAACAAATAGTATCTAAAAAGTAATATTGCTAAAATCATTGACACTGTAGATTGGATTTGCCATCAGTGTCCTTCTCACCATCCTTCTGAAAGTAAAATATGCCGTGTTTCTTATATGCAATGGTAAAGAGTTATAAAGTTTATAAGATATGGAAATAAAACTATTGCTTGTAGTACTATATTACATACATACATATACACATACCTACATACATACCTACATACATACATACATGCATACATGCATACATACATACATACATACATACATACATACATACATGCATTGGAAAGGTCACAACTTTTCTAAGTGGACATGGAAAAACCGGTGCTTACTTATACAGATTCAAGCTGAGGGACAACCCGTCGTGTAGCCTACGTGTGGAGCAGAGGAACAGACCGTCGACCACCTCCTTTTCGAGTGCCCGAAATTGGACAAAGAAAGACTAGCGTTCCAGCGGGAAATGTTAAGGAAAACTGGCAAGTGGACTTTCACAAAGCTTAAAATAATGCAAGAACATGCGCATACATTCATAAATTATGTCAATGCTATAAATTTAGACGAGTAAACTTAGGATAATTTAATCTAGGATAGATAAGAGTAGGCAATAGATATAATGAAAGACTCAAATTTTCACAACAGAATAACAGACCTACATACGCCTAGAGACATAATGTGTTATATTGTAAACATACAGGTAGCAAGGCATGTAGTATTACCTTTATTGTAATGGGACATGCCGTTCAACTAATATTAAAAAAATGCATACATACATACATACATACATACATACATACATACATACATACATAGCTTCAGAAAATTTATAAAATCCATAGACTTTGGCAAAATGTAACAGTAATTGAAATTAGAAATAATATTAACAATGATGGTAACCTAAAATAGAAGAAGTACAATTAGGCAACACTTGTATCCATACGAATTTCAAGAAAATGTTATGTTTTATTTAACGACGCTCGCAACTGCAGAGGTTATATCAGCGTCGCCGGATGTGCCGGAATTTTGTCCCGCAGGAGTTCTTTTACATGCCAGTAAATCTACTGACATGAGCCTGTCGCATTTAAGCACACTTAAATGCCATCGACCTGACCCGGGATCGAACATGCAACCTTGGGCATAGAAGGCCAGCGCTGTACCAACTTGCCAACCAGGTCGACGAATTTCAAGATCTCAATCAAAATTGCAAAATATCTTGTTCTCATGTCATAAATTATGTAACTAATTATTGTAATATTTTATGTAAAGCGTGTAGTATTACTCCAATGTAATGGAACATGCTGATATACAAAAAAAAAAAAAAAAATACATACATACATACATACACACACACGAAACGCTAAATGACAAATGTACAAATGCTACAAAATGCAAAATTTCTAATTTCAGATTGCTAAATTTCACCAACCATAAATATCACGCATATTGTGAACAGATATCTATATTGTGGACGAAATTCGAACTTCAGACCGTGGCTTCCACGCAACGCACCCCATCTGTTGCGTAGACCTCATCGTCTCCCAGTTATTAAACGCGCATGCTCTGATGGAACAACGCGTTCGAGATCTGATAAGACTCATTCCTTTGAGGACGAAGGCTAATAAGAAGGGGTAATGATGACAGGACTGCTCAAAGAAGCCCGCCATATCGTAATGCTGTGCAGCAATTCTCTCGAGTGGAGTCGAGATAAGTTAAGAAAGTGTTGACATATCTCAGACACTTCCAGAGCCGCCGCTTCTAAACACCATCCTTCACTCAAGTTATAATAAAAATTCCTCACCTCGCCAAGCTATTCACCTTGTCTTACGCGAGTACTAAAAACATCGTATCAATAGCGTGTAGCTATATATTCGGGGCAGAAGACTGACTTGTGCGCGCCAGGCTTGTTTAACTCCTACCATTCTCGAAAGAGAGACATGGCGACTGACTAGTTATAGTGTTTCTTGTATATTTCTTTTTATTTTTTTAACTATTTACTTTGATCCAAATGTCTCACGATAGCCTATATCAGTGATGTCAAAGCAAGCACATTTTTCTGACCTTGACGTCGTGCGCGGGCAGTAAGCGCTAAGTATGGAAAGAGGAAGGGTTGTGTATATGAATAAGCAACCTGTTGGATTAAGAAAACAGTGGTGCACAAACTTCAAACGGAACGTGAAATTTTATGTCATTATTTTTATAGGCTTCTTTCTGGTTGATATTATGTATATCGTCTGTAAAACAAAAGTACTAACACTGATTTCTTAATATTGCACTTGTGTTTTAAATCTTAATAACATAATAGAGAGTTAAGAAGGAATATTCACTTAAATTCCATAGTAGTATAATATTATGCTGTATTAAGTGGATGAAACACAACATTCATAAAGAAAGTGATATTCCAAAGAAAGACCTTGAGTATGAAATGATAAGTTGGAATTTATATTGATGGTATCTTTAGCCTTACAAAAGTAATCAATAAACTAATCAAAACAATATTACAGTACAAAGCAAAGTTACCTAGGTACTGTATCTGTTTTATTTTATTTTATTGGGTTATTTTACGACGCTGTATCAACATCTCGGTTATTTAGCGTCTGAATGATATGAAGGTGATAATGCCGGTGAAATGAGTCCGGGGTCCAGCACCGAAAGTTACCAAGCATTTGCTCGTATTGGGTTCAGGGAAAACTCCGGAAAAAACCCCAACCAGGTAACTTGCCCCGACCGGGATTCGAACCCGGGCCACCTGGTTTCGAAGCTAGACGCGCTGACCGTTACTCCACAGGTGTGGACATTGTATCTGTTTTAAGAGTAACTAATATTACATAACAAAACTCTTATCGCACTATGCTTTTAAGGTGATATTTGTGAGCAACTTCCTATCATCAGAGTATTGAATTATTTTCTCGAAATCTGCTGAAGCTATAGAGCTGACATTTTTACAACACATGGGCACGTATCTTTTGCTTATGATGTAACAGTAGTTGCTTTGTTAATTCATTTCCTTACAAACAGTTTCCATGCGAATATTTTCAAATTTTCAATACACTATCTTCAGTAATACGTATTTACGGTATATTAGATTTACGAAAACATTCTGTAAGGCTACTAAATAAATATGCCTATACCTGAAAATTTCACTTTTCTATACGAAAAGTTAAGCAAGTATTTCTTTGAATAAAAATTAAACTTGTGAAAAATGAGCATTAAAATTAAAACTTACATTCTTATAATGCACTTATATTTCTCAGGCAAATTTAAAAATTAACATGGATACAGTTTTAATTAGTTCTCTTCCCCTTTATCTATTGAATCAGTGCTCGCCATCCCTGAATATAGCTCGACCAAGCGGCATATACTACCTCTTTCGTCTGTCTCTTTCCTTTCCGCTGTAAAGCGCTCAGGCTCTCCTGGGCTCTAAAGCGCGCGCTTGTTCCTGTGGGCATCAATTGACATGCCTGGCCTATATGTAAAATAACAGTCGATAAAGTGTACATCAAAAATATTGCTTCATGAAAATACTGACATGGGTACGAGGTTCGCTAATCTGTATCTTTTCTTGCATTTCAGGCTTCCCATTCCCTGGAATTCGGGCCGGCTACCCCACTGTTCTACCAAGCCAGTACGGGTAAGATGTCACATGTAGCTACCAAAACCATGTCTAACACGGAATTGTGGTGAACCATGTAAAGTGTTATGTAAAAATGTACTTACCCAGTTGAGAATGTGGTCGCATGCCGAAGAGACGGCAGCCTCTGCAGCCCTAGCTGCGATCCGTTGTATGGGTCCTGCAAAAGAGAACATGTGACAATGTAGTCAATATTGACATGGGGTTTGTTGAGTGATCACTTCAGTAGACAGGGAAGCAGGAGCATAGTGTAATCATATTGCGTTAGATGTGCTCTATTGTTCACGGTGAAATTTTATGCTTATTTAACAGTGCTTTGACATTCACTGTGAACGCAGGAACGTAATACAGGGTGTTTCCGGGCTAGTGTTACAAACTTTCAGGGATGATGGGGAAGGGCACATGTATCAATTTGAGATAAGGAACCCTGGTCCGGAAATGACCGACAAGGAGAGTACACGCTCTGTATATCATCGAATGGAATAAGATTGTGTGAGATGAAAGTACAAGACGTACTGTTTAAAGTCATACCTGGTATGGATGACCAATGACCCCTCGTTTAGAAAATATTAGCTATTTTGTGTGACCTACTTCTGTTAGGAGCCTAATAGGGAAGCATTAGACTATGTAACAGCGTAGCTCATATGGTTGGGTGCTGAGTTTTTATCCAGGCAACCTGAGTTCGAATCTTAACTGGTCCTATATTTTTTTTTCTTTTAATAATGATTAATAGTGTGATCACAGTTATCTATTTACATATATCATATTTCTCAATGTATTGAACGCTTCATCATGTTTCAAACAAACTAATAATTAACTAACAATGTATTGTAAAGGATAAACAATGAAATATTGCTCACGTAGGCAGGTAAGCTGTGTCACTGGTGTCTGTTCTGTTTCTATTCCAATTCATTTTGTACATGATTCATTATGATAAATGTCATAAAACCACACAAAACATATATATTTACTGCACCATGCACAGCAAATGAAAGAAGGTTGTCCAGTCACACACATTTTTCGACCCTTCTGCTGCGAAACAGACATCCTTCACAAGCACAAACACTTTTCATTCGTTTATTAATTTTGATGCATACCACGCATATTTCAACATGGCTTTGAATATAGGAGCTGACAACTGAAAGTGAATTAAAATAATAATAATAATAATAATAATAATAATAATAATAATAATAATAATAATAATATCAAGCTTTAAAAAATGAGAAGGCATTAGGATGCGAA
This sequence comes from Periplaneta americana, assembly GCF_040183065.1. Taxonomy (NCBI): domain Eukaryota; kingdom Metazoa; phylum Arthropoda; class Insecta; order Blattodea; family Blattidae; genus Periplaneta; species Periplaneta americana. The sequence continues at coordinate 190,648,291 of NC_091118.1, forward strand.
CTCAGGTTGCCTAGATGACAACTCAGCACCGAACCATATGAGCTACGCCGTTACACAGTTTAATGCTTCCCTATTAGGCACCCAACGGAAGTATGTCACAAACAATAGCTTATATTTCCAAAACGATGGGTCATTGACCACCCATACCAGGTATGACTTTAAACAGTACATCTTATACTTTCTTGTCTCAAAATCTTATTTAATTCGGTGATATACAGAGCGTGTCCTCTCCTTATGAGTCGAAAGTTACAAACCAAAATAGTTGTGTGGAAATGAAATAATTTTATTCCTCTGTACACCTTATTTATGTGTATTGATCTGTACATCTTACACATACTGTAGCCTATTCATCTGACGTTGTTTACGTTGTCTACTTACAGTATTCCATTGAGTGCGTTGTCTGAGGGGTGGGGACAAGAAACTACACTAAAGCAATGCAGATAGCGTAATGTGTAACGGACATGGTCGGTCCTGATATGCACATCTGTAGACAGCAGTGTCTGTACAAGTTGCAGTGTCCAGTCGATCAGTCCTAGTGAAATGGAGGAGTACACGAGAGCGGAATATGCAGACCTCATTTTCGAATACGGATGAGCTAATGAGAGCAGTAGACAAGCTCACAGATTGCATCGTACTAAGTGCCCACGTAGGAGACATCCGGCCCATACCATCTTTCCACGACTGTTCCAAAGGTTAAGGGAAGGAGGGCACGTGGTGCGAAATTATAATTCCATTTTCACACAACTACATATTTTTGCTTATAACTTTCGACTCAGTCATTTCCGGACCAGGGTTCCTTATCTCAAATTGATACATGTGCCCTTCGCCATCATCCCTGAAAGTTTGTAACACCAGCACGGGAACACTCTGTATATTTTAAAAATGCAAAGGTAATGGCAGTCTCTCATTTACTGTGAATGCGAGAGAATTTTAAGTTGAAATCCAATCAATTAACAATACTTTATCGTTCACTGCTAACGCAAGAGAAAACATACTGAAGTGTGTTTGGTAAGAATGTCATATTTAGAGTTCAGATTTCTATGACCTAAAAACTCTTGAAATGTGCATGCATTTATGTCCTAAAAATACCAAAATATGGCATAAAACTTAGAAATATGAGTATGACGCAAAATAAGTTAAATATTGTCCAAAAATTCTGTGGTGTTCGGGTAAAGGGGGACAAGTCATTTTTTGTGCAGGTGGAATTTTGTTCCCCAGACGAACACACAAATTAAATTATACAAATGAGTGTGTAAAAATCAAAGAATACTAGCAGTTGTTGTGCTTTATTTGTGTAGAAAATTATTTGCAATAATGGTTCGAAGTTTAACTTTCATTTATCTTCAAACTCATTTTTATGACCTATCTCCCTTTACCCAAACACCACAGAATTACTGTGCTCCCAATCACACCCACAAAGCGTCAATAAAATCTTCATCTTCACCCATACGATTTAAAATCTCCTCACAAAACGCCCTTAGGTTGAGAATATTGCGATGTTTTAATTGATTTACCGCTGCAATTTTGTATGGAAAAAAATATAAAATTTACCCCTCGTAGCCTCAAAACTGTCGTTCATGTACTGTTCTCCAACCAGGAGATCAACCGTGAAAGGAATGTGCTTACTATTGCGTCATCTATTGGAGCGAAGTAGATGGACGATGTTATCGTTATAACGTCAGTTTAAAGACCATGCGCTCTCCTGCATGTGTATGGAGAGATTAAAAGACCAGGAGATCAACAGTGATCTAATTTTGTAACTAGGGTAGTATAAACGTGTGTCTGTCAATGTTATTGTTTGTGCTGTGAGAGTTAGCCAATAGAGAAACGAGTACCCACGTGTGTGACCTTATGACAACTTATGACGTCAACATTCATTCACTGCATTACCCTCCTGCGTTTCATTCCGGAAAGACTTTCTCGTGGTTGGAGCACAGTAAATGTTTTCAATTGCAAAAGCACGTTGTGCACCGATTGGCATTATATTGGCAATAGAATGTGCGCACCGTGTATCGACCTCAGCTTGCTGAGAGATATCGCCTACGGGATGGAAGTGAAATAGTCTTGCAGATTTCCAAGAGTCAATAGCTCATGTTTTATGTAACAAAAGACCATAATATGATATTTGTCGAAAGTTCACAGTTTTTTTTTTTTCAGAAAAAAAAATGTTTCCCCTCACCAAATGTTTAACACCCTCTTATTCGGTAACTATTGCGAACAGGATCGTGATTTTTGTCCATATTGATAGGAAATGTAATGAAGAATAATTTGTCCCTCTGGCGTATTTCAATAGCGTGGACTGTTCTCGTGTAAATTTAAAGTTGAGGACCTCTAATTTCAAGCAGGGTTTAAGCTACAGTCACATTTGTCGCATTTTGCTACTCGACGTCTAAAAATGCAACAACCTTTGAACGTAAATGTGCAAAAATGCAACAACCACATTGTACTTCAGAAATGAAGACGGTAATGGAGAAAATGAAATCAGAGATGTGTATGAACTAATCTGAATGTAAATGAAATGCTAATAGCATGGACAATGCTCAAAAAGTTATTGAGCAATAGATGTTCAGGAATTGATTTTAAAGAGTTGGTGCAATTCATGTAAGTTAAGAGAACAATTTCTTCTAGTTGATTTATATAATTCCATCGCATACTGTAAATTGTAAGTGAGGATTTAGTTGCATGAATCTTGTAAAAACTGGAATTAGAAACCGTCCTTCAGTAAAAATATTTAGCATTCTGCTACTAGTAAAGAATTTCATTGTTTAGAGTACCCATAAAATAACGTTTTTAATGTGATATAAATTCAACAGTAATTGATTGTAAACATACCTACGTCTTATAATTTATTTACATAAGTAAGGGAGAGTCGGGTAGTATCAGACATCGAGTAATATCGGACAGTGAGTTTCTTTCATCTCCCACACGATGATAGTACCTGATTGACATGGTTACGTTTCTGTGATGTCGCATAGAGAAACGTAACCATGTCATTCAGGTACTACCATATGGTGGTAGATGAAAGAAACGCACTGTCCGATACTACCCGACTCTCCCCTATATCTATAGTGTGATAAGATGGATTGAAAGTAATAAAACTCCAAGAAACAAATTACATAACTTTTTGCTTCTCCATACTTCATTAATTTTATCTTTCTGCACAATTATTTGTAATATTGCACAAGCATTTCTCAATTTTCACAGCTTGGGGGTTGGGCGAAGGCCTAACAACCCATCACCGTAAAAAACAGGTTGTTACGAAACCTTACAGTAAGCCTCGGAATGGGACTGATTCTCAGGCACGACCACAGCAAAGGAATTCAAATATCTTGGAGCAACAGTAACAAATATAAATGACACTCGGGAGGAAATTAAACGCAGACTAAATATGGGAAATGCCTGTTGTAATTCGGTTGAGAAGCTTTTGTCATCTAGTCTTCTGTCAAAAAGTCTGAAAGTTAGAATTTATAAAACAGTTATATTACCGGTTGTTCTGTATGGTTGTGAAACTTGGACTCTACTTTGAGAGAGGAACAGAGATTAAGGGTGTTTGAGAATAAGGTTCTTAGAAAAATATTTGGGGCTAAGAGGGATGAAGTTACAGGAGAATGGAGAAAGTTACACAACGCAGAGCTGCACGCATTGTATACTTCACCTGACATAATTAGGAACATTAAATCCAGACGTTTGAGATGGGCAGGACATGTAGCACGTATGGGCGAATCCAGAAATGCATATAGAGTGTTAGTTGGGAGGCCGGAGGGAAAAAGACTTTTGGGGAGGCCGAGACGTAGATGGGAAGATAATATTAAAATGGATTTGAGGGAGGTGGGATATGATGATAGAGAATAGATTAATTTTTCTCAGGATAGGGACCGATGGCGGGCTTATGTGAGGGAGGCAATGAACCTCCGGGTTCCTTAAAAGCCAGTAAGTAAGTAAGTATAATTTTTCATTTGTGCATTTTTGCGAGAATTATTTAATTTTTAGCTAAAACCCCGATTTCAAGCCACTGCACGTTGAGACAAGTGGCAACGTTGAGGCAGAGAGCAGCTCACCTACCGAGACGCACTGAAATCGTTGACCTCTGACATCTGTATCACGAGTGGAGTTTGTTAGCTGCGATGTTGCCGGACTGCTGAAACTTGATACTTAATTTTCTAATTAACCGTGCATTTAATCACAATACGTAATATAGGATTTCTGTTCATTTAAGAGTACCCTATCGTCCCTTTCAGTCTGTAAGGTTATTTCACTTCCACCCAGTATACACTCCTCTGCAGAACTCCATATTTGTAAAGCGCCTATGGACACATTTCGAAGCAATCCCTAGATCCTGCAAGTACATAGTGGTAGTTATGGAGAGAACTTCTTACTTCAGCAATTATTTCCCCCCCCCCCCGACTATTCGATTGGTGGCCATTAATCATCGCCATGTCTCGGCACACACAGTACCAAGGAACTACATGTCATGTTGTTGTTCAATTGACATCAATACTTGCGAGCTTGTGTAACGAAAAGAAACTCTTACATCGAAATTACACAGCAAACACCGGAGCGCTACTTTCTTGAAATATGCTATTAATTGCTCCGTGGACAGAAGTTGGACGACTTTTTTTATTAGTGGTAAGGCTAACGGACATGGACAGTTTTAGTGCTATTACTTACATTCTAAATACATGAAGTATCCTTCACATAATAATTAAACGAAATCGGAAATGAATCAATTATTCTAGCAATCTTTTAGATTAGAGTGAAACGTGTTGCAAACAGTGTGGAAACAATTGTGTTAACAGTTTTAGATTAACTGAGTTATTTTGTTTAGATCTAATATTATCATCACTAGAGTTGAGATTTCTATGTAAATACATATTGTAATCCTCGTCATGTAAATGCTCAGAAAATATTGTAGATATATCAACGAATTAATATTAATGCATATTAATTTTATGATTTAGGAATTTTCTTCGATCCTTAAGGTTCAATTTAGGATTTTCTAGGTTCAACAGAATTTACGTAATCTTACGACCATAATTCGGAAAATTATCAACAGTAATCTCACTAGAGGTTTTGATTTATCTAGAGAAAATCAAAACTCAAGTGCCATTTAATTAATTATTATACGACTAGAAGAAAGTAGGCCTATGTAAAGATTAGAAGAAATGAAGTACTCTAAGACAATAAAATATTAATTGACTTACTGAAATTCTATTTCACTAATGTTAGCTTTACAAGAACGTTTGAACGGAGCCGCCATTTTCAGTTGACTGTCTATGCTGTAAACAAATGACGATCACAAAGCATGTTTTTTAGTACCGTAAAGAATTTGCAGTTTGAAATGTTGGCAAACAAACAAACAAATGGTCGGGAGGTGATAAAAACACAAGTACCGGTATATAAAGATTAGAAGAAATAAAGAACTCTACTTACTTACTTAATGGCTTTTAAGGAACCCGGAGGTTCATTGCCGCCCTTACATAAGCCCGCCATTGGTCCCTATCCTGAGCAAGATTAATCCAGTCTCTACCACCATATCCTACCTCCCTCAAATCCATTTTAATATTATCTTCCCATCTACGTCTCGGGCCCCCCAAAGGTCTTTTGCCCTCCGGCCTCCCAACTAACACTCTATGTGCATTTCTGGATTCGCCCATATGTGCTACATGTCCTGCCCATCTCAAACGTCTGGATTTTATGTTCCTAATTATGTCAGGTGAAGTATACAATGCGTGCAGCTCTGTGTTGTGTAACTTTCTCCATTCTCCTGTAACTTCATCCCTCTTAGCCCCTAATATTTTCCTAAGAACCTTATTCTCAAACACCCTTAATCTCTGTTCCTCTCTCAAAGTGAGAGTCCAAGTTTCACAACCATACAGAACAACCGGTAAAATAAAAAAATCTAATACAATAAAATAGGTATTAATTGACTTACTAAAATTCTATTTCACTAATGTTACCTTCATCAAAATGTTTTAACGGAGCCGCCATTTTCAGTCGACTATCTATGCGGGAAACAAATTACGATCGCAAAGCATGTGTTATAGTACCGTAAAGAATCTACAGTATTAAAAATGTTATCAGACAAAGAAACAAATGCTAGGGTAATGATAAAAACAAACAAATGCTAGGGAAGCGATAAAAGTAAACAAATGCTAGGGAAGCGATAAAATTAAACAAATGCTAGGGAAGCGATAAAATTGTGCGATAAGCAGGCATGATTGGTTGAAAGACGTACATTCGTACCGTTTTATTGGTCAAAAGTAGTGTGACGTAGTAAAAGTGTAATAGTGTAAGAAATTGTGAGTTTTGAAGTAAGGAAAAAATATTTAAAAAAAAACCTATAAATCCGGTCCCTAGTCATTAGCTACCATAAACATCCACTTGTAACAGGATTCTGTTCGTATGTTGAGCACGATGCAAGACGAATGCTTAAGGGGAGAGAATGGTATTTTTTGGTGAAAAATGAGTAAATTTAAAAAAAAAATCTTTAAAATACTCTGTGATGAGTGTGGAATGCATAGCATAACATTTTGTGGGTATTTGTGCCCTTATCGGATGGTGAGTCGCCATTTTTAAACTTCCTGCTTTATGGATTTTTAAATCACTCGCCCACTTTTATTGTTGTTTTCGGTAAATTGAATTTAAAAAAAAAATTGTTCTTTAAAATACCCTTTGATATGTGTGGAATGCATTGCATAACATTTTGTGGGTATTTGTGCCCTTATCGGATGTTGAGACGTCATTTTTAAACTTCCTGCGCTATGGATTTTTGAATCACACGCCCACTTTTATCGGTTTCCAGTAACTTCATTTCTTTTGCTACATTGCCAGACAAAAATAGATATAATTTCTGAACTATTAAAGATACATGCATGACATTTAGAACACACAGTCTTTAGACTATTAGGAAACTTTTTTCTATAACAGAATTTTGTTAATTGATTTCATTTTAAAAATACGTCCGTTTGTTTGCAAGAAAGGAAATCAGAAAATTGTTATTAAATTTTAATTGTTTATTTTACAAACGTAGGGACTAATATAAAAATTCTGTTATAGACAGTTTGTAGAACATGCTTTTGCAAATACATTGTAAAAACTGTTTGAATATATCTTTAAAAACGGTTTAGATATATCGGTTTTAATACAATCCTGAATTGGGCATTTTTTTTTTCAAATTTGGGCCCCAAATAATTTTTTTTATCCATGACCATAACGAAAAACATGCCTTTACTAAATACTTTTGCGTTTGTAAAGTAGGCTTTTATTCAACATTACTTTATTTCACTAGTGAGATAAAGACTTTACCTCACAGTTTGTACTTTATCTCACAGTTCATTAGTACTTTCCTAGTACCCGGGTACACACGTATACTTTTCCATTGAACTATTACTCAAGAAGTTAATATATTAGTTACTAGATGTAATTACTTCTACTTCTTTATTACCATTTCTTAAATATACATACACTCAATCTCCTTCTCTTTTCTCTATCTACTACGTCGTAATTTGTACATTACATCCATAGCTAATATGCATCTTTTTAAAATTTTGTAATAATTTACCTTTTGGGATGCGAGGAGACTTGAACCTGCAAAGTTGAGTTTATAGGATTTTAAAACAACACGCGTTAGCTAACTGAGCTAAACAGACACGATGATTAATTAAGTTTTAATATTCCTTTTAAGTTTACAGAAGTAAAATGTGAAATTATTTTAATCACATTAGTCCCGTGAACACTTCTAAATAATCCCTGAAACTACAAAAAGACGAAAATACACGTTTAAAGTGAAAATAGTAATATACGTTACAAGAGCGGTATGTTGACGTTTTCATGGTCGAGGAAAAGATTGAAAAAGCGAAATGTAGTTGAGCTTTTTTAATTTCCGAGAACATGAAAACAAACATACCGCTCGTGTATCGTACATTATTTTGTGCGAAGGTCGTTTATTACATACCTGAAAGACGAATTTCTAATTAGTTGTAATGAAATCTGCATGTTGGTTTGTGTTTAATGACGCCAACTTCGGAACACCAAAATATCTTTCAACATTGTAAAATGTTTTCTGTGTTTACTATACTCCAGCAGGCCGTGATATACGCCTGTCTTTTTTTTTCCCCCGGTCTATAAATGCGAACTTAAAACAAACGGTAAGGTTATGTAAAGATTTATTTTTCATTTTAATATTTTAACAATATTATTTATATAACATATTGCAGTAATAACATCGGCATCTGGAATCTCGTTGATTTTTTCACGGCTTCCTTAATGTTACTTGTATCAGGAATGCATTAAGTTTCGTGGAGTAGTAGACTTTACTTAATTTTTGCAAATATTTAAAAACAATAATTAACATTGCAATTTAGGTGAAATTGCAGTGGTAAGTTTCCAATTTATAATTATTACTATGTTAAACGTCTCTAAAAGTAATATGTTAAAAGCCTAAAGCAGTAAAATGAATGTCGCGCTTAAGCGTAAGAAGAGGGAAATTGTTATGTGTGTTACGTTGGGAATACTGAATGTGGTATTTCACACTTACCGCGTATTGGTTCTGTGCGGAAAACAAGCAAATACGCACGATCTCGCACAAAAATATATATTACAATTATATAATTAATAATAATTTGTTATTTATCCAACGCCTTAGATACCATTCTTTACTAATCATGGCCTCCTACATCATGACCTACCTAGTACACGTATTGATTCTAAAATCCATGCCATGGTATGTGATTATATGAGGACTTTTTCAACATATTTTCTTTTATAAAACATAATTTTTCGTTATGGTCATGGATAAAATTACGTATGGTACTTGTGAGCGTGATCTTTATTGCGCTCGTGTAATTTAAGCACTCGGCTGACGCCTCGTGCTTAATTCTTTCCACTCGCGCAATAAAGATGCACTTACCTCACAAGTACCATAAATAACTATTTTCAAAATATTTTTATTTGGTTCAGTTGCCACAGCTATGAGCTCTCCACATACAAAAAATTAATATTTTACACCAAAAAGGAAAAAAAGTTTTAAAAAATACCATCCTCTCCCATTAAGCAACCCAGGAAAAGCACAACAAGGGTCCCCTCTCACCTAGTACCTGTGGAAGAGGGTATAGCAAGCGTTCTCTGCCGGGCGTTCAACCCACTTTCGCCTCTATTAGTGACAACAATATTAGTGTAGTAAACTACAAAATACATAATATATCTGGCAGGAACTTCCTGAGGATATCACTGTATGTGAAAATTACGGGGGGTTTGAAACTCATATCAATAAATTACAGCGAATTTAGTTATTTCGGCATTGTAAATTCCGAATTTGGGAACTCGAGGCGAGAATGTGCATTAACAGCACTGAAGCTATGTTTAGCCAAAGTAGAGGCAGCAGCTATTGTGACAGAGACCAGATCTAGCACGTCTATATTTAGAGGACACATCTATCTCAGACAGGTCAACTCTTATAGATTGGCAATTCAGTGTCTTGTCTACGAGAGAGATCTTTAACCCGGAGCCACTGAAAAATCAAGCGTTTTACTACTATAGCAGTACAGTTATTAATTACGTCATTGGTGTCCAAAGTTCAGGATAGTGGATAATACCTACAGATGTATTCGGGGCACTATGAATGCATTTAACATATGAAAACATTAGAAGAATTCTAACTTTTATTATGGTTAGCTTATGAAGAGGATTGTAAGTTTTTAAACCTATGTTGGAGCTGAATTACTTCGACGATCCGAGATCTATTTACAGGTTAAATAAGTTGTACATTCATTCAGTTTAGCACGTCTCCAGAAGTTTTGTGTCAGAGAAATTATTTAAACAAATATGAGTAGAATTTAAAACTTTGTCAGTCAACAAGATTAATGGCCGGTTTTTCCAAGTATTGTTAGAAAATTTAACGACTGTTAAACTCTAAACAGTTTCTTAATTAATACAATTGTATGTTTTCAACACCAGTTTGGTTTAACAGATTGTTAACAGTTTGTTAATTTTAAATGTAGGATTTCGGGCAGTTAATTCGTTTAACAGTTAGTTAAATATGGCCGATGTCTCCACAGCTGTTCAAACAGAAGTTGCGAAATTAATATTTTATGTCTCTCTGTAGGGAATGTTTAGCATATGACTGGTAATATAACATTTAAAAAATACTTTGGACTGTTTAAATACATCAGTGTTATTTTATTCCTTTCGTATTTCGTATCCATAATAGCAATGAGGAAATATAACCTTACTTTGTAATTATTATTCAGCACGTCACCTACAACTTTCATTTGTCAACAGTTTGTTTATGGAGCGTGGCCTACTATAACAGGTTGTCATTTTATGCAAGTTTCATGACTCACTATATAATATAGAATTTAAAGATTAATTTTAGCCAATCAAAAATTGTCTTATATGTGTAGAATCATTACCAATTGCTGTTGAGTAGTTAAAATAGTGCTAACAGACGTTATAGTTAAGTGATGGTTATCTTAAACAAAATTATGTTGAACAAATGGAAAATACATTAACAAAGCGTTAAAAATAAACAGACTGTTAATTTAACATTCGTTAAGCAAAATTAAACATTACTTGGACACTCTGGCTATAAGAGTTTCAAGGTATCTATATTAATTATGTAGCGTACTATGTAAAAGTATTACGTCCGTAGTCTTTATGGAAGTAGTGCAGAATAAGTTAAAACTGTATTTCTTTGAAACTTAAATTTTTTATGTACAGTAGTGGCAAAAAAACCGGACCGACCCTTGTAGCTGATTTCAGAGCCTTGTTCACTCCAGAGCACGATAGACTGGTAACTAAGGCTTTCGTGGTTCGAATCCTGTCTGGGAATGAAACTTTTCTTTGTTCCTTATTCAAATTTTATTCCCAATACTTTTCGATTGCTGGTAAAATTCATGTTCTGGGAATAATAATTTAATTAAGTAGTAAAATATCGCTGCAATCGATAGTAATTATAAAATATAGTCCGGGTCAGCTTACTTCATACCGTAAAGGCGAAACCTAACCATTTTCCCTATTACTACATATGCTAGTGGATTGTGGTGATTTTCTAGTTTGCAGGTTGAATTTTATTTTGCCAACTTCGTTTCGAATTTCGATACTGAGAAATACTACAAATAGTAGTGATTTTGTAACTGGTATGTTGGCAGCTGAGACAAAGGTTGTCGGTACTGGAGTTTCCTGAAATTAAAATTGTACTACATTTCGTACCCAGTTAATGGAAGCTAGTGAAATTTGAACATACTAATAATTAATTAATATCAGTATTAATATTAACACATAATAGTTATTTTATGTGTTGCCTTGTGGTTATAATTCAAGACTACAGTTAGGTAAGTTTTCGAAGCGAGTACTGATAATTTCATGTGGTCGAACAAAATACATTTTTAGGTTAGATCTCGTGAATCACTTGTTTAGTCAAACCAATGAATTTCATTTTGTCAGACAAAATACCTAACATGTTGATCCCTTTTTCGTATAGTTTGCCTACGAAAATATGTTATAAATTATTGAATTATTTAGAATAACCTTCCAACATAAACATAAAATACGGTAAGTATGTAAGTCATTCAGTACGTAGGATCGTGTGATATCTGGTAACAGTTGGCAACACTGACAAGACGGCAATATTTGCTGTTTAGGAACTGTTCTTACGTGACCCTTACTATAGGTATTGACGGAAGAGGGCAAATCGTGGTAAATAAAAAAAAAATTGCTATTAAAATGTTTATGAAATATGGAAATTTTACCAAAATATTGTGAAATATGAAAACTTGTTAATGTTAATTGTATTCTTCACAATATCTTGAATAAAAAAATCCCTCTTCACATACCACTAACAGGAATGGTTTTGAGTATGAAATTCCATGTTTTGCCTGTCTTTAAACATGACCAACATAGATAGGAAGAAAACTATAGGCCTACTACAATGCATGAACAGATATGTCGACCTATACTTGTTTTTTTGAAAGATGGGACATGACAGTTAAGCGGCCGAGCTTGGAACTACAGTGCCATGTTGCCAATATGGACTACCATTCTGCCAGCTGATGGAAGCTAGCAATTGACATTAAGATGGCTGACGTTAAAACATTCATTGACAATTGACGCGAAGGTAAGAAAACAATACAAAAATCGACAGAGAATCAAAGACGAAACGTACCAATGCTAACACTGTGTGCACAATAAATGTTTCCAAGAGAGCTATTAAGCATTCGCCATGTGGGAATGATAAGTTTGGCAACTCAACCGTTGTTACCATAGCAACAGACCTACCATGCTATGTGACATTCAGTTGTTTTTCCGATCGCAATGAGCGTATTCCGAATCTCACCGGTGAGCAATCCGATGGCATCACGGTGTTCCGAATTCCACCGAAGACGTCATTGATGCTCCACCGGTGTCGCACCGGTGCCATCAACTTGCAGAGGTGGTGGCAGTCTCCATCAGCCGGCATCAGTGAATCTGATTGGTTCTTGTATAGGGCGGGAATTAGCAGACGAATAACATCGTGCACTGTTGTGTCATGGCGGTGTTCTGCTTTAGTTCTGCTGTGTTGTTTGTAATGAGCACAACGTAAAAACAATATGTTAATGGCTTATGAGCGAACATGTCAACGGACCAGTTATTACTACCGGTTCAAGAAATAAATTGTTTATGCTATCTTTTCTTTGAACGAGATGGGAGTACGAAAATTTCGCAAAATTTTGCTAGCGTAGCACAGAAAACAACTTGTACAGTCGCCATGACAGCATCAATCCTTCCAGCAGTTTTGTTCCTTATTTCGCTGCAACGTGACGTCATTGATGCCACCGGACCGGTGAGATTCGGAATACGCTGAATGCTCCTGTCATGTCCCATCTTTCAAAAAAACAAGTAGCCTATAGTAAACTGTTGTAGGATGTGGCATGACAAAGTATTGAAGGTTCCAGCTTCAGCTTTCCGTGATAATATGGAGGAGTGCTTCGGAGGAACAGTGACGCTTCCTACATTTCACTTTACACAAATGTCGGGTCACCTTATCGTGAAACTCCTCGCATGTTGCTATGAATGTATTACGAAACGAAACAATAATTTATATACTCCAGTACAAAATGTGTACATAACAAAATGTTTACATGAACTATTTTTTTGTAGTACGGCGTTACTGAGGGATACCTATACAATATTTTCAGAATTCCGTGAAAACTGTTGTTTGGTTGTATCGTGGCATTTCCCAATCACACAGTACATACACGACAGGCAGCATGTATGTACATACTGGTAACGTGGGGGCGGCCTACATTGATGACATCGCTCCATCGTGCATTGGACTAGATATTTAATAACCTATAGATTTGTCTACGTAAACAAATATCATGTCCCAGTCTTGAGTTGTAACATGACAGACTAGATTACAGTTCTAAACACAAGTTATCGTCTTAAATTGCGTTTCAGTGTCATGATTTATCACGATTTACTCGTATATTGTATAAGTTTATGAAACAACGAGTCAAAGTCAGGATAGGAGAAGAACAAGAAAACTCTTTCTTTTTTAGTTATTTAACGACGTTGTATAGCTACTGGGTTATTTAGCGTCGATGGAATTGATGATAGCGAGACGGTATTTTAGCGACATGAGACCGAGAATTCGCCATATATTACCTGATATTCTCCTTACGGTTAATAATAATAATAATTATTATTTATTTATTTTTGCTTTACTAATATGTCTTAATTTCAATAATAATGCATTTATAATAAATTTAGTAGGCATTATAATAGTAATGAATTGATAATGAGTACATGCGACACAATAATGTAACTAAATTGAGGTTGATTATGTAAGCAACTTGTCAAGTTTGTGTTTAAGCAGGTATGCTGTAGTCTTCATTGAAGTTACGCAAACGTTTCTGCTGACAAGGAAATATTGTAAGAAATAAAGACAACCTACATATAGAATGTATCGAGTCAGCTAATTCAGGTTCATGACTTACAGTATGTCGACATCTGATCACCTAATTGGAATAATAAGTTATTATTAAAGTAAGACCTAAATAATTACAATTAAATTGTGAAAAGGATCAGATAAAATAAGGTTTAATGTCTTAATGGTTATCACGATTGGTTTAAACATGCACTAAAACCAGACGTAAGTGCAAGTTTGAACCAATAAATTATTGAGATTTGCGATAAAATAATGAGTCTAGGAAATTCTATATTTAGTATGTAGAACTACATTTGTTTATAGATCTTTTGTTATATTATTAAGTTTTGTACTTGTGAACTATATCAATAAATCAATATGTCAATAATAATTATTATTTATTTATTTAATCTGGCAGAGCTAAGGCCAGTAGGCCTTCTCTTCCGCTCAGCCAGACTCTAATTCTAATAGAATACAATTGGTTACATAGTTATTACATTAATATCTAGACCATAAAACAACATGAAAGTAAATAATGAAAGTTGGATAAGTAATGTTAGTGTCACAATAATAAACATTGGTAAGAAATAATAATAATAATAATAATAATAATAATAATAATAATACCAGCAATAATAATAATAATAATAATAATGAAATAATTTAAATATTTATTCCGTGATATATTTTTTAAGTAGGTTATTTTACGACGCTTTATCAACATCTTAGGTTATTTAGCGTCTGAATGAGATGAAGGTGATAATGCCGGTGAAATGAGTCCGGGGTCCAGCACCGAAAGTTACCCAGCATTTGCTCATATTGGGTTGAGGGAAAACTCCGGGAAAAACCTCAACCAGGTAACTTGCCCCGACCGGGAATAGAACATTCCGTGATATATTAATTATTGATATCTTGTGATACAATTTCACAAATATTTAATGTTTTTTTTTTCTCCAGATAACTTATGGCGTGATAAAACATAATTGGAATTTAGTTTACTCAAGCTCTAATTATGTTTTGAATTAAAAATTATTAAATTTAATCATTTCGAATTTAAAAAAAAAACCATGCTTATTAGGGAATTAAAAAAAATTAGACCCAATCATACTTTACACTATACAAAATTGAATGCCAATTGAAAGCATTTCAGAACAATATGTTCATAAGTATGAGAATAGACAGATTTTGAAGACGTAAATGTGTAGAAAAAATTGAAACCGAGAAAATAGACACCAAAGTTTAAATAAACTGAATTCTGGTAATTTCCAAACTATACAAGCTACAATAATTATTCTTTGCATACTCGTTCTGGACATTACTTGGTACAAACATGCAAATTTTCAAAGCTGTAGTGTAAGTAATATCAGAATTATTAATTATCCATATTAATTTTGTGCGAGATCGTGCGTATTTGCTTGGTTTCCGCACAAAACCAATGCGCGGAAAGTCTAAAATTCCACATTCAATATTCCCAACCTAACACACATAACAATTTCCCTCTTCTTACCGCTTAAGTGACATATTGATTTTACTGCTTTAGGCTTTTAACATATTATTTTTAGAGACGTTCAATATAGTAATAATTATAAATTGGAAACTTACCACTGCAATTTCACCTAAATTGCACTGTTAATTATTGTTTTTAAATATTTGCAAAAATTAAGTAAACTCCACTAAAGTTACTGCATTCGTGATGCAAGTAACATTAAGGAACCGTTGAAAAAATCAACAAGATTCCAGACTCATCATAGACTGGGGGAAAAAAAGACAGACGTATATCACGGCCTGCTGGAGTATAGTAAACACAGAAAACATTTTAAAGCGACAATGTTGAAGATAGATATTTTTGTTTTCCAAAATTGCCGTCATTGAACACAAACCAAGATGGAGATTTCATTGCAACTAATTAGAAATTCCTCTTTCAGGTATGTAATAAACGATCTTCGCACAAAATAATGTACGATACACGAGCGGTATGTTTTCTTTCAATTCTCGGAAATTAAAAAAGCTCAACTACGTTTCGCTTTTTCAAACTTTTCCTCGAACATGAAAATTTCAACATACAGCTCTTGTAACGCATATTACTATTATGTCAATATTTTGATAATGTAGTATAGGAAAGCATACATCCTGAAACTCTGCTATCAGTTGGACACATAATTGTATGTACCGGTACTATCTGAAACGGACTCTCTGTCTGAGTGTGCAAACAATTAGTTAGAAAATTGAGGAAAACCACAGTAATTTTGAAATAGAGGGAGTAGGCGTGACCCAATGTGGCATTTAAGTAGCGCACGACTTAAAAAAATGGAGGCAGGAACACGTGTTCGAAGCGGAATATGCAAATGAAACTTGGCGAAGTGATTCACAACAATATTTAAAATTCATTTGTATTTTTTTAAATGTAAAAATCCAAAAATCGCATTTTTAGGTCATATAGGCCTATACCTATTTTTCAGTTTAGTCTCCCCTTAAGTTGATGTCCTTGGAAGTGCAGAAGCATAGAGGAAGCAAGAAGTAGTTATAACCACGTGTAGAATAATATTACTTTGTACAGGGACATCATTTTATTTTTACTAACATTTTTAATATTAACCTGTCTATACCTTTAGAGAACCGGAAAAACCGCTTGCTCCCCCCTCCAAGACTGGAGTTCGATGATACTGGCGTAAAACACAAATCACTCTACTGGGTATAGGATGGAAGAAAAGTAGTTCATCCATTTACGTAAACTAGGAAATATCGCGATTTTGAGTTTGATAATTTTCATTAGGTTTTTCTTTAATCAAAGTACAGTATTGTATTAAGAATAAGTGTTTTTACTCACGAAGTGAGTTATCCATGCGAACGTATTCATTATGCGGTGTATATTATACTGTCTACAGCACATTAGCGTACAATATAGAGAAAGAAGTTAAATTGAAAAATAATCATAATATGAATATTTAAACACAATTTTGAAAATGGTGGCCGTTCATTTCGATACAGGCTTCAGTTCTTTTGTGCATATTATCGCACTATAGACTATTGCATCTAATTCCAATTGCCAGTTTCGTCCTTCGTACTAGTAACTCATGTTGAAATAATTCTGTACCTACTCTACGTACTGTGAATTCAATCTTCACTTCTGCCCGACCCGAAAATATAAAATTACTCAGACATGCTACCTACTGTCCGTCCAAGTGGTTATGCCGCAGGATTGTATAAAGGGAGGAAATCACGTGACAGTTAATTACTTAACGAGGCCCTTTTATTTAAGTTAAATTAAACAGCTGTATAATATTACGTAAACGTCCAATTCCTAAGAGAAATTAATGTTTTCAGAAAAGAGCTAAGACAGCCCAGCTTTTACAGAGGGGCGAGCAGAAGCAGGTGGGGGAAATCGGGATGCGACGTAGGCAAACGGACAGTACCTGTGCGAAAGTATGATTCAATATTGAAAGCTCTTTCGTCACTGGAAAACGCGAACATATTTCTGGAACGTACTATACTCAGTAACTCAGTACTGCTTACTATCTGCGGTCTTGGTTCTGTGTGGAGTTGGAACTTCCTTAGTAGAAGGGGTGGGAGTGAAGTACATTCAAAAACTCAGGTATAATAAAAATTGAAGTAAAAATAAAATGATGTCCCTGTACCTGACCGGCAATATTACCGAGAGTAACACACAATAGTAGAAGCGCTGAATACTCTGGAACAAGACCACGTGACCAGAACTACACTACTTGTAAATGTCTAGTGTTGGTTCAAAACCTTCACAAAAGTGAGGACACAACTGGTCAATGAACCGAGTTCTTGAAATAGATGTAAAAGAAGGATTAGAGGAAGACCAAAATACATTTAGAATGGCACCATGCGTCAAACAATAACATTACGAGACCTTCAAATAGAATACCCTTAAAAACAAATACATGCAATAATAGAATAGCGACGATGATCTGTGCAATCCCGAGAGAGATCTTCCTGTAGCAAGGGAACAGTGACGTCACAACACTCTTCCACAGGCCCGTACGCCGGTTATGTAGGAACTGAAATGTGCAGATAGAGACAAGAAAAGAGTTGGCTAAAATGTAGCGGGATTTCGATTATTTATATTGTTTGACATAGACTGACGTATGTCATGTCATATAATGACTGATTCGACATAGCCACTAACGGAATTGTTCTTTTCTGTTCCGGTAAGCAATCTCTTAAGGTTGGTTCACAATAAACCGGGAAAGGAAGTGACAACGAGAACGAGAACGGAAATAATGTTAAAATAAATGTATTTAAATGTGAGCATTCACAATTAACTTTCACGTTCCCGTTTTCGGGCATCGGCAAGCTTCTCGTTAATTGTGAATACTCACATTTAAATACATTAATTTTAACAATATTTCCGTTCTCGTTCTCGTTGTCGTTTCCGTTCCCTGTTTATTGCGGACCAGCCTTTATTCTGTACGCAGCAGCAAAATAGACCTATACATAGATTAAAGTACTACTTTAGTAAGTGATAGGCCTATTCATTACATTATGTCAAGTGATCAACATAAATTTCATTCATTAATTCATAGTGTTCTGCTCAAGGGCAGGTATTTCACTGCAAACCCAGTAATCTCCAATCTTTCCCTTTTTCTGCCTTCCTCTTAGTCTCTTCATATGATCCATACATCTTAAGGGGTTAGGTACAGCTTACAGAAGTAAAATTTTGGAAATATTCTACATTTTTCCTCCATTAATGTACATATATAGTACAATAATGAATATTAGTGTGTGTAAAACACTGTCCTTCTGCTATATGAAAAAAAAATATTTTTACGATTTAAAAAATAATTTACATTTTTTTTTTTTTTTAATAATTCAGTTCACTGTGCAGTGATGAAGCGTTTCTCACATAACTCAGGAACTACACAACATTCTGTCATGAAATTTTGTGTGTGTATTTATGCATGTCACATCTACAGTAAGATGCAGGATGAATTCTCTACCTTAGTTAGATTGCCTGATAAAAATAAATTCATTTAAAAATGGTCAAATATCAGTATGCTTTCTTCTAACACAAAATAAAGAAATATATTATTTATTAAGGAATGTAGTTGAAAGAGCATGATATTGTAAATATGAGTTTCAGCAATAAAATAAAAGCGAGAGAACATGAAAAAGTTACCAAGTTTATGAGTTATGAGGGAAACGCTTCATCATTGCACAGTGAACTGCCGCCATTCTGAATTTTGAATATATATACCTATAAATATTTTTTTAATCGTAAAAAATATTTTTTTTTTTCATATAGCAGAAGGACAGTGTTTTACACATACCAATTTTCATTATTGTACAATTTACAGTAATGGAGGAAAAAAATGGTGAATATTTCCAAAAATTTTACTGCTGTAAGCTATATCTAACCCCTTAATGTCGTCTATCATCTAATATCTTCTTCTACCCCGAACTCCTCTCCCGTTCACCATTCCTATCAGTGCATTCTTCAGAAGGCAGTTTCTTCTCAACCAGCGACCCAGCCATTTCCTTTTACTCTTTCTGATCAGTTTCAGCATCATTATTTCTTCACCCACTCTTTCCAACACAGCTTCGTTTCTTATTCTCTGTCCATTTCACACGCTCTATCCTTCTCCATATCCACATTTGAAATGCTTCTAGTAGCTTCTCTTCACTTCGTCGTAATGTCCATGTTTCTGCCCCATAAAATGCTATAGTCCACACAAAGCACTTCACTAGTCTCTTCCTTAGTTCTTTCTCCAGGGGTCCGCAGAAGATGTTCATTTTCATATTAAAAGCTTCCTTGGCCATTGCTATTCTCCTTTTGACTTCCTGGCTGCAGCTCATGTTACTGCTTATAGTACACCCCAAGTATTTGAAGCTGTCCACTTGCTCTACTGCCTCATTTAGAATTCTAGGGTGCTTTTCATAGACATTTCGCTAGCCCGGGTAAGAGCGTACTAAACTAGTTCCGGCTATCTACTGGTTACTTGTACAGAATTCATATCATATCATATATCGCTAACACTACTTTATGAATACGAAAAACGTTATTTTGCTGATCATCCACCGGAAACCCGCGCTAAGAATGTGTATGAATACGGCCCATCAAGTTTACCTTCTTTACTTTCCTTCCTATGACCATCATATGAGAACAAAATTTAAATGTACTGTATGTAAGTGAAGTAAGTACTTGAGAATAGAAACATCTACCATTAATTGCGGTATGAGAGTTAAAAGTGAGATGGGCAGGGAATGTAGCACGTGTGGGCGAATCCAGAAATACATATAGAGTGTTAGTTCGGAGAACGGAGGAAAAAAGACCTTTGGGGAGGCCGAGCCATAGATGGGGGGATAATATTAAAATGTATTTGAGGGAGGTGGGATATGATGATAGAGACTGGATTAATCTTGGAGAGGATAGGGACCGATGGCGGGCTTATGTGAGGGCGGAAATGAACCTGCGGGTTCCTTAAAAACCATTTGTAAGTAAGTATAAGAGTTAAAGTTTTATTGTGTAGCTTACTTTCCTGGAGGTAGATTCCTGAACTGAGGGATTTCCTTGTACATATTTCGATTGTTTTTCAACGCAGAACGTTCTGCAGAATAATAAATTAAATTAAGCCACAGGATTTCGATGACAGAGGTTAGCGTGTCACAAGAAAACTGAACCCGATATGCAAAAAACTGATTCCATTTTCAATTCGGCACCCACGACTTAGTTAATAACATCATTCACATTCTTTGTGACAAAAATGCTGTTGACCAATGTTATTAATACGCATTAATGTGAATATTCTAAATTTGTCTTTCCTATTTCAATGAAACTGAAGACAGTTGTGAGAAAATAAAACAGTAAGTAAACTTAAAGGGTTATTATGAAGTGTCTATCAGCGTTGAAATTAATATAACTACCAACAAACAGAGTAAATTAATGAACTAAGCAGCTGCGGAATGTGCCAACAATACGAATAGAATTTAGTATGTGCACTTAAATTGTCTCGGTTCCGGACAATTGGCCACAGAAAATTGGTAACTGGGACAATTGGCCACAGAAAATTGGTAATAGGGACAATTCGCCACAGATAGATAATTTGCCACAAATAGACAATTTGCCACAGGTAGACAATTTTCCATACCGTCCATTATCCAAATATGGGACCGTAACAATTTATTTAAATGTGAATTATGGCAAATATGATAACTTTCACGCTGTCCTCCGGTTCAAAATAAAACAACTACCTTTCTCCTTGTACGGTCTTAGTGTATCTGTCGGCTACAACGTTCAGTTCGTCAATATTCCTTGGTTCAGGTGGTAGGTCCAGCTTCCTGGCACGGCGCACAGTTTTTTTAATAGATGGTTTCTTCGGTAGATTCACACTGGCTTCTCTTGCAATACGCTGTAACTCATTTTGAATAATGACAGACGTTGGTTCTCGGGAAGTCCCCGCCCTTGCCTTCATGTTCTCTACACATTCCTTTGCCTTAATCCTTCCCCAGTCTGCAGAATGATTCTTGTGTTCAGACGGTTCTTTGACGACACTGCTTCCACCTTCTGATAACGTGGCTGTTGCATTACGCCCGCCACGCATATCACAGGGCCAAACAAGTCCATTATTATTTTCTCTAAGTCTCGTGTACATGTAGCCAAGATATATTCATTTGTCAGAGCCACTTTTTGATTTTGTGAAGCGAATTTCTTCCGCCATAGTTCCTAATTAGTTTACAGCTTCTGGATTTGTCTTGTGTTACCATAGAAATATATTATAAATTGTTGCGAATTTGAGTATTGCCTCGACTTTTAATGTGTGGCTAATTGTCTTTGATACGAATTTAAATTATGTGGCGAATTGTGTTTGATACAAATTTCAATTATGTGGCGAGTTGCCTCTGTTGCCAATTTTCTGTAGCCAGTTGTCCCCAACCCAAATTGTCTTTGTCCATATACTGACTCCATTATTGAGCAAGCGGGCCTCATCTGTCCACATTATTCGACATAACCATTCCGGTTCAATTCCATTTGAGCTAATACGGATATTAAAACGTATCTCTTTTTTCACGATCAACTTACTTCAATTCAAACACTCTGTAGTCTGCTCGTCAGCTGTTGCAATAGCTTAAAAATCGTAGTAACTGTGAATTTAAGCAATGCTATACGTTTTGTACTTTAATTATGATTTTTCAAAAATTCACGATAGAACAAATGTATAAGAGAATAATTTTATTTTCCTACATATGCAAATCTTGAAAGGAAATATCCTTGTGCGAAACTTGTACGGATATCAAGTTTAGATACTGTGTATTCTTCGAAACTTTTAGGAAATTTTTCACTTGTCTGGTCTGGTTGTTCAATGTCAAATGAGACTTCAGAGGTAGGACAGGGCAATGTGAGTGTAGGACAGAAGTAGCAACAATAATTCATAATAACTTTATTTAAAAATTTTGTGCAGAGATGTATTCCGAATGGTTTATTTCCAGTAAAATTTCATGAAATTTTTTAGCAGTTTCCATCAACGATTTCGAATATTTCTCTCACCGCCGTCGTGGTATTATCGCGGTTTAGAACAGAACATCCTTGAAAATAATCTTTTTAACGACCTGGCTTTCAAGGCTACAAGTGCTACCATACGCCTATTACAGATAAAAGTTATTACCTACTGAAGGTGCAGAACTATTTAAGGAAGATTATTTACTTCGCAAATGCACATACAGGTGGTTCATTCTGTGTTTCAAATAATGAAGACATAACTAAACACATATTAGGATTTTTTAACCAAAGCACATTACGAGAATATTGTATAAGAAGACATAATAAATGTTAGGTGCTTAGTTTTCAATAAGTTCTTATACCCTCTGTTCAATTTTGAATGGAAGCTTCCTGTAGGCCTACTTGTTTTTACGTTCAGACGTCATAGATTTGTTTGCCGAGGCTAATCAAAGACAGGCGACATTATCGATTTAATAATTTGTGGCACATTCGAATGTCTCAATTTCGTACTTAGTATTTTAATTTTTTTATTATATCCGTTTTTTAAAACTTGTAGGCCTTTTTTAAGGCGCAGAACTATTTAAGGAAGATTATTTACTTCGCAAATGCACACACAGGTGGTTCATTCTGTGTTTCAAATAATGAAGACATAACTAAACACATATTAGGATTTTTTAACCAAAGCACATTACGAGAATATTGTATAAGAAGACATAATAAATGTTAGGTGCTTAGTTTTCAATAAGTTCTTATACCCTCTGTTCAATTTTGAATGGAAGCTTCCTGTAGGCCTACTTGTTTTTACGTTCAGACGTCATAGATTTGTTTGCCGAGGCTAATCAAAGACAGGCGACATTATCGATTTAATAATTTGTGGCACATTCGAATGTCTCAATTTCGTACTTAGTATTTTAATTTTTTTATTATATCCGTTTTTTAAAACTTGTAGGCCTTTTATTTTGTCACGTCAACAAGAAAATACTGAATTTACCTGTTAAAATTCCGAGATTTCGTCGAAGAAGTTGCTGGAATTATGGTCAATTGGCCAGAAATTCATTCACGCAATGATCAATATCATAATGATACTGTTCTCCAACTAAAGCTCCTATGCAGAAGTAAGTTTCAAGTTTTAATACCGGTACTTCGTTCTTAAGCTCCCATTCTACATTGAATACGGGGTATAACGCATGGAAATATCTAGAAAAGACAGTACATCACGCCCGTTGTCTTCATAAAATATTAGAAATTAAAAAACTGAAGTACATACATGGAATTACATAATTCGTTTCGTGGGTTGCCTACTTTAGTGTTACTTCATTTCCTCAGAAAATGTTTGAGTCGTCATCACTGAAATTTGATAAATTTGTACATTTTTTTTTTCTATTAAAACAGTCATACTCTTCTTCTATCAGAATTTACCTGTTTCATCCTATTTGAATCCCCAGCGAACATTTTCAAAAGGCATATACATTATTTTCAAGGATCCGGTACAGGCCTATCTCACTGTTTTCTCAATTATTTATTTTTAAGCATTTTGTTGTGTATAAAATTATCCTTTGAAGACAGTTCGTTTCCGAATCGGTTGAAAATTTCTGAGAATGTTGTAATAAGTACAGGGATTAAAATTTGTTCTGGGTTCAGTTTCAGTAGCTATATATTTTGAAAGATTCAATTACAGCAATGATAATATTTAAAAGAAATAAAAATATAAGTTAAACATTTGTAGACAGTAAAATATAGGTACATACAATATTAAAACCTAGAGCAAATTTTGTTTATAGGCCTTACTTACTTACAAATGGCTTTTAAGGAACCCAAAGGTTCATTGCCGCCCTCACATAAGCCCGCCAGCGGTCCCTATCCAGTGCAAGATTAATCCAGTCTCTATCATCATACCCCACCTACCTCAAATCCATTTTAATATTATCCTCCCATCTACGTCTCGGCCTCCCTAAAGGTCTTTTTCCCTCCGGTCTCCCAACTAACACTCTATATGCATTTCTGGATTCGCGCATACGTGATACATGCCCTGCCCATCTCAAACTTCTGGATTTAATGTTCCTAATTATGTCAGGTGAAGAATACAATGCGTGCTGTTCTGTGTTGTGTAACTTTCTCCATTCTCCTGTAACTTCATCCCGCTTAGCCCCAAATATTTTCCTAAGCACCTTATTCTCAAACACCCTTAACCTATGTTCCTCTCTCAGAGTGAGAGTCCAAGTTTCACAACCATACAGAAGAACCGGTAATATATGTTTATAGGCCTACACATGTTATATGTAGGCCTATTTTTACATAATTTCAACTCAATCAGATTGCAACTTACGCAAGTGGCTTTCTATATCGACTACCAACTGAAAGGCAATAAATGCTACCATTCAAAAAATTCCTGTTTAATAAAACCTATTATCAAATTTTCTATTTTCATTTTTCCTGAATATCTGCAGGATATATGTAGTTTTACCTCATCATGATATCACCGAAGATCTCCGCCAAAATTAATATCTGTTGCAAATAATTTTGTATGACTTTCTGCCTTCAAAGTATCAATCGTATTATTGTAAAGTTATTTTTAGATTATTATCAAATACTGATTCGATAAGAGAAATGTATACAGATACGTTACTTTGAAAACTGTCAGTTTTCTGCTATAGTAACTAACAGAACAGGAGTTAATTTAGTTAAAAAGACAAATTATGCAGCATCAGTTCTTGAAAATAAACACTTTGAAGCATTGTATGTTACTTGAATATGAAATAAATAATTGCAGTTCTCCAAGAAATGCAAGGATAACATAAACAACGTTTCAACGAGCAATTCTAACTTAATGAACGAGCAACCAAGTATTTTTTTTTATCTATAATCTACGCATGCAATGAAAACAAACCGAAACATAGTCGTACGTTTTCTGTTGATTTCTTCTTTTAAAGGGATCTTAGCGTAAAAATTAACAACGAATCTATGCTCCTGTGCATTACAACCTGACAGAATCATTAATCAAGCTGAAGTACGTTCAACTTGAAACGTATCTGTGTTCTTCGCGTCAGAGATTTCAGTCAGCAGCCGAGGAAATTTTTCTCAATAAAATGACGTTATTGAAGTTGGCAACGTTTCAAAGTCATGTGACGTCATGATCATAACCTACGCAAGTTTGATGAAAACAGAGGTTCTCTCTTTCTACAGCCATGCCGGAGTGAAATGTTATAGCTAAATGACAAATTTTACTTAAGTCCAGATTTTTTTAAGATACTGTGAATTCTGTAGCGTCATTGTTAGTGGAATTTAAATCGCAAAAAGCTTCTTTAGAAAGGGTTTTCTCAAAATTGCTGCGTTTTGCACATATGTATTGTATGCAGATAAAGTTGGCGTCGCACTTCCCATGTCACGGGAATCCAAACATGTGTTCATAGAGTGTCATATCGAAAAAGAACGACTATGGACTTAGAGTAATCTTCACTAGATATATGAAAACCCTCGAAGAAGCTTCACAATTTATTAATGAGTATCTAAACAAGAGAAGTCAGCTCTCAGCTGAAGTTCAAGCGTAAGCAGGAAACTGGAAAGACATTTTCTTTTCTGACGTAAAATTACGTCAGAGTGTGTCTGATAAAGTGTGAAATTCGAAATGATTATTGCACGGAAACTGTAACAGCTACGTTAAGTTTTATTTACAGTTGGATAGAGGGTAGATGTTTTTTGACAATATGTAAACCGGTTGGGCCAGATACGTGAGGGTGTGGGGACGCGGACGCAGCGAAAATGGCCGTCTTTAGCTACCTAGGCCCGTCTCCGCGGTATGAGTCAAGAGTCGATTGCGACAGAGCTAAAAAGCCACATTCTGGGATGATATATGCTAAACAACATGCATTTAGTTATACACACAATGGTGTAAATTAGACCTATTTACGACTAATGGTTTCCAAGTAACATACCTCTAAACCTGGATACTGGCAATACATATGACGTCACACTGCTGCACCGTATTCCCAGAATTCATTCTTGCTTTAGTTAATCACGTTACATTCATTAATTCATGTCCAAATCGCGAAAAATACCGTTTTTCATTTCATAATAAAACGTCAAGCAGTTGAAAGCTTACACAACGCGAGCCACGAGTGCAGCAGTGTGAAGTCAGCAGCAGTGGTTGACAAAATTCCTTCGCTCGTAAATTGAGAACCATTTGATATTTTCAGCTACCTGTTGTCTACAATATATGAAAAAATATTTGTGCGAGATCGTGCGTATTTGCTTGGTTTCCGCACAAAACCAATCCGCGGAAAGTCTAAAATTCCACATTCAGTATTCCCAACCCAACACACATAATTTCCCTCTTCTTA
The DNA here is from genome assembly GCF_040183065.1 of Periplaneta americana. NCBI lineage: Eukaryota > Metazoa > Arthropoda > Insecta > Blattodea > Blattidae > Periplaneta > Periplaneta americana. Next base: position 190,674,992 of record NC_091118.1, read on the forward strand.
CCGCTTAAGTGACATATTGATTTTACTGCTTTAGGCCCTTAACATATTATTTTTAGAGACGTTCAGTATAGTAACAATTATAAATTGGAAACTTACCACTGCAATTTCAACTAAATTGCACTGTTAATTATTGTTTTTAAATATTTGCAAAAATTAAGTAAACTCTACAACTCCACTAAAGTTACTGCATTCGTGATGCAAGTAACATTAAGGAAGCCGTGAAAACATCAACAAGATTCCAGACTCATCATAGACTGGGAGGAAAAAAAGACAGACGTATATCACGGCCTGCTGGAGTATAGTAAACACAGAAAACATTTTAAAGCAACAATGTTGAAGATAGATATTTTTGTTTTGCAAATTTGCCGTCATTGAACAGAAACTAAGATGGAGATTTCATTGCAACTAATTAGAAATTCCTCTTTCAGGTATGTAATAAACAAAATAATGTACGATACACGAGCGGTATGTTTTCTTTCAATTCTCGGAAATTAAAAAAGCTCAACTACGTTTCGCTTTTTCAAACTTTTCCTCGAACATGAAAACTTCAACATACCGCGCTTGTAACGCATATTACTATTTCGTTGTCCCGGCCCTTTTAAGATACGAAAGAGAGTAGTACCTCGTTCTGTAAATACAATATTTCTATAAAATAAATTACCGGAGTTACAAGACCCAATTTGTAAGAGTAATAGTAGATATTTAAAACATTCCCAAGAAATTCATAACAAAATACCATCGCTACCAGCAAAATGCACTAAGAGAGGTGGCCGAGGGTACAAGGATTCAGAAAAGACCACATATACGCCGGAAGTCGAACGAGAGTACAGTGCCCGTTTGAAGGCGTTAGTGGAAATTCTCTTCAGTGTGTAGTGCGAACAGAGCTATTGTAAATGTACGTGGCTTTCATATGAAGCGATGTTCAGATGTGCCTCTTATTCAGATTCTATATAAATATGATATTTGTGAGATATTTGGAAGGATTCAAATGCCCACTATTCCTGCTCCAAGAATTCATTTGTAGAAACGGTAACTATGAATAACGAAACAAAATAAATGCGTAATATAATCTACAATACTTAGGTACTGATTGAAAGACTGTGTAGCATTAAATTACAATACCGATCAAGAAGAATGCGTAACCTAAGAAGTAAATTTTATCTTCAGGGGAGGTCAACAGCTGCTAGGTATAGTGAGGATCACTAAAAGGCTAATTTCGCCGTCTCTTCAGTGTTGCCAACTAATGCCAGATATCACCGAAGAGAGTAAAATCACAATGTAATTTACTTAATAATAATAATAATAATAATAATAATAATAATAATAATAATAATAATAATAATAATAATAATATCTTCCTTCGTTAATTTATCACATCTCATCTTTATATTGGGAGGCGTTTTGTAAATGGTTCAATAATAATAATTTGTGAAATAATATATTTTCCTCCTGGACCTCTCGCATATTTTGTTTATAATTAGTAGATTAATATGATCTAATGTTAAAATGTATTTTGTCTGACAACATGAAATTCATTGCTTTGACTGAACAGTTTACGATTCACAAGACCTAACCTAAAAGTGTATTTTGTTTGATCACGTGGAATGATTAGTACAAACTCCGAAAACCGAAAGTTACTTGTAAATTTATGCTTAAGAATACATACTTCTAATAATTTTGCTATTCTAGTTATAATAAATTGTCTTCATACCATATTATTCCTACTTCATTATTTTCTTCCTTCAGTTCATTATACATATGAACTATAGATTCCTGAAACGAGCCTACTCTGACTAGCACATGCTTTCTTTCTTGGAGGAGTCACTATCATGCTTTTTCCTCTCTTTGACATTATTGTAATAATAATAATCTAAACACGAGAGAAATTAATTAAAATGTGAAATGGTATTTCGATCGATTACCCAAGATCATGTATCAATCACATCGTATGTTATATTTATTTACACTTACCTGACTATAATCACAGTCTAGTATATACAGACATGAAGCTCAATATCTAGTAAATATGCGTCCATAGATAGTTGCTAACCACTAGGATCGCTACTGTCGCCTCATTACAGACAATGCGAAATAGTACTTGCATAGTCTATTGTTCCTAGTACCCTTATAAACTCAAGCTTCGTGACTGTATATTAGGCTACTAGACCGTGCTATGATCTTGAATTGTAACCACAATACAACGCATACTCGTAAAATAACTATTATGTATTAATATTAATAAATTATTAGTTAATTATTAATATATTCAAATTTCACTACTTTCCAGTAATCGGTTCAGAAATCTAGAACAATTTGAATTTTCTGAATTTGCACTACCGACAACTGCTGTCATTGCTGCCAACATAACATTTAGAATATCACTACCAGTTATAGTATTTCTCAGTACCGAAATTCGAAACGAAGATTGCAAAAGAAAATTCAACCTACAAACTCTAAAATCACCATAATGGAGCAGTAGGTTGGGATCCGTACAGTCAAAACCAAATCGATTCAATAGAGAAGGTCCAACGCAAGGCAGCAAAATATGTCAAAATGGGGAAGGGACATGGTGAGGAGATAGTAAAAGACTTAAGATGGGAATTTCTCAAGTCAAGGCGACGAAAAACCAGACTCACCGCATTGTTCAAGGCACAAATGGGACACAAAGCCTGGACCGATATCAATGCTAGATTAGCAACACCATCATACTTAGGAAGGGCTGATCATTTTAGGAAGTTTAAATGTAGAAAACAAAGAACGGACGTGGCAAAATTTTCCTTTGTTAACCGCACAATAGTAGACTGGAACAGCTTACCTGCGGCAATCTTTCAGGGTGATCCTCTTAAAATCAATACATTTAAGGAAAGGTTGAGAAGATTGGACTGAAAATTTAATTGGAGGTGCAGCGTAATTATTTAAGTTGTGTCATGTAATTAATTGAGTTCATATATAATTAATTAAGTTGATATGTAATTAATTAAGATCATATGTAATTTAGTTGATTGTAAATAAATTAAGGTGATATGTAATTAATTAAGATGATATGTAATTAAGTTGGTATGTAATTAATTAAGGTGCTATGTAATTACTTAAATTGGTAATAGTTGCGTGAAATAGAAGTACTTATAAGTTAGATCTACTTTTGCTTATCGTAGGCGTTATTATAGAATAGTTTTTATTTATAGTCCTAGGTTTATTGCACCTACTATTTGTAGATTTACGTTTATTTTATTTTATTTCATGTAATTGTAATTATTGTATATTATATATCACTACCACCGGGTGTATAACCAATTGTAGTGTTAATAAATACATACATAATCCATTAGCGTATGTAGGCCCTAATAATGGGGTAAAAATGGTTAGGTTTCACCTTTAGGGTATGAAGTAAGCTGATCCGGACTATACTTAAGTGTGCTCTTTAATAAGCACGGAATTTCAGCACTGATTTTGAAACAGAGTGAGACAAATGGCCAATAGGCTTGGAGCTCACATGGATTCTTCCTCTGAGTTCCAAGTTCCCTTGCAAGAACACGCGATCGTTTATTTTTTAATTGCTTCTCTTCCAATTTCGTCATTCTTTTATTTTTTCATCCGCACGGTCAGGCATCAAACCTGTATCCCACGTAATGTTAGTCTGACTTCTAACTGAGCTACGGAAGGGTAATTGTATTTCGTAAATGCTGAAATAACTTTCGACAGATGCGGTATATAATCTCTACGCATTTTCATCGCCCTGTCTTCATGCACTACTCTTTCGATGTTTCTTTAATGTTCGGGATGAAAAGTAGAATTACGCACATCAAGTTAAAAGAAAATATTTTGTTTCTTTATGAGGTATAGAAGACGTTTGTTTGAAGTATTAAGATGGTATATAAGAGTTTTTGTTCGAAGTAAACTCGTCTTAAAACGCTGACAGTGGTTGTTATTCAAACAAACATTGAGGTTTGTTAAAAGGATTAGCCCCATCTTAGTTCACGCTTCTATGTAGTCTTCCGCGCTAGCATTAATTTATATAAGCTTTTGACCAAATTAGACGCGCTTTCAAAGTTATTAGGCCATAAAGTTTATCAGCCTCTCGCAGACAGGAAAAGCTCCCTACATTTCTAGAAATTTTTTTCCTCCCATAAAGTAACCATACATTACCACAAAACAAAGCAAAATATAAATCTTTTTTCCTCGCGTTTCGATAAACAATTACAATAATTGAGAATATATACAGTGAAACAGATGATCATATTTCGTTGAAATATCAAATTAATCGCATATTAAGCATCTGGAAAATGAGCACAATGTTTGTTGTTACGGATGAAGATATGTCAGACTGTATAGCTTCGTTTCATTGGGCACAGAACCTTGAATATGAGGTTATGTTGCCAGTCAGCCATATTTCTGCTGTGGAGAAGCCAAAACAAACATGGCGGGCCTGCTGGCAGTGTTTGTTACTCTTGCTTTATCTTCGCAGCAGGTGGCAGTGGCGGCTTCCCCCAAAACGTTTTCATGTTGTATTCGTTCAATTTAAAACAACGACCACGCAGTTCATCCATACAGTACTGACAGTCGCTATTAGTCTCACGCATCGTGGATTTCCTCTCGCTTTATTTTTAGTTATTTAATGCAGCTATAAGCTACAAACGTTATTCAGTAACGATGAAATAATAATATCATGAAGAAATACTAGGTCTCCAATCAGATAAGCAGTAAGATAATGAAACTTAAATACTCGAAGAAAATCTGTCATATGGTCATTCTTTTTTTTAGTAAGTTATTTTACGACTCTGTATCAACATCTCAGGTTATTTAGCGTCTGAATGAAATGAAGGTGATAATGCCGGTGAAATGAATCCGGGATCCAGCACCGATAGTTACCCAGCATTTGCTCATATTGAGTTGAGGGAAAACTCCGGAAAAACCTCAAACAGATAACTTGCTCCGACCGAGATTTGAACCCGGACCACCTGGTTTCGCGGCCAGACACGCTAACCGTTACTCCACAGGTGTGGACTGGTCATTCTTTCATCCATTCCAGTTAAAATAATATAAGTCACGAATGGATGTGTTAATTAATTCATTCATATTGTTCTACTCAAGGGCAGGTCTTTCACTGCAAACCCAGCATTCTCCAATCTTTCCTATGTTCTGTCATTCTCTTTGTCTCCGCATATGATCCATAATACACTACTCAAACACATCCCCACAGGAAACGCAAACAGAAAGGGCGAAAACCAGGACCAGCCAGTTCTGAAGATAGCTTACAACAGGCTGAAACTAGTCAACAAGGTACCGTACCTAGTATTTAACAAGTGAAAGCAAAAACACTCCATAAACCTATTCCGAAGTTACTTACTTACTTACTGACTTTCAAGGAACCCGGAGGTTCATTGCCTGCCCTCACATAAGCCCACCATTGGTCCCTATCCTGTGCAAGATTAATCCAGTCTCTATCATCATATCCCACCTCCCTCAAATCCATTTTAATATTATCTTCCCATCTACGTCTCGGCCTCCCCAAAGGTCCTTTTCCCTTCGGCCTCCCAACTAACACTCTATATGCATTTCTGGATTCGCTCATACGTGCTACATGCCCTGCCCATCTCAAACATCGGGATTTAATGTTCCTAATTATGTCAGGTGAAGAATACAATGCATGCAGTTCTTTATTGTGTAACTTTCTCCATTCTCCTGTAACTTCATCCCTCTTAGCCCCAAATATTTTCCTAAGCATCTTGTTCTCAAACACCTTTAACTTATGTTCCTCTCTCAAATTGAGAGTCCAAGTTTCACAACCATATAGAACAACTGGTAATATAACTGTTTTATAAATTCTAACTTTCAGATTTTTTGACAATAGACTGGATGATAAAAGCTTCTCAACCGAATAATAACAGGCATTTCCCATATTTATTCTGTGTTTAATTTCCTCCCGAGTATCATTTATATTTGTTACTGTTGCTCCCGGGTATTTGAATTTTTCCACCTCTTCAAAGGATAAATTTCCAATTTTTATATTTCCATTTCGTACAATATTCTCGTCACGAGACATAATCATATAGGCCTACTTTGTCTTTTCGGGATTTACTTCCAAACCTATTTCTTTATTTGCTTCAAGTAAAATTCCCGTATTTTCCATAATGGTTTGTGGATTTTCTCCTAACATATTCATGTCATCCGCATAGACAAGCAGCTGATGTAACCCGTTCAATTCCAAACCCTCCGAAGTAAAATACTTAATACCTCTAGTGCGAAAAACAAGACGCTCAGTTATACGAGAAATCCTCATGTAGGAAAGAAGGTAAGAGAACTCAAATTGTGGCAATGCAACCCAGAAATACCAGAAAGATACATTATATTAGTTCTGAACAGTAACCAATCTTGAAGATCAACCTTGAAAAGAAGGATCTGGTCTCGCTCGGTTTTTTCTACTGGAGTTGACCCACGATCGTAAACTTCACAGAGAATGGCATATCTGGTTGACCGTCTCCATCTGGTGTCTGCTTGTACGTCATTTTGGTAAATGTTTTGATAAAATGTAATGGAATGAATATTCTGTAAAATGTAACGTATGTAGATGAATTCTGTTATCGTTCAGAAAAGATATCATTCCAATCAACCCGGAGATCGAACCAGAATCCAGGGAATGTTAGGCTGCCGGAAGAGTAATAAGAATAATGTTGATATACGAATCTCTAAGTCAAATACATTAAGAGTGTTTAAAACTTAATGTTGATAATATCGTGGGATTGGTTAGTATTTCGTAATGCCCAGGGGACGTTTCCATTCCGTGGAATCTGTTTGCATACACACATCTCATCGTTGTTTTAACTTTCCTGAATTACGGAAACACGAGGCACATTCAATTTTCCTACACGTACATAACTTATCTAGCCTACATCTGGCACGCAGACCTCTATCATCGATAGATTGCAACACACTTGAATGAACTTGACAACTGTTAACACTTGCACTACGTCAAAAGGACTAGTGGGGCAACACTGCCACAGAAGAGAAGCCCCATCCTTAATCCTCACTTCCCAGTTTACCAACATATTGATTCCGTCGTTTTTTAAGTATCAACTTGTTGAATTTTTGATGCACTTACTGTTGTACAGGCGGTAATTAAAGGCAGCACTCGTGAGGCACGCAATTATAGTATCGATTTGACATTAGATTTTTAGCAGAGTTATTTTCATGTGACATATCACTCTGATGTGTGATTACGCTGTTCATAATCTGTGGGAAGCTATAAAAGTTTCTAATGTCTGGCTTGAAATTCATCCGCAGTGTGCTGCAGAGGTTTCTGTATATTTAATGTAATTGTCATGCACAGATACGTATTTCTTGTAGTCAAGATATGAATGTGTACAACATAAAAAAGAATGTGACGAATGTGACAAGATTTCTCATCATGTGTTTTATGCGTTTCGCAATAATTCAGTTCCTTTATCAGGTTGAGGACGATATTATCATAATTTACGTAATTTACTTTCTAGACAGTCATTCCTAAAATAGAGCTCTTAGTGTTAGGCAAACATGTTAAAACTGATTGTTAGAGGAAAAAGTGGCAATGTGGGACAGTCTTTTTCCACAGTCTCTAATTTGAAAACAACGAAGTTAAAAATGAGATTCGAAGTGATCTCTTATAGGAATATCATTTCTTCTTATGTGTCCAAAGTCATAACCAAAGCTCGGAACTTGGGGGCTTGTGTCGTGTGCATGAGTAGGGTTACAGGTACAACGTACACAAAGCTCACGCTGCAAGTGCTCAGGGACAGTCAGTCGTGTGTACTAAGAAAGTGGCCACAACTGATGACAGGAAGAAGGACGAAGAAACTGTTATGTCGAAGCCAATGACATTCAGAGAATTAAAGGTAAACGGTCTGTTTGAGGAAATAGAAAATATGTGTTATTTCGAATGGGTATTATAGAAGTTTGATAATACATTTTGTTTTAAATTTAAGATACAGAATTTCGTGGAGAATTCGGAGGAGATACATTATTTTTTTGCGAATGGAGAGTTTATATTTTGTAAGTTGTGCCACACACAAACTATAGGCTGGAAACGGAATTCATTGAAAGGCATTGCAGTCCCTCAAATTGGAGAAAAATCCGTCCATAGCCATGGATCGAGACGTAGAGGGACCTACCCTAGTAGTGACACACAAATTAAAAACTATTTTCGAAAAAATTTAGGATATACTTATCTTTCTCTGATACGAGATCGGCTAGCAACTGCTGAAAATCGAACAGGAAACAGTAACATTGAAAAAATTCAGTATTTTAAGTCTAATGCCGAAAAATCTTCGAATGTAGATAGTCATACACTGTAATAAAATGTACACAGCAGAACAGTAAATTTGGTATATTTTTCATGTTTATTATTATTATATATATGCTATGAAATTACGTGTAAATTTGATATATTTTTCATGTTTATTTTTATTATATATATGCTATGAAATTACGTGTTTCAACCTACCATAATATTATCAATACGTTGTCGGAGCCAGAAACCACTTTTGTAGCAGACCTGACAGTACCTCCGTGCTGGAAGCGGGAGTATGTTGACATTGAAGTCCGGTCGCTTAGTCACGTGCAAAGACACAAGTCCCCAAGTTCCGAGCTTTGGTCATAACTAAGGAGCGGATTCCTATGTAATTAAATATTTTTCTTGCGTGTGATAAAAACACAATTAACAAAGTTAAAAATTCCGCACATGAAGTTTCAAGTTTAAAACCCGAATTTTATTTCACATAAAACCACATATTTTCACAAAAAATTATGTAAATATATATTTTCAGGAAATCTATTATAAACACATAAATCTTGGAGTTTTTTTACTTAAATAATTGTTTTACAAGAACTTTTAAACATTTTAAAACTAAATCAATTATGTCACTCAGAAGTACGTTATTTTTTTTTTAAGAATTCTTGGTTGCTTCGCGTTTCTAAGCGCTGTGTTGTGTATCCGTGATCCATTTTCGTAATAGTATCGCCTCTAGTTCTGAGAACTGCTAGGCAGTATATCAGTGTTATTATTAGAGAATAAATTAACATGGATAAGGAGGAAAGATGTTGTAACACATAATCAGGAATGTTTATTGTTGCTGAAAATGTTTTCATTCCACGCTTTGTTTGTGAAACAACAGATAAGAGCTCCTGTATAAATATTAGGCTATTTAATTTAAACAATCTCTCGCCTCTCGCTCATGCCTATCAAGTAAGGCAATACTCTTGTTGTGATTCCCTGTTATCGGGCTTCGTCAATCGATATCCTTTAAGATATACTGAAAGATGATTGTCTAAAAAACAATTTGGCTTTCCTATTAGCAAATTTAAGGTTTTTGTGTTGCACCATAAAAAAACTCGAAACATCCAAAAACCTGTTGTCTGAAACAGGGAGGTGCGTGCAGTGGAAATTAAACTAGACTCTCTACCAGGTTCAAAAGCACAATTACTAAGGGACAAATTCCAGAATGTGCTTGGGAAAAACAGTGGATATAAAAAAATGTGTAAAGTTGCTCAAGTATTGGAGGGTGTGCCTGTAGGTGAAATTGACGGTGTAGGTGTTTGTGACATTCCTCTCTTTAAATATGCACGTCTGACGTCCTGTGATGTGGAAAGATCTTTTTCACGGTATAAGTCGTCGTTCAGAGATAATAGGCATGCATTTGTGATGGAGAATTTGGAGATGACCTTTGTTGTTCACTGCAATTCTCGGCCAACTACTAGCACTCAAGTGTGGTTGGTGAGTACCTAGTAACATTTTTTTTTTCAAGCTAAGTAAGTATTTTTGTCATATGAAAAAAATATTTTTTTTATTCTTAGCACATAAAAATAAATATATTTAAATTTTTTAGCACATAAAAATCCGCTCCCTAGTCATAACATGATCATATCAAGGAATCAGGTGTTATGTTTTAGAAAGTTCTTGCGTTAGACCTCACAGTGCCAGATCCCATCTCGGAGCCCAGGTTCTTCCTATATCATCAGAAACTCGTACAAGCCACAAAACTTCACCTCAATATTTTTTTACACGTAATTATTCAGAACGCAAATGGGAGTACCCCGAGAAAGACCCTTTTCAACATCTGCCACCTGGATTGAAGACTGACACTCTAGTCTTGACAGACGGGATTGACAATGGGCCCTATACCAGTGGTTAAGTGCGCGTGGTCCTATACCACCTTCCACATCTTATCAAGTTATCAACAGTAATCTCACTAGAGGTTTTGATTTATCTAGAGAAAATCAAAACTCGAGTGGGACTTAATTGACTACTACACGATTAGAAGAAAGTATATAAAGATTATAAGAAATGAAGTACTCTAATACAATTAAATATTAATTGCCTTACTGAAATTCTATTTCACTAATGTTCGCTTCACAAAAACGTTTGAACGGAGCCGTCATTTTCAGTTGACTGTCTATGCTGTAAACAAATGACGTTCGCGAAGTATGTTTTATCAGTACTGTAAAGAATTTGCAGTTTGAAATGTTGAAAAACAAAGAAACAAATGGTAGGAAGGTGATAGAAACAGAAGAAAGTATATAAAGATTAGAAGAAATACAGTACTCTAATTCAATAAAATAAATCTGCAGTGCTTAGATAAAGTGGCATAAATCAGTTTCCACACAGACAAAAAAAAAATATTAATTTATTGACAACTTACGGAACATCTGCTCGTTTGGGAAAAGAGACATAAGTATTTCTCAAAATTAGAATAATCCACACAGAAGAAAATCAAATCTACATAAACCAGTGTGAAGACAGTTTTTTTCTTCTTCTGTAAAATTAACATTTTTGACTTGTGCCACTTTTCCCGAGCACTACAGAAATATTAATTGACATACTGAAATAAAATTCTATTTCACTAATGTTTGCTTCACAAAAACGTTTGAACGGAGCCGCCATTTTCAAATGACTGTCTATGCTGTAAACAAATGACGATCGCAAAGCACGTTTTATAGTACCGTAAAGAATTTGCAGTTTGAAATGTTGGCAAACAAAGAAACAAATGGTAGGAAGGTGATAGAAACAGAAGAAAGTATATGAATATTAGAAGAAATAAAGTTCTCTAATACAACAAAATATTAATTGACTTACTAAAATTCTATTTCACTAATGTTAGCTTCACCAAAACGTTTGAACGGAGCCGCCATTTTCAGTCGAGTATCTATGCAGGAAACAAATGACAATTGCAAAGCATGTTTTACAGTACAGTAAAGAATTTACTGTTTGAAATACCGTATTGGCAAAGAAACAAATGCTAGGAAAGTGATGAAAATAAACAAGTACTAGGGAAGTGATAAAATTGTAGCGATAAGCAGTCATGATTGGTTGAAACACGTCCTTTCGTACCGTTTTATTGGTCAAAAGTAGTATGACGTAGTAAAAGTGTAATAGTCATTATAAAAACAACTATGAACAAACTAGTTAAGCATAGATGTGCTTTTAAATGGTAAGCCATCTTTGTAACAGCGTAAATACCGATCCTACTGCACTGTTTTGGACATCGGTTGGGGCTCTGCGGTCTGTCTTCAAAGTCACGCATAGATGACTGCATTGTTTTCGTGTGTTTCTTTTTCACAGAAATCTCGTGTTACCTTTTTGTTACTGAAAAACTAGACTGCAGACATCTATGTGTAGTAAATAACAATATTGAAGAGGGACCTGTCGTATAGCCATTCCGCAGTGGATGATGTTTTTATCTCTCATAACACGCTTCGTTTAACGTTCCACTTACTTTAGTTTTATTTCCAATTGATGCTTCAGTGAAGGTTAATCACCTATTCAAATTAAACACGGGGCTTCTCTACACAAGCGCATTCTGCCTTGGGAATCAAATTCTGTATTTCCATTAGGTAACTTCAGTAATATTATGAATACTTGTAATTACAAATTTCGCCATACTTCACAGATTCTTGACATCAATAAAATAATACAAGGGCAAGTACGAAAAAAATTATACCGTAAAGACGACACATACTATCTTATTATAGGCTACGTTTTAGACTGTTTGGAATAACTCGCAAGCAAACATTCTTGTAGGGGTAGATAAAATAGTAATATGGGTTACAAGAGCGGTATGTTGAAGTTTTCATGTTCGAGGAAAAGTTTGAAAAAGCGAAACGTAGTTGAGCTTTTTTAATTTCCGAGAATTGAAAGAAAACATACCGCTCGTGTATCGTACATTATTTTGTGCGAAGATCGTTTATCACATACCTGAAAGAGGAATTTCTAATTAGTTGCAATGAAATCTCCATCTTGGTTTCTGTTCAATGACGGCAAATTTGCAAAACAAAAATATCTATCTTCAACATTGTTGCTTTAAAATGTTTTCTGTGTTTACTATACTCCAGCAGGCCGTGATATACGTCTGTCTTTTTTTTTTCCCCCAGTCTATGATGAGTCTGGAATCTTGTTGATTTTTTCACAGTTTCCTTAATGTTACTTGCATCACAAATGCAGTAACTTTAGTGGTGTTGTAAAGTTTACTTAATTTTTGCAAATATTTAAAAACAATAATTAACAGTGTAATTTAGGTGAAATTGCAGTGGTAAGTTTCCAATTTATAATTATTACTATACTGAATGTCTCTAAAAATAATATGTTAAAAGCCTAAAGCAGTATAATCAATATGTCACTTAAGCGGTAAGAAGAGGGAAATTGTTCTATGTGTTAGGTTGGGAATACTGAATGTGGAATTTTAGACTTTCCGCGGATTGGTTTTGTGCGGAAACCAAGCAAATACGCACGCTCTCGCACAAAAGTTATTTTTTTCTTCCACCATGTTGATAATGTCAAAACAAGTGCTTATACAAATTTTGGCTACTCGAGCGCAATTACGAGGTCATGCAGAAAGTTAGCTTCACAAAAAAAAAAAAAAAAAAAAAAACGAAACAATTTCATGGACAGATTTATTGGAACAGAAACAGCAATTGAGGCGTTCAGAGTTAAAGTGGATCAAGTCATAATTTGAGTTTAATTCATTTTATGATTATCTCAAGTTGGATCTTTTCCGAGCAGTAATTGATAACGTCTTAATTCCAAGCATTCGCCGGTAGGTGCCACCAGTCACTTTTGGCTCAGATTATTTGTTCACGATGTTCTGAGCCATAGTGGATCAAGTCACCAAAGCGTTACATCAATTAACATCACAATTGTTTGTATTTTATAATTGTAGAATTTGAGAATGGAGCAATAAAATTATTGCTAGTGAAATTAGATAATTCACTAGAGCAAGTTAACTTTAAGTCCTATTATTTCAATACTACGTCTCATGGACTTGATCCACTTTAGCTCTGAACGCCTCAATTGTTGAGCTATTTTTCAACAAATTCCCCATCGGAAAAGAGATATTACCTATACTGTGGGATCGGCAGAAAGGTGCAGATGGCTATCACACACTGGTTCCTATTCCAGGCGGCAGACGTCTACGACACAGGGATACAATAGTTGATCCCATGACCCTCAGTTTTAAGTTAGAACAACATTTCTTTCATATTCTTACTCCTAAAATAACGCAGAATAAGCTGTGAAAACAGTTTTTTCCCTACCTTAAAGAAAACGTCTTTTTTTTTTTTTTTTTCGAAAATTCCTAACATAAAAATAAAAATTTAAGATTTTGGAATTTTAAATTAACTTTCTCAAGCAGTAGGACACTATTTGTAGTTTGGCACTTAGCTACGTTAGTCAACTTCATTTTGGTGCAAGAGTAATGAAAAATCTCAGTTCTAAGTGCTGCACTTTGTGTTAACATAATAATAATAATAATAATAATAATAATAATAATAATAATAATAATAATAATAATAATAATAATAATCCGTGGCGCTACAGCCCGTGAAGGGCCTAGACCGACCAGCCGGCTTGCTGGCCTCACGTCCACATGCCGAAGCAGAGGTGGACGATCACCCAACCAGAATGGAGGTATCGTGTGGTTAGCACGATGATCCTCCCAGCCGTTACAGCTGGCTTTCGCAACCGGATTTCGCTACCTATCGTAGCTCCCCAAGTGCATCACGATGCTGGGTGGGCAGCGGTCCCATACACTGGCCGAAATTTCATGAGAAAATTTCTTCCTCCATGAGGACTCGAACCAGTGCGCATTCCGTAACGCGAGTCCTAGGCAGGGTGTCTTAGACCACGACGCCTTAGTGTTTCAGAATGCTGTAAAACTGAACAAGGAGAAAAATCATCTACATCCTGAGGGTATAAAAAATTGTAATATCAAACACAGAGCTTCCTGACTGTATGAAAAATAATACAGTCAAACTCTACCGACAAATTCGAATTATTATTACACGAAAAATATATTAAATTGACAGAATGTGACGGATTGATACTTGCAGAACTGAACTTCCGGTTTAAAGAAAGGATGTTTCCGGCCGATAAAAACTCAGGTAATTAATTAACCGAATATCATAGAGATAAAACAAATATATTTTTGGAAACTAGAAAGTTCAAGCTTTCAGATGACATAAAAGTTTAAAAAGTCTTTTTTTTTAAGGGAAATTAAAATTTAAGGCTAGATAAGTACCTTAAATAAATGCATTACTAGCTATTTCTCAACAAGGAAACCACTAAAACTTCCAATCAGATTGGCGAACCCCAGGATTTGAATCTGGAACCTCCAGAATGCGAGTATAGAGTTCTAATATTCTCGGTTAGTTCCTTTTTATTAAGTGACTTAGGCCATTAAAATATTCATATGGTAATATTGACCCTTATTCTGGCTACAATAGCGCAAACCTCACTATAAAATTATCTGCCCTGATTAAATGAAAGCGTATTAACCTTCATTAGCTAAAGCTGATGAAATGAAAAGCTTGTAAATTATACCATTAAGTAACAGCCAACAAATGGACAAAGACTTGGTCTCATTCCCTCGGAAACGTTTCAGGAAAGTGGCCGGTTATGGATTGGAATCGAGCTCAAATCTCTAGAGACTAAATCCAACACGCTACGCGTTAACCAGTCACGGAAAGCATGTACTCGAAGACAGCTATACAATATTTTGAGTAGGCTAGTGTCTCTTGTATACTAAACACACAACTTTGTCATATACATCGAGATCTTGCAGGTCGTAGAATACGTAACATCGAAGGAGCAGATTTATCGTTACGACATCGAAGGAGCAGATTTATCGTTACTACATCGAAGGAGCAGATTTATCGATACAACATCGAAGGAGCAGATTTATCGTTACGACATCGAAGGAGCAGATTTATCGTTACGACATCGGAGCAGATTTATCGTTACTACATCGAAGGAGCAGATTTATCAATACGACATCGAAGGAGCAGATTTATCGTTACAACATCGAAGGAGCAGATTTATCGATACGACATCGAAGGAGCAGATTTATCGTTACGAAATCGAAGGAGCAGATTTATCGTTACGACATCGAAGGAGCAGATTTATCGATATGACATCGAAGGAGCAGATTTATCGTTACGACATCGAAGGAGCAGTTTTATCGTTACGACATCGAAAGAGCAGATTTATCGTTACGACAAAGACACGGTCATCGATTCTAAATGCTGATAGATGCTGGTTGATTTTCCTTTACCACTGTACTCTTTGGTGTCGCCCGTAAGTTCCGTGATGTCAGTCATAGCTGGTATGGGTAGGCCTACGTCGTCGTCAAGCATATGTAAATCATAGACACCTGTCTTCCTCTCCTATTTTTATTTGCATAGTAAATATATCCTGTTGTAAAATGTAATCCGTTGACATTTTCAACTTTTCCACACATATGTGCTTTTCTGCCACTGAGTGCGAGTTCGTTTCTCAAAAGGTGATATTTCACAGTAAAGTTGTTTCAAACATTTGAAAATAGGTGCAGGTCACTCAGCAGTCATGTGTGACAGTAAAAGAAAGAGTTACTCGCTATCAGACTAAGTTCGATTTATTAAAGAAGATGAAGCAAATCTCAACAAAATAAAAACTGAAGTTGCAAGAGGTTTATAATAAACATGTATAATATAAAAAAATAATAATTAAGTACCTTAAAATCTGAGTTCATGATTGCAGAAAAAATTTCACTGTACATGTATTCATTCATTCATATTCTGACCAAAGACAGGTCGTTCACTGCAAATCCACCATTATCCTTTTTTCCGCCAACTTCTTCGCCTACCGCATACGAGCCATATATCTTAAATGTTGGTTATCGTCTGATATCTTCTTCTGCCCCAACCTTTTTTCCCGTTCACTATTCCTTCCAGTGCACCCTTCAATACACAATTTCTTCTTAGCCAGGGCCCAGCCAATTTCTCTTTCTCATACTGATCAGTTTCAGCATTACATTTTCTTTACCCACTCCTACCAGCACAGTGCATTTATATTAAATCTTAAAATTCTAGTCACTTACTATTAAGACACATCTGGAAAAGTTAAAAGAATCCTTCAGTGCTCCCTACCTCTCTTAACTTCTGTTAAACTGATTCCTATTCATTCGAAATTATCTTACATTCAAAACTTTTTCCTTCCGTTGCGTACTATCCAGGTTTTACTGTTTTAAAGATACGTAAGTGTTTCCAAATTTGTTTAATATAGGTAGCTATAAATCAATCAATAAATAAATCAAATAAATAACTCCATATGTAAATGAAATTATTAGGGATCATCAGTGTGGTTTTAGGCGTAATAGATCAACTATTGACCAGATATTTTATATTCGACAGATAATGGAGAAAAAATGGGATTATAAGGGTACAGTGCATCAGTTATTCATAGATTTCAAAAAGGCATATGACTCGGTTAAGAGAGAACTTTTATATGATATTCTTATTGAATTTGGTATTCCCAAGAAACTAGTTAGATTAATTAAAATGTCTCTCAGTGAAACGTACAGCAGAGTTCGTATAGGTCAGATTCTGTCAGATGCGTTTCCAATTCACTGTGGGCTAAAGCAAGGAGATGCACTATCACCTTTACTTTTTAACTTTGCTCTAGAGTATGCCATTAGGAAAGTCCAGGATAACAGAGAGGGTTTGGAATTGAACGGGTTACATCAGCTGCTTGTATATGCGGATGACGTGAATATGTTAGGAGAAAATCCACAAACGATTAGAGAAAACACGGGAATTTTACTGGAAGCAAGTAAAGAGATAGGTTTGGAAGCAAATCCCGAAAAGACAAAGTATATGATTATGTCTAGTGACGAGAATATTGTACGAAATGGAAATATAAAAATTGGAAATTTATCTTTTGAAGAGGTGGAGAAGTTCAAATATCTTGCAGCGACAGTAACAAATATGAAAGATACTCGGGAGGATATTAAACACAGATTAAATATGGGAAATGCCTGTTATTATTCGGTTGAGAAGCTTTTATCATCCAGTCTGCTGTCAAAAAATCTGAAAGTTAGAATTATATATTACCGGGTGTTCTATATGGTTGTGAAACTTGGACTCTCACTTTGAGAGAGGAACATAGGTTAAGGGTGTTTGACGTGCTTAGGAAAATATTTGTGGCTAAAAGGGATAAAGTTACAGGAGAATGGAGAAAGTTAGGGCCTACACAGAACTGCACGCATTGTATTCTTCACCTGACATGATTACGAACATTAAATCCAGACGTTTGAGATGGGCAGGGCATGTAGCACGTATGGGCGAATCCAGAAATGCATATAGAGTGTTAGTTGCGAGGCCTGAGAGAAAAAGACCTTTAGGGAGGCCGAGACGTGGATGGGAAGATAATATTAAAATGGATTTGAGGGAGGTGGGATATGATGATAGAGAATGGATTAATCTTGCTCAGGATAGGGACCAATGGCGGGCTTATGTGAGGGCGGCAATGAACCTCCGGGTTCCTTAAAGGCCAATAAGTAAGTAAGCTATAAATCAATTAAAATTTAATTTTGAAGCTATTACAGTATTGAAACGGCGATACAAGAACTTTATTGCAAAAATAAGCTCATGGTTGCAAAAAAAGGGGAACCTAAAAGTAAGAAACACGGCGTACGTCGGGGAAGTACCGAAACGTAATGACATTTCCGATATAACAGTAGCAGAAGCGAGTGGGGCGGAGAGGGGAGGAAAATGGGGTCATTATCAGAGACACTTTGGCATTGCGTGACCAGCGGCTGAAAGTGAGTGCTGTGCGATGGACGCAGTCGGGTAATAAGCACTCTGTTTCCACTGGCTGCAGTAATAAGACGTTATGACATGACTTACATCGCGCTCATTGATTTTATTGGCACTTGCAATTGACCAGGGGCGAATGCTAGTCTCAAAAGTTAGGCTCGCTCTTTTATTCATAGGGGAAGATGGGAGAATATAATAATTCATAATATAAAATAATCAGACCCACATAAATAATTTATTTTATAATTATGAAATCATTATGAGCCATGAATCATATTCGCTTATCAGATGCATAGGCCTAAGTTCGATATAAGAAACATTTGCAATTCATTTTATATTTCAGATGTGTCTAGTAATGTCATAAAATAATGTATATAAATTTCAATCAAAGACAACTATCTGCAAATGTTTATTTGCTACATGAATATCTATATCTTCTATCTTCTATATTATATATATAATTTGAACTGGTAATGGAAATTACGGGAAAACGGCTGAACGGATTTTAATGAGTGACTCCTCGTTTTCATGCCTGGCATCCAAAGTTTTTTCGGAAAAGTAGTAGTTTTCAGTGAAATGTCAATTTTCCTACATAATTTTCCTATTTTCCAAAATCCATCTGTTGTCAGTTTTGAGAACTAATTTTATTCAATCACGGCCGACTTGATTGAATTTCAGAACAAAGCACACACTACAATAAACAATAGACTATTACACGAAGGCCATGACCTGCAGGATTGCCGACATATTTAGAGCTCAATTCAATTTGTTATTAAAAACTGATTCTGCAGTGTATAATTTTCTGAGTAGGCCTACAGCTGTGTATTGGATATTCAAATCTACGAAACTTGAGGTGGTTTGATGACATTATTACCATTAGAAATTAAATATTATTATAGTTAGTATCACGATGTGTCTATTTTTCATTAATTGTACATAATATTAATGCTATATTGATGACATGAAAGTGAAACGTTTTGAGGTTATATAAGTAAATGTAGAGAATATCTTAATTTAGATCTTCATTTCTATAATTTACTGAGTGGCTGCTATATATAACTACAAAACTTAAGTAAGATAATAATATTGTTATTAAAAATCAAATATTTTTATACTCATTAACCTAGTGGGGTTGGGTCTTTTTCGATATACTTAATGGCGGTGTAGTGTAGATATTGATATGTGTCATTGTCTTCAGTATTGGCTCAAGAGAGCGCAAAAATTACAGTTCCTAAGGAAAGATCAAAATGTATTACTTACTGATAAAATAAGAGGCCTAGAACATTTTATAGTCTCCAGATCATTTCAGCAAGATCTCTTAATAGGATAAAATGATATTACGCTATACATTTCAAGTTCTACATGCAGCAGCTATAACAAGATGCTATTGTTCGAAAACTTAGCAAACCTGGCATTTTTTTAACTTTTGCCTACAACCCACAATGACCTGAAATAGCTACTGCTATCGTCCTGACATTGATACTTGCGTTTTCGCGTTGAAACTCAAAAACTGAAGTTGGATAGGTTCAAGAAAAAGTATTTGGCCTAAAAAAATCCATTCAGAGGGAGTATGTTTCATTATTATGGAAGCAAATAACTATCAAAAAGACAAGTATTCTTCATTGAAAATAAATCTGAAAAATTTTTATTTGAACGTCTAACGAACTTAGTTTGCAGCAGTATTTGCTGCACAAGCCACTAGTATGGTATATAAACGTTTTCGCCTTGTGGGGCATCATCAGATGTATTAAAATTATGTGATCTGAACTTAGATTAAATTAGATTTATGAAAGCAAATATGAGCAGTGTGTAATACATTGTGATAAAATTTCTTGAGTTAGATGTATACTAATTGTAACAAAAATAAAATAAAATGATGAATTGTAATGTAGTGTAAAATTCAAATTGATTAAAATTGAAATTGTGTGTACATATAACTCATGTTACATTATAATACATATTTATCAAATAATATTATGCAAATTATGATCCATGTTAAAATCAAATGAATAAATGGATAAAATCTTGGTTTAAAAGTTTTCAACGTTTAGAAAAAGACACGTCTTGGAGAACTGTGTATCATATCGAATTTTGTAGTAACCGATGTTGCAGGTTAATTGAAATGTGCGTATGAAATTTTATCACCACGTATTACAAACTGCTCATATTTGCTTTCATAGATCTAATTTAATCTAAGTTCAGATCACATAATTTTAATATATCTGATGATGCCCCACAAGGCGAAAACGTTTATATACCATATATTCATGTAGCAAATAAACATTTGCAGATAGTTGTGTCTTTGATTGAAATTTATATACATTATTTTATGATAAGAAACATGGCCAACAAAACAGTTTATTTAGTTTTTTCGACCCTGCCAACCAATGCACATTGTTGTATTGAGCTGCACTGATCGAGCGCACATATTCTCTATAATGTCTGTCTTGAATAGTCCTTCGGGAAAATGGATTTAATAATGGGGTTTCAATAACACACAATTCCGAAGTCATTGCAATACTTCAAATTAATGTTTAAGAATTAATAATACATGCAGCAGCTAACATATACATTCCGCTCATACAATTACATTGCACTCGCAAATCACAGCACATTCCCGCTGTCAATACTGGTCTGTGTAACGTTAAATAGTCGTTGGTGTAGCTCTCGGACCAGAGCTTCATACAACACATAACAGAAGCATGTGCGCCTAGGACGGACCAAGGAGGAAGGCACTTGCGCGCGCATCATATTCTCTCTATTTCTACGTCTTTCCTGTAGCTGCGAGAAACGAGCAAGCGTTGCGATACTTGCGGTGCGCAACCTGCGGATGGTAATACGCCTATACAGTATTCCAAAAATCAAAATAAATTTTAATATACGTAACGCCATTTTGAGAAATACATTCTACGAAAATATTGGGCTTGCGCAGCAAGCATAGCATGCCCGGAGAAATCGCCCTTGCAATTGACCAAGCTGGCTGCGGACGCGATTATTCCCTAGACCAGCGTTTCCCAATCTTTTGAGTATCACAGACCCTTAAAACTCATGGCCCTTCACGAGAAAAAAAAAATGACAGGAGACGCACGAAATCGTTGCATCCCGTGAAACGTCTTTATTCTTGGTATATAATTTTTAGGTTAGATAAGGATGGATTCAAGGATTAAATAAAACTGCTACAGGCAAGACTAGTACACCAAATCCAATAATTAGAGACGAGCCGTGTATTTTTTATTTTATTTTAGTAGGTTATTTTATGACGCTTTATCAACATCTGAGGTTATTCAGCGTCTGAATGAGATGAAGGTGATAATACCGATGAAATGAGTCCTGCGTCCAGCACAGAAAGTTACGCAGCATTTGTTCATATTGGATTGAGGGAAAACCCCGGAAAAACCTCAACCAGGTAACTTGCCTCGACCGGGAATCGAACCCTAGTTTCGCGGCCAGACGCCCTAGCCGTTACTCCACAGGTGTGGACCGAGCCATGTAAAATGGTGCAAAAGAGAAGGGGAAATGAGAAGATAAATAACTGCAAGGAAGGCCTTCGTGATAGCGAGTTCTTGCATGGAAATTTAGATCTATGGGAAGAATCTATGTGAGATCCAAGCCTACTGGTCACTTGTCTCACTTCGTTTTCACCGTTCTGAAACTGTTAATTGCTGTTATACTTAAGGCAGAAATGTTTTGTGAATTTCTGCAACAGTGGTGTGGTAGAATCTTCTCATTCTTAATTTCAAATAATATTGTAAGAAGTACGTATAATGAAAAAAAAAATATATATATATGACTATAAAAAACTATTGCAGTATTTTAACAGAAATACACGTTTTCAATAACTTTTGATATTAAGTCTGTCCGTCCGTCTGTGTGTATACTCGTAAATCTCGCCTATACTCCGCCCGTGAATTCTGTAAAGTAGCGCATGACGTCACTCGGAAGCGGGCAGAAGCTTTTTCACAACACATTTTTAGCTTCAGAATACTAGCTAATTAAAGAAATAATATTCCTGAATACTTCATTCTTTATCTGTAATATTCTTTACCCTTAAAACTCAAGAATAATGGTATTTTGCAAACAACTTCAAATTAGTGTAATTCTGAAAATATTGAAATAAGGACAAATGTTTATATGACATTTTTTGCTCAGAATGTCTTCGGAAATAAGCTCCGTAAGAGACGATAAATCCTCATGAATCACCCTGTATATTAAGTTGTATTAATATATCACAAATTGATGAATAGTTAAAAAAAGTATGAAGTATGAAGTATTTACCTTTTCCATACTATAGAAATACTATATAGGTATTAGTGTTTGAATATCCAATTAAAGAAGTTATAAAACACAGATCAGCCACTGCTAATGTACCTTTTTCATTTATTGGCTAATATGCCTATTTAGAGATCAATACATTTAAAAATGTTTATGCTCGACCATGCCGAAATGTGGTAATTATACACCTGGTAGTAGCCCTTTAATGCACCTCATTAAAGTACACCTATTCATTATAGTTCAGTTGTTCAGCCAATGAGAAATCACAATTGTACCATTATAAAACCGCAAGTATCGATTATTCTCGGAAATGCAATCGAAAGACAATTAGCGAAAAGTCACGGAGGCTGGAAATCCAATACTGTCGCAGAAAGTTATGTTCTGTTACTATAATAATTAGCGTTAATTGTAAATAATATTAAATAAATTCAATTTGTCATCTCGTTTTTCAATTCTAAATCAATTTCCGGGTTATATCAAGACTAATCTTCATGTTATTCTCTAGATTATATGAAGGTCAATGCCATTCGTGCCTCGGAAAAAATCAATACTTTTGCGTCTGCGCACATCTCACAATCCAGGTCAGTTCCGCTCCATGACCATAACATGAATACTTATGAATAATTTCAAGTTAGAAATATGGTCGAGCATAGAAAGTCGTATGAAACTTGCCTATAATGGTAATTAAGACGCTCGTATGAAAATTATGAAACTCGCTTGCGCTCGTTTCATAAACAAACATACTCGCGTCTTAATTACTACCATTATAGGCTCGTTACATAATGTACTATTACGATTTCGCCAAATTAATACAATTATAGTAGACCTAATCCTACTAACGCGGGAAAACTCATGTTCTCTTGTTGAGAAATCGCCAGCTTACTAAGCCAAAATTGAGACGAAACAATTTTCAAAATGGTGGAAATTACAACGATTTGTGGCTATAAAAAAGTATTTCCCAGAAGAATTGTAGATAGTGAAGTAGCGTTCCAGAATGTCGCAAGTCATTGTAATATATTACATCGACGTCAGAATGGACACTTAAATGTTGATGTATCTTCCAACAGGCACTGTTTTACACAGTCATGTGAAATATTGAAGCAATCACGTGTTACTGATACCGATTACGTGGATGACACCGAGGGACTCACATTAAGTGTGTGACGTATGTCGAAGTCGTGAAATAAACGGGTCAGCGATAAGAAAGAAAAACCGTCTTGCAAGCTGGTAATACCGGCTGATATTCTCCGGCGTGCTGTCGGTGTGGTTGAGGAAACTTAAAGCGTAATATATTATGTAGATAGAATCCATTACGAGTGAAAATATATTTTATAGAATGCCAGAATTAAGGTCAATGCATTACCAAAGGAAACAACTTTTTCCTATATTATAAAAACGAAACGTGAAATATTTATTTCTTCGTCTATCTAGAGGTGAATTTTATTTTTAATGAAACTTTACTGATCTATAAAAGTATCTACAAAACTCAACTTTCATTTTTATCTGAGCTGAATGGTTGTATACTGCTGTAATATTACATTATGCAACGAGGCTATAATGGTAGAAATTAAGACGCGAGTTTGTCTGTTTATGAAACGAGCGCAAGCGAGTTTCATAATTTTCATACGTGCGTCTTAAGGGAACTAGGTAGTCTGAGCATATGACTGTTGTGTGTAAGTGAAATAAGTGAAGAAATTTTGCTGTTATTCTTCAACTTTTGAATATATCAATTTACAATTTTCACAGTACACACACTATAATTACATGTATATTTCAGGTTTTAGATTATCTTTCTATCTCGTGTACTTGATTTTATAAACAATTTTAAACCCGAAAAATATTAATTAAATTTAAGTTAAAAACATAAATAAGTTAGGAACATTTTTCTCAAAAACTACTGGGTCTAGCAGGCCGAAATTTGGTATAGTCCTAATTAATATGGTAGTGATGATTCATGGCCACATTCATATGGTTATCAAAATTATTATGGATTTCTCAGCCAGAAAAGTATTAAAGAATATGAAAATTTTTAAATATATTTTTTTTCAGTATGGAAAATATTTTTTTTAATTCAACGAATATATATGATGTGATTAAAATGGCTGAAAATAAAGTCAACTGCATTGGAAATATGCTTGAACTTTTAGGAACCTGTAATGCAAATATTTTCTGGGAAAAATGTTCCTGAAATATCTATGTTTTTAACTTAAATTTAATTCATATTTTTCAGGTTTAAATTTTTTTTATAAAATCAAGTAAAAGACATAAAAAGATAATCTAAAACTCAAAATATACCTATAAATAATATGTGTGTGTTGTAAAAATTGTAAATTAATATATAAAAAACTTTAAAACCAATAGCAAAATCTCTTCACTCGTACACAACAGCCTTATGCTCAGAATACCCAGTCCCCTTAATTACCATTATAGGCAAGTTTCATACGACTTTTTATGCTCGACCATATTTCTAACTTGAAATTATTCATAAGTATTCATGTTATGGTTATCTAAGTGAAGAGCGGAACTGACCTTCTAAATTGTGAGATGTGCGCAGACGCGAAAGTATTGATTTTTTCCGAGGCACGAATGTCATTGACCTTGATATAATCTAGACAGTAAAATGAACATTAATATTGATATAACCTGGAAATTGATGTAGAATTGAAAAACGAGATGACAAATTGAATTTATTTGAATATTATTTACAATTAACGCTAATTATTATAGTAACAGAACATAACCTTCTGCGACAGTATTGGATTTCCAGCCTCCGTGACTTTTCGCTAATTGTCTTTCGATTGCATTTCCGAGAATAATCGATACTTGTGGTTTTATAATGGTACAATGGTCATTTCTCATTAGCTGAACAACTGAACTATAATGAATAGGTGTACTTTAATGAGGTGCATTAAAGGGCTACTACCAGGTGTATAATTACTACATTTCGGCATGGTCGAGCATAAAAGATTATAATGTTCCATTGCTTTATTTAGTGAAAGAGTAAAACACAACATTTTTATCACTTAACATATGAAACACTACTCAAATTCGTATTTCTTTTTAAGTAGGTCTACTATATTTCTTAAATTCTAAATTACATGTAGGAGGGATATTTTGTGATCTGGCTAAAGCATTTGACTATGTAGCTCGAATATATTGCCAAATAAAAATAAAATTTTGTGGTATTAAATATTATAACTTTAGTTGGTTTACATCTTATTTATCGAACACAAAACAAAAACTATAAATAAATATCAAATATTCACAAAATTACTCGCTCAAAAATTAGGAATAATAAACATGGAGTTCCTCAAGGTTCAATATTAAGTCCATTACTCTTTCTAATATATATTAATTTAATTTATCCCAAGCAATCTTATTTGCAATTGATACAAGTGTTACTATTTCAAGTACATAATATGGTCACTTTATAAACACTTATAATACAGTTAAATTTATCAGTGATTGTTTCAGCGCAAATAAACTAACGGATATAATGTAAAAATATTTTCTACAGTTTAGAAATATTGATCTTTGTGAGTACATTTCTCTCCTTGTTGATGTTTTATATTAAAAACCAAGATATATTTAGTACTAATAAAAACATTCATAATTTTAAAATAATACCCTCTGTTAGACTCAGCAGTTACTAAAAGAAGTTCATCATTCATGGACATATTAAGATCTTCAATGCACTACCTAATTAAAGGTTTGAAGGAGCCAAAAGAAAAAGTTTACAACAGAATTAACAAAATGTTTCCATATTCATAAATTCTAATAAACTGGCGAATTACTTATGACTGTAAAATTAATTAATCTATTTACTATGTAATATACAGGGTGATCTGTTTGGGAAGACATAAAATAAAAACGTGGTAAAATGAGAACTGTTGCTATTTATTGTTAAATAATTTGTAAATGCATTCTAGAAGAATGGGAGTTTTATCTAAATTAGACCTCAACGTGCCCACCATTGCGAAAACGATACAGTTCACATCTTGAGGCTAATTCCCCCCCATGTGTGCTCTAACATCTCAAAAGCTGAAAAAATGTTTGCTCTGAGATCATGAATAGCCCTGAGTCGCTGTCCATACACATAATTCTTGACCAAACCTCAAAGAAAGAAATCGGATGGTGTAGGTCTGGGGAATTTGGAGGCCACATAATTGATCCTCTTCGACCACACCAGTTGTTACCAAATGTGTCATCCAGATAATCACGGACGTCTTTTGTCCAATGGGGTGGTTGGAAAAAGTTTTTCAACATGTTTAGGTATGGTCCTGATCGAACTGTTTCCTCTGCGAAGATAAACGGGCCATACAGATTATAGCGACTTACCGCGCACCAAACATTAAGTTCAGAATTAGCTCGTTCCAGTTCATATGAAACATGCGGATTTTCGCGTCCCCTATGATTGCATTATGGGTATTTAAGAAGCATTTTGTTTATTCGGTCGTTGCTCAGTAACTTCTTTTGTTTTTTATGCGGTAACAATGATGATACAAAACTCCCGTGCTTAAATTATCACATTGGAACTGAAATGAATTCTACAGCACCCCCATTATAAATTTTATGCTCGACCATGCCGAAATGTAGTAATTATACACCTGGTACCAGCCCTTTAATGGACCTCATTAAAGTTCAGGTGTTCCACCAATCAGAAAACACCATTGTAGCAATATGAAAGCGCAAGTATCGATTATTCTCGGATATGCAATCGAAAGACAACTAGCGAAACGTCACGAAGGCTGGAAATCCAATACTGTCGCAGAAGGTCATGTTCTGTTACTATAATAATTAGCGTTAATTGTAAATTATATTCAAATAAATTCAATTTGTCATCTCGTTTTTCAATGTCTAAATCAATTTCAAGGTTATATCAATATTAATGTTCATTTTACTCAATAGATTATATCAAGGTCAATGACATTTGTTCCTCGGAAAAAAAGCAATACTTTCGCGTCTGCGCACATCTCATAATTTACGAGATATTGCACAAGGTCAGTTCCGCTCCCCAGTCAGATAAGAATAACATGATTACTTATGAATAATTTCAAGTTAGAAATATGGTCGAGCATAAAAAGTTGTATGAAACTTGACTATAATGGTAATTAAGACGCTCGTATGAAAATTATGAAACTCGCTTGCGCTCGTTTCATAAACATACTCGCATCTTAATTACTATCATAGGCTCGTTGCATAATGTACTATTATAGTCATTTTATTTTATGTCTTCCGAACGGCTCAGACTGAATTTTTATATAGTTTTCTCTTGTTTCACACCTCACAGCTGAAATTCTGTTGTAAAATCAATGACATAAGAGTTAAATAAAATTAATCTATATAAAGGTTAATTTTTTTTGGTCCTGGTTCGATTCTCGGTGCCGGATCGAATTTCTCTCCATTAAAAACAAATAGTAAATTAAATGAGGCTGAATATTATCCATTTCGGTAAGACTTCTGAGTTCTGACAGATATCCTAATAGATAATTATGATAATAGAGACAATAAAAATTAATACAGGTATCGTATTAGAAAACAATATAAAAATCCATTCCTATGCATATTCTGTTCCAGGAGTTCAGCACTGCCCTTTCCGTGTTTCTGTTGTACTCGAAAAGGGAATTTTAAATGTGCCACAAAGCTCAATAGAAATAATATAACATTAAGTTGCTGATGTATTATGCATCAGCGTCCATTATATTCTTTTAATGACGTTAGCTGAATTGAAGCAAAGCTCTAATGAAGCCCGCAGCAAAACAAAAGAGCAGTCATGGAGTTATGTGTAGCTCTTTGGCATTCGATATAATTATGACAATGGAATACACATTTCAATAATAGAGTTGCGCAAGGTCCAACCACCAGCTCTATTCGGAAAGAGAAACGTCGGGTCTCAATTGATTGCTGAAACTATACGCCCGTTTAATTTAATGTGATACAGAATTTAATGCGACACTGTGCATTGTTTTAGTTCACAGTATAGATAATAAGATTATAAATTAACATCATAATAGGCTATGCATAATTATTATAAATTGGGTGTATTAAAATTCCGTCCTCAGGTCACATAAATGCATCGGATTCCAAACAAATAGTGCAGACTGGGTTAATTTCGTGATATTAAGGTATTGGTGCAAAAATAAGGTTCAGATTCTCAAAAAAAAAAAAATCCTTTTAATGTACGTTCATTATTATGGTTCAGGAAGTTACATGTCGGTATTTTTGGGTGCATTGCGTTTGCGTCAGATTTATTGTTTATTTACAATTGAAAAGTACGGTCATAGTACTTAATATTGAACAAATTTATAAGTATACGCTGTTAAAATTTTATTATAAAAATCGTAATAAGTTTGTATTACAGACACACAATTATGACACAAGACGAAATATTAATTCAACATTAGTAGAACCTAAATGTCTCACATCTGCTGGTCTAAAGCATAGCATTAATTTTGGCCCTCGGTTGTACAATGCTTTAACTAAATTACACCCAGAACTTCTAACATGTAACCCACTAACATATAACAAGAAAATTAGAAACGTGTTAATATTTTCAATTTGATTAAATAAATTTATGGCCTATGAATTAATCAACCTATATTATATATTTGTATTCTATAATTTTGAAATATATATTAATCCTACTTTTCACGTGCGATATTATTCTTCTCTAGTGTTAATATTATATTATATAATTCCATTGCCGCTGTAATTATATTTTAGTTCCTATTTTATTTTACTTATTTATTTATATTATTATTTTTTTTTTATTTTAATATTATATCTGAACTGCGACCGAGCACGAGCGCTGCTCATTCGGTTTCAAATTTTGTTAATACTACTGTATTTTCTTTCTATAGTAGTAGTAGTAGTAGTAGTAGGGTTTAAGAAGGGCGCGTCAGCTACTATGGCTATTTGCGCCCTTTTCTTTCTATATTGCTTGTATTATTTTATTTATATTTCTCTTTGTTTGTTTTTGTAATTATATTTTTTATTCTGTATATTTGAATTTAAATAAATAAAATAAATAAAATAAATATTATTTTAAAGGTAATGGGCTTGCGGCAACGATAGTTTTGGGTAAGAATTTTCATTTTTCTTAAGTTGGTAGAGCACGAAATCTACTAGTGGAGGTGGTGTGTTTCGTTTTAGTAGTAGGCACATTGAGTGGGAGGACATAAACATTGTGAGGGAGACTAGTGACTAGTGGAGGTTGTCATGGAGGTAGTCCAAAGGTGCAGCAATAGAGGACAGGACTTACTTCTTGTAAGAGATGGTTTTAAGTTTCACAAGGCGTACACATATGTAGATGGACGTATACGTTGGCGTTGTACAGTGAAGAATTGTCCTGCCAAAATAATAGTCTTAAACAGTGAAACGAAAATTGTAGGCGGCCATAATCACCAAAGTAATGAAAAAGATCTTGTACGGGAATAGTAATATGCGTTACAAGAGCGGTATGTTGAAGTTTTCATGTTCGAGGAAAAGTTTGAAAAAGCGAAACGTAGTTGAGCTTTTTTAATTTCCGAGAATTGAAAGAAAACATATCGCTCGTGTATCGTACATTATTTTGTGCGAAGGTCGTTTATTACATACCTGAAAGAGGAATTTCTAATTAGTTGCAATGAAATCTCCAACTTGGTTTCTGTTCAATGACGGCAAATTTGCAAAACAAGAATTTCTATCTTCAACATTGTTGCTTTAAAATGTTTTCTGTGTTTACTATACTCCAGCAGGCCGTGATATACGTCTGACTTCCCCCCCCCCCAGTCTATAAATGAGAACTTAAAACAAACGGTAAGGTTATGTAATGATTTAGAGTTTACTTAATTTTTGCAAATATTTAAAAACAATAATTAACAATGCAATTTAGGTGAAATTGCAGTGGTAAGTTTCCAATTTATAATTATTACTATATTGAACGTCTCTAAAAATAATATGTTAAAAGCCTAAAGCAGTAAAATCAATGTCACTTAAGCGGTAAGAAGAGGAAAATTGTTATGTGTGTCAGGTTGGGAATACTGATTGTGGAATTTTTTCTTTCCGCGGATTGGTTTTGTGCGGAAACCAAGCAAATACGCACGATCTCGCACAAAAAAATATGCGCGTCCTGTAAAAGGAAAGCGACTAGTGACTTAAGTGAAAAACCAGGCAGCATAATATCTACAACAATCACTGAGAATCCAGAGCTTTGTGCTAGTGTATTGCATTTCACTGACGTTAAACTATTACGAGAAGCAAGCTACAGAGAACGACGTCACCATATGACGAAACTACCAACAACCTTACTTGAAGTTCACGAAGCTGTAACTGAATTGCAACCAATGTCCACCACTAACGAAGATTTTGTGCTACTGAATGATCGTGAAAGCAATGTGATTATTTTCGAATGTGAAAGCAGTTTGCAATATTTGTGCGAAGCAGAAGCGAATTGTATCGTAACATCTTAAATAATTTTTTTTGTACCAACCTATGAACAAAAAAGTTGCATATTACGTATGAGTTACTGGCGCAAACGCAATACGGATATACAGCAACCCATTTGGCGCAATTACAAGTGGCGCAATCATGGTGGCCCGGTATTTTTACCTCAAATGTATACAATAATAATTAGAAAAAAGCATTATAAACAAAAAATATTAGTACTGCAGAAGGGTTGGTATAATTTCGTGATAGTACAAGCACAGTCTAGTATATACAGTCACGAAGCTCAATACGTAGGGAATATGCATCCATAGATAGTTGCTAACCGCTAGGATCGCCACTATCGCCTCATCACAGACAATACGAAATAGTACCGGCACAGTCTATTGTTCCTAGTACCCTAACAACTCAAGCTTCATGACTGTATATACTAGACTATGGTACAAGGGTATTTTCGTGATAGTTCTTAAATTCCTCAGTCAGATTCATACCTACAACTCAACAATTTAACTCCTTTCGGTATTTTGAAAGGCCACCTATCCGCAATATGCGGAATCCGAATCGGGCAAGTGAAGTGGGTAGACATTGGATACACATACACATTTTAAACTTTTATTGTGAACACTGTACTTCTTCGTGTTGTTTTTTAGGGAAAAATCACTTTAAGTTCATACTGTTTGTTGCTATTTTTTTTGTATTGCAAATCTGGCCTATATGATTATGTCTCGTGACCAGAATATTGTACGAAATGGAACTACTATAAAAATTGGAGATTTATCCTTCGAAGAGGTGGAAAAATTCAAATATCTTGGAGCAACAGTAACAAATATAAATGATACTCGGGAGGAAATTAAACGCAGAATAAATATGGGAATGGCTATTATTATTCGGTTGAGAAGCTTTCATCATCTAGTCTGCTGTCAAAAAATCTGAAAGTTAGAATTTATAAAACAGTTATATTACCGGTTGTTCTGTATGTCTGTGAAACTTGGACTCTCACTTGTGAGAGGAACAGAGATTAAGGGTGTTTGAGAATAAGGTTCTTAGGAAAATATTTGGGATAAGAGGGATGAAGTTACGGGAGAATGGAGAAAGTTACACAACGCAGAACTGCACGCTTTGTATTCTTCACCTGACATAATTAGAACATTAAATCCAGACGTTTGATATGGGCAGGGCATGTAGCACGTGTGGGCGGATCCAGAAATGCATATAGAGTGTTAGTTGGAAGGCCTGAGGGAAAAATACCTTTGGGGAGGCCGAGACGTAGATGGGAAGATAATATTACAATAGATTTTAGGGAGGTGGAATATGATGGTAGAGACTGGATTAATCTTGCTCAGGATAGGGACCAATGGCGGGCTTATGTGAGGGCGGCAATGAACCTTTGGGTTCCTTAAAAGCCAGTAAATAAGTAAGTATTGCAAATCTGAATTAAAGAGTTCTCAGAAGAATTTATCACAGAAAACGTCTTATTTTGACTTCTGCGTTACATCCATTTTTAATTTAAGAAACATCCTGTAGATATTTAATAATGTAGTTTTGTGTTAAAATATTGGATATCCCTGTTCCATATGAATGTAGCCTTTAAATAATTGACTACACGGCCAGGAAATACATAACAACTTTATCATAAACAAGCAGCCAAAAATATCGTCCATTCACCAACTTGGGCCGATTCACTCGCAGTGTGTTTACAAAGCTGAGATTATCATTGGAGAGGCTAACGAAAAATAAATGTTTAAAAAACTATAGCGGTATTAATACGTCAGTTCTGTAAGTAGGGAAGGATACCTTGATGTTTTATTTCATCTGTTCGTCGCCTTTTCTTTCATGTGAAACTTCGCTTATTTATAGAATTAAAAAATAAGTGGTGAAAACACATTGCAGTTCTTTGATGTGCGACGTACAAACACAAAGAAAGGCGTAAGGGAGCTAACGTATTTAGTAGTGCGAATGTGAATAATTATATTTTGTAAATCTTTGGCTCAGTACCCTACCTACTTTATACAGGGACGTCATTTTATTTTAACTTCAATTTTTATTGTACCTGAGTTTTTTAATGTAGGCCTACTTCACTCCCACTCCTTCTACTAATGAAGTTCAACCGTCCTACACACAGATCCAAGACCGCATATACAGTCATAGTAGCCTTACGGTCATAGTAAACAGTACGTTCCAAAAATTTGTTCGCGTTTTCCAGTGACGAAAGAGCTTTCAATATTGAATCATTTTCGCACAGGTACTTTCGTCCATTTGCCTACGTCGTATCCCGGTTTCCCCCACCAGCTTTTATTCGCCAGCTAGTGGCTGGGCTGTCTTAGCTCTTTTCTGAGAACATTAATTTCTGTTAGGAATTGGACGTCTACGTAATATTATACAACTGCTTAAAATAACTTAAATAAAAGGGCTTCGTTAAGTAATTAACTGTCACGTGATTTCCTCCCTTTCTACGAACCTACGACATAACCACTTGGACGGACAGTAGATAGCATATCTGAATAATTCTATCTTTTCGGATCGGGCAGAAGTGAAGATTGAATTTACGGTAAGCCTACGTGAGGTACTCTTTTATAGAGTAGGTACAGAATTATTTCAATATGAGTTACTAGTACGAAGGACGAAACTGGTAATTGGGATTAGGTACAATAGTCTATAGTGCGATAATATGCTCATTAGAACTGAAGCCTATATCGAAATGAACGGCCAACATTTTAAAAAAGTGTTTAAATATCCATATTATGATTATTTTTCAATTTAACTTCATTCACTATATTGTACGCCAATGTGCTGTAGACAGTATAATATATACTGCATAATGAATACGTCCACATGGACAGCTCAGTTCGTGAGTAAAAACACTCATTGTTAATACTGTACTGTATTTTGATTAAAGCAAAACCTAATGAAAATTATCAAACTCAAAATTGCGATATTTTCTAGTTTACGTAAATGGATGAATTACTTTTCTTCCCTCCTATACCTAGTAAAGTGATTTGTTTGTATATTACGCCTGTATCATCGAACTCCAGTCGTGGAAGGGAGTAGCAAACGGTGTTGATCCAGAGGTATAGCCAGGTTAATATTAAAAATGTTAGTAAAAATAAAATAATGTCCCTGTACAATATGTATATAAGGTGGAAAGGATATATAACTGCATTAGCTTTAAAAACAGAATCTTTAGGTTGTAAGTAACCGAAAGGTAAAATGTCATTTTGATATTTGAGTAACGGTTTAGCCGAAAAAAAATAATTTGTGTCTGAAGTTTGAATCCTATTTATGATAAAACTATTGGGTATTGAGACGTATTAGTGGTAAGATATGAACGCGAAGACCAGGCCGAAGAAATACTCCTATAGCTTCATTTCTTCGAAAAACGCGTCATTTGTGAAAAACGTACAATGTGACATTGAGTAAATCTGAGTATACAAAAAGTAAAATTACAGAGAGTGAGTTTTTTTCAACTGGGTCACAGAAAAAACCCTAAATTTTACCATAGAGGATAAAATAATAATCGTCTGCAAAATCTGCTAAAAGCAAGTAAATACACAATTGATTTGTAACGAAAGAATTACTCCATTAAACTCCGAAATACGTTCAATGTGTGTAATTCAGTGATTAGAGTACTTGGTACGTAGAACCAAGGACCCTTGTTCGATCCCCGACGCCGGAGCGAATTTTTCTCCTCTAATAATCATCATCATTGTCCTGTCAAGTACTAGTCCCAAAAGAGCTGTTACGGCCTGAAAAAGCGATTTTCTTGCCATCTTTTCAAAGGTCGACCAAGTGACCGTTTCCCACTTGGACGATACTTCATTATTGCCTTAGGGATCCTGGATGAAACCATTCTTGAGACGTGATCCTTCCAGTTTAACTGATATCTGGAGATATAGTCCAGTATTGATGACACACTAAGTTCTTGAAGGATATCTTTATTTTTCTTTCGATCGCATTTAGTGTAGCCAGCTGTTCGGAGCATGAATCTCATCACGCAAGCTGTTATTCTGCTTTCATCTTTTGTCCTTATAGTCCACGCTTCACTCCCATAACATAAGACTGGTCGAGCTATTATTTGATAAAGACGAGTACGAGTTGATTTTTGTACTAATGAAGGTTTTAAAACTCTATTAATTATGCCCATTGATTTGTTGGATTTTACAATTTTCTCTGATAAATCCAGATTTTCAACAAAAGAAAGTTCATATCCTAAATAATTAATCTCATTAACTCTTTCCAAAATTGTGTTATTTAAACAAATTTTGCTTGATATTGGGTATTTACCACAAAAGTCCATTATTTTTGTTTTGTTAATGGATATTTTTCCATTGAATATTTTTGAGCTATTAAATTTAAATTATGTATTGACCATTGCAAATCATCTTCTGATGTTGCTAGTAAAACAAGATCATCTGCAAACGTTATTACATCTAATTTTAAATTTCTGTTAATAGTGATATATCCGTATTTTGTTTCTCTAAAATCTTTCACAATGGCATTCATATAAACGTTAAAAAGCAAAGGAGAGAGGCCACAACCTTGTCTGACTCCTGAGTTTATTTCTCCTCTAATAATCATTTTACCATAACAGATATATTTTGTGGGACCAAAAATTAATCTTTACGTAGATTCTTCGCCCAACAGTGCATATTACTGTGGAATCCCGGCCACCAAGTCACTCAATTGAGTGCGCTTCTTGTACAATGATATATGTCAACACATGTCGAAGTTGGAGTTAGGCCACAAAGGGAAAACACTAGAGGAGAGGGATTCGAGCCGGTGCTGTGGATTGAACTTAGGCGTAGCTCAGTGATTAGAGCACTTGGTACGTAGAACCAAGGACCCGGATTTAATCCCCGGCGCCGGAGCGAATTTTTCTCCTCTAATAATCATTGCAGCATTGAAGTTAAAATATAAACATTGTTGAAGTTATGTTTACAATTTGTGATAGTTTCATAAATTTGATTAGAAGTATCTCCTTTAGTGAGTTCTATGGAAAGATAAAATTGTGTTTTAAGAAACTAAGCAATCTATTTTCCGTTTTAAATAAAGATGGCATAGCGTTCATAGCAATCTAAACATTCGAACTTTAAATTATAACATAATGTAATATGACATACGGTAAAATAAATAACAAATCATTCAGACTATGAAAGTGATTTGCTGCAAATAGCAACTACAGGAAGGACCTAATAGGAATTATTTTCTTTTTGAACACAAAATAGATAACAATACAGGGTGATTCAGAACTTATGTTACAGAAGAACATGTTACAAATGTGTTTTTACATGTTATATTTGTATATGACGATTGCAGTACAATACATGCATGCATAAGTGAAATAAATACATTGCCTAGAGTTATATCGATTTTTAAGGTATGATAGCCATCCGAAATGTAATGTGACGTAACTTCAGAATATACCTACCTGTAATATACAGAGCGTTCGCCTACGGGTGAGGCCAGGAAAGCGGCATGTACTGATACGCCGCTTTGTGAGCGCAGTTTTTGAGACACGCTCGACAATCAAGGTCGACAAGTTATCAGTTGTGAGCCAGATGTTGCAGTATTTAACACGTACAGTGCAGTTTCTTGACACAGTTGCTTAAATATTCAGCGTGTGTGTAAAATTTGTTAACAATGCAAAACGCAAAATTCACGCTTGAACAAAGAGTTTTTATGTATGATGCATATGTGAAAACAGAGTCATGTAGAGAGGCGCGTAGGCAATTTGAAGTGAAATATTCGGGTGGTCCAATTCAGGGTAGAGAAACTGTTCGACGTCTTGTTAACAAATTAAGGCCAACAGGGTCGATAAATGCTACAATTCCTAAGCGAAAACGAAGAGTATTGACGGGAGAAAAAATTGATGAAATCAGTGCATCATTTACACGCTCTCCTAATAAATCTCTAAGATGTGTTTCACAGGAAGTTAGTGTTTCAAAAACATCAGTCTTTACTGCTGCTAAACTTCTAAAATTAAAACCCTACAGAGTATCTATATATATAATTTGAACTGGTAATGGAAATTACGGGAAAACTGCTGGACGGATTTTAATAAATGACCCCTCATTTTCAAGCTTGGAACTCAAAGTTTTTCGGAAAAATAGTAGTTTTAAGTGAAATGTGAATTTTTAAACATAATTTTCCAAAATCCATCTGTCATTAGTTTTGAGAACTAGCTAACAGCATTCACGGCCGACTTGATATACCCTTCGCTTTTTTGTAAAGAAGAAGCGAAGTGAGCATCAAGTCGGCCGTGTTGCATTTCAGAATAAAACAAAACACATAGGCCTACTACAATAAACAATATTACACGAAGGTCATGATCTGCAAGAATGCTGACATATTTAGAACTCAAATTAAATTGGTTATTAAAAACGTAACTTACTAAAAATAATTTACAGGTTCGATTCTGTGGTGTGTAATTTTCTGGGTACAACTGTGTATTGGATATTAAAAACTACAAAACTTGAGGTGGTTTGATGACATTATTACCATTAGAAATGAAATATTATTGTAGTTAATGCCATGATATGGCTATTTTTCATTAATTATACATATTAATGCTATATTGATGATATGAAAGTGAAAAGTTTTGGGGTTATATAAGTAGATGTAGAGAATAACTTAAATTAGATTTTGATTTCTATATTTTATTGAGTGGCGGCTATGTAGTATATATAGTATATGTATGTTACTGAAAGCTATAAAAGTTACATAAGATAATAATATTATTAAAAATCAAATATTTTTATAATTATTAATCAAGTGGGGTTGGGTCTTTTCATATATTTAATGGCGATGTGGCGTAGATATTTAAATGTGTGGTTCTCTTCAGTATTGGCTCGAGAGAGAGAGAGAGAGAGAGAGTATCTTTAATTGTTATGGAAGCAAATAATTTTCCGAATGTCTGGTATTCTTCATTGAAAATAAATCTGAAAAATGTTTATTTGAACGTCTAATGAACTTAATTTGCAGCATTTGCTGCACAAGCCACTAGTAGTATAGAAAGCGGAAGCTTACGGATAGACGATTCCCGCAAGCGACACCGCAGGCAGGCCGCTTCCCTGGCCCCACCCGTAGGCGAACGCTCTGTATTTAATTTGATTTTGAAATTTTTTGTTACGATTTAACTTACTGTATTGAAAGTAAACTTTCGATCGTAGTAAAATAAATAACATAGTTTAGAAAAACGAGAAATAATGTAATTTCGTCGCCGTATTTCGAAGGTTTCCATTAAGGCTTTTTCTTTGAGACAAACTTTGTCAAGCAATGGTACCAAGTTAGTATGAGACATAAGGAATTGAAAATTACACCATGAAACTTTTTTTTCTCCAGTTAATTGCAAATATGTGACAGGTAAGTCATTAAAGAGAAGGAATAAATCCAGAAATTAATGTATGTATGAAGATCTTTTGTAATGAAAGTGCCCCTCTCAAACGGTGAAAATAGACCCCGACTGTATAATGTATGCAGGTGGACAACGTACTCAGCGATTGAATACTTCCTCTTTCCAGACTAGCCTTGGGCTGATCAGGGAGGGAGTCTCACACACTGACGGTCGTCATGTCAAAAATGGACCAAACTGAGCACAACAAATGGATCACCTATAAAACATGTAGGCCTATTGTGAGGGTGTGAGTGTGTGTGTGAGTTTGATTTTGTTTCTCTTTTTATTTCTATTTTATTTAGATCTCTATTCTTTTCTATCTCGTATAAGAGTGACTTCGTTTAAAAGTGTACCCTGTTTTATGAACAGCAACCTGAAGATAAATATCCACCTATTCACTCAAAACAAAATAAACTTCATCCACGATTGTATACTTTTCAGTGACATGTTTGACTAGGGGACAATAGAGCTGTAACCAGATTATGGGGAAAGTAAAGAATATAGTATGTATTTATGTTTAGGATCCTGTCTGCTATCCATTTCTGAACTCTGCAGCCTATTATTTCAATTTAGAACAAATATAGCTGTTTATATTCACAAGTGAAAAAAGCCCTAAAAGTATATTACACAGTTTATGAATAAAATATCCCATTTTGAATCTTGCGTACACTACTTTTAACACTTGAATATAATTAATTGATTAACTAGCGAACTTACTCATGTTAATTATGTAAGTTTGTGCTGCTTACAGCTGTTTCGGTGCTTCATCACACCATCCTCAGAGCCTACTGCCTAATTTGTAATTAGGGTCGTTGCATATATTAAAATAGTACATTATGCAACGAGCCTATAATGATAGTAATTAAGACGCAAGTATGGATATTTATGAAACGAGCGCAAGCGAGTTTCATAATATTCATACGAGCGTCTTAATTACCTTTATAGGCAAGTTTCATACGACTTTTTATGCTCGACCAAATTTCTAACTTGAAATTATTCAGATGTATACATTTTATTTGTATCTGACAAGATCGGAAGTGACCTTGTTCTAGGTCGTGAATTGTGAGATGTGCGCAGACGCGAAAGTATTGATTTTTTTCCGAGGAACAATAATGTCATTGACCTTGATGTAATCCCGTTAAACTTGATATAACCTTGATTATTGAATTCGACATTGAAAAACGAGATGACAAATTGAATTTATTTGAATATTATTTACAATTAACGCTAATTATTATAGTAACAGAACATAACCTTCTGCGACAGTATTGGATTTTCAGTCTCCGTGACTTTTCGCTAATTCTCTTTCGATTGCATATCCGAGAATAATCGATACTTGCGGTTTTACAACGGTACAAAGCTGACTTGTCATTGGCTGAACACCTGTAAGCTGAGTTTTCATTGGCTGAACACCTGTACTTTAATGAGTAGGTGTACTTTAATGACATGCATTAAAGGACTGCTACCAGGTGTATAATTACTACATTTCGGCATGGTCGAGCATAATTTTAGAGATAACGCTTAAATGTTATTTTGAGCTCTGATTTCATATTAATTTAATAGGCCTATTTCATTTTCAACATTTATTGTACGTATGCTTAAGGGTATATGTACGTGGACGACCACAAATATTATCAGAAAATGCAAGCCCTAAATTTCTAAAATTTTATAAGGAAATAAACTCACAATTGAACAGAAATTACAAGGTACAACAACAAGACTTATTAGAACTTAAATATCTTATAAAAGTATAAAAAGGTTACAAATAATATTTTTAAGAATTCACTTTTTACTTTAAATTAAATTTTCCAAAATTTGAAAATATTCACACATATTATTTCATAACTCCACAACCATTAGAGATATAATTCTGAAATTTTTTACACTGATTTAACATACATTTATGCAAAAGGTAGACTACAATAATGTCCATTTCTTTGAAAATAGAAAAATTAGGTTACAAAACATTATTTAAATTTTAATATATTTTATATAGGAAAATAAAAACTGAATTGTATTAAAATATACAACTCTACATGTCTGAGAGTAGTCTACTTTTCACAAATAAGTTCAATTCAATTCAATTCAATTCAATTCAATTCAATTTATTTGGCCATTAGACATACAGTTTTAGGCTTCGTCAGAATACATTGAAAAAACATATAAATACATTTAAAAAACACTAATAACAGAAACAGTAAAATTTAAGTAATACAATCAAAACATGAAATAATTTGAAACTTTTAAATTGAAGAAAACTAACTAAATTGCAATTAAAACTTATTTATTAAAATACAATTTCATACAAATTTGTGTTGAAAAAATTCAGCAACAGAATAAAAGGGAGTATTTAATAACCAATTGTAGAATCTAGTTTTGAAACTATTGATTGGTAATTTATAATTTTGACTAGGGAGCTTATTATATAATTTCATCCCCATAATTAAAAAGTTTTGTGTTGCTCTTGTGTAATCTACAATATGGAATATTAATTTGTTCACTATTTCTAATTTCATGATCATGTATATTGGCCACTAATGAGTAATTGTCGATATTTTGTCGAGTGTAAAGTACTAGATCATATATATACAAATTTATGATTGTTAAAATCCGTGATTGTCTGAAAAGTGGCCGACAATGTTCCAGATAATTTGATTAACATAAAATTCTAATGGCCTTCTTTTGTAAAATTAAGACGCTTCCAATTTTGGTTCCATTTCCCCAGAAAATTAAGGTATATCGAATTATCGACTGAAAGAAAGAAAAGTAGGCACATCTTAAATAATTTTGAGAAACGCAAGTAGTCAGTTTCTTTAGCAAATATAAAACTCTTGATAGCTTTGTGCATGTGTACTCAATGTGCTTATCCCATGTTAAACTGGCGTCTATAAAAAGTTTGTTACATGCAGGAAAAATATTAAAGATGTCAGAGAGACCATAACAATGTTATGGTTACCAAATGATAAAACTGCAGAATTTTTTTTTCATACTCTGATGAAACTGGTTTGAAAAATATTATTAGTAACCTTTTTATACTTTTATCAGAAAATTAAGTTCTAATAAGTGTTGTTGTGGTACCTTGTAATTTTTGTCGAATTGTGAGTTCATGTTGTTATAAAATTTTAGAAATTTAAATCCTGCATTTTCTGATAATATTTGTTGTCGTTCACGTACATA
Organism: Periplaneta americana; assembly: GCF_040183065.1. Taxonomy (NCBI): domain Eukaryota; kingdom Metazoa; phylum Arthropoda; class Insecta; order Blattodea; family Blattidae; genus Periplaneta; species Periplaneta americana. The sequence goes on from NC_091118.1 coordinate 190,716,348, forward strand.
TACCCTTAAATCCTAAGTTATTATTCCCGTTATTATTATCAGCTACTGCTGAGTAAACTCCGAGGATGGCGCGATCAAGCACCGAAACAGCTGTAAGCCGCACAAACTTACATAATTAACACGAGTAAGTCCGCTAGTTAATCAATTAATAAAATAGCATATTAAAAAAAACACGTCATATCAAATATTTGCAAGTTTGATGTGATTAGTAATGCATCAAGGGTAAAAGCAAATTTTAATGTTTTGAAAATAAGAGCTAAATAATTACATATAAGTGCAGTAAAGTTAAATACCACTCATTTGGATCCTTTTTTATTCACAATCTTGAAGAGCAATTTGATATAATTATTACTACTAAACATTTAATAGCCAACAGATTTCGCGTCAAGTTTAATTTTTTATAAGTTCACAGCCGATAGAGTTAAAACATTATATAAAAGCTTTATGGACAATAAATTTCCTTAAATAATCCATATAAAAGACCTGAATTACTTTTCACCTTCATAAATAAATAAATAAAATTTGCCTACTCATCTTGACACCTTTAATTTGGACGGACAGTGTTATTTTTATATTAAACCAACATTAATATTTTTACAGAATTACTGATATTTATATTTTAAATTAATGTTTTGATAAACTAATAAGCTTTTTACAATTAAATACAGATTTCAAGTTATTTCATTCTTTCCCATGACGAGTTGCTTTAAGGGGAGGCAGAGGTGAAATTTTCGAACAAAACTGAAGAAAAAATGAAAATTTGGTTTTTTGCATTTTTATTATCTTTATTTTGATATTACGATGTTAGTTTTTGATTTTGTGCCCTTAAAAGTATGAAGTTAAAACCAAGATAACTGTATTACTATATTATTCCCATAATAAACTAATACTTATCATTATTTATATACCTTCTCTGAACATATAAATAAAAAGAAATATTGAACATTTCTTACAATGTGGTGCATGGAGCATTTTATATCAAACGATATAAAGTTTTATAAAATTATTAATATTTACAGAACTATTGTACTTAGAAAGTTGAAACTTGGTATGTCCATTACTTATAACATACTTAGTAGCCATGATCAATTTCAAACAAATCGGATAAATTTTGTGGATTTTGAAATATTCACCTCTGCCTCCCCATAATATAAGTCTGAAATCTTTGAAAGGGAGTCCCTGCAATCTTTAGTTTCATGATTTTGACTGAGTTTAGCTCAATGTAAAATCTTCAAAGAACATTACATTGATGTCCTTGTGCATAATGAGATTTCACAAACATACCATCTAGTCGAGAGATGTTATGTAACAGTTTTCTATTTTTTTTTCTTTATTTAACTTAGATAAATTTTATTTTAGTGTAATTTTTCTTGCATTTAAAAATCAAGGCCAATAATAAAATACAGTTTTTAATTAACATTCCTTCTGTTAATTGTCTATCAACTTTTCATATAATGATGCCAGTATGTTTTTTACGAACTGAAACATTGCTAAAGAATAGGCTATAATAAAGCTTGATGGGTTCTTATATGCATGCGTTATATTCATACTGTGATATACTGGTGCTAAAGACATTTGAATTTGTTCAGTATCTACAACTCGTGGAAAAAAATAATCTCAAAATATATAGTTTATTATAAAACAACCTCCTGAATTTACAGGTTGCCGAAAAAGACAAGGTAAACAAAAATACAATAATAACATACGTACAATAAATGTTTGAAAATGAAATAGGCCTACTAAATTAATATGAAATCATAACTCAAAATAACATTTAAGCGTTATCCCTAAAATTATTACCGTAAAGTGGGGTGACTTTGAACACCGAGGTGACTTTGAACCGTAATTTAGCGCCTTTCTAAATTAAATGCTGTACGCAATTGCGAAAAAACTGAACTAATTTATTGACAAATTAAACAGTTTTTTCACAATTGGGTACAGCATTTAATTTAGAAAGGCGCTAAGTTACTGTTAAAAATCACCTCAGAGTTCAAAGTCACCCCACTTTACGGTATATAAATGATTTTTAAAATATGCAACGACCCCTAATTACAATCATAACAATGCATTAATATCAATATTAACTGATGCTAATTTTGTTTGTCATAAACTTATTCAAAAGCATAATTTTATTTAACAATAAGAATTTTGTCAGGATCCGTCTGTGCTTATCTATTTAACAAATATTAGTAGTTTACAATATTTGTCACATTTATTTTTAGTTTTTTAACGTTTTCGGCTTAAGTAAGCCATCTTCAGAAAACGTTTATGCCTATATACATGAAAGTAGTACATGTGTGTGTGGTAGAAATAAATAAACCAGTTAAAATAAGTCTCTGTGGAAGTGGATGAACATACAATGTGTCTACAGGGATGTCTCCACAGTACTTATGATATTATTCACCATATTCTAGTCAGATCTGGACATTACTACAGATGAACCAACCTGTTTCAATTGCAACTGCATCGCACATGTTTTAATTTAATTTTAGTATTTATTAACTTTTAATGACTTTGATTATGGCTTATATAGCCCTGTTTTAATACAGTAATGTTTTAATCATTGTATGTTCATCCACTTCCACAGAGATTTATTTTAAATGGTTTATTTATTTGTACCACACACACACATGTACTACTTTCATGTATATAGGCATAAACTATTCTGAAGATGGCTTACTTAAGCCGAAAACGTCAAAAAACTAAAAATAAATGTGACAAATATTGTAAACTATAAATATTTTAAGGGTACACGGGAATAACGATCAAGGTCCATTTTAGAAAGCTTCGAGAAAAACGAATTTTGAAGTTTAAGCACCTAATACTTTGTTATGTGTTTATTTAATAGAAATTGACGTAGTGGAATGTCAAGAACGATGATTTCTTATTACTAGCTAGACCACATGATAGTACTTCCTTTCCACTATAAGGTAGCATTATTAACACAATTTCGATTTTTGATGGACCTTGATCGTTTTTCCCGTGTACCCTTCATTTGTTAAATAGATAAGCACAGACGGATCCTGACAAAATTCCTATTGTTATTGTATCAGCTTATCGGCCCTCATCATACCTTTCAAATAATTTTATTTCCTATATTAATAATTTAGCTGAGACTTTTTTTTTACTTAATACTTCAATATTCATAAAATTAAATCAATTTTAACATAATTTGATGTAACAAGTTCTGACCCCGTCGTGTACGTAATGAATATTTACAGCTATAGTGATGATCCATTGAATAAATAGGTTCAAATACTACAATATTATTCCATTGTGTTCATTATTCCTTTGAGAAAAATTGGGAATAATTCAGTTTTATATCTTGAAATACTAGGATATTTAAACAAGTCCACCAAGTTTCAAAAACACTGAGCAGTTAGGTAAAATATTTCATCCCTCTAACTTGCATACACAACACTGTAAATTATGATTTCTACTTGCTACATAAAACTAAATTGACTCGTGATCATTATGGAGGTCACGGACTCGGACTCTCGAGTGGGTACACTGTTAAATGAACGCTCAATACATGTGCACGGTGGTGGAGTTTGCTGTGAAGATTTCCAGATTTTTTGGTGCTGGGTTTGCTGGTTATTATTATTGAAACATTTGAAACTGTCTGTTATTACTAGGCAATTGGTGTGGTTATTCTCTTTTTTTCCTACACGTGTGGGTGATTTTTCACTTGTTTATTAAAAATCAAAATGGGAGACACTAGGGAGGTAGTGACAAAAAAATAAAATTCACGTTTTGGGAATAGTGAATAAATTTATCTAGATTCTCTACAGGATTGTAAATTTATACAATCACATTGTTCTTCAATATATTACTCAAAATTATTATGGGTATAGTGTTCAGTCACTCATAAATTAACTACAATAATCATGACTGATATGAAGACTTGTTTTATGCAAAATTAAATACACAATTAAAAATTAACATTAGACAAAAATTGTACTAACGTAAACAACTTCAAAATTGTTGCATGAATTGTCAAACTCCCGTTGTGTCTCTCTTTAGTTTTCTTAAATTTAAACTCTCGTAGTTCGATCTTGGATGTAGTCTTTGGATTTCATTTTATTTTTATAATAGTGTGAGTATTTTATTAGAGTAATAATTGTATAAGTATTAACTGGGAGTGTTCGAAGTTTGTTGATGTATAACCCGTTTGCAGCATCAAGTGTTTGGACTTGATTTGTTGGTTTGTTTACGAACATTGTTTCTAAACTTTACCAATTCTGTAATACTCAAATAACTACTTAGTAATTATATGTAATTTTCCTACTGCAACATTTGTATTTACACTTTTAAACTGTCTATTAATAAATTATTTACAGTGGCAGAAAATGTCCTTGACATTCCGAAAAGAAGGTGATGTAAATATTTGTCTGTGATATTGAATATATATTATAGTTACATTTTAATAATATATAAGGCATGCAATTTAAATCCCTGTAACTAAATTACATTATGCAAGGGTTGATTTTGTAATAAAAATAATTAAAGAAATTCGGTAGAGATAGTAAATTACGCTAGTAAAATTTTAGAAAAATATTCTTCAGTAGCAAACTTTCGGTGTAAAATAAATATTAAAATTAAGTTATATGCTTACAAACATGAAAAATAATAATTTTTCAGTTTCGAAATTCGCAAAAATAGTTAATACTTATTCATATTTTAGATATATAAACATCAAAAACTTACTATTATAAATGGAACCCAAATACTACAATTTAAGATAGAAATTGAATACTAATATAAAAATCAAACTACAAAATTAGTTCTAACTCTGGAATTTAAACATTACTGCAGTGTTGGGAGCAGTGAGGGATGTCTCTGCCTCCCCTAACGTCTCACTCACCACTGTGCCTGTGTTAGAGTGAGTGTGTGAGTGTGTGGCTGTTTTCACCTACCTAGACCAACAATATATAGAAATCAAAACAAAGGGGGAATTTTTTAATTTGGTGTGGATTTTTATATTTTTTATGTTGATGCTTTATTATTTTTCTCGCTTCTTTAGAACGCTGCACTTATCTTCGAGACGATCACGTACGTACGATTAAAATATTGCAGGCATCGGGAAGGAGACTGGAAAAGAACTTCACAGCTTAAGGCCAGTAATAATATTGTAGATCACGAAACAAGGAGAATGCTGGATATATAAACAATACTGATCCTGTAAAGTTGTACTTCTTACTACTTTTACATTTTTTGGGACTGATACGATCTAACTTCTTAATTGGATATATCATATTTATTTATATTTCATGCTGACCATAAAGGATTTGTCATAAAGCAAATTAAGAAAAAAATAGTTATTTATGGTACTTGTGAGGTAAGTGCATCTTTATTGCGCGAGTGGAAAGATTTAAGCACGAGGCGTCAGCCTCGTGCTTAAATTACACGAGCGCAATAAAGATCACGCTCACCAGTACCATACGTAATTTTATCCATGACCATAACGAAAAATTCTGTTTTATAAAAGAAAATATGTTCAAAATAAGTTCTCATATAATCACATATCATGGCATGGATTTTAGAATTGATACGTGTACTAGGTAGGTCATGATGTAGGAGGCCATGATTAGTAAAGAATGGTATCTAAGGCGTTGGATAAATAACAAATTATAATTAATTATATAATTGTAATATATATTTTTATCATTTTAAACATGTATTTTCGTCTTTTTGAAGTTTCAGGGATTATTTAGGAGTTTTCACGGGACTATTGTGATTAAAATAATTTCACATTTTACTTCAGTAAACTTAAGAGGAATATTAAAACGTAATTTATAATCGTGTCTGTTTATCTTAGTTGGCTAACGCGTGTTGTTTTAAAATCGTATAAACCCAACTTCGCAGATTGAAGTCTCCTCGCATCCCAAAAGGTAAATTATTACAAAATTTAAAAAAGTACATATTAAATATGGATGCAATGTACAAATTACGACGTAGTAGATAGAGAAAAGAGAAGGAGATTGAGTGTATGTATATTTAAGAAATGGTAATAAAGAAGTAGAGGTAGTGACATCTAGTAACTAATATATGACGCTAAAGTTTTGATATCTCAAATCGGCCAAATTTTGATCTCCATTACTGGTGATCGCCGTTGCACTACTTATTTGCGTCAACGCTTAAGTATTGCTATTCAACGCGGAAATGCAATGAGCGTTTTGGGTACTCTTCCAGAGTCCAGACCTTTGGACGAACTTTTTCTCCTGTAAAATTTTTTATCTCTTTGTAAATTTTTATATTTAGTGTTTATATATGTAAAAAAAAAATAAAAAATATATATATTAACTTCTTGAGTAATAGTTGGAAAAGTATACGTGTGTACCCGGGTACTAGGAAAATACTAATGAACTGTGAGATAAAGTTCAAACTGTGAGGTAAAGTCTTTATCTCACTAGTGAAATAAAGTAATGTTGAATAAAAGCCTACTTTACAAACGCAAAAGTATTTAATAAAGGCATGTTTTTCGTTATGGTCATGGATAATAGTTATTTATGGTACTTGTGAGGTAAGTGCACGAGTGCAATAAAGATCACGCTCACAAGTACCATACGTAATTTTATCCATGACCATAACGAAAAATTATATTTTATAAAAGAAAATATGTTGAAAATAAGTCCTCATGTAATCACATACCATGGCATGGATTTTAGAATCAATATGTTACTAGGTAGGTCATGATGTAGGAGGCCATGATTAGTAAAGAATGGTATCTAAGGCGTTTGATAAATAACAAATTATAATTAATTATATAATTTTATTTATTTTTTTTCATTTTAAACGTGTATTTTCGTCTTTTTGAAGTTTCAGTGATTATTTAGAAGTGTTCACGGGACTAATGTGATTAAAATAATTTCACATTTTACTTCTGTGAACTTAAGAGGAATATTAAAACGTAATTAATCATCGTGTCTGTTTATCTCAGTTGGCTAACGCGTGTTGTTTTAAAATCGTATAAACCCAACTTCGCAGGTTCAAGTCTCCTCGCATCCCAAAAGGTAAATTAATACAAAATTAAAAAAAAAACATATTAGATATAATAATGATTTATTTTAGCTGGCAGAGTTAAGGCCGTAAGGCCTTCTCTTCCACTCAACCAGCAAAAAGTGTATATACATATGCATGAACTTACAAAGAATCCAACAATTTGATTTAGATGAGAGTTACATGTATACAAAAGTTATTTACAAATTAAACAACAAAATACTATGAACTATTAATTAAACACTGAAATAAACTGTGTAGCAGAATTAAACTAAAATACATAGAATGTTAATATATTTCAAATAATATTAGATAATAGAAAGAGATTATTACGAGACAATTAAAATACAGCACAATCAGGATGATGTCTAAAGAAAAAAAGTTACGTTATGGATGCAATGCACAAATTACGACGTAGTAGATAGAGAAAAGATAAGGAGATTGAGTGTATGTATATTTAAGAAATAGCCCAGTCAAAGATAGTAAATATCATGTACTAGCCATTGGACAAATAAATAGATAATTTGTAGAAACAAAAGCCGCCCTAAATAAGGGTTCGATAGATCGGCCTACTAATCAATTCATAAAGAATAATAAGTAAGCAAAACAATTTTGTGACACTTGGAAAGAAAAAGAAAAAACCATTAAGATAAGAAAACGTAGGAAATCATTTACAATAAAAATTTTGTTAGGTAAAATGATTACTAATTATAGCTAAGGATGATTTTAACACGTGAGATCCTATGGCATCAATCGTTGCATCAGAAATTTTATATTGTTTAAGTTGATTTAAAGTTTCACGTGGGATCGTGCCACGGGCACCGAACATGAGCCCAAAAACTGTCCAATGTGTGATGTGGTATTGTGCTCCAAGATGCTGACAACAAGGCTCATATATGACTTGTTTTTCACGACAAACCTCTTGTGGCTGTTACTCATGCATCTCAAAACGGATTGTGGGATCAAGAATGAAATGGTAATAAAGACGTAGAGGTAGTGACATCTAGTAACTAATATATTAACTTCTTGAGTAATAGTTGAATGGAAAAGTATGCGAACTGTGAGATAAAGATCAAACTGTGAGGTAAAGTCTTTATCTCACTAGTGGAATAAAGTAATGTTGAATAAAAGCCTACTTTACAAACGCAAAAGTATTTAGTAAAGGCATGTTTTTCGTTATGGTCATGGATAAAAATAATTAAGTGCTTCAAAGTTTTATATCTGTTTCCGATATTTAATAGGGATCTTGCAGACTCTGTTTAATGATTTTACTTGAAAAATTACATACATCTTCTACCATTAAAAATTCATATGTTTTATCAATTTCATTCCTCCATATTCTTAAGTTCTATTTTCATCAAATTTTATATGCTTAATGTCTGAAAATTTATCTTGAATCTAACAGAAAAAAAAATTTGCTTACATAAAAAGTTTCTGGAATTGTGAATTTTCAAAATTATCATTTCGCTTTTTACATCAAATCGCTCTTTAAAAAATTTACTCCCAAGGTCTTTAATATCTTTAGTCATTTCTTCCTCATCTTAAATGAAACATTCATGTTAACATACCTTACTTCAATGGTAAAAATATCCGCACTGCAAGGAGAAAAAAAAATGTAATGTTTTCTTCTTCATATATTTAAATTCTTAATACATTTTTCACTGATTTTTTCTTCTAATTTTCAGTTAAAGTTAGGATAACGATTGAGGTACAGTTCATTGATTTTACTAAGTAGAAGAGTCATGCAAAATTTCATACAATTATTTGAAAAAAAATGTGGAAGATATTTAAACAGTTATTAAAAATACAATTTCGAGAAAATCAGTGATAAATTTACAGATTGATGGCCGGTATTATATTTGAATGGCAGGACATTTTATTAATGGGTAACCTTATACGTACTCGTATCTTAAAATTTCTTTCACAGATATAAAGCTGAAGTTTATATTAAATTCTTATAAGAAAAATGAAAAAATTTTTATCCATGACCATAACGAAAAACATGCCTTTACTAAATACTTTTGCGTTTGTAAAGTAGGCTTTTAATCAACATTACTTTATTTCACTAGTGAGATAAAGACTTTACCTCACAGTTTGAACTTTATCTCACAGTTCATTAGTATTTTCCTAGTACCCGGGTACACACGTATACTTTTCCATTCAACTATTACTCAAGAAGTTAATATATTAGTTACTAGATGTCACTACCTCTACTTCTTTATTATCATTTCTTAAATATACATACACTCAATATCCTTCTCTTTTCTCTATCTGCTACGTCGTAATTTGTACATTACATCCATATCTAATATGCATCTTTTTAAAATTTTGTAATAATTTACCTTTTGGGATGCGAGGAGACTTGAACCTACGAAGTTGGGTTTATAGGATTTTAAAACAATACGCGTTAGTCAACTGAGCTAAACAGACACGATGATTAATTAAGTTTTAATATTCTTCTCAAGTTTACAGAAGTAAAATGTGAAATTATTTTAATCACATTAGTTCCGTGAACACTTCTAAATAATTCCTGAAACTTCAAAAAGACGAAAATACACGTTTAAAGTGAAAAAATATATATTAAAATTATATAATTAATTATAATTTGTTATTTATCCAACGCCTTAGATATCATTCTTTACTAATCATGGCCTCCTACATCATGACCTAGCTATAGTACACGTATTGATTCTAAAATCCATGCCATGGTATGTGATTACATGAGGACTTATTTTCAACATATTTTCTTTTATAAAATATAATTTTTCGTTATGGTCATGGATAAAATTACGTATGGTACTTGTGAGCGTGATCTTTATTGCACTCGTGTAATTTAAGCACGAGGCTGACGCCTCGTGCTTAAATCTTTCCACTCGTGCAATAAAGATGCACTTACCTCACAAGTACCATAAATAACTATTATCCACCATTCTGTATGTTTGAGAAAATGAGCAATACACCTAGATTGCTGGCTGATATTGCGTTTGCATGTCAGGGCATTTTAATGCGTAACTTGGCCAATTTTATAGATATCTTAATATTTCTTTCACAGGTATAAAGATAGAAGTTCATATAAATTACTGTAAAAATTATAAATAATTTCTTTCCCTGAAAGGTGTACTAACTCCTCAAAGATACTCCTAATTTAGGCAGCTATATTCAGTTACACTATTAAAAGTAGTCTTATAGAAGAAATTGACGAAAGAAAACATCGCGAAAATAGAACATACTTTTCAATTAGGCTATCTCATAAAAATCACAATTAGTTCCAGAAAATCGTGATCAATATTTATAAATGAATAATACTGTATACCTTTACCTCCGTGTCAGTTACATGAATTTAAGACAACGAAATTAAAAGTACTTCCTCATTATATGGCATGCAGTACAAAAGAGAAGTTCTGTTATGATAAAAAAATACCTTTTGGTATTTTCGCGAAAATACTTCAACATTCTTCATACAGAGAAAGTGATTTTGGATATAATAATAATAATAATAATAATAATAATAATAATAATAATAATACTAATAATAATAATAATAATAATAATAATAATAATAATAAGAAGAAGAAGAAGAAGAAGAAGAAAGTGAAGTTCAAACGCATACAATAAACACAATATTTTAAGTACGCGCAGCAAGGAAAATTATGATTGTAAGTAGCTCAAGTTATCACATTACAGACATACCATTATCGCCAAATATGATGAAAGAAAAACAAATAAAATAAATATTACAAGAATATTAATCTTGCTCAGGATAGGGACCGATGGCGGGCTTATGTGAGGGCGGCAATGAACCTCCGGATTTCTTAAAAGCTGTAAATAAGTGAAAATAAAAAAAAAATCTAGTGAATACGCGGAAACATGCAATACACAACTTTTCATAACAGAAGTTAGTTTGGCAACTCGTCATAAGATAATTTTCTAACTTGGATTTGAAAGATTTCAAGATTCGGCAGCCCTTGACTTCAGGCGGCAGAGAGTTCCAGTGACGAGAAGTAGCAACAGTGAAAGATGAGGAATACAGAGATGATGTGTGGAGTGGAATTTCTAGCGTGTTATCGCGTTGTGATCGAGTATTAATATTATGATACCGAGAGAGAGTATGGAGACGGGCGATATAACATCTGTCTGTGTACAACTATTTCTCCTAAACCATTCGACGGATTTTATTTACACGGTGGCACACGAAATGTCATACCATTTAATTATCACATTAAAATTTTAAAATTGTAGTTTCGATGTTTCTAAACACAAGTCGTCTATCTTGTTGATTGGTTACTGCGCTAGTGGATGCCGAAATTCATGCAAAATCCGATAGGTAGCATCACAATTCGGATGTAACCATAGCTACGAGCACAAACATCAATTTGTGAAATGGCGGACAACGGGTGAACACAAGGTGAAAGTTGTTCTGTGTTGTGAATAAACAAAACGTTCGATTCTGGGCGAGGGAACCTCCTTGTATTCTGCATGAAAAAGAAATGTTTGGGGCGAAAGTTTCTGTATGGACCGCAATTTCGAGCCACAGAATCATCGGTCCAATTTTCTTCGATGAAACTCTCAACCAAGTTCGATACAAAACCATGTTGGAAAACAGTTTTAACCCCCATGTCATGACAAAAGGTCTCACTATGGAAACTCAGTGGTTCATGCAGGATGGAGCCCGTCCACACACTGCAAACACCGTTCTGGATTACCTGCACGAGATGTTTGATCTTCGTGTGATGTCACATCGACATGGGTGCGGCAAAATGTGGCCGCCTCATAGGCTGGATTTCTTTTTATGGGGATTCCTAAAAGAGAAAGTGTATCAAAGGAGGCCAGAAAATGTGGTGCAGCTCAGAGTCCTTCTAGTGGAGTTGTGCCGTGCGCTATCTGAAGACTTGTGTCGAAAAATGGTGACGAATGTAAGGGCTCGTTTGCAAGAGGTTGTGAGGCAAAACGGCGGTCATATGGAACATGTTCTGGATTAGAGATAAAATTCCAAATCCTAATTATTAATTCTGTATAATTTTGTAAAGCTTTAATATAAATCAATAGGTGTTATGTGTAAAATAAATGGTATGACATTCCGTGTGCCACCCATCTACGAGTCAATTTACCCAGAGATGATAAGCGTGAAATATAATAGTCTAGTAAAAAAACTCCAAAGTGCCCTTATCTGAACCAAGAAACAAACAGTAGATTCAGAGTCATTGTCCGTAAAACCGAACCCCTTTATTTTGCGATAACTCTGGTGTCTGCCTCACAGCTGTAAGGAATAATGAAGGGTCAACTATAGTAGGAATTTCCTGTTTTCGGTTCAGCAAGTCGCTATCTACTGTATTATAGTTAAGACGGGAAAGCCACATGCGTGTGAAAATTCAAGTTTTGATAATCTTATCAACATTTCTATACATAACACGCATTTTAAAGGTCTCGATGTCACTGAGTTTGATCAAGTACTTAGCTAGTTCATCGACCTGCGGGAAGTTTAAATATCTAAACCTGAATTGCGAGTTTTCAGTAATCCCTTAAAAGCAGTAGTACACGAATTAAATTCAATGAACGAAGTAGTGAGAATTTTTTTAACAGATAATAATGTTATACAAAAAAAAATCGGTCTTCAGCATGTCGTATACAAGGTGGTAAGCGGCCTAACATAGAAAAAGTTGCTATCAAATTGTTATTTATTCAATATCACTTTTTAACTCAGTTCACTTAACACAACAGTTATAAAAAATTCTACATCTTTAAAGAAAATTATTTGATTGGTTTGCAAATCACTCTTCTACAATACTTAGGTTTGCCAAATTGTACGTTTTTCCCATATTCTTACATATTTTTAAACTTACAGTACGTGACCACATTAATAAAATCTTCTACAATTTTTCAAATACTTTATTTTTATTTTAATAATAATAATAGTAAACTGCCCCCCATTGAGGGTAGCCCTTACGGACTCAGTGTATCCTCAAAAAATTATTATACATATGTAAACATAGATATTAACTTTTAAAGAAGGGAAACAAAGAAAAGGGCTTGAAAAATTACAATTACTATTCATGTGGCACCATGTGATTAATTAGGATTTGGCAAGATTTTTTTAACACAATTATCACAATGTCATCCCTCAGAGATGTTGGCAGAGCAAACTGCCGTCGAAATTCTTCGAAAAAAAGCTGGTATAGTCCCTCGAGCACCTATGAGCAAGCCGAATACCTCAACGTGAATTAAGGCATATTTCAACTTAAAATAGTTGACTGTAGGCTCATAGATCGACTTCTTCTCAAGGTGGACCTCGGCTGATTGATGACATTCTACTTCGAAACTTATCGTGGGATCCACAATGATGCCCAGTTTAGTGTAAGCATTGTACGCTAAAATATCTACTCGTCTCGGTGACCCATTTTCAGCTAGACAGGAGATTTCTTCTTCTACTATCCAGCCCTTATTTGTTAATGCGGCAGCAATTTTGGATCTTACAAGATGATGTCTAGAGTTCCTCAAGAGCAATCCCTGTTCACAGAATCCCAAGACGTGTGCTAAAGTTTCAATCTCCGGGCAGCCATGTCTGCACCGGGTATCGTCGAGAGATCTGCCGGGAACGGAACGAACAGCTGCTAAATTTGCTGTCATTTTCAGGCTAGATATCCATTCACTAGTCGAAAGTCCTTTCTTGTTTGCAATCCAACTGTTGGCGGCTGTTACTTCGCTATACATCTCAACACCTTTTCCCCGTCCTGAAAGGGTCTTCCATGATTCATATTCACGACCTCTCAATTCTTCTCGAAAATTTCGAATTGTATATAAAAATACAACTACATTATTTCCACTATATTTCGAGAACAAATTTACAACAATGTTTACATTTTCAGATTACAAAATGACAGTTATGCATGATGGAGCATCTTATCAGACTGTTAAGTGGTCAGAAAAAGTCCGTATTTATTTATAATGTTGTAATTTTCTCACATCATGTATTTTATCATATTTTTTATTATGTTGCATTTTATCTACGCCTTTATGCTTAAAGCATCACCATATGATAATTAGATCTGAAGATGCCATTTAATTGGCGAAAGCGCTAGTCATATTTTTATTTATTTATTTATTTATTTTTTATTTATATATTTATTTATTTGTTTATTTATTTATTTATTTACTAGCCGTACCCGTGCGCTCCGCTGCACCCGTTAGAAATAAATATAAAGTAATTACATAATTAAAATAGGACGTTTGATCCAGGGAACATTCGTGTTTGATAGAAGGATAAATCGTTCATTATGTTACTTAAATTGTATTAAAAAAATTAAAATGCGATCATTTTGATCCAGAGACCACTCATAAGGTCATAAAAATTATTTTAGGAAATACAGGAAACGAATGCCTATCAAGTTTTCTGTGCATAAGAAGCTATTTTAATCTTACCTGTCCTCGATTCACTTAGAAGATACTGTAATAACATTATAGCATTATGTTCATCTAGAGAAACTACACTTTCCAATGGTGAATTAATAATTAATTATACAAATCTTTAGCTTCCGACATTACTTCATACAAACACAGAAACATTCTTTGTAGGCTATGTTTCATAGCTTTCGATTGTTGTTGTCCAAGGCCCCTTATAGACGAAGTCATTTGTTTTTTATTTCATTACGCCGCCTTAGATGGCGTTGTTATTGCAATTTTGAAACTCATTTATCTCATTAAATATCAGTCCTATCAAAATTTTTCATGGAATAAAACTTATCGGAAATGATTTTTAAAGAAACTTTTGTTATGTAATGTTTTTCATGAAAATTAATAATAAGGGAGATATTTCGATTTATTTAATTCAAGCCCCCCTTATAATCCCCCTTTTAAATAAAATATTTTGAATGTCATATAGCCTAAATTCTAAGTTACAACGAACTTAATTTATATTCCAATTTTCATATAAATCGGTTCAGCCATTATCACGTGAAAAGGTAACAAACATCCAGACAGACATAAAACAAAAATTTCTAAAAAGCGATTTTCGGTTTCAGGGCGGTTAATTATATATGTTAGGACCAATTGTTTTTGGAAAATCTAAAATTACCAGAAAAATGTATTTATTTATTTATTTATTTATTTATTTATTTATTTAACCTGGTAGAGATAAAGCCATCAGGCCTAATGTAATTTCCTTGTACTACTCATTAGGTTAAAATAGACAGTTACTGAAGGATTTATTATACTTATTTCATTTAATGTCAGAATGGCTCACGACCACTGCTTAAGAAAACACAGAACAAGCACATAATCAGAGCCTCACCCAGGCCGTATGTAAAGAAGATAAATTTCCCTCTTATGCAATGAGTTGAACTCTCATCCGCCGAGTTTATAGGGACAAACTCTACCACAGTAATAGTAAAATTTTATGGAAAACCTATAGGTCTACATTTTTTTATCTACAGTAGCGCATTGAGTAATTCAATTTTGTGACAGTGCAAATAGACGGAGCAGATTATCACTAGGGAGCGGATTTTTATGTGCTAAGAAATTTAAATATAATTATTTTTATGTGCTAAAAAGTACGAAAATATTTATTAAAAATAAAAATAAATATTTTTTTTAAATATGGCAAAAATACCTTACTTAGCTTGAAAAAAAAAGTTACTAGGTACTCACCAATCACACTCGAGTATCAGTTGCTAGTAGTTGTCCGAGAATTGCAGTGAACAACAAAGGTCATTTCCAAATTCTCCATCACAAATGCATGTCCATTATCTCTGAACAACGACTTATACTGTGAAATAGTAATATACGTTACAAGAGCGGTATGTTGACGTTTTCATGGTCGAGGAAAAGATTGAAAAAGCGAAACGTAGTTGAGCTTTTTTTAATTTCCGAGAACATGAAAACAAACATACCGCTCGTGTATCGTACATTATTTTGTGCGAAGATCGTTTATTACATACCTGAAAGACGAATTTCTAATTAGTTGCAATGAAATCTCCATCTTGGTTTCTGTTTAATGACGGCAACTTTAGAAAACAAAAATATCTATACTCCAGCAGGCCGTGATATACGTCTGTCTTTTTTTTCCCCCAGTCTATAAATGCGAACTTAAAACAAACGGTAAAGTTATGTAATGATTTATTTTTCATTTTAATATTTTAACAATATTATTTATATAACATATTGCAGTAATAACATCGGCATCTGGAATCTTGTTGATTTTTTCACGGCTTCCTTAATGTTACTTGTATCAGGAATACAATAGTTTTCGTGGAGTAGTAGACTTTACTTAATTTTTGCAAATATTTAAAAACAATAATTATTAACAGTGCAATTTAGGTGAAATTGCAGTGGTAAGTTTCCAATTTATAATTATTACTACGTTAAACGTCTCTAAAAATAATATGTTAAAAGCCTAAAGCAGTAAAATGAATGTCGCGCTTAAGCGGTAAGAAGAGGGAAATTGTTATGTGTGTTACGTTGGGAATACTGAATGTGGTATTTCACACTTACCGCGTATTGGTTCTGTGCGGAAAACAAGCAAATACGCACGATCTCGCACAAACGATCTTTCCACATCACAGGACGTCAGACGTGCATATTTAAAGAGAGGAATGTCACAAACATCTACTACACCGTCAATTTCACCTACAGGCACACTCTTCAATACTTGAGCAACTTTACATATTTTTTTTATATCCACTGTTTTGCCGTGAATGCACACGTGAAGCAGCGGCAATGTGCTTGTTTCCAGACAAATGTTGGGTTACTTGAGAGCTCTGATCTGCACTTAACTTACTGATTTACCACATGGTTGGCAAAATAACACTTTTCCGTCGGTAGTAAAAATGTTTTTAAATTCATCTACATATTGCTGTAGACGCGATCTTAAACTCGATTTGATTTTAGGCATCTTAAGAGGCTAATATACACACGTCTTCGTAAAAAAATGTTTCTGGCTATTGACTGACAATGGCGGAGAAAAGTTCGCTTCATAGGCATGAACGAGAGGCGAGAGATTTGTTTAAATTAAATAATGTTTATACCCGAGCTCTTATCCGTTGTTTCACAAACAAAGCGCTGAATGAAATCATCTTCAGCAACAATAAACATTCCTAATTATGTGTTGCAAAATCTCTCCTTCTTGTCAAAGTTAATTTATTCTCTAATAATAACACTGATATGCTATCTAGCAGTTCTCAGAACTTGAGGCGATACTATTACGAAAATGGATCACGGTTACACCACACAGCACATAGAAACATGAAGCAACCAAGAATTCTTAAAAAGATAACGTATTTTTTAGTGATATAATTGATTTAGTTTTTAAATATTTAAAAGTTCATGTAAAAAAATTATTTAAATAAAAAAAATCCAAGATTTATGTGTTTGTAATAGATTTCCTGAAAATATGTATTTACATAATTTTTTTTGTGAAAATATGTGTTTTTATGTGAAATAAAATTCGGGTTTTAAACTTGAAACTTGACATTCGGAATTTTTAACTTTGTTAATTGTGTTTTATCACACGTAAGAAAAATATTTTATGCTCGACCATGCCGAAATGTAGCAATTATACACCTGGTAGCAGTCCTTTAATTCATGTCATTAAAGTACAGGTCTTCAGCCAATGACAAGTCAGCTTACAGGTGTTCAGCCAATGACATGTCAGCTTTGTACTGTTATAAAACCGCAAGTATCGATTATTCTCGGATATGCAATTGAAAGAAAATTAGCGAAAAGTCACGGAGGCTGGAAATCCAATACTGTCGCAGAAGGTTATGTTCTGTTACTATAATAATTAGAGCTAATTGTAAATAATATTCAAATAAATTCAATTTGTCATCTCGTTTTTCAATTCTAAATCAATTTTCAGGTTATACCAGAGTAATGTTCATCTTATTCTGTGCCAAGGTCAATGAAATTCGGCCTCGGAAAAAATCAATACTTTCGCGTCTGCGCACATCTCACAATTCAGGTCAGTTCGCACATAACCATAATTTTGAATACTTTCAAATTAGAAATATGGTCGAGCATAAAAAGTCGTATGAAACTTGCCTATAATTGTAATTAAGACGCTCGTATGAAAATTATGAAACTCGCTTGCGCTCGTTTCATAAGCAATCATACTTGCGTCTATATTACTACCATTATAGGCTCGTTGCATAATGTACTATAATTACATAGGAATCCGCTCCTTAATTATCACAATCGGAGACAACTATTCCTTAACAGAAGGAAATCTCGTTGACTTGAGACAAACATGTATTCTTATTAACGACAAAGATATAGGATATAGTCTCCGGACGGCACTGCTACATATTGGCGAAACGAAACAATGAATCAGAGCTGCAAACCAGAACCAGGCATGCGACATCTGCTAGACCCCATGCTGTGCTCAGCCGATTGTCATATTATACGCCACGTGTGGTGCACGTGGGATGGGGGAAATGGTCACGTGGCAGTAACTAATGGCGTCCTGTTTGTGGCAAACTTTACATGTTCCGAAGAAGCCGCAGTTTTAACACGTAACATACACGAGTCGGACCCGCCCGAAAAATTCTGCGCCACTGCATGTCACACACACTCCCTAATAACTCTTAAGCCATGAGACTGATTTTCATGTAACTCAATATGAAAGCCATGGCATTCCGTGTTTAACCCTCACTCTGTGTTGTAAATTCCTCCTGTTGGATGCTGCGAGTTTTGTGGTTGACTCAGCAGTCATATCGTAAGAGTTCTCAGTTTACTTCGGCTTTTCATGTCATTTAAATTCTAGCCAAGTTCAGATATGGTAATGGTAATACCATAATCTCACAGGTTCTTACTTAATGGGATAGGGATTCGATGCCGGGAAGACACTGATATTAAGTTTATAAGGAAAAAGTGTATGAGAAGTTACCGGTATATCAGAAATTTTACAACTCTCCAAGAGATTGCTAAGAATAATGCCATCTCAGCTAAATTGGTTAGAAGGGCATGATGATAATCAGGGCGGGTCTAGAGGTTCTCGTCAACCTAATGATTTTCCACAATTTGTAGCAGAGCTTTTCATCACACAAGGACAATACGTCGTAGTACCAGATTCGTTACAAAAATATCTATTTTTTCGCCGTTTAAAGTTTTGATATATCTGTCAGCAATAATTTCCAGTTCATTCAGAAGAAAGAAATGTTTTCTGATACTATAAAAGCAAAAACAATGGAAATATTTTACAATAAAAAGGTAAAGGTATCCCCGTAACATGCCATGAAGGCACTTGGGGGGCATGGAGGTAGAGCCCCATGCTTTCCATGACCTCGGCATTAGAATGAGGTGGTGTGGTCGGCACCACGCTCTGGCCGCCTTTTACCCCCGGGAAAGACCCGGTACTCAATTTTATAGGAGGCTGAGTGAACCTCGGGGCCGTTCTGAAAGTTTGGCAACGAGAAAAAATCCTGTCACCACCTGGGATCGAACCCCGGACCTTCCAGTCCGCAGCCAGCTGCTCTACCAACTGAGCTACCCGGCCACCATTTTACAATATTATAATATTAAAAATCATGGAAATGTTTGAGATACTATAAAAATAGAAACCCATGGAAATGTTTTGCGATATTATAAAAATGAAAACCATGGAAACGTTCTGAGATACCTGTACTATAAAAATAAAAAAAACATGGAAACGTTTTGCGGCATTATAGAAATAAAAACCATGGAAACGTTTTCAGATACTATACAAATAAAAACCATGGAAATGTTTTGGTGTGTTATAAAAATAAAAACCATGGAAATGTTTTGTGATATTATAAAAATGAAAACCATGGAAACGTTCTGAGATACCTGTACTATAAAAATAAAAACCATGGAAATATTTTGCGGCATTATAGAAATAAAAACCATGGAAACGTTTCGAGATACTATAAAAATAAAAACCATGGAAATGTTTTGCTGTATTATAAAAATAAAAACCATGGAAATGTTTTGCGATATTATAAAAATAAGAACCATGGGAACGTTTTGAGATACTATATAAATAAAAACCAAAGAAATGTTTTGCGATATTATAAAAATGAAAACCACTGAGACGTTTTGTGATACTGTAAAAACTAAAATCATGGAAACTTTTTGAGATACTATAAAAATAAAAACCATGGAAATGTTTCGCTGTATTATAAAAATGAAGATCCACTGCAAGAATGATGGATGTCACTTTCTTGTCGAAAATGAACCAAGACTGTCAATGCATAGCTTAAGACATATAGACTGTACATAAAGAGTTATATGGCATTAACACTGATAGTCATTGTCCAGGAATGATCGGAAAATCACAGTTAAGCTTTGAGCGCTAAGCATTTCAAATATTCAATTGCTTCTCCTGCAAAATGTATTCCAAATGACATCCATCATTCTTGCAGTGGACTCTTCAAATGTAAACCATAGGTACGTTTAGAGATACTATAAAAATAAAAAGCATGGCAATGTTTTGCAATATTATAAAAATGAAAACCATTGAGACGTTTTGTAATATTGTAAAAACTAAAATCATGGAAACGTTTTGCGATACTATAAAAATAAAAATTACAGAGATATTTTGCGATACTATAGGTACTTATAAAAATGAAAACCATTGGGATGTTTTGCGATACTGTAAAAACTGAAACCATGGAAACGTTTTGCGGTACTATAAAAATAAAAACTATCGAGATATTTTGCGATACTATATACAAAACTGAAAAGCATTGGGACGTTTTGTAATACTGTAAAAACTAAAACTATGGAAACGTTTTCCGATACTATAAAAATAAAAACCATGGAAATGTTTTGCGATATTACAAAAATGAAAACTATTGAGAACGTTTTGTGATATTGTAAAAACTAAAATCATGAAAACGTTTTGCGATAGTATAAAAATAAAAATTATAGAGATATTTTACGATACTATAGGTCTTTATAAAAATGAAAACCATTGAAATGTTTTGCGATATTATAAAAATGAAACCCATTGAGAACGTTTTGTGATATTGTAAAAACTAAAATCATGAAAACGTTTTGCGATAGTATAAAAATAAAAATTATAGAGATATTTTGCGATACTATAGGTCTTTATAAAAATGAAAACCATTGAAATGTTTTGCGATACTATAAAAATAAAGACCATGGAAATGTTTTGCGATATTATAAGAATGAAAATCATTGAGACGTTTTGTGATACTGTAAAAACTAAAATCATGAAAACGTTTTGCGATACTATAAAAATAAAAATTATAGAGATATTTTGCGATACTATATGTAGGTCTTTATAAAAATGAAAACCATTGAAATGTTTTGCGATACTATAAAAATAAAAACCATGGAAATGTTTTGCGATATTACAAAAATGAAAACCATTCAGACGTTTTGTGATATTGTAAAAACTAAAATCATGAAAACGTTCTACGATACTACAAAAATAAAAATTATAGAGATATTTTGCGATACTATAGGTCTTTATAAAAATGAAAACCATTGAAATGTTTTGCGATACTATAAAAATAAAAACCATGGAAATGTTTTGCGATATTACAAAAATGAAAACCATTGAGACGTTTTGTGATATTGTAAAAAACTAAAATCATGAAAACGTTTTGCGATACTATAAAAATAAAAATTATAGAGATATTTTGCGATACTATATGTAGATCTTTATAAAAATGAAAACCATTGAAATGTTTTGCGATACTATAAAAATAAAAACCATGGAAATGTTTTGCGATATTATAAAAATGAAAACCCTGAGACGTTTTATGATATTGTAAAAACTAAAATCATGAAAACGTTTTGCGATACTATAAAAATAAAAATTATAGAGATATTTTGCGATACTATATGTAGGTCTTTATAAAAATGAAAACCATTGAAATGTTTTGCGATACTATAAAAATAAAAACCATGGAAATGTTTTGCGATATTACAAAAATGAAAACCATTGAGACGTTTTGTGATATTGTAAAAAACTAAAATCATGAAAACGTTTTGCGATACTATAAAAATAAAAACTATAGAGATATTTTGCGATACTATATGTAGATCTTTATAAAAATGAAAACCATTGAAATGTTTTGCGATACTATAAAAATAAAAACCATGGAAATGTTTTGCGATATTATAAAAATGAAAACCACTGAGACGTTTTATGATATTGTAAAAACTAAAATCATGAAAACGTTTCGCGATACTATAAAAATAAAAATTATAGAGATATTTTGCGATACTATATGTAGGTCTTTATAAAAATGAAAACCATTGAAATGTTTTGCGATACTATAAAAATGAAAACCATTGAGAACGTTTTGCATTACTATAAAAATAAAAATTATCGAGATATTTTGCGATACTATATACAAAATTTAAAGGTATTTTGTGATACTAAAAACTAAAATCATGGAAACGTTTTGCGATATTATAAAAGAATTTTAAATGCTTTGCGATACTATAAAAATAAAAATTATCGAGATATTTTGCGATACTATGTATAAAAATGAAAACCATTGGGATTTTTGCGATAGATACTGTATAATCTAAGACCATGGAAACATTTTGCGGTACTATAAAATAATACATTTAAATGTTTTTCGCTACTATAAAAATAAAAATTATGGAGATATTTTGCGATACTATGTATATAAATGAAAACCATTGAGACGTTTTGTGATACTGTAAAAACTAAAACCATGCAAACGTTTTGCAATAATATAAAATAAAAAAAAAATAATGTTTTGCGTTACTATAACAACTTTCTCGGTTTAAGGAGTGCTTAAAATGTATGTGAAAATCCGAAAATCGATGTAGTATCATATTGCTTCCCATTTATAATCTTTACGAGATAGTAATAAATTAACAGAGAATATAATATATTAGAATTCTGAAGATAAACAATGACAGGTATTTGAATAGGAAGCTAAATTAAACATGTCAATGAAGACAATAGCATAATGGCTAGGTAGGCGGTGTAGTATAGGAATACATTCGTGTCTACGTCAAGGACTAATGGAAGGATCTAAAAAGTATCAAATTGACGTATGCAACGGAAACAACAACTGGAAAACAACTGAAATGTGAACTTTATGAAAAATGATATGAATGACACAAACAGATAACGTTGAAGTCTGAAGATAAGAAAACGATATGACATTCAGAATATTGGAAAATAATGAAGGTGATGGAAATAGAACCTCGTATGTCACGTGTAACACTTGGCAGAACTACGGTCTATGTTCATGGAATTCGTCTCGGGGCAAATAAATAGCGTCGTAGCATTGGCCCTGTTTGAGGATTTATTATTTGTACAGGAAGAAAACGCAAGATGCACCGTATTCATATCGCTGGTCGTGGTTAATGCTATGGCTAAAGTACACCTTTTATGTTGCCATGACTGCGTCTTCAAATCCTGTGTGATCTCTGGTTAAGACCATGGAAGAGACCAAATTTGGATTCAGACCAACAATTACACGGAGCTTTAAACAGAAGAATAGACTAGGCACATAAGGATTACTTACTTATTTACTTACTGGTTTTAAGGGACCCGGAGGTTCATTGCCGCCCTCACATAAGCCCGCCATCGGTCCCTATCCTGAGCAAGATTAATCAAGTCTCTATCATCATATCCCACCTCCCTCAAATCCATTTTAATATTATCTTCCCATCTACGTCTCGACCTCCCTAAAGGTCTTTTTCCCTCCGGCCTCCCAACTAACACTTTATATGCATTTCTGGATTCGCCCATACGTGCTACATGCCCTGCCCATCTCAAACGTCTGGATTTAATATTCCTAATTATGTCAGGTGAAGAATACAATGCGTGCAGTTCTGTGTTGTGTAACTTTCTCCATTCTCCTGTAACTTCATCCCTCTTAACCCCAAATATTTTCCTAAGCACCTTATTCTCAAACACCCTTAACCTATGTTCCTTTCTCAAAGTGAGTGTCCAAGTTTCACAACCATAAAGAACAACCGGGAATTTAACTGTTTTATAAATATTAACTTTCAGATTTTTTGACAGCAGACTAAATGATAAAAGCTTCTCAACCTAATAATAATAGGCATTTCCCATATTTGTTCTGTCTTTAATTTCCTCCCGAGTATCATTTATATTTGTTAATGTTGCTCCAAGATATTTGAACTTCCCCATAGCGCGTCCTCAGGTTGCGGATCGAGGAGACGGCCTCCAGATACGGAGGGTAGCTGTGAATATATTGAATAAGCAGTCGCGGACAGCCGATGAGGGGTGGTCCTCCAGCTTGGAGGTTGGGCGAAGGGCTAACAACCTATCACCGTAAAAAAAACAGCTTGTTATGAATCCTTCAAATAAAACACATAAGGATTTACCAATTTAATAATAATAATAATAATAATAATAATAAACATTATTCTACAGATAATTATCATAATGAAACTACAGAAAAAAGTATCTTAATAAAATGTACTGTATGTTGAAAGAAATCTTCAGTTCAAGAAATATAAAGAATTTTGTAGAAGTAAGCTCTTTTTAAAATTATTATGTGAAGAAATTTCCATTTCGAGGTACTGTATATAATACTGTATAGTGATTTTCATAGAAAAAATTTCTCCCTCAAAGCTTTGTTTGAAGGATTCTTCATATAAAAATATACTTAAAAAGATCATTTTTATCGAAAAAATCTCTTTCTCAGATTGTTTGAAAAATTCTTCAAACGTAGGCAAGTTTATATAACTCATTTTGTAGAAAGTCTTTCCTCAAGTTTTTTTGAAGAATTCTTCACGTCAAATTTACTTTTGTAGATAATTTTTATACAAGATTCTTACTAAACGTTTTTTTAAGGATTCTTAAAATCAAGGTACCGATGTGCAGATAAGATTTATAGAAAACTCTCTTCTAACTTTTTTGTATGAAGAATTATTCAAATCAAGATATGCGTCTACAGATAACTTTTACAGAAAAACACCCTGCGCCAAATTTTGGTTGATGATTGCTTCAAACGATTTTATAGGCCTAGATAATATTTTCATTAAAAAAGTATCTTCCACAGATTTTTATTTCAAGAGTTCTTTTAATTATGGTATGCTTCTGTAAGTAATTTTGTATAAAAATTGCTTCCTATTTGTTAGGTCAAAGTATGTCTATACATAATTTTATACAAAATAATTTTTCTACATTTTTGTCTAAAGAAGTCTTAAATTAGAGGGACTATTTCGTTTATATGACGTCATTCCATTTTAGACCAATGAATTGTAATGAAATTTTGAATTCCAACCAATCACAGTCAGACTTTGCGATAATTTTTGCAGCTAGATTTATCGCTATCAATTTATCGCATGGTCGTTCCTTTGTTTAGTCGTTGTCGCCAACTGTTTCCCCGTAAATTGATGATCATGAATACATTAAGATGCAACTACACGGTTAAACTTTTATTTCAACTTTAAAGCAATGAATGCAAGATTGATATTTAATATTAATTAATATATTGACGCAGTGAAGACGACGTTCAAAACGGCGCACCATTTAGACACAAAATCTTCATGCATCTTAATTGAACGTACCTTTTAAACTTGATTCTTTCAATATTCTTCCCAGATTGCACGCATACGCGATTGGAATATTGAACTGTGTAGATGCAGCTTTAGTTCCGTTACACACCACAGCGAGAATGCGTTTGTCGAGCTATAAAAAATGCTTTCGTGTAACAATGATTGTAATGGTCGAAATAAGACACAGCTGAGATTGGTCCTGCTTCCACAGGTAACATAACCTATCATCGCATATCAAACCCAATGACCTTGCATAGTAATAACAAGGTCTTTTGATCAAACTGCCTTCCGTATGGCGTAATAAAATTCGTGTTTTAATTAGGCCTGTCTATACAGAGATGGCTTCACTGTGTAGCAACATGTCTCGCTGTGAATACGTAAGCATTGGTATATAGCTGTCCCCACTGTTACTGTTAAATTAAATTATGATTTCAGCAGATAATGAAAAATAATGTATTTATGTTATAATAATAAGAGAAAAGTGCAGTACATATAATTAACATTGTTAAACCTGTATTTCGCTTTTCGCAATTGGCATTACTGAATAATAACATCGAATTTCTTTATTGCAGTAATCGATATTCATCTACGAGTATTTCAACTTCACAATGCCTGAATAGGTTAAGTATTCGTTAATAAACAATTATTAACATTTTGTGATCGAATTTTAGGGATATATTATTTACATTTTTATTTTATTCACGAAATAGTCCTAATAAATGCCACTCGAGGTCTGAGATTTCCCAGATAAATCCACTCGCTTCGCTCGTGGATTTATCGGCGAATCTCAGACCTCTCGTGACATTACTACAGATAATTTTATAGATTATAACTTTATGAAAATATTTGTTTCTAAAAATGTCTGCCTGAAGAAGGTGTAAATTCGAGGCATAAGATATCACATTTTATAGAAAAATCTCACTTTTACAACATTTCACCTCCTCCTCACCTAAAATTGAATCGGTTCCTCTGATTTCATTTATAATTAATAAATATATTTCTAACCACGACAAAGTCGAATACATTACACATTCGAACATTAACAAAGAAGAATATGAAAGTTTCATATAAAAAAAGTCGCAGAGGTATAATACTTAGAACATTAGAGAACACAAAGCAACAAAATAACTAAAAATGACACAAAATTGCTGCAAATGACTGCGTAAGCGAGGAAGGAAAAATGTTTGCACAGTAAAGCGTGATGGAAAATGGTGAAGTTGAAAGTTGAATGTTGTGTGTTTGCTGATATCGACTGTTCCTGCAATTTGATATTCCAAGAGTCCATGCCGATGTTGACAAAGGATTATGTTTGCATGATGTAGGTATATGAATACCGTACAGGTGTTTGTAACTGCAAATAACTGGCACACAGTGGTATAGCAGTAATAATAATAATAATAATAATAATAATAATAATAATAATAATAATAATATTAATAATAATAACTTGAAAATAATAATAATAATAACTTAACAATAATAATAATAATAATAACTTGACAATAATAATAATAATAATAATAATAATAATAATAATAGTAATAATAACTTGACAATAATAATAATAACAATAATAATAATAATAATAATAATAATAATAATAATAATAACTTAACAATAATAGCAATAACTTGACAATAATAATAAAAATAATAATAATAACTTGACAATAATAATAATAATAATAATAATAATAATAATAATAATAATAATAATAATAATTTGAAAATAATAATAATAATAATTTGAAAATAATAATAATAATAATAATAATAATAATAATAATAATAATAATAACTTAACAATAATAATAATAACTTGACAATAATAATAATTTATTTATTTATTTATTTATTTATTTATTTATTTATTTATTTATTTAGAATATTAACGTGCAAAAACAACAGCACAAGGCCAATTACAGTTTTGCACGATACAAAACAGAACAAAACAACAAATGATGATGAGAATGAATGATAGAAAATGGCAATGAGATGAAATACAAACAATATAATGGTCTACATAATCAATTATCAAATAATAATTATAAAATTATAAAATTAGTCCAATGAGATAATTGAAATAATGGAATAGTCTACATTAATCAATTGACCAAATGCAAGAAATAAAATGGACAAATAATTATTAAAATAGATCAGTGAGTTAAAAACTCAAAGATATACTACACATTAAATGGATCCAACTTGAATCCATGCAAATTAGCATATTTAATGCATCTGCAGACCGGAGAGAGAGATTTAGGATTCTTATTATAAAACAATTTATGAAATCTTAAACCATTAGCAGGAATACGAAGACTGATATTGCTTATGAAAGATTCACAATCAATATCACCCTTAATGACTTTGCAAAAAAATAAATAATCAAGATCCTGACGTCTGGTGAACAAACAACCGCAATTGAAATAATTGCATTTAATCTCATAGTTATAATCGGAATTTGGTAAAAATCTATAAGAACACAAGGAAATAAATTTTCTTTGAATATTCTCCAATTTAGCCGAGTCAGTGGAAGTAATGGAGTTCCATACAACAGATGCATATTCAAGCTTGGATCTAACCAACGTATAGTATAAAATTAATAAACACATAGGAGTGGAAAAAGAATAAGTTATAGACCTAATTAGACCAAGCATTCTTAACGAATGGGTATAATAATAATAATAATAATAATAATAATAATAATAATAATAACTTAACAATAATAGCAATAACTTGACAATAATAATAAAAATAATAATAATAACTTGACAATAATAATAATAACTTGACAATAATAATAATAACTTGACAATAATAATAATAACTTAACAATAATAATAATAACAATAATAACTTGACAATAATAATAATAACAATAATAACTTGACAATAATAATAACTTAACAATAATAATAATAACTTGACAATAATAATAATAATAACTTAACAATAATAATAATAATAATAATAACTTGACAATAATAATAATAACTTAAGAATAATAACAATAACTTGACAATAATAATAATAACTTAAGAATAATAACAATAACTTGACAATAATAATAATAATAATAATAATAATAATAATAATAATAATAATAATAACTTGACAATAATAATAATAACTTAACAATATTAATAATGATAATAATAATAATAACTTGACAATAATAATAATAATAACTTAATAATCATAATAATAATAATAATAAAAATAACAACAATAATAAAAATAACAACAATAATGATAGGCCAGATATTACAATTCTGGACAAAATTAACAAAAAAAAAAGCATTCCTTGCAAATGTAACATTCCCAAACATGTTAAATTTACACACCATACATAAGCAAAGAATTATATACAGATTTAAGAACCTAAGTTTCTCAACTTTGGAATAGAGCTGATACTCGTATCTTCTAATATTTATATGCATTTTAAGTAACTTCCCTATTTTCGTAAATAGCAAAGTAACATTACGAGTACAAGAAACGTAGAACTTTGTCATGGAAATGTGTACAAAATTAATACATATTAATACGGTAGGGAGACTGTTGTATCTCTAAACACTTTTCATATTTTATTTATTTATTTTTTTTTTTTAATTTTGGAAAATGAAATTGGTTAAATAAAAAAAATGCTTGAAATAATTATTGAAGATTCCTTTATAACTTCCAGTATGTATTTTCCTGTTTTACAGATCTATTAAGAATGGAAAAAATAAAATGAAGGGATATGTAATGTGTTCAAAGGTACAACAGGTTCATGTACCTTGGAACATACCCTCTTGTAAGTTGGAACACGTGGAATATAGGTGGCAATATAAGCTGCTGCAAAAACTGACAATCATATTTAAAATGTATTTGCAATCATAAACCAGAGCAGGCTTCTCTGATTGAGATTTTATTTCCTGGAGGAGCAATAACTGCTTCAACAGCTTTCTTGAAGCCATCCGGATCAATTGGGGGCCTCTTAACTCCAGACTTACTCAGTGATATGATCTTAAAATAAAAAAAAAAAAAAAACGCGGATAGTATCTTGTACCTTCGAACATGTTCCAAGGTACAACATATCTTGTGTTCAAAAGGTACAAGAGGGTGCAGTTTTAAACAAATATGGCTCCCAAAAGTAGAGATTCGAATAAATCATAGAAATTAAAATATGTTATTACTCACTACATGATAGGGAACACACCGTACTTGAAAGATATTAACAAATACAATCAGGTTTTGTGTTAGAAGACATAATAATGAACGAAATATTTACTTTTGGTATTAAAAAACTTCTTTTGTCTACAGAACTCACACTTTGCAATAAATCAAACTGAAACTACGACCAGAGCTACTTAGCGGCTTTTTCTACAATCTACTTCAGTTTGAGTCCTCTAGGTAGCAGCAAAAATTAAAAAACAAAAAATGTTCAACGGTGCACTATGCTGAAGGTACAACAGTCTCCCCTACTATTAAAACGTTTATCTACATTGGATAACTTTCGGCGTTGGACCTCGTACTCATTTCGCCAAGAGTTATTCACGTATCATTATCATCATCATTACCGTAGCCAAGGTTAAGTCCACGGTATAGCGTGCTGTATTCGTACAAGAGAGCGACCGTTCGGCGACAAATATCATTCAGAGAACAGAAGTGGTAAGCACAATAAGCCTCAAGCAGCGGTGCAAGCTTTCGGGCCACTACTCCGTAAAAAAAAGAGGATTCAACATAATTATTATGCTAGAAACGGAAAAAGGACGTAACGTACGATAAGTTGTTATTTCAGGGAACGCCTCAATTATGGATCTCCACCAACGTGGTCTAGAGTTTAGTAAGAGGAACTCGTGCTTTAAGGATGCGCTTAGGAGTGGATTTGATTCCTGTTTAGGTTTTGTCTGAGTTTCTCCCGAACTTCAAGGCGAAATGTCAGATCACCCCAAGCCAAGATTAATCTCGACAAAGTAGCACATCGTAATTGCCAATATCATAGACACCAGAGGTCTGCATCGGACGTTTTCGCTCGAGCGCCAAGTAGTTCATAGCATAATCCGATAGGTAGCGCACATGCATGATGGGTAAAATTGTCACGAGCGATAAATCCTCGAACGGTATAAGCCGAGCGTTAGACATTCGTTCTTGTTACAGTGATGAACTGTGTAGTAACATCATAGATGTTTATCATTTCAAAACCTTGCAGTGTTTAACTAACCTTTCCATAGTACAACTACAAAACTTACTTTAAAATGTAATATAAATGTTGTAGGTAAATGCTTTTTTTTTTTTTTTTTCCACACATGAGTGATTTTGTTTCTGCCACATCTGATAGATGTTATTGGATGTAAATGTAATTATTATAAACGGAGTACACAATCACGATAATGCAAGAACTGTATCAAGTTTTCTAGTAGTAATAATAATAATGATAATAATAATAATAATCTCTAATAATTAGTGTATCAATCTTTGCGTCTGTAATAGTTGTGCAGCATGATTATTCGTTTTATTATATTTTCTGTGACGTTATCTCTGTACTAATATTGTTATTAATCTACTGCTATATCAATAATATTTTGTAAAACGTTTCTACATTGTCGCAGTATATAGGCGGAACACTATGTATGGACCTATCATATTGTGGTAAATCAAATATTGAATAATTATTAATTATCAATAATAACTGTATATCGAAGTTTTTAATACTATTTTATTTATAACTTCATGTTCCTGTTTTCGTACGTTCCATTGACTGTTCCATTAAACGTTTGTCATAAACCAGAAAATAAAGCCTTATTTTTACCGTCGCCTTCCATACAAGATAAGGCATGTCGGTGAGATGACCTTGTACTGTGCTTCGTGTTCCTTACGAGCGTATCACGACCGATCGTATCTCACTCGAGGGTGCGACACTCGACCGAGTTCAAGCGAGCGATTTAACTCCAATGCAGCACTCTGATAGACACTGAACAACCGGGCAGCTGCTACAGCGTCGCTAAATAATCGATTAATAATAGTATGTGTCAGCTTGACGATATAGCTACTGATTTTTTAAGTCGACAGTTCTGCGCAGATTGAGTCTGTAGCCTTTGTGCTGACACTCAGTCAACAAGATTCTCACATGCTTTTATCGCATGATCGTGCAGTCTCGCGCTCGGCAGAGCTGATCTGTAGCGCTGCCTTACATTTTATTCTTGTCTCTATTTAATTGCTGCAGGAGTGAGGGGCGAGTTAAAAATAACAATCTTGCGATCTAACTGGAGGAGTGTTGGGTTACTGAAAACAGTGCAACTTCTCGTCGAAACAGCAGGCGCAGCCCATAAAAAGCGCATATCAATCAAGCACATTGCTATAACCCTTCAAAGAGGGCTGTAAACATTTCGCTTAAAATTAAGGATTTGAATATAAACCAAATAAAAGGAAGGTTGTTAAGAACACAAGGTTCACAAGCCAGAAAAAAATAAAAAAGGGAATATTCTACTTCTGATGTGTTTTCGAAGACTACGAACCTGTGAAAATTAATAATAATACGCATTAAATTTTATTTTTACCTTGGAGCAACAGTAACAAATATAAATGACACTCGAGAGGAAATTAAACGCAGAATAAATATGGGAAATGCCTGCTATTATTCCGTTGAGAAGCTTTTATCATCCAGTCTGCTTTCAAAAAAACTTGAAGTTAGAATATATAAAACAGTTATGCTACCGGTTACTCTGTATGGTTGTAAAACTTGTATGAGAGAGGAACAGAGGTTAAGGGTGTATGAGAATAAGATGCTTAGAAAAATATTTGAGGCTAAGAGGGATGAAGTTACAGGAGAATGGAGAAAGTTACACAACGCATAATTCACATTATTCACAGAATTCAAATGCTACCCAAGACGTATGGGTGAACCCAGAAATGCATATCGCCGTTGTTTTTGCAATAACTCCTATGTGACATATTTATCCATTTTCAGATTTTTGCTCTATTAAATAACTTAAATAGTGATACAGCAAATAATAAAATCTCCTGTATGTAATTATATTTCTTTGTTTCGAAAATGTAAGAATTCACAGTCTCCTATGTACGGCTGCCATAAGATGAATAAATGTGTTTTTTCTTCCTATTGACAAATTTTATATTTTGCACATAGGAGTTATTGCAGGAACAACGACGATATAGAAAACGTGTGGGGAAAAAGACCTTTGGGGAGACCGAGACGTAGATGGGAGGAAAGCATTAAAGTGGATTTGAGGGAGATGGGATACGATGGTAGGATCTGGATTAATCTTGCTCAGAATAGGACCGATAGTGGGCTTATGTGGGGGCGGCAATGAACCTCCGCGTTCCTTAAAAGTCATTTTTAAGTAAGTATTAATTTTGTTTTAACATGAAGCATATTTCTTAAAAATTTCTTAAAATTTTAATTCATTGAAATTATAATCAAAATACAGCAAAGCAGAGGACAATAGACTTCTGTTACTTTGAGTGATATCGCTGTAGGGATAGTGTAGTACGATGACCTTACGGAGCAGTAATATGACAATAATAATATTATTGCTGCGATAACAAAACCAAAAAATAAATAAATTATTTCAAAGAGAGGATATACTGCAAGAGATGAAATCAGGTTATTTGGCACCAATTTATTAAAAGGGAGATAAGGGAAAAAAATGAAAATTATAAAGGATAAAATAAATACCAAAAACCTTTTCATAATTTTTTTTTTGAAATTGGATGCAGAATTGGATAGAAAAATAATTTAAAGAATAATAGGAGTAAGACGGATTTACAATTGGCCGTCCACCAGTGGATAACATTAAGGAAAATTTTTAGAGAAATGTATGCGAGTTTCTTATTTTATAATTTGCAGAAATCATATGATAGCAGGCAAAATAAATTGTTCTGACAAGTATAGGAAAAAGCAAGTGTTGATAGATCAATAATCGAGATGATGTATTTTAACAATAAATGCAGAATAAGAATAGGATCAATCACATAATACTCTGTGATCAATTTTGAATGGGAGCTTCCGGCACTTGTTTTTGCATTCACGACGTCATAGTTTTGTTTGTCGAGCCAAACTAAAAACAGACGACTGTAATGATGTAATCATTTTTTGTACTTTCGAATGTCTGAGTTTCAAACTTAGTATTTAAGGGCCGTATTCATAGGCATTCGTAGCGCGGGCTTCCGGTGGATGATCAGCGAACTAACGTTTTTCGTATTCATAAGCCAGTGTTAGCGATATGATATGATATGAATCCTGTACAAGTAACCAGTCGATAGCCGGGGCTAGTTTAGCACGCTCGTAGCGCGGACTAGCGAAATGTCTATGAATAGCACCCTAAATTTTTTAATTATGTCAGTTTCTGAAAATATGTATTATTTTGTCACATGTAGAGGGGAATATTGAATAGCTTTGGTCTATCAATTCTGAAAAGGATTCGTTGAGGAGGTTACTTGAATTGTAACCAGTTGGCCAGGAATTCATTCATTTAATTATCAACTTCATAACGATACTGCTCTCCTGCTAAAATTCCTGCACGGAAGTAAATTTCAAGAATAAATTTGTAACTCTCCAGTGTAACATGCACTGGGCCATTCAAATATTAATAAAATTAATGAATTTTGATTGTAATAATGACATGGACGACGTTTATTTCTTGTTTTTAAAACACGAATACATTCATTTGTTGGTAAAACAAAAGAACAATACCCAATGCAACAATCGACATGACTATATCGATTATAAAATTATCTCTACCTTCATTAAACGCGCCCTGTGATGATGATATATTATTATTATTATTATTATTATTATCATTATTATTATTATTATTATTATTATTATTATTATTATTATTATTATTATTAGACTATATGCGTATTGATTATGAACAAAAGTTTTCTAATATTTTATGAGAAATCGCTATATACAGATGTCCACAGCCATATTTTGCTTATAAAGAATACTAAAATTATATTTCTGTGAAAATCTGAAAGTAGAACATATGCAGTATCATAATATCTTCTGTTGCGGCTTGAATCTTTCCCATCAAATTCTGAAGAATATAAGTAAATTGATCTATCCTGGTGGCCATTTTAACATGTGTGATAACCTTTCGTTATCAAATAAGAAAATATGAAACTAGACATTTTGGCAAAGAGAAAACTCTGTTTTTCTTTCTGCAAAAATTTCCGGGTAAAATGAAAGCTACGTTTACATTAGATGAGAATGTTTTAAGCACCATCTTGTATCATTCATGTCATTTTCAGGGTTCTTAAACGAAATATTTTCCAACGAATAATGACGAAATTTCTTTGGTACAAAATTACAGTTAACAAGACTCAAATTGGTCAAATTAATGCAAAATGATTATGAAAATCAGACTTAGTTTCTTGTTCTAGTATAGAAGAAAAGCTTAAAAACTTCCATTAAGTGATGTTTGGTGCTGTCTAATAGTAGGGTGTTAATCACCTATTTGTACAATATAAGATCAAGGTATGAATTAAAATGTGTCTTAGTGAAACTTACAGCAGAGTCCGTATAGGCCAGTTTCTATCTTATGCTTTTCCAATTCACTGCGGGCTAAAGCAGGGAGATGCACTATCACCTTTACTTTTCAACTTCGCTCTAGAATATGCCATTAGGGAAGTTCAGGATAACATAGAGGGTTTGGAGTTGAATGGGTTACATCAACTTCTTGTCTATGCGGATGACGTGAATATGTTAGGAGAAAATCCACAAACGATTAGGGAAAACGCAGAAATTCTAGTTGAAGCAAGTAAAGCGATAGGGTTGGAAGTAAATCCCGAAAAGACTAAGCATATGCTTATGTCTCGTGACCAGAATATTGTACGAAATGGAACTATAAAAATTGAAGATTTATCTTTCCAAGAGGTGGAGAAGTTCAAATATCTTGGAGCAACAGTAACAAATATAAATGACACTCGGGAGGAAATTAAACGCAGAAGAAATATGGGAAATGCGTGTTATTATTCGGTTGAGAAACTTTGTCATTTAGTCTGCTGTCAAAAAATCTGAAAGTTAGAATTTATAAAACAGTTATATTACCTGTTGTTCTGTATGGTTGTGAAACTTGGACTCTCACTTTGAGAGAGGAACAGAGATTAAGGGTGTTTGAGAATAAGGTTCTTAGGAAAATATTTGGGGCTAAGAGGGATGAAGTTACAGAAGAATGGAGAAAGTTACACAACGCAGATCTGCACGCATTGTATTCTTCACCTGACATAATTAGAAACATAAAATCCAGACGTTTGGAGTTGGGCAGGACATGTAGCACGTATGGGCGAATCCAGAAATGCATACAGAGTGTTAGTTGGGAGGCCGGAGGGAAAAAGACCTTTGGGAGGCCGAGACGTAGATGGGAAGATAATATTAAAATGGATCTGAGGGAGGTGGGATATGATGGTAGAGACTGGATTAATCTTGCTCAGGAGAGGGACCAATGGCGGGCTTATGTGAGGGCGGCAATGAACCTCCGGGTTCCTTAAAAGCCAGTAAGTAAGTAAGTAAGATTAAGGTATGTTAATGCTGCAGAAAATAGGAATAGTCCTTAGGCTCCTTATGACGCAGAGGTAAAATTTGCCATTATAATATTTGGTATTTAGAAAATTGAGATGATGAAACAGTATGGATATCAAGCCCATTAAACTTCCAAGTTTATATTGTATTTTTACAAGTATTTTTTAGTTATTTATTTTTAAATATGATTATGATTGTGTGCAACATTCTTATTCAGTAATATTTATTGAATGATAACAAAACATTTGTTTTCCTTGAGCACGTAAACCAAAATAAAATGTTCCGCGTTCAAAGACATTTTGGTAAACTCTATTCTAGATGCAGATATCGAATGGATTTAAATCAAATAATGTCATATCGACGCGAAATCACATTTGCTGCTGCGTACAGCTGACATCTGTACGGTATTAATAGAAGTTCCGGCAAGAAGTACTTCGAATTGATAGCAGATGTCTCTGTTAAACTTTTCATAAGAGGAAGTAATTTTAGAGTGAAATTATAGATTCGCTCCATGGAGCAAGATCGTATTTCTTCGTAAGGTTTTCATTATTGCTTAAAATTCTAGGTGCGTTTATCTTTAGAATAGCCCGCCTGGAAGACGGGATATAATTAAATTAAAAGTACGGTACGACATTTTTTCTGGAGATAATGAAAAGGAAAAAAGAAGGCGACATGAAGTAGCATTGCATGTCCGCTAAGCCGTTGTCTGAACTGGCACACGGCCAGGGCACATTTAGACATAGCAGCATCGTCCTCACGGAGGCACCTGTGTTGTCATTTATCTCATCTTTCTTTCTTGTTCTCTTTCTTTATATGTCCCTGGACCGGCAAAAACACGAGTATCAGATTTTCAACAACAGCGGAACATCGCGACGCGAAAAAGACGCAAAAGAGAAACGGAGTTTCAGTGTTTTTTTTATATACGAAATGTTTTAATAGCAAGGCGTAGGTTTCGTTTATCAGTGTAAAGACTTGTGGAGTGTTCCACGCACGGGTTGCGAGTCAGTGATCAAAAGAAGATTCTGATAAGTTACGGGCGGTGAATTAAGTACAGCTGACAGTTGCATCTGCCACGTTTCTAGACGCTCGCTCGCACATAAATCAGACACACTTCTTAGTGTTGGTAGCAAATCATAGCGGCGGAGACCTCGCCCACAAGATTTGAGAGAAGAGATTACTTCTCTTTATCTGATCGTCGCGTATTTTGTTGTGTTGTTTCGACTTTACCCTTTCAACATCTGAACGGTTGGATAGTTTCGGGTTAAAATAATATGTCGGAGGAACCTTTGGAATCTACCGCGTACTAAACACTTCTCACAAGTATGAGCCGTTCAGAGCAGAAGTGGTGTAAGTCAAAAATGAGTAATGAGTGTTAAAGTAAACATTCTGTAAAATACAGCGCAAAGAAGCAATTAATATTCAATTTATTTAAACTACAGTGAAACCTCTCACTTACGGACATCAAAGGAACGTAACAATCTGTCCTCATCTGGGAGGTGTCCTTTATTGGGAGGGAGGCTCCCCAATCTAACAGTAAATTTATAATATGCATTATGTATCCCTTCACGCTTTAAATGAAATGTATTGCTGTAGTTTAACTCTAAATACAGTCTACTGTACTACAGTAAATTCTTTGCAACTTTGAACTACAGTAGATAAGACCGAAAAAGAAAAATACAGTACTGTGCCATGCAATTTTATTCTAGATATACAATTATGCAGTACTGTAATTTACAGTTTTTAACTTAACCTTTACGTTCAGGTGCCATGTCTCTAGAAACAGAACAACTGATTGAAGTGAAGAGAATAATCCTACTAACCCTATCATGTGTCGAATACAATTTCACGACCGCGGAAACCTTGGACCCATCAGACAGGTTAAATTTTATGATTTTGTTTATCCACTCGCTTCCAGCTAACAAGGGGTACCTTACAAGACCCTTATTGTTTTCTTTCATGTTAAAGAATTTCTGTACAGTTCTCAAAACTAAATTTTCCATTTTTGTAACATATTAGGTCTTGAAATCCAAGTTCTGTCCGCAGTCAGGAGGTAAAGCAAGCTTTAGGACTGTGAAACAGCTGTCCGTGTCCGTGTCTGAGAGTGTCCGTAAACGAGAGTTAAATTTATCATTATTTTTATATTATTTCAGTTGGGACATAAAAATCTGTCCTATATGAGGAGTGTCCGTATCTTGGGGGTGTCGGTAAGGAGAGGTTTCACTGTATGAGTAGTCAGTGGATAGCACGAAGGACATATTAATTGCTGC
Source organism: Periplaneta americana (assembly GCF_040183065.1). Lineage (NCBI taxonomy): Eukaryota > Metazoa > Arthropoda > Insecta > Blattodea > Blattidae > Periplaneta > Periplaneta americana. The sequence continues at coordinate 190,754,630 of NC_091118.1, forward strand.
TTTGCGCTGTATTTTACAGAATTTTTACTTTAAACCTCATTTCCCAATTTTGACTTACACCAGTTCTGCTCTGAACGGCTCGTATATTAAAATTATTCTAATGCAAACTTTTCATCTTGTGAGACAATGCATTGTTATTAACCTTGGCATATGTTCAATAAGAGCGAGAGTTAAACCACAGATTTGTAATAATTCAGTTAGTTTGCCAAAAAGCCTACACAAAACAAAAATATTTTCGTTTTACTACTATGGTATTCCTGTTTGGGTTTTAAGTTATCTCAAACATCTTCAAGTGAAAATATTTAGGCCAATATCTCTTTCTATTTTCTGACTAAGAATGGTGGACCCACTTCGAGACTCAGAATTCATTTTAGCACTGTTTTCATTATTTCTCTGTCCCATGAATATAATTTGAATGCCTTTCTTTTTAACCCTCAGGTTTTGCCTTGTTTTCGGATTTGAAATTTAGTCTTCGTGTGTGATTACTACTCATGCTTTAAGAAACCTCTGTGTAGGCTATAATATATAATAGAATAAATGCTGGTTGTTCAAGCTTGACTCAGAAACTTGCACTTTTAAGAAAGTACTTACTTACTTACTGACTTACTGGCTTTTAAGGAACCCGGAGGTTCATTGCCGCCCTCACATAAGCCCGCCATTGGTCCCTATCCTGAGCAAGATTAATCCATTCTCTATCATCATATCATACCTCCCTCAAATCCATTTTAATATTATCCTCCCATCTACGTCTCGGCCTCCCCAAAGGTCTTTTTCCCTCCGGCCTCCCAACTAACACTCTATATGCATTTCTGGATTCGCCCATACGTGCTACATGCCCTGCCCATCTGAAACGTCTGGATTTATGTTCCTAATTATGTCAGGTGAAGAATACAATGCGTGCATTTCTGTGCTATGTAACTTTCTCCAGTCTCCTGTAACTTCGTCCCTCTTAGCCCCAAATATTTTCCTAAGCACCTTATTCTCAAACACCCTTAACCTATGTTCCTCTCTCAAAGTGAAAGTGCAAGTTTCACAGGCATAAAGAACAAACGGTAATATAACTGTTTTATAAATTCTAACCTCCAGATTTTTTGACGGCAGACTGGATGACAAAAGCTTCTCAACCGAATAATAACAGACATTTACCATATTCCTCCTGAGTATCAATTATATTTGTTACTGTTGCTCCAAGATATTTGAACTTCTTCACCTCTTCAAAAGATAAATTTCCAATTTTTATATTTCCATTTCGCACAACATTCTCGTCACGAGACATAATCTTATACTTTGTACTTTTAAGAGAGTAGGGTCAGAAAATACTAAAGTCTGTTCATAAAATGAGATATATGTGTGTGACTGTTCATTGAAGTCACGCAAGAACACCGTATAGGCCTATCTCAAAGTAATACAGTGTATTCGACAAACCGTGGGAATAATCAACGTAAGTGGACAACATCAGGATTAAATTTAATATTCACATAAACTAGAGATTGGAAACATTTTGGAAGACCTGAAATAATATTTTAACACTAAGCTAGTGAAAGTACAGATGTAATTGAGAAAGAGGAAATTTTATTGAAGAATACGAAATCACGTTTCGAGGACTTGTGATGAGGATAACTTTAAGCTCTGATCAGAGAATATAATAATTAAGAACAACAGAAAAAGTGACAAAAAATTGGAATGTACCTAAATAAATTATATTAGTATGTCAAAACATAGCCCTGGAACACAAGATCTGATATTTAACCGTTGCAGTGAATTTCGGTATGAAGTCCAGAAGGCCAAATCAGTCAAATCCACTCTCCTCATCCCCACGTTGGGCCCCCTAGGATCTTTTAAGATGCGAAAGAAAGAGAGAGTGGTGTGCAAAAAGCAACGGGAAGTCACCGCATTTATCTTCCCCAAGAAAAACTGCAAACATGCCATGACGAGTATTTCCACAAGTGAATAGGAAATATTGAAGAATGCTGGGTTTACAGAGAAGGACCTGCCCTTGGGCAGAAAAGTATTGATGAATGAATTTGCATTGTTGCTGATGTATTAATTTATTTTTCAATTTTTTAATTTGAGGTATTGTCATTTTAATACTATAAACATTCTATACCTTTTTAATCTAAATTTCGGAAAATGTTCAATATTATAGCCCCGTCGCTCTAATTTCCGGGAGCCAATCGCGTTGCAGGTCGGCTACATTTAAACGTATGCGTCTTGTGATTCGCTGAGGAAGACGTTATTCATTTCTTAAGGCTCGATAAATACTTAATATGATCGCCCGCCATTTTGGCTCTTTCGTTAGCGTTCGCAGAAAGCACACGAAGACGTTATTTGCCGCTCAATTATTTGCTGAATTACAGTGCGTTTGATTTATTATCATAGGAGCTACGACATGATAATGTTTAACGGTGCGGCAAATAGATTCCTCATATGGTAGCTCCGCAACGAAAGAACAAAAATGGCGAATTATACTACCTACCTAGACTTTATAGAGCCTTCACTTCATAAGACGTAAGCAAAGGGAAGGAGTCACGCCGGGAATAACAGCGTCGCGACTATATATTCGGAAAAAGTGTATATAATAATTTCAGAGAAAGTAATTTCAATTTCGGAAAAAGTAGTATGAAGTTAATAAGATGTAAAGTTAATTTCAGAAAAAGGAAGTTCAATTTCGGATAACAAATGGGGAAAAGGAAGGAAACATCAGGAAGAAAGGAAGATAAAAAAGAAGAATGAGGAGAAACAGGAGAGGAAAAGAAGAGAGAGGTAAAAGAAATGAAGATGAATAAAAGGAACGAAAATGAAAAAGAAAATTGGGGGGGAAAAAAAGGAATGGAAAAAAGAAAAGAAAGAGAAACTATTAGGTTATTTATCACCGAAGGAATTGGTAATTGTGAGATATGTGGCATGGGGTTACTTGGCATTCGGTTTAAAGTTGGCAAAAACCTCGGAAAATCCCAACCAGGCAATCAGCCCAAGCTGGAATCAAACCCACGTCCGGACCAGCAGACAAACGCGCTACCGTCTGAGCTACGCCGATGGTTAATTGACATTTAATACGCAACAAAAACCATTTTTTCTCTCACACATAAAATAAATTTCAAACTATTCCAGTTTAGCATTTCAACCTACATTGCAGTGGTTTCTTACTGTAGAAATCCAATTTTAATCTACTAACTAACCGAACCGTTTCGAAATGTTGTCTGCTATCGTTAAAATTTATTACATTCAGTTTGATTACCGAAGGTTATGGCTCACTAGAGATAAAATATAGTTTTTCATCATTACGATTCATAAAACAAACTTCTTAGAGCTATATTTATTCCCTTGTTGCATAACGTCACGATAAAAGCTTGTCTTTACACGCCAGCATGCATGAATAACAATAAAAAAAATCTATTTTATCTCTAAACTAGCATGCAATAACAGTTTTGAAATCGATGTAAAATTAAAGGTTTTAGTGGAAAGCTATTTCTAAACATACGAATTTTATACCCCACTAAATCACGGAAATTAATTGCCACAACCTCAGGCATTACATCAAAAGTCTGTCACAGTTAGTGATTTCGTAAAATATAATCCATTATTTCATAGGCTAAGAAAACAAACATGAAATGATAAATAAACATTTAATTAAGAGTTTGTGGATTATAGATAGTTAAGATAAGCTTTCTTTGCAAGAGAAGTGCATAAATGTCACAGATCTGAGGCATAAATATAATATTGCACTCGAATAAGTTGTGTGTACCGAGTTAAAAAAAAACTGCCATGTTGACAACCGGACACTAAACTGTACAACTCCACTGCAAACGTTAGCACGTAATAAAACTGCTTCTCTACTCTGCATATTGCTGTAACGTAGTTACGAAAATCATTCATCCACACTTCCGGATATACTGTGAGTTATGTGAACAGAATATGGTATATTCAGAAGACACTAGTGCAATAGAGTCCGCGTGATCTATATGCACTCAACCTGAAATCTATGTTTTGGTACGAACTTCCTACATTTACTAACAACATTGCTATGACCTTTTCCTTGTGGATGATAACTTAGCATTTGGCAAGGTATTCTTTTACAAGTCATTTCTAAGGACATGATATCTCTATCTAGTTCTAAAATATTGACTGTTTCTAAAATTGTGAAATGAAGACATCTTAAAGGAACTTGAAATGAACTCTGTACTAGCAGACATATGTCACTATCAAGATAACTGACGTCAGCATGTGAGGCTTATGTCTAGGACTAGAATCCCTCGTGCAATCCTGCATTAGGCCTACCAACCTAGATCCAGATCAACTGGACGTCTAATGAAGAGATGGGCTGAAAAATTTTGTGGACCGTAACAGTCCTTCTGAGAATATAACATGTATGGCTGATGATGATGATGATGATGATGATGATGATGATGATGATGATGATGATGGATCCATTCTTAATTCTTCCAAAATGTTAGTATTTTTTTTTTCTTGTCCAACTTATTGCAGCCTGCAGTTCTTCTTAAAAACTTAATTTCATGAAAAGTGATTCGGTATTCATCGCATTTAGATATGATCCAAGCTTCACTGTCGTATATATGAGAAATTATTACATAAAAGTTAAATAAGGCATAAAAACTTAAAAAAAATCAAATTAAATGAACTGGAGAAATCATGTGAATAGATCCATAACAAATACCGCAAATTGTAAAATAAATATGATGTTCAAACCATCCAACGGAGAAAAAAAGACACCGAATGACAATTCGACTGATCTAGACAGAAGGCTAATAATGGAAAGCTGATGTTGAAATGGAATAGTATTTGTCTACTTCGAAATTGTAAAAAAAAAAAATAATAAATAAATAAAAAAAATCCATGGCCAAGACCGACCAGCCGGCTGCTGGCCTCACGTCCACATGCCGAAGCAGAAATGGACGATCATCCAACCAGTGTGGAGGTAACGTGTGGTTAGCACGATAATCCTACCAGCCGTAATAGCTGGTTTGCTAAACCGGATTTTCGCTACCTATCGTAGCTCCCCAAGTGCATCACGATGCACCGGTCCCATACACTGGCCGAAATTTCATGAGAAAATTTCTTCCCCGTGAGGACTCGAACCAGCGCGCATTCCGTAACGCGAGTCCTAGGCAGGATGCCTTAGACCGCAACGCCACGGCGCGGGAGACTTCGAAATTGTACAAATGCAAAACCAAATAATATCTTCAACACAATTACCATCGAAATAACAAAAAAAATATGAAGCTCCTAAGAAGAATAAGAGGTCCTACAAGAAAAGACACATTCAGGAAATGAAAACATGACAATAATACAAAAATGCTCTTTCATAGACAAAACCAGTAGTTGGTAACAGAAAATAATATGACCATCTGATAATAATTAATTAAAAAGAGTACCAAGAGATTATAACAAAATCAAAAGGCACAAGGATCAGGGACGCTTTCGGTAAAGATGGGTTGAACAGTTATGTCGAATAGATACAATTCCTGCTTTTATATCAAACACGGCAGAAAAGAAGATAAAGTTAACAAAGGCGACTACAAAAGAAAAATAAAGCGATTTACTTCCCCGGACTTTATAGATTAGGCTCTATATAAAAAATTGGATTCGAATTGAGAATGTATTGCCGGCAGAAACTCGCTTGTAATACAAGTTACGTAAGAGATGACCGTTGTTCCATTATACTCACTTACATAAGTGACTTTTTTTTTTAGCCATTCTTGGAAGGGATCGATATCAGTCTTAAAGCCATTCTAGAGACACAAGGAACTTAAACCACAACGCGGTGTGATTGGCGGAGGCGTTACTTCGCTCAAATATCATTGGATAATCCAAACTCCTCTCCGCTATTGGATAATCCAGGCAGAGATTGCGCAAAATCTGGATGTACATTGATTGGACGGATGGTACCGGAGATACCACCCAGAGCGTCCGCTAGCTACGGCTGAAAAGCACCAATGCTGGACGGTGCTTAAAAATTCTTAAGAGGAGGGGTAAAGTCGCATGCCCACATGCTTCTTTTCTTAACCCTAGAATGCTATCGTCATTGAGTAGTACTGTATTGGTATTGATACGTAAAAACGACGTAGTAGGCGGAAAAGAGTGTTTTTGAGCTCTATATTCGTATCGGAATATAATTTTTATTTTTTTTTCCTCTTAGTTTTATTTGTTTAAGTCTCTTTTTGTTTCTAATTTTTATTTTCATTAAAATAATTTTACATGAAATATAAAATTATATAGACCTAACTACTCTACAAGGAAATATTTCTGAAATAATTTTTATTCATTTTATTTAGCTTTATTTGCTTTTTGTTTCTAATTTATATGTATATCAAAACAAACTTACAGGAAACATAAATCACGTAAATCTAACTACAAAAAAGAAATATTTCAGAATACAATTTTATTGTTTTTTTAATTTTTAGTTGTTACTTACTTACAAATGGCTTTTAAGGAACCCGAAGGTTCATTGCCGCCCTCACATAAGCCCGCCAGCGGTCCCTATCCTGTGTAAGATTAATCCAGTCTCTATCATCATATCCCACCTCCATCAAATCCATTTTAATATTATCCTCCCATCTACGTCTCGGCCTCCCTAAAGGTCTTTTTCCCTCCTGTCTCCCAACTAACACTCTATATGCATTTCTGGATTCGCCCATACGTGCTACATGCCCTGCCCATCTCAAACGCCTGGATTTAATGTTCCTAATTATGTCAGGTGAAGAATACAATGCGTGCAGTTCTGTTTTTAAGTAAATTTTATTTACATGAAAATCAACGGATTATTATGAATCTTGGTACTATCACACAGTCACGAAGCTTGAGTTTATGAGAGTACTAGGAACAATAGACTGTGCAGGTACTATTTCGTATTGTCTGTAATGAAGCAATAGTAGCGATCCTAGTGGTTAGCAACTATCTATGGATGCATATTTACTACGTATTGAGCTTCGTGACTATATATACTAGACTGTGGTACTAGCGGCAGCCCTAAAATGCACCCACTTATCTGTAAAAATGTTTGATTCAATATATTGTGGTGAGTGTTTTCGTGCTACTATATTGTCTAACTAATCAACTGCATTTGATTTGATAATGAAGATAGGCGAAAGCAGCGCAAGCAGGAAGAAAAACTTCTTCCCGTAAGAAAAGTCTGGGAAATTTGGCTTCAAAATTTGATTTGTTACTCAATTTTCAGCTGTTTCCCGTTTCCTGTTTTCTTTCTTTTCTTTTTTTTTTTTTTTGTCCATTCACTTGCTTTGCTTGTTTTCTACAATTGAGGAGTTGAATGCAATAAGGGCCCAGCCCACAAAAAGCAGTTTTGAGATAATGACCTTCAAAGTTGTCAAATTACCATAGATATGTTATGGCACGCTCCATAGTAACACTACTATATTTTTTAGTTCTTTTGGCCATTTTTGGCAGGATTGCACTTTAATTTGGATGTTAACATCATTATAAGTAATTTTTGAATAATTTCGAGGGAAAAATTGTTCCGGAGCCGGGTATCGAACCCGGGACCTTTGGTTTAACGTACCAACGCTCTACCACTGAGCTACTCGGGAACTCTAACCGACACCGATCCAATTTTTTCCCTCTATATCCACAGACCTCAAAGTGGGCTGACAACCGTCAAGCAACCAACTTCGAGTGCACACTAACTCCGTGTGACTTAAATTGTGGCTTTCTGTTAACGAACAGTGACGTGTATTATGCAAATCAAGATTTCAGGTATAACTCCCTGTAAAGTTGATTTGAATAATTTCGAGGGAAAAATTGTTCAAATCAACTTTACAGGGAGTTATACCTGAAATCTTGATTTGCATCATTATAAGTGTGTGAGAGATGAATTTAATAATAACACTTCAAGGGCCCTTTTTGCGTTCAACAGTCCTACAGACTGATTACATATTATGGTAATGATAAATACATATATTTGGTTGTATTCTGTCTTAACATTTAAAAATAATAAGCAAGAATAAAATTACAAACAGTTCAGCTTGAAAGAATGTGTATTGAACTTTAAAAAGTTAACTTAAGCTACATATTAATAAAAAATGCAAACAAATGTTATTGCTCATATTATGTTATTAATGTTCACAGCTTTATAAAAATAGTAGTCTAACATTCATTTCTCTTTCTTCACTTGCCTAATCATCTTCATTATCTTCTTCTTCTTCTTCCTCATCATCATTAAACCTTTGTAAGGACTTTTTCATACCACATTCGAGATGATTCATCACAATCATAGAAACAATTAAAACGATCGACCTGGTTATAAACTCTTTCGAAACATTTCTTAGGACAACACTTACTAACAAGTTGAAAAGATTTTCTTCTTAGTCCACACCTGTGGAATAACGATTAGCACGTCTGGCTGCGAAACCAGGTGGCCCGAGTTCGATTCCCGGTCGGGGCAAGTTACTTGGTTGAGGTTTTTCCCTCAACCCAATTTGAGCAAATGCTGGGTAACTTTCGGTGCTGGACTCGGACTCATTTCACCGGCATTATCACCTTCCTCTCATTCAGACGCTAAATAACCTGAGATGTTGATAAAGGATCGTAAAATAACCTACTTAGAGTTTACTTCTTACAAATTGCCACTTGTATTCAAATATGATGTGCCCCTACTTCGTTTTCGTTTCCTTTCGAGTCTTCTGAGTCAATTTCTCCATCTAGAAGAGTATGCATTATCTTCTGTACTCATTATTCAAGGCTAATCTTAGTAATACTTATCAAAAATCTCCTTAAATAAATAATTATCACCCTTTTGCTCTTTACTAAACTATTTTTAGCCAAAAACTTGAGTTTTTGCACATAACACAACACCAGCTGAAGAAGATACCGGAAGTGAGAGTTTAACACTCGTTCTCTCTCCAGCCTCTCCTGAGCTCTGTTGTTAAAATATTATAACCAACCTTAGCAGGCATACTAAGCAAAGTTTAAAGATTCTAAAAAGCCGTTGAAGGCAAAAAGGGCCAAACCTCCCGAGGGCCCTTATTGCATTCAACTCCTCAATTATTCTCGCTGTATCTTCCATTAATTTTTTCTCCTTGAGCTACAACTCCATCCAAATACGTATTTTGAATCCTTGTCACTGTCACAAACTTCATCATCAAAATCCACATTGTCTTTAGCAGCAGCATCTGAACTTTCATCTATAATTTGCGTAATAGTATCAGAATCATCACGTAAGTTTTCATCCAGTGTTACTTTGTTAGATAAAACGCACTTATAAGAAAATAAATAAACTTTTCTGTTAATACTATTGATACGTAAATCTGACGTACACTTTCAAATATATCTTATAATAACTTGGCTAAGATGTAAGTCTGTCACGACTGATAGGATGGAGGTACAACTAGAAGGAGGGGTTCGCTTGGCGGGAATATTAGTGAGGCTGAATTGTTTACCCATTATGCGTCAAAATTACGTACGACAGCATTCTAGGGTTAACAATCTCATGAATTTAGTGTCACACACATGTATAGTTAACGACAAAATGATAATATTTACCCTGCTAAATAAACGTGCTTAAATATCTAGTGTTGGAACAGAAGTTAGGTTATGAGATTCAAAGAGTTTCTTCCTTGAAATTCCTGGAATGCTGTATTTATTACACTGCCGAACTTTATGCGCTAAAAAATTAGAAAATATTTATGCATTTATGCAATTAAAATTCCTAAAATATATACTAAAAATAATACATTAACAACAAAAATTACTGTTCAGCCAAAGCACTTCTTGATTTGCTGCTCTATTCTTATTAAATATTAGATATGTTATCGGGGTCTAATATAAATTGATAATGGAATAATGACAATATTGAAATAACATCAAGAGACACGCGAAAATACGAGAAAAGAAAGTAATTAAATATTTTCAACCTAATTGAAAGCAATTACTAGGCCTACATGAAAGTAGAAAGTAACACCAAAACTAAAAAAATAAAAAATAAAAAATAAAAAAATAAAGAAAGCGCTTACTAAATAGGTTTCTATTTACTGGTTGCACATACAGTGCAAGAAAAGGAATTAATAATTACTCATGTATCAGTAAAAGTCTGAACAATTTAATATCTGAGGAAAAAATAATTAAATCGCTGAAAATATAATATAATTTATAACAATTGAGGCGGTAGCCGGAAAATGAGCCCATAGGTCTATAGGCCCTTTTTCGGGAGAATGTTTAATTCGATTCTCCGTTTTAAAATCTACTTGCTTACAAAGTTTCGTTTAAATATCTTGTAAACAGAGGGCAGGGTAGCTAATTGAATGAACCCATGCACCCTTGCATTGTTGTGGAATTGAGCAAACATCAGTGAAGATGATCCTCAAAGTGAGTGTGAGTCCATCCAGGATGTGCACTGAAGTGTAAACTGCACTCTGAAGATAACTTTGAATTGAGTGTGAATCAATTCTACATTAATACTAAATAACCTGTAATCTGTATTCTGTACCCGACAGATATTTTTTTATTTTGGCGTATTCAATACAATTTATGACGTAACTATGAGATATATGTAAGAAATATAATTTTATTAAAATTACTATGAACTTGTGAACATCTGTAATGTGCGCTGTTCAATGCTGATGTTTAATGTTTGCTAAAATAGAATCATATTGAAAGTATTTTGATAAAATAAGCTTGTTCTCTGGAAAAAGGGCCTATAAAATGTTCCAATAAAATATGTACACGGTGAGCATAAATGATTGCCCTAGTTACGAAAATTATTTGTGGACTAACGATGTAATATAGAAAATATTTAGATATACAAGTAGATAGAGAAACTGTCCAAGTTTTTTTTTAACATATCTTATAGGTGCTCGATGTGTGCTCCCCTTGTGACCCTGCAGACATCAAGCCGGTAGTCCAATTCGTACCATACACGATGAAGTGTATCCATGTCGATTGCAGCGCTGGCGTTGATGATGCGGGCGCGTAGCTCTGGCAGATTTCCGGTAATGGAGCTAAAAAACCGAGTCTTTAACACAGAAGTCACAAGGTGTGAAGTCAGGGGAACGTGGAGGCCAGGATAAGAGCTGCATGTCGTCTCTCCTCGTGCGACCAATCCATCTGTTTGGCAATCGGTCGTTCAGGAATGTCCGGACTTCGTTGTGGAAGTGAGGTGGAGCGCCATTTTGTTGATATATGAATCAGCACTATCACTCTCCAGCTGTGGCATCAGTCACATGTCCTGACACGGTGGATTCGAGAGAAAAGAAAGGGCCGCACACCTTGGTCTTGGAAAGTGCAACGACAAAGACGACATGAATCTCTTGTCTTGGCCTCCACGTTCCCCTGACTTAACACCGTGTGACTTCTACCTGTGGGGGGGTATGTTAAAGACTCTATTTTTGTACCTCCATTACCGGAAAATCTGCCAGAGGTACACGCCCGGATCATCAACACCATCGTTGCTATCGATATGGATACACTTAGCCGCGTGTGGGACAAATTGAACTATCAGCTTGATGTCTGCAGGGTCACAAGGGAAGCCCATATCGAGCACCTATAAGGTATGTTTAAAAACTTGGAGAGTTCCTTCATACACTCGTATATTTAACATTTTTTTACGTTCAGTCGTTTGTCCATAAATAATTTTCGTAATCAGGGAAGTCATTTATTCTCACACTGTATATTTATAACACAATTAAAGTCGGAATATATTATTCAACAAAAACTTGTAGACAAATATTATCGTAACAGTATGCAAATTGTTATTTTGATAAAAGTGCAATTACCTAAAAATAAATCTTTCAATCTTTGTTTTCTCGAAACATGACTTTTGCTTATGGGCCCTTTTTCCGGCTACCGCCTCAATTATAGGTTCTTCTATAAAAGCCTAGGACAGTTTCTAATTAATTCAAATCAGCTGTTGCAAAATTTAGACTTGTTATAGAACATGATTTTCTTACAAAGTATTTACATAGACCGAAAATGTTAATGTCTTGTGTCGCCCTGGGTGGCGCATTTGGTATAGCGCTGATCTTCTGTGCCCGAAGTTGCAGGTTCGATCCCGGCCCAGGTCGATGGCATTTAAGTGTGCTTAAATGCGACAGGGTCATATCACTAGATTTATGGCCAGTTTGTCCAAGTAATGTTTAATTTTGCTTAACGAATGTTAAATTAACAGTCCGTTTATTTTTAACGCTTTGTTAATGTATTTTCCATGTGTTCAACATAATTTTGTTTAAGATAACCAACACTTAACTATAACGTCTGTTAGCACTATTTTAACTACTCAACAGCAGTTGGTAATGATTCTACACATGTAAGACAATTTTTGATTGGCTAAAATTAATCTTTAAATTTTATATTATAGAGTGAGTTATGAAACTTGCATAAAATGACAACCGTTATAGTAGGCCACGCTCCATAAACAAACAGTTGACAAATGAAAGTTGTTGGTGACGTGCTGAATAATAATTACAAAGTAAGGTTATATTTCCTCATTGCTATTATGGATACGAAATACGAAAGAAATAAAACAACACTGATGTATTTAAACAGTCCAAAGTATTTTTTAAGTATTATATTACCAGTCATATGCTAAACATTCCCTGCAGAGAGACACAAAATATTAATTTCGCAACTTCTGTTCGAACAGCTGTGGAGACATCGGCCATATTTAACTAACTGTTAAACGAGTTAACTGCCCGAAATCCTACATTTAAAATTAACAATCTGTTAAACCAAACTGGTGTTGAAAACATACAATTTTATTAATTAACAAACTGTTTAGAGTTTAAAAGTCGTTAAATTTTCTAACAATACTTGGAAAAACCGGCCATTAGTGGCATGTAAAAGAACTCCTGTGGGACAAAATTCCGGCACACTGGCGACGCTGATATAACCTCGCTGCGTCGTTAAATAAACCATAATTTAAAACATTTTTAATGTATTGTAACAAACAAGAAGAAATGGATACAGGATATATCAGTTCCGTGAAGACCTAGCAATCAACACGAATCATCAAATGACAACGACTAAGAACCGCTGAGATCATCAAATAGTGATATAAGCAGTGACTAATGTCATAGCTCGAAACATGTAAGCAGTGCGTGGTCATATAAATTATGCGTAGTCATGCAAACAGAGCGTTGATGTGAATTACATTCATTCATTATCATCTTGTAGTCCACATAATACTCCGTTATTCCCTCCACGGTGCCATAACATGTATGACTTAATTCTTCTTCCATAGATGTTTAAGTTGCTTTGTGATAACTGAGAGGGAAATTAATATATAGACAAATTAAAAAATAGATTATGTACGCGGTGCTATAACTAACGCTAGAATATTCTCAACACGCTGTAAATTAGCTGAAAGTGATGGGTATAGTAACATAACACACTACTGCAAATTAAGCTTTCTGGAATAAACTCCCTGTAAAGTTAATTTGAATAATTTCGAGGGAAAAATTGTTCCGGGGCCGGGTATCGAACCCGGGACCTTTGGTTAAACGTACCAACGCTCTCCCACTGAGCTACCCGGGAACTCTACCCGACACCATCACTTTAACCAAAGGTCCCGGGTTCGATACCCGGCCCCGGAACAATTTTTCCCTAGAAATTATTCAAATTAACTTCACAGGGAGTTATTCCTGAAAGCTTAATTTGCATAATACACGTCACTGTACGTAACAGAAAACCACAATTTAAAGTCACACAGAGTTAGTGTGCACTCAAATGTTGGTTGCTTGACGGTTGTCAGCCCACTTTGAGGTCAGAGGGAAAAATTGGATCGGTGTCGGGTAGAGTTCCCGGGTAGCTCAGTGGGAGAGCGTTGGTACGTTTAACCAAAGGTCCCGGGTTCGATACCCGGCCCCGGAACAATTTTTCCCTCGAAATTATAACACTCTACTGTGCAATAACATATACAGGGACATCATTTTATTTTTACTAACATTTCTAATATTAACCTGGCTATACCTTTGGATCAGCGATTAAGAACAGGAAACCCAGTTTGCTACCCCCTTCCACGACTGGAGTTCGATGATACTGGCGTAAAATACAAACAAATCACTTTACTAGGTATAGGAGGGAAGAAAAGTAGTTACTCCATTTACGTAAACTAGGAAATATCGCGATTTTGAGTTCGATAATTTTCATTAGGTTTTTGTTTAATCAAAATACAGTACTTTTATTAACAATAAGTTCATTTTCAATCTTGCGTACACCACTTTTAACACTTGAATATAATTAATTGATGAACTAGTGGACTTACTCGTGTTAAATATGTAATATTTGTCGGGCTTACAGCTGTTTCAGTGCTTCACGCACCATCATCAGAGCCTACTAGATCGCGGCGTCATCTCGAACTTCTCTGCCTGTTAAGAGGGTGTGTTTTATTGTTGGAAGGTGTTGAAATGTCGAGTCGAATAGTGTGTGTGTGTGTGTAGGCCTACTGAAATCTATCTGTGTGTTGAGGATTTGATCGGGGTGTGTTTTAGTGTGTTTGTATATTTCAACACACTAGAACAATACGAAATATACAAACACACTAAAACACACCCCGATCAAATCCTCAACACACAGATCAATTTCAGTACACACACACTATTCGACTCCTCACTTCAACACCTTCCAACAATAAAACACACCCTCTTAACAGGCAGAGAAGTTCGAGATGACGCCGCGATCTAGTAGGCCCTGATGATGGTGCGTGAAGCACTGAAACAGCTGTAAGCCCGACAAATATTACATATTTAACACGAATAAGTCCACTAGTTCACCAATTAATTATAACAATAAGTGTTTTTACTCACGAACTGAGCTGTCCATGCGGACGTATTCATTATGCAGTGTATATTATACTGTCTACAGCACATTAGCGTACACTATAGAGAATGAAGTTAAATTGAAAAATAAACATAATATGGATATTTAAACATATTTTTCAAAATAGTGGCCGTACATTTCGATACAGACTTCAGTTCTAATGTGCATATTATCGCACTATAGACTATTGTACGAAATTCCAATTACCAGGTTCGTAATTCGTATCAGTAACTCATGTTGAAATAATTCTGTACCTACACTATAAAAGAGACCTTACATACTGTAAATTCAATCTTCACTTCTGCCCGATCCGAAAAGATAAAATTACTCAGACATGCTATCTACTGTCCGTCCAAGTTGTTACTACATGTGTCATAACAAACTAAATTCAGCTTGTTTTGCTATTACATCTATGCAAAAGATAGTAAATATCAATACCTTAAAAACAATATACTTTGCATACTTCCACTCGGTAATGAGTTTTGGAATAATATTCTGGGGAAATTCCACAGTTAGTAACAGTATATTTCTATTACAAAAAAGAGTAATTAGAATAATAGTAGATGCCAAATCTAGGGAATCTTGTAGGACTATTTTCAAAAAACTACAAATAATGCCCATGGCTTGTCAGTATATATTTTCATTAATAGTCTTCCTCGTATGTAATCGTGAAAACTTTGTAACTAATTCAACAGTTCATAGCATAAATACACGTCAAAGAAATGACTTTCATATTCCATCGGCAAGTCTATCGTGCTATCAAAAAGGAGTGCGTTATATGGCAGTAAAAATTTTTAATAGCCTCCCTATCGATATAAAAAATGAAACTCAAAACATAAGATTATTTAGGGCCAAATTAAAGAAGTACCTAATTTCTCCTGCCTTCTATTCTGTAAGTGAATTCATGACATTCAATAACACTTCATGAAATTGATACTAAAACTATGTGTTGTACTAGTAAACTATATTGTAAATCTCATCTGTGTATATATATATATATATATATATATATATATATATATATATATATATATATATATATCATCTAGACTGTGACTATAAATTAAGACTTTATAATAGTATTAAGTTTTTTGACTTGTTCCATATTCTAGCTGTAAAGCAATGTATGAATACCATGGAATGTTAATAAATACAATACAATGCGTCGCAGCGTCGTAGAAAGGGTGGAAATCACGTGAGTTAATTACTTAACGAGGCCCTTTTAATTAAGTTATTTTAAACAATTGTATGAGCATAATATTACGTAGACGTCCAATTCCTAACAAAAATTAATGTTCTCAGAAAAGAGCTAAGACAGCCCAGCCACTAGCATTTACAGAGAGGCGAATAGAAGCAAGTGGGGGAAACCGGGATGCGACGTAGGCAAATGGAAAATGATGCAATATTGAAAGCTCTTTCGTCACTGGAAAACGCGAACATATTTTTGGAACGTACTGTTTACTATGAGCTTAAGGCTACTATGACTGTATATGCGGTCTTGGATCTGTGTGGACGGTTGAACTTCATTAGTAGAAGGGGTGGGAGTGAAGTACAGTCAAAAACTCAGGTACAATAAAAATTGAAGTAAAAATAAAATGATGTCCCTGTATTATCAAACAGTATCTCATTTTAGTTCATTAAAATCGTACTTGGGTATTCCACGGAAAATCTTAAATGTTTTCTATGCAGTAACACATGTAGTAGTACTAGGCCTACTACAGAGTTATTGTGAAGTAGCTAACATAGTTGAAATTAATGTAACTGTCAAATAAAATGAACAATCAAGATGAACTCAGCTGCTATGGGAGGTGCTAAGATTTTGTCTGTGCAAATGGATTGCCTGTTGTTCATATTGGACAATTGTATTGACTGAAGCATTGAGAGGAAAGTGAACTTCATATCTGAGCTAATACACGCAACGAAACGTTGTATCTCTCTTCGTGATCAGCTTCCTTCAATTCAAACAACATTTGCAGTTTATAATCACTATTACACTTTTACTACGGTACGTCATACTACTTTTGACCAATAAAACGGTACGAGAGGACGTGTTTCAACCAATCACGCCTGTTTATTGCCACAATTTTAACACTTTCTTAGCATTTGTTTATTTTTATCACTTCCATGGCGTTTGTTTTTATTACTTCCCCAGCATTTTTTTTTAAAGTTTATTGTTGTTTATTATTGTTTATTGTTAGTTAAATAACATGTACAAAAATAGTCTTAATTCTTCCCTGAAGAAGTAAAAACTCGTGCTCAGGGAGTTGTCTAAACATTACTTAACACAAACAAAGATAATGAAACAAATATAATTTGTTTGTTTGTTTGCCAAATTCTTTACGGTACTACAAAACATGTTTTGCGATCGTCATTTTTTTCTCGCATAGTCAACTGAAAATGGCGGCTCCGTTCAAACGTTTTGGTGAAGATAATATTAGTTAAATAGAGTTTTAGTATGTCAATTAATACCTATTTTATTATATTAGAGTATTTTATTTCTTCTAATCTTTAAATATTTTCTTCTGTTTTTATCACCTCCCTACTATTTCTTTCTTCGTTTGCAAACGCAAATTCTTTACAGTACTATAAAACATGTCTTCGATCGTCATTATTTTCCCGTATAGCCTAGATAGTCAACTAAAAATGGCAGGTCCGTTGAAACGTTTCGGTGAAGCTAACATTAGTTAAATAGAATTTTAGTAAGTCAATTATTAATATTTTATTGTATTAGAGTACTTTATTTCTTCTAATCGTGTAATAGCCAGTTAAATCTCTTTCGAGTTTCGATTCTCTCTAGATAAATCAAAGTCTCTAGTGAGATTACTGTTGACTATTTCGTTCATATGACGTCATTCCATTTTAGACCAATGAAGTGTAATGAAATTTTGAATTCCAACCAATCACAGTCAGACTTTGCGATAATTTTTGCAGCTAGATTTATCGCTATCAATTTATCGCATGGTCGTTCTTTTGTTTAGTCGTTGTCGCCAACTGTTTCCCCGTAAATTGATGATCATGAATACATTAAGATGTAACTACACGGTTAAACTTTTATTTCAACTTTAAAGCAATGAATGCAAGATTGATATTTAATATTAATTAATATATTGACGCAGTGAAGACGACGTTCAAAACGGCGCACCATTTAGGCACAAAATCTTCATGCATCTTAATTGAACGTACCTTTTAAACTTGATTCTTTCAATATTCTTCCCAGATTGCACGCATACGAGATTGGAATATTGAACTGTGTAGATGCAGCTTTAGTTCCGTTACACACTACAGCGAGAATGCGTTTGTCGAGCTATAAAAAATGCTTTCGTGTAGCACTGATTGTAACGGTCGAAATAAGACACAGCTGAGATTGGTCCTGCTTCCACAGGTAACATAGCCTATCATCGCATATCAAACCCAATGACCTTGCATAGTAATAACAAGGTCTTTTGATCAAACTGCCTTCCGTATGGCGTAATAAAATTCGTGTTTTAATTAGGCCTATCTATACAGAGATGGCTTCACTGTGTAGCAACATGTCTCGCTGTGAATACGTAAGCATTGGTATATAGCTGTCCCCACTGTTACTGTTAAATTAAATTATGATATCAGCAGATAATGAAAATGTATTTATGTTATAATAATAAGAGAAAAGTGCAGTACATGTAATTAACATTGTTAAATCTGTATTTCGCTTTTCGCAATTGGCATTACTGAATAATAACATCGAATTTCTTTATTGCAGTAATCGATATTCATCTACGAGTATTTCAACTTCACAATGTCTAAATAGGTTAAGTATTCGTTATTAAACAATTATTAACATTTTGTGATAGAATTTTAGGGATATATTATTTACATTTTTATTTTATTCACGAAATAGTCCTAATAAATGCACTCGAGGTCTGAGATTTCCCAGATAAATCCACTCGCTTCGCTCGTGGATTTATCGGCGAATCTCAGACCTCTCGTGACATTACTACAGATAAATTTTCAGACGTTTGTGTAAAATTTTACAAGGGATGTTGTATGACATTTGCTTAGTAGGCTATGTTGGTAGGTCTACTGCTGGCTGAAAATGGGTTTTCTCTAGGTAGCTGTGCAACCTGAATATCATTAATTCTTGATCTTCTCGATTCCAGTATCAACCGTACGAGCCAATTGTTTGAACTTCTTAACTAATGCACGATAAAAAAATCATGGTGAAACGACGTATCTCAGATGAATTTTTTACCTACATGTCCTTAATTCAGCAATAAAATGTTTACCACATTCATAACAATATCGCATCAAACCAATTCCTATTTGAAGTTGTATACCTATTTTCTAAAACCAGGAAAACGTGTGTCATGAACAAGACAAATGGAGTTTCAGTGCAGTAATCCTATGTTTCCATATGGTGAAGAATCGATAGAATGAAGAAAAATTCTCTCCGTCACAGAGACTCGAACCCGGGTTTCCAGCTTTACTTGCTGACGCTTTATTCACTAAGCCACACCGGGTTCAAGCTCCGATGCCGGATTGAATCCCTCTCAGTTTAAGCTACTAAGTCAGTCATAATGAGTGCACTTCTGTATTTGTGGTTGGACATTGTCTCTACTGTCACACAAACTGTGACACGGTACACGAAGGTAGGTCAACAAAGGGGAACACGTAGCCTAGATCATATATGTAACAGATAGGTCATCGTTGTGTTAAAATCGTTTGCACTTGGAAAAGAGAACAACCGCCAGGATCGCCACCCGTCCGCCGTAAACGAACACGAGATGGCAGTACAGTCGCTAATGCAATGCAAATGGGAATTATGACATGACTCCTTATGTAACAACTAGATGGCAGCGTAGTAAACCTGACAAAAGTTATTAGCGTCAAAGCCTATAAGACCGACCCATCTCAGGTATATATGATCTAGGATAGTAGGCAGAATTTAAAAATGAGAGGGATTCAATCGGTCATCGGAACTTGAATCTGGTGTGGCTTAGTGGATAAAACGCCAGCATGTAAAGCTGGAAACCCGGGTTTGAGTCCCGGTGCCGGAGAGAATTTTTCCCCGTTCTACCAATTCTTCACATTAATACAATTTTGTTAGTTTTTGTTTACTCTTTCAGATAAAAATTGTTTTATGTGAAATAATTCATAACGTGTTTTAGGAGAGACATTGATTTAATTCCCAATATACTCAGAAAATTTAAGATGCAGTGTATTATGATAATAAATGATTAAAAGAATTTTAGTTTCGCCTTTTAAATGTGTATAAATTTTATCCGAACAAATGTAACTTTCGTTTCGAAAAGGAATTTTAAAATGTTACATTTGTTCGGATCAAATTTCTGCATATTTAAAGGACAAAACTAAAATTATTTCAATCATCTATTATCATAATACACTGCTCTCTTGAATTGACTGAGCATATTGGAAATTAAATCAAAGTTTTCCCAAAAAAACGCCATGAAATGTTTCATATAAAACAATTTTTATCTCGGAAAGGAAACAAAAACGAGCAAAATTGTATAAAACTTATTTTTGTTTTAAATTTCTCAAGGAATAACCCCCTGAAATTAACGACATTACATGCGGTCACTCTCTAGGTTATAAAATATTTGATTTTTATTTTCGCACGAAGAACATTGTCGTTCATTGAATTGAAAAGTGGAAATCCTAATTTATATAATGATGCAGACTTTATGAGTTGTAATATTAAGTAATTCGTCTGCTTTATGTATGTATTTAGTTATTTATTGGGGTGATCACGACGCATATAGTCATTGGAGATATTTTGGGCTATGTTGATTTGGCGTTGGCGTTAATTTGGTGCTTCTATGTTTCTTACGTGCTGCATTTAAGCTACATTTATGTTGTACGAGGTGCTTGTTATCACAAAAATGTTAGCATTTTGTAATCACCCTATATATAACTTTGTTTGAAATGGACTGATTTATTGCTTTAAAAATTTAAAGAGTAACGGCTATAATTATTACTAAAGATAATGTAGTTACACTTACACGAAAAATCTTTCAAAGTACAACTCCTAACACAGTGCCTTACGCAAGCGTCCTTTTAAACACCTAGCATGGCTTTAAATTTAAGGAATACGTACAATCTCTACAGCAATCGGTTCACAATCGATTGCTTAATACACGTGAATAAAAATTTAAAATAATGTCCTGTGTTCAAAATTAAAAAAATAGCAATGAATACAGACTAAAAATACACAGTGAAAATTATTTAGATCCCAAAAGTTGTAAATGTCCACCATTAAAAGAAGCCACATATGTGAAATATCTGGGTATCATTGTTGATCAACATTTAAAATGGCCTCATCACATTACTTATCTTTGTAAGAGGCTTCATAAAACAATTTATAAATTCGTTAATCTTCAATGCTACTTGCCCATTAGAGTTCTACGAAATGCTTATTCGGCCATTTTTCAGTCTATCATTCAATATGGCATTATTGTTTGGGGTAGAAGTACGAAAAATTAATCTTAGTTCGATAAATTTACTACAAAAACGAATAATTAAAATTTGTTTGAAGAAACGTTTTGATTATCCAACTAAATTAATTTATCCATGACCATAACGAAAAACATGCCTTTACTAAATACTTTTGCGTTTGTAAAGTAGGCTTTTATTCAAAATTACTTTATTCCGCTAGTGAGATAAAGACTTTACCTCACAGTTTGAACTTTATCTCACAGTTCATTAGTATTTTCCTAGTACCCGGGCACACACGTATACTTTTCCATTCAACTATTACTCAAGAAGTTAATATATTAGTTACTAGATGTCACTACCTCTACTTCTTTATTACCATTTCTTAAATATACATACACTCAATCTCCTTCTCTTTTCTCTATCTACTACGTCGTAATTTGTACATTATATCCATATCTAATATGCATATTTTTAAAATTTTGTAATAATTTACCTTTTGGGATGCGAGGAGACTTGAACCTACGAAGTTGGGTTTATAGGATTTTAAAACAACACACGTTAGCCAAATGAGCTAAACAGACACGATGATCAATTAAGTTTTAATATTCCTCTTAAGTTTACAGAAGTAAAATGTGAAATTATTTTAATCACAATAGTCCCGTGAACACTTCTAAATAATCCCTGAAACTTCAAAAAGACGAAAATACACGTTTAAAATGAAAAAATATATATTAAAATTATATAATTAATTATAATTTGTTATTTATCCAACGCCTTAGATACCATTCTTTACTAATCATGGCCTCCTACATCATGACCTACCTAGTATACGTATTGATACTAAAATCCATGCCATGGTATGTGATTACACGAGGACTTATTTTCAACATATTTTCTTTTATAAAACATAATTTTTCGTTATGATCATGGATAAAATTACGTATGGTACTTGTGAGCGTGATCTTTATTGCACTCGTGTAATTTAAGCACTCGGCTGACGCCTCGTGCTTAAATCTTTCCACTCGTGCAATAAAGATGCACTTACCTCACAAGTACCATAAATAACTATTATTCTGAGTTCAATGTATTTAATATTGAACAAATTTATAAGTATAATCTATTAAAATTTTATCATAAAAATTGTAATGTGTTTATGTTACAGGCACATAATCATGACACAAGACGAAATAATAATTCAACATTAGTAGAACCTATGGGCCGTATTCATAGACATTTTTAGCGCGGGCTTTCCGTGGATGATCAGCGTTTTTCGTATTCATATACCAGTGCTAGCGATAGGATATGATTTGAATTCTGTACTAGTAACCAGTGGATAGCCGGGGCTAGCTTAGTACGCTCGTAGCGCGTGCTGCGAAATGTCTATGAATAGCACCCTATGTTTCACATCTGCTGGTCTGAAGCATAGTATTAATTTTGGCCCTCGTATGTATAGCCTAATTCTTTAGCTAAATTACATCCAGAATTTCTAACATGTAACCCACTACCATATAACAAGAAAATTAGAAACGTGTTAATGTTTTCAATTTGATTAAATAAATTTATTGCCTATGTGTATAAATTAATCAGCCTATATTATATTTGTATTCTATAATTGCGGAATATATATATTTTCATAAATTGTCCTACTCTATTCACGTACGATATTATTCTTCTCTATGTTAATATTATATTATATAATTTCTTTGCAGCTGTAATTTTAATTTTAGTTCCTATTTTATTTTATTTTATTATCTATATTCTTCTTTTATTAATAACATACATGAACTGCGACCGAACACGAGCGCTGCTCATTCGGTCCTCAAATTTTGTTAATATTATTGTATCCTCTTTTTATACTGATTGTATTATTTTATTTCTATTTCTGTTGTTGTAATTATATTCTGCATTCTGTATATTTATCACAGAGTGTTTCGCAAAATTGTTATCTATGTTACAGACATTACTATCGCGATATCATATCTAACGAACGACTTATCTACAAATAGGCCTACTGACGAAATCATGACATTGCTGTAATACCAAGTAGGGGGTCAAGTGGTGTCCATTTATATATTAGTGGCCACAACGAATATAAGAGAAATGAAATACAGCCTTGACTTTCGTGTGTTACATTCGATTGAATTAACGTACAACATAATCGTGATAAAATTCTTTATACGGTACGTACGGCATAAAACGATACCGCAATACATACATTTTAACGCATTTTATGAGATTATCGACTAAAAGGGAGACACAGGTATAACCACGCCTTTCTCCCCTCTACTCGGCCTCTAAAAAATAAAAATGGCTGCTGACAAAATAGAGCGCAATTTACAGTAGCATCACGTGACCAGTAATGTATCGTGTGCCGTCATCTATACCGGTAAGCCTAATGTCGCATGCAAATGGATATAGAACAATGTCGTAAAAAAAATGGAATCACGCAAAGAGTGGAAGGGTAGCCACTCTTTCAAATAGCGCCATTAGAAGACGAAGTTGGACGATATAGATTCTTGGTATATAAAAAAAAAAGTTTGCTACGCATATCGAGATGAACGTGGAAGATTTTTCATACTAGAAAAGTTATGTAATATAGATTCATTAGTTGTGGAAAAGTTAAAAGCACATCAGGGTGATGTGGCCACCGGAAGTAATGTCATTTGAAGCAGAATATAGTTGCAAAAACTACAAGGTTGCGTATTTAGATATATATAGTTCAGCAGAAATACCAGATTGTTTTCAAATAGGAATTTCATGTGTTACAGATTCGTTTTAATGTTATGTAATGTTAAATTGTACATGGACAAGTTACATAAAGAAGATATGCATATTCTTTTGTGCGAGATCGTATTTGCTTGGTTTCCGCACAAAACCAATCCGCGGAAAGTCTAAAATTCCACATTCAGTATTCCCAACCTAACACACATAACATATAATTTTTAGAGATGTTCAATATAGTAATAATTATAAATTGGAAACTTGCCACTGCAATTTCACTTAAATTTCACTGTTAATTATTGTTTTTAAATATTTGCAAAAATTAAGTAAACTCTACAACTACACTAAAGTTACTGCATTCGTGATGCAAGTAACATTAAGGAAGCCATGAAAAAATCAACAAGATTCCATAGACTGGGGGGAAAAAAAAGATAGACGTATATCACGGCCTGCTGGAGTATAGTAAACACAGAAAACATTTTAAAGCAACAATGTTGAAGATAGATATTTTTGTTTTGCAAATTTGCCGTCATTGAACAGAAACCAAGATGGAGATTTCATTGCAACTAATTAGAAATTCCTCTTTCAGGTATGTAATAAACTACGTTTCGCTTTTTCAAACTTCTCCTCGAACATGAAAACTTCAACATACCGCTCTTGTAACGCATATCACTATTATTATGATTTCACTAACGATAAGTTCTTTCTATCAAGGTCGTGCACAAGGGAAGGTTTGTGGGTTCAATCCCTCATTTGGGAAAAACATTAGGGGAGAGTTGGGTAGTATCGGACATCGGGTAATATCGGACAGTGCGTTTTTTTCATCTACCACAAGATGGTAATACCTGAATGACATGGTTACGTTTCTATATGTGACATCACAGAAACGTAATCATGTCATTCAGGCACTATCATCTGATGGTAGATGAAAGAAACGCACTGTCCGATATCACTCGATGTTCGATACTACCCAACTCTCCCCTAACAAGTCAGAAGTGCAACAGTGAAATACTTCACTCAGATACGCAATGCAGGAAGTATACATATCATTTGAAACCGTGATATTGCAAGAAGTAAACTGTTTATTAAAAGTTTGTTATAAACTATTATGAAAAAATAAAGTTTTCACCCCTTCAAAACCCTTAGTTTTAAAAATTCTGCATCAGCCCTGGCTTGTAGTTTATATCACTTACAAAACCATCAGATGTTTCTGTTCACCCCCATACAATTAAATTATCGTTTAAACCTAGTGAACGG
This sequence comes from Periplaneta americana, assembly GCF_040183065.1. Classification (NCBI taxonomy): domain Eukaryota; kingdom Metazoa; phylum Arthropoda; class Insecta; order Blattodea; family Blattidae; genus Periplaneta; species Periplaneta americana. Next base: position 190,779,818 of record NC_091118.1, read on the forward strand.
CACAAGAATTTATGTTTAAGTATGGGGAAAGTCGTCTGGTTTTTCTTTTAATGGTCATGAAAATGTTTTTACAAAAATTTGAGTCACAGAAATTTAAAAAGGGAAGAAAACTTCTAAATCAAACAAAGTTTGAGTAACATTTTTGAAATATATTTTTTGTAGATTGAAATATTACGCGATTTTGTTTGCGATCAGAATTGTTGTTCTCTTACACTTCAAGACGCAGGCCTGCCTACGGTAGTAGACAAAGTCCTTCCCTAGACATTGTACTCTGAGTCGAATTCAATTCCTGAACTGGAGGTATGTGTAGAATGGCATTTACTATCTCTGATGATAGAATACTAGAGGAACGTGACTAACAGAAATGAAATTTTACGTGGACGAGAAATAATCGGTAAAATTTTCATAATATCACCCACTTGAAGACATCGTTATTTTACGTACCTTGCTTACTTACTTACTTATTTACTTACTGGCTTTTAAGGAACCCGGAGGTTCATTGCCGCCCTCACATAAGCCCGCCATTAGTCCCTATCCTGAGCAAGATTAATCCAGTCTCTATCATCATATCCCACCTCCCTCAAATCCATTTTAATATTATCTTTCCATCTACGTCTCGGCCTCCCTAAAGGTCTTTTTCCCTCCTGCCTCTCCTGGGCCACAAAAATAGGCAGCAGAGAAGTCGCCGTGGATGATAGGCAACTTCACTGACGCAGATGTACGACATGAAACATATTCGGTAGGGAAGATGAAGGGGTTCATTCTACAAATTATAACTAAGGTTGCTTCGGTGAGTTCAATCACGTTTTAGGCCTACTACTGTAATCACTATCGAAAATATATTAAGTAAAACAATAACAAAAGTAATAAGCACGTACATTTTGACTGTTGAAGAAATTTAAAAACACAGCTTCGAAAATTATATCTACGTGCGCTGTCACATAAAGAAAGAGGTGAGAAAAGTATCCTTCTTCGGTACGTTGCAAATGATTAAATATACAAGTACAAAAATATAGCTTTAACTTTTTCGCTCACCCGAAGACGATGGTAGATCCAATCTCCGAAAAGTTATTAAAGCATTTATTCATTTATTCATTCATTCACTCATTCATTCATTTATTGTTGAACATAACAGGCAAAGCCCAATTACAATGTTCACGACTAACAAATTAATTTATAAAACATAAACAAGGAAAAGGAAACCTACACTTATTAAAAACTGAAACAAAATAGAAATAAGAGAAAGAAAAAAAGAGAAATTGAAATAAGGTGTGAAAGTAGCTTCAAATTAACTAACAACAATATTCTGTAAAATATGATAACAAATAATTCTGTATCTAGAGAAATTCATATTGGAAATATCAATATTAGGATGAGGATTTAATTTATTGTATAACTGTAACATTCCACTAGCGATGGAAAAAGTCAAATTCAACTAAATTTCTTCTGCATTAATCAGTCTTTATTTTCTCCCTCATTAAGAAGAATATGACGATGTGGAAGTATACACACTGTGCCTCCATTTAAGACAAGAACTCCACTATACCAATAAAGCATGCTCCAGCATACAACAATCACAGAGATTGGCTGATAATACATTTAGATGCCTCTTTCTTAACGGATTAACGGTCACAGTACTTCGGCGCAGAAAGAGGCGAGTTGCTGAGAACTGCTGAGCAGAGACAGATATGTAACTGAGCTCGCTTTTCAAATAATCACGATTGTGGACTATAATAAATTAACTCAGAATATACAAGAACAGTAAAAATCACCTCTCTTAGCAGGACAAGCTCTCCAAGGTGACTGAATCTCACTAATTCGAGAGGTTCCACGTTTTCTTCTCTGCTCTGACATAGAACATACTTTACATGCGTTTGTTTCTGCTAGGATCTAGTTCTTAATCGCACTAATTATACTTGCGAAATACAAAAACAAATAGTTTGTAACTCTCCCTTCGGCAGTCTTAATTCACAGTAAAATACTACTATTGGGTATTTGATAATTTAGGAATATATTTATACATAATAATTTAGGAATATATTTATACATAGGTTGGATAAAAAGTAATGGCAACACTGCTGTCACGTGACGATGGTGCGTTCGAGAGTTGCCAGCTGTGTGGACATGAACAAGGACTGTTATATGAGTTAGTGCAGCCAGCGGCGACAGTACTCTGTCAATCTACTGCAGTGTGTAGAACGTTGACTTTCATAGGGATAGTGCGAGCGCCCTAAGACCACGTTTACAAAACTAGAGCAACGTTCCTGGATCAAAATTGAAGTGATACGAGGTCGTAGTGCACAATAATGTTTTCAGGTACTGCATGAAGCATATGCCGATGCCGCGTTGCCATATCGCACAGTGGCACGATGGGTTAAAACGTTCCGGGAAGGCAGGGATGCCGTTCAGGACAACCTCCGTACAGGACGACCCCGCGTAGAGGACAACACAGTTCAACTCCTTGCTTCCCTGTTGGATGCTGATCGCCGATGGACTGCGCGTGAGTTAGCAGCGGAAGTCTGAGTATGTCACAAAACTGTGCTCCACATTCTGCAAGACATTCTGGGTTACCGAGGTTTAACAATGGCACCGCTATTCAGTCGCACAGGCCTTGTTGGACCGGTACCAAAGGAAAGATGACGACTTTCTTGGACGAATCGTCGCTATGGACGTAACCTGGGCTCGCTCATACGAACCAACCAAACTTGAAAGTCAATCAAATGAATGGAAGCATCCAGGTTCTTCTCGTTCGAAGAAAGTGCGCCCTACACAAAGTGCTGTGAAAGTGATGTTCATTGTGGCGTATGCCATTGATGGGGTAATACTGCACCACGCTGTACCTCTCCAAGGCAGACGGAAAACGCGGACTACTGGAACATCCACCGTACTCACCCGATATGATCCATGCGAATACGATCTTTTCACCAAAGTGAAAGAACCACTGCGAGGGACCCGGTAAAATACCAGAGATGAACTTATCCGTGCTTTAGGGCGGTCAATACGGTACATCAACAAAGATGGACGCGCTGATGGTGTACGACGCCTTCCAAACATTTGGCAAAAGGTAATAAATAAGGGGGGGCTACTATATAGAAGGTACGTTAATGTTGTACCCCTGTGAATAAAGCCATGTCAGAAATATCGAACTGTTGCCATTACTTTTTATCCAATTACAGGCCATTAATATTTTTTAATATTTATCAATTATAGAAACCGAATTTAGAAAATAAGGAAATTCTAGAACCTGTTATATGTTGTATAAATAATAGCATTGTTTGAATTTATATATAAATAATTTCATATTTCTACATAAAACGGAGAATTGTTTTACAATGAATATAATATAGGCTATATCATAAGTTGTCATGTATCGGCACCTGGAAGAAGAGAAATCGGAATATACAAATCTAGATTTGCCTGCAAATCTATCTAACAATTCTCTTTGGCTTCTTAGACTGGCCTTCCTTGCTGATATATTTTTCGAACACTTAAACGCTTTTAAGGGTAGTTTTAAATGTCAACAGACAGAAATGAAATCGACGGATTTATAAGGAAACTTAATTTCTGCTCGACATCTCCTGACGAAATGAAATTTGATTTATTTCAGTGTTTCGCATTATTTTAATTTTTTTGGCCGATCGTCTTTTTTACAACTTTACCGATGTTGTTAGTAGGCCTTGTAAGTTAAAACTTACAACTCAAGTGCGATAAGTAAATAAATCAAATCAACTTTTATTTATTTACCTAAGAGTTACGAACTATCAGTGTCACGCAACACTATGTGCTATGAGGAAATACCTAAATGTCTTATTATATCTGTACTCTTTCTAAATTAATTTATTGGAGTGGAGATTTGTAAGAAAACAGGAATTAATGTGCATAAGACGTAAGCGTGAAAACCATTTCTGACAACTTCCGATTCTTGTTCTGAGCGCCAATCGTAGGTTCGCGAAAACACTCATGGAGTAAAATACGTATTCAAGCATTAACCTATACCGGTATGAAATTTATTTACACTGATGTATAATTATTAATGTGTCACCTATAAACATCTTCTATATGCTATTTATTTATAGTGATGTATAATTAATGTGTCACCTACCTACTTCTTTGAAGACAAAACTAAACTTTCTATAATTTATTTTATTACAACATTTTCACAATCGCCGCCGAATAATAAATGAATAACACCTATCGACAAATAAGAATAATAAAAAAATGAATGACACCTATCAACAAATAAGAATAATAACAAATGAATAACACCTCTCGACAAATAAGAATAATAACAAATGAATAACACCTATCGACAAATAAGAATAATAACAAATGAATGACACCTATCGACAAATAAGAATAATAACAAATGAATAACACCTATCGTCAAATAAGAATAATAACAAATGAATAACACTTATCGACAAATAAGAATAATAACAAATGAATAACACCTATCGACAATAAGAATAATAACAAATGAATAACACCTATCGACAAATAAGAATAATAACAAATGAATAACACCTATCGACAAATAAGAATAATAGCAAATGAATGACACCTATCGACAAATAAGAATAATAACAAATGAATAATACCTATCGACAAATAAGAATAATAACAAATGAATAACACCTATCGACAGATAAGAATAATAACAAATGAATAACACCTATCGACAAATAAGAATAATAACAAATGAATGACACCTATCGAAAAATAAGAATAATAACAAATGAATGACACCTATCGACAAATAAGAATAATAACAAATGAATAACATCTATCGACAAATAAGAATAATAACAAATGAATAACACTTCTCGACAAATAAGAATAATAACAAATGAATAACACCTATCGACAAATAAGAATAATAACAAATGAATAACACCTATCGACAAATAAGAATAATAACAAATGAATGACACCTATCGACAAATAACAAACGGCGGTCATACATGAAAATGTTAACGTGAAAAAATAAAGTATTTATTTAAATTAAAAATGATTAATAATAATTTATATTTTTATTAAGACCGGCCAAAAAATAGTATGCAATACATGTGTTAAGTGCGTAACAAAATCTCAGAAATAGAGAAGACTTAACTTCGTCTCGTCTTCTGTAACATTTCGTCGATTCTGTTATAATGCACTTACACGCGTGTGTCACAATTTACAGAGCGATTTATATAGAACTAACACATTTTTTTCTTTCTTTCTTTATTTCAAAACGAATGATGCTAGCCACAATTTGTTGTACCTCAAATGTAGAGTATCTTTGGGAGATTGCTAACATCTATAGCAAATGTTGAAAATTCTTTATTTATTCGGCTGGAAATTCACTTAATGACCAGTTTCTAACGTCAAATTAAGCAGGAGTTTTGATTCCCTATCACGAGATGCGCAGATGTTTATTCTTTATTCTGTATATTTGTCATATTCTTTTAGAGATCCAGTTGTTTCCAATTTGTTTACCAGTCCCAGTATTGTGCTTCTTTGGTGGGGATTACGAACACCAATTCTCTCTGCTATGCCCTTTGAGTAGCTGTAATTGAATTCCTAATTCAGTATTGCTTCACAAGGAAGAACCGTTGATTTAATGTGTACTGCATTTTCAGCAAATACTTTACTATAATAATACCGGACAGCTAGCAGTTTTGCGTGCGAACGAAGCTGGTGCTGCTACCTACCTGACGGTGTGGAAATACTCGCGAAACAAGCTGTAATCAACTGCAATGTATATTGTTGCTGGGCTAGTTAATAGTTTTATTAATTAGTGCTGTGTTAAAATGTCAGGGTGTATGTGTGCTGTTTATAATTGTGACAATTGCAGCATTACAAATTGCTCCAAATCGTACTTTCGATTTCCGACAGTTCATAAAACGTGAGTCAACAAAATTCGTTATTAGGCCTAATGCCTTTGTCTCTGTGTTGATAGAACAATAAAAATTCGCTTTTTTATTTAGGCCTAATAAATGAATAGAAGTTAAAATATATTGGAAATTTTAAGGTTTTAGCAAATTAAGTTTTATTGTTGTCTACATGCCTTTACTAATAATTATTACAAGCATCAGAATACTACCATTTTTATTTCTGCAGTTGTCAGCACTGGGTATATAAAGCATTATTATAAATTCATTCCTAATGTCAGAAATGATTTTGTCTCACTAAAGCAAAGAAAAATATGTAACAATTAATAATTACGGAAAGTAATATGAAGTATGCAATATTCTCATAATATGCAGCTCTGATATCTATACTAATAATAAATCTGTAGCCGAAATTTTCCTGGTAATTTTCGATTTTCCAAAAATAATTCGTCCTAACATATATAATTAACCACCCTGAAACCGAAAATCGCTTTTTTTTGTTTGTTTGTATGTCTGTCTGTATGTTTGTTATCTTTTCACGCGATAATGGCTGAACGGATTTCGATGAAAATTGGAATAGAAATTAAGTTCGTCGTAACTTAGATTATAGGCTATATGGCATTCAAAATACATTATTTAAAAGGGGGGGTTATAAGGGGGCCTGAATTAAATAAATCGAAATATCTCGCTTATTATTGAGTTTTATGAAAAATGTTAGATAATAAAAATTGCTTTAAAATCATTTCCGATAAGTTTTATTCTTTGAAAAATTTTGATAGGACTGATATTTAATGAGATAAATGAGTTTTAAAATTAAAATAACTGCCATCTAAGGCCGTGTAATAAATTAAAAAACAAATGACTTCGTCTATAAGGGGCCTTGGACAGCAACAATCGAAAGCTATGAAAGATAGCCTACAGATAATGTTTCTGCGTTTCTATGAAGTAATATCAGAAGCTTAATTAACCGATTTGTATAATTAATTATTAATTCACCATTGGAAAGTGTAGTTTCTCTAGATGGACATAATGCTATAATGTTATCACAGTAACTCCTGAGTGAATCGAGGACAGTAAGATTAAAATAGATTCTTATGCACAGAAAACTTGATAGGCTATTCTGTAGATTCGTTTCCTGTATTTCCTAAACTAATTTTTATGACCAAATGAGTGGTCTCTGGATCAAAATGATCGCATTTTAATTTTTTAATTAAATTTAAATTAAGTAACATAATAAACGATTTATCCTTTTATCAAACACGAATGTTCCCTGGATCAAATGTCCTATTTTAATTATATAATTACTTTATATTTATTTCTAACGGGTGCAGCAGAGCGCACGGGTACGGCTAGTAAGGTAATAATTTTACATTAAATACTATTCAATATTTCTTAAGTGTTTCATATATAATTCCACATTAGTAACTCACGTTTTAAACAATAGTCCGAATCCCACTATGTTAATATTTGTATATGTGGACGTAATTCCATCCCCCTTCGCTAGATGTCAGGACCGCTATATTTCGCACTCACGCCAATGCTACTAGTATACAGCTGTCCGGTATTATTATAGTAAGGTATTTGTTTTCAGTGACTAAAACAAAATGTCGCAAACAGCTGCCAACAATAGGGAATAAAGAATGAACATCCGCGCATCTTGTGACAGGGAGTCAAAACTCCTGCTTAATTTGACGTTGAAAACTAGTCATTAAGTGAATTTCCAGTCGATTAAATAAAGAATTTTCAACATTTGCTCTAGAGGTTAGTAATCTCCCAAAGATACTCTACATTTGAGGTATAACAAATTGTGGCTAGCATCATTCGTTTTGAAATAAATAAATAAATAAAGAAAAAAATGTGTTAGTTCTATATAGGCCTAAATCATTCTGTACTATTACTATGTAATTAATACTGAACCATTTTTATTTTATGTCCAACGTCGTTTACGTTTATATTTATGAATACGACATAAATGTATGTTAATAAGGCGGGTTCTGTTTTATTTTGTAAATCATCTCGCGACCCCCTCAGCTCTTCACACGACCCCCGCTTTAGGAACCACTGATCTAGTGGGTTCTTACGAAAGACGCGGTACTGAGCGCGTGACTCGTGTTGCAGAGTGCCTCCCGGCTACGTGTACCCGTCCCCCTACCTGACGGCAGCGCCCAGCGGGATCGTCCCTCTGCCCCCGACGCCGGTGTCGCACGCGGCGGCGTTAGCAGCGGCAGCGGCGGCCACGTCGCAGTTCTACGAGTACCAGAATGCGGCGGCAGCAGCGGCCGTCACATACCCGGGCCAGTACCCCAACGGCTTCGAGACATACCCCTACACCAGCGCAGCAGGTGAGTATTTATTATAGGGGAACAACTTACAAAACTCCGTTGTTCTTAAAGAGTGACACAATATACTATTCACCTCCTCCTTTCTAATAGGGATATCCTCAACTAGCACCAACAGATAGCGCACGTGTGCTTTGAGGGATGCGCTTTGCGTGTGCATTTGTTTTTCGGTATATAAACATTGAGGATATACGAAGTGTATTAGTATATTAAACACTCTTAAAAACAACTAAAAATAACAAATTTTTGTTATATTCCTACATGTAAAAACCAGGGAAAGCTTTTTGTCTTCATTCAGGTCCCGAAACTTCTGAATGTATGCTTTAAACCTTAAAAAATAACGAATTAAATTGCGCCTGGAAAGTGCTAGCTATTGAACAAAAGTAACTACTTCAAGTAATGAATTGTTGGCTACAGTTTTATTTTGGAGAAGAGAAAAGAAAAATCAATAAAAATATTATGCAATCTCGACAGCGAGCTATGTTAGTTTAGATTATATGTAGTAGTTGTAGGAGTCTCCGAAGTTTACGCCTGCGGTAAACTCTCTATAAACTGGGATGCTCATTGTCCAGGATGATCCGTAGTGAAATCCATTTCGTGAATAATGTTTTTAATGTACTGTAGACTAATTATTAAAACCATGTTTTAACTTCAAATTTTCAAAATCATCCTACATAATATTCAAAACTGCATGTCCTTAACCTACAAAATACACGAATAATCATGATACTACTGCGATCATATTACATCAACCTATCGAACATTGTACTTCATCTTACTGCAACAAAGAAAAAAATACGAGGAATTCAATCTCGATAGTCCCTTCCTTATAAAAAAACACATTGGTGGCTGCATATCTTATTTTTAGAGAACCTACGGTACTTAAACACCAATGATTAAAGAGGGCAATATTCACCTACGACATAGTTCCTATTTTTTTTTTTCATTCGTGCATCTCGTTCTCAAAGTTCTCGTTTAGGTTCATGAACATTCAATTTACTCGTATCTATATTCTGCACACTGCAGATTTCCGCACCCATCTCTTAAGGGGAATCGCTCAATATTATACAGGCTTAAGCTTATGCTATTATTTATTGTAAATGAAATTAAATTATGAGGTAAGAAAATACTGAATTATATTAAATTATACTAGGTTATACAAAATAATTGTAAATATAATTTTGACACGCACAGAAAACCAACAAGCGGAAAAAGTAATCAATTATAGCATATGACATAATATAACCCTACAACATGTTGTGCCGCATGGAACGCTCCTGCCATCTATCGGTAAAACTTCGCATAAGATATCCCTATTGTCAGCCAGTACAGACACTTTCAGGTTAGCAAATTGATGAACACTACATACAAAAGAAAAAAAAAACTTATAACAGACACCTTCAGACTTTCAGACTTTGAATCAACACGCGGAAACCTCAAATTTCATGTACCCGAAATATAACAGATACATTTGTGAAATTCAAAACAATAGTTTGTATAAGGCAACTAATATTGTCTTATTGTGTGATCTTGTAGCGAAAGTTGTTTTTACAGTCAGAGCACTTTTATCTTTCTCACTCCTTGTTCTTATCTGAATGCAGTTCTATGATAACTTGAACTAAATACAAAACATCCGACCCGATCATGGTCGGATACGGTAGTGAACGTGTTAATTATAGTTATGCCGTGATTGTGTTTTTTTAAGCCCCGTATTAGTTGTAACATAATATCAGTTCCATATATTTCAAGATCTCAATTCACACAATAATAATAATAATAATAATAATAATAATAATAATAATAATAATAATAATAATTTATGAAATTTAGAAATAAAATCTATATATTTTATATTTATTTATTCTTCTCTCAAACTTAATGTGCCTAATAATAATAATAATAATAATAATAATAATAATAATAATAATAATAACAGTAATAATAATAATAATAATTTATGAAATTTAGAAATAAAATCTAAATATTTTATATTTATTTATTGTTCGCTCAAACTTAATGTGAATAATAATAATAATAATAATAATAATAATAATAATAATAATAATAATAATAATAATAACAATTTATGAAATTTAGAAATAAAATCTAAGTATTTTATATTTATTTATTGTTCTCTCAAACTTAATGTGCCTAATAATAATAATAATAATAATAATAATAATAATAATAGTAGTAGTAGTAATTTATTGCTAAACAAAGATGCATATTTTTATATAAAAAATCATCTCCAGAGGGCATTCCACAAAATTTTAAGTTAAGCATTTTATTAATCAGCAGAATAAAAAGTAAAAATGGAAAAGAAAAAAAAACAGATATTACAAAATTGAAACTTTACATTTTCCCCTTAAACAATAATTTTTAATTGATTTTTTTAAAATAAGAAGCATTAGCTGATTGAATGTTTAGGAATTTATCTGGTATCATGTTATAAAGCCTTGGACCGAAGTTGCTACTGTAATTATAAGCTACAGTTGTGGTACATTTAGGAACTGTCAAGCATATGTTGTCTGATCTCTTTTTTTTTAGTAGGTTATTTTACGACGCTTTATCAACATCTTAGGTTATTTAGCGTCTGAATGAGATGGTGATAATGCCAGTGAAATGAGTCCGGGGTCCTGCACCGAAAGTTACCCAGCATTTTTTCTCATATTGGGTTGAGGGAAAACCCCGGAAAAACCTCAACCAGGTAACTTGCCTCGACCAGGAATCGAATCCGGGCCACCTGGTTTCGCGGCTAGACGCGCTAACCGTTACTCCACAGGTGTGGACTGTCTCATCTCTTAGCTTAATATTTATGTTAATACAAATTTCGGTTTTTATGTACGAAATTCAATAAGTTATTGTTATAAATTTGATAGATATTAAATACTTTAAATTCAGAATACAACAGTTGTGAGGGATAATCAAGAGACTTATTAAGACATATTTTGATTATTATTATCTGTAGCAGTTTTATTGGCATGAGGAAGGTACTACAGGGTGGGCAAAATAAAACTGGCCTGGAAAATCTGTAATTATACATGCATTATGGGTCTGTAACAATAAATATTCTTTGAAGAATGTTAATTAATATCTAATAACCCATTGTTGCATCTAAATCACGGTTTCCTGCATTGTCAGGGTCATTTCCGCTTCAGTCTTATACATATAAATTCATATTTTTCATATATATTTTCCGCTTGCCAGTTTTATTTTGCTCACCCCGATATTCATCTTCTTTCACTGTGGCTGTTCCTCGGCTTTGGAAGTCCCTACCGAGTAATGTCAGGGACTGTCGAACATCAAACCTATTTAAGAATAGGCGAACGAAATACTTTTCTAACAATTCTTGTTAACAATAATAGCTCTTTCAGGTTTGTCAATGTTTAATGGTTATATATATATATATATATATATATATATATATATATATATATATATATATATCACAATAAATATTTAAATTATCTCATTATTATTATTATTATTATCATCATTATTTCTTACCAGTGTTTATTATTGTCGCACTAACATTACTTATCTAACTTTCATTATTTACTTTCATGTTGTTTTATGGTCTAGATATTAATATAATAACTATGTAACCAATTGTATTCAATTAGAATTAGAGTCTGACTGGGCGGAAGAGAAGGCCTATTGGCCTTAGCTCTGCCAGATTAAATAAATTATTATTATTATTATTATTATTATTATTATTATTATTATTATTATTATTATTATCATAAGCACTACCCCATCCTATAATGCCGTATTGTAATATGTAGCTTGTACTAATGCGAGGTAAATCAGTCGTATGTATGTATGTATGTATGTATGTATGTATGTATGTATGTATGTATGTGTGTATGTGTGTATATTAGCTAAGTGTCATAATATTATCTATAAGTGCAACATGCTATTCATGTTAAATTCTCTATGTTTTTCGACTGTAATTTCAAGACATTAATCTAATTAATTTATATATGTTACACTCTTGCAAGTGTATATTTATTGTATGGTAGTCTGTAAGTTTCAATTTGTTATGATTAGTTTAAAATATAACCCTAATATACTATATGTAAAATAGGGTTTATAAATATGGAATAAATACTACTACTAAATCAGTCGTAAAATATGGACAGTCAAGTACTTTCGTAAGGTAACAAAATGGTGAATAATGTTTTTTTTTTTAAATCTAATTGCGAAGAACAATAAGATGTTTAATGCAATGCTGATATGAATTCTCGTGAGAAAATACTTTTCACTACGTGGTTTTCAGTAATTAGAAAAATATTAAAACATTATATGAGTGAAAACCATAAATATACATCACTTTAACGATGAGAAACGCGAAGTACAAACGTCCAGTTTAATGCATATGAAAACAAAACGAGTCTCAACAGACTAGCTGTGTGTCTAATCGCTTTTCCCATCACAGTTCATACTCTGGGCATTAACCTGCGCTCGCGATTGTTGTATAATTACGAACTCCAGCACTGTTATTGGATGATCTCAAAATTCGGTTCAGGCCCCATGAATATGTAGTAGTTACCGATAACACTGCTATACCGAAGTCATAAAATTAGATGTATTAGACGCAACAAGTGGTACGATTCAAACGATAGGTCTATGGTATCTATACTATAGTATGATGTTAATAACCTTGCACTGAACCTTGAATCATTCATGTTCTGCGCACTTAGGAAATAACGCATGTTTTTATTTTTTCCGAATAAGTTCACTGATGCAAAACTACAACTCCCTGTCTGCAGCCACATATGCCCTCATTATGCCTTATGAAAATAGGTACAAAGCAACTCATTAACTTTTAGCCTGTGAATCACGACTTACTAGGATTCACAAGTTCTTAAAAAGCGTTCCAAAACGTTTAAAAATTTCAAAGATATATTTTATTTTATCACAACTTTATTATTATGTAGTTTAGTGTCAGGAATACTGAAAGGAAAAATATGTATGTATGTATTTATTTACACTGCAAGTGGGCAAGCACCCGGTGGCAGTGGTATATACAATATTAACAATACACAGTTAAAATGATAAGCAATACACAATAAAATTTACAATACATAATAAAATTTACAACACATATACAATTTTACACACAATACAATAAGAATACACAATACATATAAAATAAAACACCTAATTTTACAACACAACCTACATAATTATGTATAGGTCCTACATAATTTTCAATAGTCTTTCACTTTACTCTCATCTCATTCCCTGTAGTGGCACTATGACTCATTTCACTGACACTTTAGCACACATTTCACTGACACTCTGTAACACATTTCACTGACACTATAGAACACATTTCATTGACACTATAAATTATCACTGATCGGAACTGTTCACTGCACTGTAAAACCATAACTTCACTGACTCACCTCGCTTCACTGATACAACAGTTCAAATAAGTCAAATAATTGCATTCTTATGCATACTTATAAACAGAACTACATTTAAACTAAACATTTCTAGTCTAAGGCCCTCTTACACGCTATTTTTAAATAATTTACAATTCAAACCAAGGAAGTAAACTCGTCAGGCTAGATAAATACATGCCACCTTAAAAAATTAAATGTTGAATGTCACCTTAATTTTAATTTTCACTTTATACACAACTCTTTAAATTATTCTTGAATCTCCTTAAGGAAGGACAGCCCTCAAAGCCCGCTGCAGGTAGATCATTCCAATCATTTATAGTTCTATTTAAAAATGAGAATTTACCTACATCCGTTTTCTGTTTCCTACATTTGATTTTAAAATCATGATCGTTCCTACCATAGTACGTTGGCTTTTCTAACCGAACCGTTATGTCTACCCATGCTTTCTGACCTAGATGTGCTCTATACAATATGGAATTTCATATTCTAGGAAATTCCTGGGATCTGTTTCACAATGTTTACAATCTTTGTAAATTGTAAACTTTGTTTATAAATTGTAAACTTCTGTTTCACAATCTTTGTAATGTAAAACGTTACAAAGGAAATCAAAGCTTTACAAATTCAATTTTGCTCACTTTACAAGTATTTTGTTTCACAATGAAGGGTAATTTTACAAACGTGTAAACTTTACTTGTAAAGTTAGCACATTTTCTACAATAGCTCTGAGATGTGTAAAGTTTGATATTGCAACAAATTGTGAATAAATACAATAAATATATATTTATTAAATTAATTTTTGAGTAACTGGATAATATTAAGAATTAAACTAAAGCAGTTTTGATGTTATTAAGTAGTTCTAATGAGTCAGACGAAGATATTGAATTTAGGCCTAATCAAACAAAGACGTATGCGTAAAATTTTCCGGCCTAGAATTAATAACACGTTCGTATCATTGTATGAATTTAATGAAAGGTTTCGAATGAGTCCCGCGCTATACTTCAGAATACAGCGTAAGTATTTATATACAAAGACTGTATTTAATAAATACTCGCACTTAAACTGGTGTCAAAGATAATGTTTGCTCCAGTTAGCATTGTTTATGTTTACCGCGTATTTTTTGTGATGTCCAATCTGTGTACTGAAGAGCACAATAAATTAAGTGTAAACTTAGTTAAGACAGAATTATGCAGTAAAGTGAATTTTAAGATAGTATGTCAGCAATTTACAGAATATGAAGCCAAGGAAGATCAAAGAAACCTACTAAAATGTTGTCAAAGTGATCAGAAATATAGCGCTTTTTAAGTTTAAGATAATAATATGTCAGCAATTTACAGAATATCAAGCTAAGGATGATCAGAGAGACCTGCTAAATTATGTAAAGACAATTTATGTTCACTATTCAATATAATAAATTGTTAAGTTTTTTCTTATTTTTATATTTACATCACAACCATTGTACTGTAGAATTTGTACACGATACATTTCACTCAGTTATCTTAATTTTTCAAAAGTAAATATAAATATGTGTATTGAGATTTGAGAAGAATTTTACTTATTTTATTGGGTTATTTTACATCTCAGATTATTTAGCGTTTGAATGATATGGAGGTAATACTGCCAGTGAAATGAGTCCGGGGTCCAGCACCGATAGTTACCCAGCATTTGCTCATATCGCCCCGACCGGGATTCGAACCCGGGCCACTTGGTTTCGCGGCCAGACGAGCTCACCGTTACTCCACAGGTGTGGACATTTGAGAAGAATAAAAGTTATATAGAATGTCCACAAATGTTAGCCCTGATTTCATCTGGCTATAATTTTTTAACAATAGAAGTTACTAAATTAATGCTATTATTTTTCTCAGAGTTAGGCCTAAGCTTAACTAAAAGGTGGTCACCCTGCCTATTATTGCATACGGCTTATTTGTGCCCTCAGGAGCTGCCAGCTACGTGACGCCGTACACGTACGCGACGTTGCCTCAAACTGCGGGGCTCCCCACAGCCGCTGCCGGGGGGTTCCCCAGCCTGTCTCCCTACCAGACTGCAGCCCAGGCAACTCTTCAAGAAGCTCGTATGCAGTAACGCTACATCTACACTTAGGGGAATGTAAGAATTATTAATGTGTACAGTAATAACGAGAAAGAGAGAGAGAGAGTGAAATTCCCATCGTCAGTTGTCCTATTGTAGAAATGTTATATTTATATCAAATCCCGACTTATGATTTAACTTCGATTATATCGATAAATTCTGTTAGGGATAACATATTTATAGCGATTAGTAAATGATAAATGGCGCTTACATAGCTATAATATGTCTTACAATTTTATTCAGCCCTAGGTTTCTAAAATGAAAAGTGGTTGGTATCATTTCTTTAAAGCTGAGGGAAAATAATTTCGCAATAGTATGCAGATTATATTGACCTTCAGTATCACCCTTCGATATATAACCAATTCTAAAAACGGGTGAAAGATAATATCAATAATTCAGAATGATTCTTAGTAGGAAAAATGTAACCTAAAGCTTCCTTTATGTAGTTCTAGTAGACAAGGAAACAAAACTTCAATTATTAGTAGTTCTTGTGCTAGAACGATTGTAGTAATGAAATGGATTCTCAGTCTATAGTTAGTTCACGGCCGACTTGATGCTACCTCCGCTTCTTTGAAGCGAAGCGAGCATCAAGTCGGCCGTGGTTAGTTAGAACCAGCGAAGTAAATCATTTGTAGAGGTCAGCACATACAATTTAAGTAGGCCTACCTTCGACAGGATGATGTTAGGTTAATATTTTCATGTTTTATGTGTCAGAGATACAGAACCTAAATGTTGTGTTATTTATTTGAAATTATATCTCGATTATTGAAAATTGCTACTAGTATTTCTATATGGACGAAGAGTTTAAAAGCAAATTAAATTGTGTGGTTATACGTTATCTCTACGAATCTGGCACAATAAATATTTATTACCTATTGCTATAATCAACATATCCCTGTTTAACCGTCGATGTTGCTCTGACCTTCACAACAAGAAAATTGGTTTGTTGTTATTTTCATATAGTTCCGAAACTTATTCTGATAATCCCATCTTGTACTTCCTACAAAAAAAATATTGTTGTTTGACAATATTGAACCACTTATTGATTTCTGCACCTAAAATCGCTATTTTATAATAAGGCAGCTTTTCTTCAGAACTTTTTTCTCCCCCCTCCTTTAATGTACTTCTGTAATTTATATACAGATCTTATTCTAGTAATAACCGTAATACTTTTATCCAAATCCATGTAGGATTTCGGAACTGCAAGGAATCTCATATTTTAAACGAGC
Organism: Periplaneta americana; assembly: GCF_040183065.1. NCBI lineage: Eukaryota > Metazoa > Arthropoda > Insecta > Blattodea > Blattidae > Periplaneta > Periplaneta americana. Next base: position 190,796,755 of record NC_091118.1, read on the forward strand.
TCATGTACTTAAACGAGTCATGTTATGATATATAAATCCAATATATGTTTCTCTCATATTGTAATACCTCAGTATATGATCCCAGATTAAACAGAAATAGTTCTCCCTTCAAAAAAAGAAAAGAGAGATTCATTCATTTAATATAACTTTTAACTATTCATTTCCATTTTTCTATTATTTCATTCATATTTTATAAATTTTATACTTTTGATTTTTATTTTGTATGCGGTGTATCCCAAATATATAGGACCACACTGAAGTTGTAGAATGCAGACATTATGGATTTCTACTTTGAAACCAGAACAAAAATAAACGTAAGGGAACATTCTAAAAAGTAATTTCAAGATCTTTACAGTTAGACTGTTTAATTTGGTTGTGTTTTTGTGGAAGAGTAACTCTTGTGAATCGATGTTTCGTCTTCATTGTAAGGTACAATGAATACAACATGTGTATGTTTGCTGTAAATTCTGATGAAAAATTACATTTGATATGCCTGATATGAATGCCCACTGAACTTTCAGCAAATAAATGCGATATTGAATAACTTCAAGGGCCGGGTAATGAACCCGGGACCTTTGGCCGAGCGCGCCAACGCTCTACTGTCTGAGCTACTCAGAAAGTATACCAGAACCCGGCTCAATTTTTCTTATATCCACATATCTCAAGTGGGTTGAGAGGCCAGCATTGAGTCCACACTTTATGTGTGAATTAATTTTGTGGGTTTCTGTTAACGAACAGTAATGTATATTATACAAACTAGCCGTACCCGTGCGCTCCGCTGCGCCTGTTAGAAATAAATATAAAGTAATTACATAATTAAAATAGGACGTTTGATCCAGGGAACGTTCGTGTTTGATAGAAGGGTAAATCGTTTAATATGTTACTTAATTTAAATTGTATTTAAATAATTAAAATGCGGTCATTTTGGTCCAGAGAGCAATCATTTGGTGCAATGACAATTCCTTTAACATGTTTCTTAATTGTTATTACATGCAACCGTAGTTTAATGAAGATTGACATATCATTTAGTTTTAATGTGTATACTTTATATTACTTGCTATATGTTTCAGAAGTTACTGTAATAACATTGTAGAATTATGTCCATCTAGAGAAACTACACTTTCCAATGGTGAAATTAAAATTAAACAGTTAATTAGCTTCCGCTATTACTTCATACAAACACAGAAACATTGTCTTAGGCTATGTTTAATAGCTTTCGATTGTTGTTGTCCAAGGCCTCTTATAGACGAAGTCATTTGTTTTTATTTCAGTACAGCGCCATAGATGGCGTTGTTATTGTAATTTTAAAACTCGTTTATCTCATTAAATATCAATCGTATCAAAATTTTGTATAGAATAAAACTTATCGGAAACTATTTTTAAAGAAACTTTTGTTATGTAATATTTTTCACGAAAATCAATATTAAGCGAGATATTTCGATTTATTTAATTCAGGCCCCCTTATAACCCCCTTTTAAATAAAGTATTTTAAATGTCATATAGCCTATAATCTAAGTTACAACGAACTTAATTTATATTCCAATTTTCACCGAAATCCGTTCAGCCATTATTGCGTGAAAAGGTAACAAACATCCAGACAGCCGGACAGACATACAAACAAAAATTTCAAAAAAGCGATTTTCGGTTTCAGGATGGTTAATTATACATGTTAACACCAATTATTTTTGGAAAATCGAAAATTACCAGAAAAATTTTGGCTACAGATTTATTATTAGTATAGATCTGGCCTTCAGGTTTGGCGCCCTATAAAGCTGACTTGAATAATTTCAAGGGAAAAGTTCGTTAACAGAAAACCACAAAATTAAGTCACACAGAAAGCGTACACTCAATGCTGGACTCTAACGTTCTGTCAACCCACTTGAGGTATGTGGATATAAGGGGAATTACTGACCCGGGATCTGCTATAGTTCCTGGGTAGCTCAGTCGGTAGAGCGTTGGCGCTCTCGGCCAAAGGTCCCGGGTTTGATACCCGGCCCTGAAACAATTTTTCCCTTGAAAGGACTAATATGATTGTTGGAGAAATATGCTTATTTTTATTCAGTCGCTGCCTATGAAATGGGCTGTGTGGCGTTTGTTTCTTCAATGAAATCAGAAGAAAATCAAAATGATTTGATTTTATATCATAATCAGACTTAAATCTAAGGCAGCCACTGAATAATTGAAATCACTGTTTATTGAATGAGAACAGCTCCTGGATTTTCTTTTTTTTTTTTTGTCGTAGTTGTGATATTGTAAGAGTTAGCCTACGGGATTCTTTACCTAACAGCAAATGCAATGTAATTTTATCATGAATTTACTTTGAAAGACGGATGTACTAAAGTTTTATATTGATTTTATTGTTATCTTGTTTATTTTTGTTAATATGCCAAATGTTGGTACCATAAAGTAAATTAATTCTAGTCTCGCATTTTAAAGAGAGGTACGGTGAATATAAAACACTTTGATGTTGAACATTTTTATTAATATCAAGAATCATTATTCAGTTGCGTAAATATTGTAAGTATATGTGTAATTTATAAAGTAATATTTATCCTTAAGTATAGGCTACAGTTATTTTAGTAGTAGCACAACCATATTTAAAAAAAAAATAGGATGCACCAAGCTAACAATTAATGGTTATTATAAATCATTCCAGTTTCTGGAATAACAGTTTAATAATGCATCCAAAAGATAATGAAATAGTTAATGTAGATTACTAGGCGATGAATAATTTACGAAAATAATATCCACAAGGTAAGGGAATATCTATAGACTTAAGTTAGTGATGGGAATTTGAAATGAATCAGTTCCTGCTATCTCTTATTAACTGGGTAGGTTATAAAAATTATTTAAATTGTTCTTTAGATTCAGATTAATTTCTAAATAGTATTGGTAGCTGAAATAAGAAATATTTAACTTTAATTATATTTATATATTTGCACAATGTATATATACTAATAATCTCAAGACATATCATATATAAATGATATGATTTAGTAGCATGGGCTATTCTGACCCTAGTAATAGTTTTTATGATATATAAATGTAACTTTTACAGGTCTAAGTCTTAAAATTGTAATCAAATACTCCGTATTTGAATACTGATACTAGATATACGAAATATAGTTAGTCTTGTAATTCATTTTTATAAATAGATTTGCTTTTTATGAGACATTGTTCTCTAAATTATATAAGTTAGTTCCCTGGTGTAGATTTTAGTTGGAGATAGATGAAATGGTGGCTGATAACGTCTAACAGTCTTTTGAAATATTTATCGGCCAACTGAAAGATTTCTGACAGTTTCCATAACGGAGCATGACTATGCAATCGACTTTTGAATGATACAATAACAACGGTTATAAAATTCTGGTGTTTAGTATTGGATCGTGTCACGAAATATATTTAAATAAACCAAAACATTCCTACAACTAACGGAATATTATTTTAGAATAACATTTGCATGCTCAACGTTCAAAAGGAATTGCACTGTCATGAAAAATTGAATGTAACATCCCGAAATATTATTATAGCAGTTTTCAGTTTATAAATAACTATCTTCTATTACAAGAGACATAAGTTTATTTATTAAAAGATAATGGGACATGTGTCAATGTTAAACATTTATGACTATGCACTCAATTGGAGCATTACCAGCTTCTTAGCACCGTTGTATGATGTAAATTAGTGTAATATATGTTATTTAATGCACACGAGGTTAAGTAAGTATTGCTCAGTACAGATGTAGTTACTCGCTAGTCAGGGCAATATATACCGACTTCGTGCAATAATTCCTATCGTCCATTTTCTAATAGTTCAATTTAAATATTAAAACAACACTAGTCAACAAAATTGTAAGAAAATATTTATGCCCTACTAACCCACAAATTTAAGATATTAGGCACTTATTATCTGACAACAGTTTCAGTCGGAATTTAGAAAGCTAATGTTACACATTCTGATGTCCATACATTTTATCTTTCCACGCTCGCGGAAGTAGACTGAAAGCGGCAGTGCTCAACGCAGCTGCCCATAAGCGGCGCGCTGAGCGTTCGGTTATGTTAGGAGTCAAGAATACGCGAGATAAACAGTAGAATGGCCAGTTTTTATTTTTACAATTTCAAATTGTGAAAGTGCTAGAAAATGCTTTATGCTCAACCATGTCGAAATGTAGTAATTATACACCTGACAGCAGCCCTTTAATGGACCTCATTAAAGTACACCTATTCATTAAAGTTCAGGTGTTCCACCAATCAGAAAATACCATTGTAGCAATATGAAAGCGCAAGTATCGATTATTCTCGGATATCCAATCGAAAGACAACTAGCGCGAGATTTCACCAATTGTACAATAAATCACCTATATTTGAAATAAAGTCAGTTCTGTTTCTATAATAATTGTAAATAATATTCAAATAAATTCAATTTGTCGTCTCGTTTTTCAATGTCTAATTCAATTTCAAGGTTATATCGAGATTAATGTTTATTTTACTTTCTACATTATATCAAGGTCAATGTCGACATTTGTTTCTCGGAAAAAATCAATACTTTCGCGTCTGCGCACATCTCACAATTTACGAGGTATTACACAAGGTCAGTTCCGCTCCTCAGTCAGATAAGAATAACATGAATACTTATGAATAATTTCAAGTTAGAAATATGGTCGAGCATAAAAAGTCGTATGAAACCTGACTATAATGGTAATTAAGACGCTCGTATGAAAATTATGAAACTCGCTTGCGCTCGTTTCATAAACATACTCGCGTCTTAATTACTACCATTATAGGCTCGTTGCATAATGTACTATTACATTTTCAGAGCCATTGTTTAAAGTGTGGAAATATAAAACGTATGCACTGTGTTAGGTTTGCCAGTTTATATGACTATCTACATTCGCAAAATATTAAAGAATGTTTACAGAAATAAAAGAAATTGTGTTACATTCCTTGAATAAGAGATGTATAAACTTGAATACGGAAAAGTAAGAAAAAATCTACAATTATCTCTCTGACGCTATGTCTTCGGAGATCAGATAATTTCAATTAAATGCTTATAAAATTTGAGAAATCTAAAGAAACAAAAACGGCAATCCTATAAGTTTTGTGTAAAATCAAGTAGCCTATTAGCATAATTCAAATGTCTTAACATGTTTCTGGTGACAACTCCCCACTACAATAATAATTTAACAGTGTACTTATTTCTGATATATTTATGAATAATACGATCTTGAAGCATGCTCAAATTCTGAATGTACAGAGACGTGCCGGTACGGTGGAGAGAGTGAGAGAGAAAGAAGTGTATTGGTAAGTCCTGTCCAATGGCTGTTGTAAGGCTATGTGACTTACTGTTCCGAAATTTAGTTCGGAAAATATATTATTAATATTTCAAATTATTTAACATGTTCAAACCGAACGAACCACTAATATATTTCAAATCCGTCCTTCATAGCCTCTTAAAAAATGTGCCTTCTTGGTCATGAAGAAACATCAGATGCTTCTCAGTATTTTGATGATATGAAGGATCATATTGGGATTACTGTATTCGATGAAAACATATTGATATTCCTAAACTGCGATAATATATTTTGGTGTAATAACTCTTATGTAATATGTAAATTTACTATAATGTATAAATATATTTAAAACTATGTACAATAATGTGTTATTGATTTAAACCTATCTCAATAACTTCACATTCCTTTATCCCCTTCAACTCAAAGAAAGTTTTACTTCACGTATGTGAGTTAAGGTAAAATATAGTTGATTGGTTAATAAACAGCTCTATTGTATACAGTTAAAGAACGAAATACAAATATACAAAATCATGTGGTATGAATTTCTATTGGTTAATGGATTTCTACTTCAATATACAGGGTGGAAGTGAAATAGCCTTGCAAATTTTAGGGCGAATAGCTCATGTTGCATGTAACAAAAACTATATCATATTAATGGAAAGTTAATACTTACTTACTTATTTACTTACTGGCTTTTAAGGAACCCGAAGGTTCATTGCCGCCCTCACATAAGCCCGCCATTGGTCCCTATCCTGAGCAAGATTAATCCATTCTCAATCATCATATCTCACCTCCCTCAAATCCATTTTAACATTATCTTCCCATCTACGTCTCGGCCTCCCTAGAGGTCTTTTTCCCTCCGGCTTCCCAACTAACACTCTATATGCATTTCTGGATTCACCCATACGTGCTACATGCCCTGCCCATCTCAATCGTCTGGATTTAATGTTCCTAATTATGTCAGGTGAAGAATACAATGCGTGCAGTTCTGTGTTGTGTGACTTTCTGCATTCTCCTGTGACTTCATCCCTCTTAACCCCAAATATTTTCCTAACAACCTTATTCTCAAACACCCTTAACTATGTTCCTCTCTCAAAGTGAGAGTCCAAGTTTCACAACCATACAGAACAACCGGTAATATAACTGTTTTATAAATTCTAACTTTCAGATTTTTCGACAACAGACTGGATGATGAAAGTTTCTCAACCGAATAATAACAGGCATTTCCCATATTTATTCTGCGTTTAATTTCCTCCCGAGTGTCATTTATATTTGTTACTGTTGCTCCAAGATATTTGAACTTCTCCACCTCTTCGAAAGATAAATTTCCAATTTTTATTATGGAAAGTTAATAGTTAGAAAAAAATGTTTTTCTCAAATTTTAATAACCTTTTATTCGGTAACTATGCGAGTAGGAAATAGTCCATAATGGTAGAAAAACTAATAAATTTCAATAGTGTGGACGGTTTTCGTGTAAATTTAATTTTAAAAATCTCTAATTTCAAGCCACTGCACGATGCGAGTTGGCTGCAACACAGCGCCAGAGAACAGCTCATCTAGCGAGACACACCGAGTTCGTTGACCTCTTACATCTGTATCACGAGAAGAGTGTGTTAGCGGCGATGTTGCCAGAATGCTGAAACTTCAAACTTAATTTTCTAATTAACCGTGCATTTTCTATTTATTTTAGTACACCCTATCGTTCCTTTCAATCTTCAAGGTTATTTCACTTCCACCCTGTATAGTGACATCTTTTTAAATCGAATTACAAGTGAAATCTTTAAAAGTTTGTATTACCCAAAATTCGAATTTAGAAAAATCATTTCCATAATTAAGATAACAATAATTTTACCTTGGCACTATTCATTATAGAAATAATGAAAACATTTATAAAAATTGAACTGCCGATAAAGGAAGCAAGGTTATAAGGGGTGTCCGCTTGGAAACAAGTTTCGTCTAGTACAGCGTCGTTCGAAAGCAATATCGGTAAGCAACAGCCCTCTTAGCGGTGATTCAGCGCGTCGGCTTTCGGCGATAAAATCTCACGGTTTACATATTACATTACATATGTAATTTATTGGCTTATCTTATACTACTACGATTTATTACAAATCATCCGTCCTCAAGTGAGGTTGACCACTGGGATCCGGAATTAACAAACATAAAAGATAAAGGGAAATGAAACGAGTAAAATAATGATTCGATTTGTGCATTAAAACAAACATTTACGTGTTAACATATAGATGATAGAGTAGAATTTGAAGAGAGGCCTTCAGAATTCCCATTACAATCTTCTGAACCTCATAAAAGGGAATTGAAAGGGCTTAAGAATATTAGAGGTAAATTTTAGTAAACAACCCTTCGCTCCAAATAGTAAGCCTGCAACATCCCAGTTGTAAAGCGAAATGCCATATTTTTCACTGAGGTATGGAAGACAAGGTATATACTTAGCTCGCTTGTCATCATTTATCTGTAGTGCTTGATTTGTATCTCGTTCAAAGCAAATCGTAGGGTCTAAGACCATCGCTTTCTGGGTTCTTCTATTGATGGCAATTATATCGACTCTTCTATGAGAATCATCTTCAGACACACAATGAATCTCCTCATGTACTTCCCATCCCCTGTAATAACTGTCCACCATCCTCCCTAATGCACATTTCTGCACGACACTTTTTGTACGATTTCTTCGTAATTCACGCAGCCTATCATAAATTAAGATTTGTTGTCCTAATGAGTACTGCATTGCCACTAACTAAAATAAAACGCACTTAAGGGAAGTCAGCTACATTAAAACTTTCTCGGGATGCAAAAATGTCCCGGTTTTTTTTATCAATTACTCCCTCATTATAAGAGTAGGTGGATTTGCGCCGAATTTAAACGTACACCAACATTCTCCGAAAAGTCAACGCTTTCTTGATCAGTGAGACGAAGACCGAGGTAAAGTAATCAAATTTCAACTTAAATAAGTTGTAACTACGTAAAGATTAATATTTAGTCCTACAGAATATATCTGTTATGGTAACAGTATGTCGAACTTGCAGGCCACAAAGGGAGAAACACTAGGGGAGGGGGATTCGATCCGGTGCTGTGGATTGAACTTCGGCGTAGCTCAGTGGTGAGAGCACTTGGTAAGTAGAACCAAGGACCCGGAGCGAATTTTTCTCTACTAATAATCATTGTCTACATAAGTTGACGTCCTGCTTCCGGCAAGCAATCGTAGTGATAGGAATGTTACAAACGAAGTTGCAAACAGTTACAGTAGTTTCCAGTTTGGCGCTTTGTCTTGGTAACACGTGCTTGAGAGTTGTGAGTTTTCATAAGGTTTTCATTAACATGACAAAAAGAAAACGTTTATTGAATGATAAACTTCAACAAGATTTTCGGTACATTCAGAAATAGTGGGAAGAAAAGATAGAGTGCACACTGCATAACTCGACATTTTTTAATATCAATAGGGGAGAGCAGACATCAATGACCACATCAACAAAAGAAGAATAATTGTTTAATAAACTTACGTCTTTTTTGGAGACAACGCTCGTGGAAAAGGAATAATTAAAATTTGCAGAAGAAGTCACTTTTACTTATTACTACAATCCTGCGTTTGGTTACCTGAAGCCTCCAAGCAACCCGCAACAATGGCGTATAGATCGGCGGCACCCGATACGAACATACGAAAACAAAACAAAGCTAGGTGGTTCGAAATGAGTGCTCCAATAGAAGAATTTGGTAGCCAGCATTTCATTAGGAAAGAAGAACATGTAGGGCCTATTTTATCAGAGAGAAGGAGGATTTTTTCAACAGTAATCTCACTAGAGGTTTTGATTTATCTAGAGAAAATCAAAACTCGAGTGGGATTTAATTGACTATTACACGATTAGAAGAAAGTACACAAAGATTAGAAGAAATAAAGTACTCTAATACAATAAAATATTGACTTACTGAAATTCTATTTCACTAATATTAGCTTTACCAAAAGGTTTGAATGGAGCTGCCATTTTCAGTTTAATGTCTATGCTGTAATAAAATTACGATCGCAAAGCATGTTTTTAGTACCGTAAAGAATTTGCAGTTTGAAATATTGGCAAACAAATAAAGAAATGGTAGGAAGTAGTATCACAGCCTACTATATACAGTCACGAAGCTTGAGTTTTGAGGGTGCTAGAAACAATAGACTGTGACGGTACTATTTTGCATTGCCTGTAATGAGGCGATATTAGCGATCCTAGTGGTGAGCAACTATCTAATGTTTGCATATTTACTACGTATTGAGCTTCGCGACTGTATATACTAGACTGTGGTAATATGAATAGGAGAAAATATATAAAGATTAGAAGAAATAAAGTACTTTAATATAATAAAATAGATATTAATTAACTTACTACAATTCTATTTCATTAATGTTACCTTCACCAGAATGTTGCCGCCATTTTCAGTCGACTATCTATGCGGGAAACAAATTACGATTACAAAGCATGTTTTATAGTACCGTAAAGAATTTGCAGTTTGAAATGTTGGCAAATAAAGAAACAAATACTAGAGTAGTGATAAAAACAAATACTAGGGAAGCGATAACATTAAACAAATGCTAGGGAAGCGATAAAATTGTGCGATAAGCAGCCATGATTGGTTGAAAGACGTCTTTTCATACCGTTTTATTGCTCAAAAATAGTATGACGTAGTAAAAGTGTAATAGTCATTTGAAACACTTAAAATGTTTACAGTCGTATAGAGACTCGTAAAGCACGCAATCACAATTTGTTTTATTTTAAGTTTGTGCTGTTTATGTTTCTTCATGTGTTAATGCCAACCTTTAATTAGATCTGAAGTATCTAAATGCGATTGCAAAAATCAGGGGTGGACAAATTCCAGGCAGCATGCAGCCATGGAGACTAAAAAATTTTATGTGGTGCTTGAATTGTCTAATGAGTTCAATTTTTTTTTTTAAGATTTCGATTTCTTTTATGTCCTTACGACTAATAATATTAATAAATGCGATTGTAGAAAGAAATTCGAATGAGGTTCTTAGATTAATATTGTTACATTTGTTGCGCATCTCAAGATTTTTGCCACTACAGAGGTGTGAAAATTATTAGAATAATATTAATTTTAAAGGTTTTTTAATAGTTCCTTCACAAATATTCATTGAATTGATGAATATTGGTATATATTACTATACTGATGTAGGATATATTTACTACCAACAATGCCGGAAAGCATTGTTGTACATTGGTATTTTTCTTATTTTACAATTGTTATGGGAATTCAGAAATTATTATATTATGTTGGCGGAATTGGAAACATAAAAAATTATATGCACAAAACAGATGTATACGTTCATTTGAACCTTCACAACAATGTAAACGCAAAGAACAATTTGTTTAAAGCATTTTTTAATTAATTTTTTATGTTTCCAATTCCGCCAACATAATATAATAATTTCTGAATTCCCATAACAATTGTAAAATAAGAAAAATACCAATGTACAACAATACTTTCCGGCATTGTTAGTAGTAAATATATCCTACATCAGTATAGTAATATTATATACCAATATTCATCAATTCAATGAATATTTGTGAAGGAACTATTAAAAAAACTTTAAAATTAAGATTATTCTAATAATTTTCACACCTCTGTACACAGCTTCAGTGAAGAGCACAGAGCGTCTCTGAGAAACTGTGTTTGCATTGCATAGATATTTAATATTGTTTAATATATTTCAGTAAATGTATCATCATAACTCAAATGGTTTTCTAATTCCATGTCTGTGCAAAATGTGATGGCTCCCGAAAATATATCGGCTGGCTCCTGAAATTTTTTTGTTTTGTCTAACCGTTGTAAAAAAAAAATCTTTTATTCCATATAAGCTGCCTTTAAATAAATACTTCGTTATTATTGTTATTAAATCAAGTGGCATTTTGTACACGATACTACTCCTATACTTAAAGACATAGATACACGAAAATATGTAAACACACAGTACCGGAGCTTGCGGAGAGAGACCGCAGCGTGTACTGTTAACTGGCAACTTGCTCTCCTACTAAGCAGACCACTTTGGGTTCCCCACTTTGAAATACAAATCAGTCATGTCTAATGTTGCAGTTTTGTCACGCTTATAACCTCTCTCTTCCTGCTTTCTTACCTGACGAAACAAAACTAATAGATGGAAATTGCAACACAGCCTATGACAAGGATTCCACACGAAGGTGAAATCAATCCGTTAAGAAATGGAAAACATTACAAAATCGCTTGCAGTGGAATGGCATCAGACCTACGAAAGTAAACCACTCGTTTCGTCGCGGCACGTTAACCATGAAACAGGATTGACTTAAAATTTTGTTAGGTCTAACAATACACAGTATAATATACGACCAGTTCTCTTAAGGTGCTGTTATTTAGAAGTTATTTCTTCCCCGAACTGCAAGACATATTGTATGAAAACCTGCCGACTGACGTGTAGTATTTCTATGCGTAATATATCCAGTACCAATAATAAATTCGCTACTGATATACAGTACGTATCTAGTTCAACAAAAAATAATAAGTTACTCACCAAAAGTACGTTTGTAGCTTCTGTCAGGCCCGATTCTGTGCCGGTATCGTCTTAATATCGGATAACTGATTTTGCGCGGCAACGCTCTTGGTATTGTTGATATCGCAGTATAGCTGACATGGAAACGTTGCATTCCAGAGAGAAATAAAATGAGAAGTGGTACCTGTAATACCACAGTCTAGTATATACAGTCACGAAGCTCAATACGTAGTAAATATGCATCCATAGATAGTTGATAACCACTAGGATCGCTAATATCGCCTCATTACACACAATGCGAAATAGTACCGGCACAGTCTATTGTTCCTAGCACCCTCACATCTCAAGCTTCGTGACTGTATATAGTAGACTGTGCTAATACCACAGTCACAAAGCTTCAGTTGTGAGGGTGCTAGGAACAATAGACTGTGCAGGTACTATTTCGCATTGTCTGTGAGGAGGCGATAGTAGCGATCCTAGTGGTTAGCAGCTATCTATGGATGCATATTTACTACGTACTGAGCTTCGTAACTGTATATATACTAGACTGTGGTATCATCATCATCATCATCATCATCATCATCAAATACATCATGGTTTAAGGCCTTTAGGCATGTTTCATTTCTAGGAAATCAGAACTGTTCTCCTCAACTCTTTTAGGCCTAGTTGACCTATAAACAATAAGATGTTTCCTTACAAGATAAATGAAATTATATAGAAAGTAGCTTTGAAAATCAAGAGAATTAAAAGTGAGAATGCTTTTTTCTTTCTCTTGAAAAATCTGTTTAAATGTACACAGCGGATTTTGGAGGCTCAGAAAAGATGTACTGTTTTTTTTTATTGTTGTTGGTAATGGTCGCTTAAATTGATGAACCTTCTCTTATTCATATCCGAGTATAATAACTGTTAATTAACGCGTTTGCCAATCGTATCATAAACAGATTTTTTTTTCAAAACCTAGCTACTGCCTTTGCTAGATACCATTCCGGTATATTCGTTTTGATTTGACTTTTCATTATTCTACAACTATTGCGGAGCTGAAAGATTATAATATTTCGCAGACATTTCAGAAAATTCTGTCCACAGTCTAGAACGGGTTAGAACCCTAGAAGAAAGATTATTTGCGTGTTTATTGCTGAAGCACAATATATCGTACAAATTGAATATTCGAACTGAATTAAGTGAGAAAATACAAACTTCTTTTTAATTTATGTACATCTTGTTAAAAATGTACAGAAATATTTCGCATGTAAAATTTAAGATTTTACTTCAATATTTAATAAATGCGGATTGTACGAGCAGATCAGGATTCAAATCCTGGTTGGAACAATTTAAGCGATTGGAATTTTTTTCCCAAGATTTCCTTCAATCAATTAAAGCAAAATTTGCTGGTTAACTTTCGGCTTTGGACCTCGGACTTATTTCTTCATCATTAATTTCAACTTATTCTATTACCACTCAATAGTTTCAAGTCAACACAAAATGCAGCAGGAACAGTGAATAAATCTGTGAACAGAGTCTGTGCTAAATAAAAACGACCATATAAACGGACCAGTTTTAACAGAGGCTAAAATAGGCTAGATGACATTAGCGTTATTTTCGAATGTTCGCCAGAAAATGGCTAAAAAATAATACTAAAATAAGGTAAGAGTGTATCAATCGAATCCACATACACTTCAGGAATTGAAAGATAATATTGAGTTAGGAAATCATAAGAATTTTAGTAGAAGAGCAGAGGACAGTGAACGAGAACATATTTACGCGATATTTCACAAGAAGGTCGACATTTTCAGCACCTATTATCAGGCAAGTGTGGTGTTGTTTAATTACGCTGTTACGGTATTTTTTTCTGGCGGCTGCAACCGCAGTCTTCGCCGAGGACTCGCGCGCCGGTACATCGGTAAACCAAATCGATAACAACTTTGTATATATACGTAACCCATATACCCAATATTTCCATTACTTATGTAGAAGATCTGGTGACACATTAAATATAGAATGGTGCGAAACCACGAAGTATGAAGTTCATTTTACACTTGTGTTTCCATGGTAGCACGAGTGACGTCAGAGTAAACATTTCATGTCAAACGTTAAAATTTTTTACTCTTTTTCAAGGACGTTTTACGTCAAAAGATACAAATGAAAAAAAAAAAAACATGGATTACTATAAAGGCAGAATCTGTGTCCATATTAGTAGTGCAATTAGCAAGGGAGGTAGAAATCCCATATTTTGTAAAGATCGAAAGTATGAAGTGTATATTATTTTTTTAAATTTCAGTACTCTCAATATTAGGAGAAATTTTTGACGTTAATGTGACAGAAAAATTATTGAAACGCAATAAATACTGCAATCGGATCACTTACGACGCCCACTTCCTTCGAAGCGCACCCAGAAGCCTTCTTTAGCATCCACGCGGATTTACACAAGTGGCCAGCCGCCAGACGCTGAGCATTTGTCATATGCAAACAGCAACAACTAAAATTTGAATGTTCTTTGGAGTTTTGCCGAGTAAGAAAAATAAAAATAAAAAAGAATAATGTGTAACATCGCTTCTTAAAGTGACACTTAAAAACGAACAAGAATCGCACAACTACGCCCACAGATGTGTACATTCGACCTGGAGAAAACAACACGTGTGTACAGGGCGAGTCAACGTATCCTTCAAGAACTGCTAGAGTAAATTTAGTGACGCCGCCGTTACTTTAACGACACTCTCCATTAGGAAGGGCTATTAACAGTTGCTCTAATGAAGAAGGTACAAGAAAAGCGAGACGGTGAAATTAAATTCGTAGGAAAATCTAAGCATTCTGTAGATGTTCTGTTTAACTACAGTACTGAGGTCTGAACTTCGATTCTTTTGATAAGAATTTGAGTTACATAATGTAGAAATGTTAGTAATTCATTAGAAAGTACAGGAACATCACTTTATTTTTACCAACATTTTTAACATTAACCTGGCTATACTCGGAAACACTGTTATCCCCTTCCATTACAGGAGTTTGGTGTTACGAGTGTAATATGTAAACAAATCATTTTACTAGCTATAGGAGGAGAGAAAAGTAGTGTATCCATTTATGTTACAGGGAAATACGATATTACGATTTTCAGTTTGTTTATTACTTTTATGCTCGACCATGCCGAAATGTAGTAATTATACACCTGGTAGCAGCCCTTTAATGGACCTCATTAAAGTACACCTATTCATTAAAGTTCAGGTGTTCCACCAATCAGAAAATACCATTGTAGCAATGTGAAAGCGCAAGTATTGATTATTCTCGGATATGTAATCATTTCACCAATTGCACAATAAATCCCCTATATTTGAAATAAAGTCAGTTCTGTTACTATGATAATTAGCGTTAATTGTAAATGATATTCAAATAAATTCAATTTGTCATCTCGTTTTTCAATGTCTAATTCAATTTCAAGGTTATATCAAGATTAATGCCTATTTTACTTTCTACATTATATCAAGGTCAATGTCGACATTTGTTTCTCTGCGCACATCTCACAATTTACGAGGTATTTTACAAGGTCAGTTCCGCTCCTCAGTCAGATAAGAATAATATGAATACTTATGAATAATTTCAAGTTAGGAATATGGTCGAGCATAAAAAGTCGTATGAAACTTGACTATAATGGTAATTAAGACGCTAGTATAAAAATTATGAAACTCGCTTGCGCTCGTTTCATAAACATACTCGCGTCTTAATTACTACCATTATAGGCTCGTTGCATAATGTACTATTGCGGTATTTTATCAAAATGCAGTAGAGTAGTAACAGTTTTTTTTTTTCACAAACTCAACTCTTCAGGCGGTTGTATTCATGATATAATGGCTACTTTATTCAGCATATTACCGTACTTTCGGTAACTCTAATCTTCATTTCTGCTTAGTCCACACAGATAAAGTTATTCAGTCATGCTACACACCGTACCTGTGCGAAATAAGCAGGGCCAGGTGTTTATGGAGATCGCGAAAATCACGACATAATAGATATACAATAGATTTTTACTAATATTTACGAATTAAGTGATTCTGATTAATAATATGCGGATAAAACAATCGCGACAAATAGCGAAATAGAGTTCTAATAGCGAAATATGAACACATTCGAGAATTATTATTATTGCGTCGTTTTATAGCGAATTTTATATTCCGAGTTCTTTTTTAGGACTTTTTTTCTTTTGAATTTGTTATACATTCAAGTAGGCTATATTACATGGTATTCCAGGTGTTCTGATTACATTAGTGAACTCAAAAGACGGAGAATTCAACATTTCACCATAATTTGAAAGTGTGAATTTGAAGGCTGCAAGTTTTTTCGTGTTTAATGATTGTGTGTTAAATACAGTCTCAATCCAACAAATATTGTCTATTGGCCATACCGCACCTTTACCAGAATCCAACGAACCTTTAATATTAATTATTTGGAAATTAATATTCATACTGAGTTAATACTCCAATTTCAAAATAATTGTATTTTCCAAAATTTCCATTAATACCTGCCAAGAGTACAAACTCATATCCAATAATCTCCGCCGACACCAATATTAAAAAACACAAATATAACATTAATCTCCATAAATATCTGCCCCTGGAAATAAGCTTCAATCATAGGCTCTTTCTTCTATAGAAAACGCAACTATATTTCTGAAACACACTATACTCTGTACTGTTTACTTTACTGCTAGCAGACTTCGAATGCAATAGGTTTGTGTGTCTCACGGGAGCAAGAACGTTAGTGAAAGGGGTGGAATTCAAGTACATTCAGAAACGCAGGTACAATAAAAATGCAAGTAAAAACAAAGTGATGTCCCTGTACAACAGCCTTAAGAACTGGCTCAAGAAACAGAGTTTTTAGCTACAAACAAAAGACCGCGAGATTGATTGCATTCTCCCTCCCATTGGAAAGAGTTGCCCAAATTTTCATCTGCTATTTATCCTATGCCTTCTTAAATGGAAGTTATGGGAGTTTTAAATGTTATCTACGGTTCAGTATTATAAAATACTCAACTTATTGTATGACGGGAGCAGCATCAAAGAATTCAAGTGTTTACCGATAGACTATATAAAGGACATTCAAAATGTTCTAGTAAATATGGGGTTACAAGTTCGACTAATAATTACTATTCAAGTTAATATTGCCTGAAATGTATTATCCTCAGCTTTCTCATACACTCAAGTTAGAAAAAGCAATTACAAAGTTGCACTTTTTGAAGTAAATCTTCTTTAGGCAGGACTTGAGTCTAATGCTGTGAAACAAAATTATGTGACGGATGATGAAGGATGAGTGAAGCGGAGAAAAATTCTCTCCGGCACCGGGATTCGAACCCGGGTTTTCAGCTCTACGTGCTGACGCTTTATCCATTAAGCCACACCGGATTCTGGTTCCGATGCCTGATTGAATCCTCTCAGTTTAAGTTCCACCTTTTAGTTTCCCTTTAGTGGCCAACCCTCATGCACTGTGTGACAGTGGCACAATGTCCAACACACTATGTACAGAGTGCACTCATTACGAGTGACTAAGTGGCCGGGATCCGACGGAATGGGCGCCTTCTTAAATCACTAAGTGATTATTTACACATATCATATTATTGTGATGTACCGAAGTACATATGATTTTTCGTGCAGGAGCTATGCATTACCATATTATGAAGAATGGGTGGGCGACTACTGGTACTACAACTTTTCCAGTTGTATTTAAGAAATTATCAATTGTATTTCAGAAATTATAAAAAGTATTTCAGATTTGTCAATTCAATTTCAGATAGTCTCAATTGTATGTCAGATTAGTCAATTGTATTTCAGATTAGTCAATTGTATTTCAGATAGTGTCAATTGTATTTCAGATTAGTCAATTGTATTTCAGATATTGTGGATTTATGGAGCCGGGTTCCATCCCCGGCGCCGGAGCGAATTTTTCTCCTCAAATATTAATTGTATTTCAGATGGTAACAAATGCATTTCAGATTTGCCAATTTTACTTCAGATAGTATCAAATGTATTTCAGATTTTGTATCTTCATTTTTTTGTTTTATTTTTATTCTTATGAAGTATATTGGGTTTCATACAAGGATTTTTAAAAATGTAGTCCACTGCACTTTAAAATACTGTATTACTTAATGCAGTAATAAATTCCAAAGTTAATTATCGAATTATTACATACAAACAATATTAATTTGACAGATTATTACTGTACAGTACAGTACTGTACACAGTCAATTTAATTTCAGAAAATAAGCAATGCATTTAAAGGTTACATAGTCTCTTTTATTTCACAAAATAACAAATGTAGGCCTACTTGAGATTTTAACATATATTTAAAAAAATAAAAAATTGATTTAAAAAATCCTCAACTTTATTGCATTTTAGCGTCTGATAGGCATATTCTCTATAGCTAAAGCTGCAGCACGATGAATTGTACTGAGTTATACTACACGAGCACACTTCTGAAATACAAATGTTAGTTTCTGAAATACAATTGACAAATCTGAAATACAATTGATGTTATCTGAAATACAATTGATATTATCTGAAATTGAATTGACTAATCTGAAATACAATTGACTATTTCGTTTATATGACGTCATTCCATTTTCGACCAATGAAGTGTAATGAAATTTTGAATTCCAACCAATCACAGTCACACTTTGGGATAATTTTTGCAGCTAGATTTATCGCTATCAATTTATCGCATGGTCGTTCTTTTGTTTAGTCGTTGTCGCCAACTGTTTCCCCGTGAATTGATGATCATGAATACATTAAGATGCAACTACACGGTTAAACTTTTCTTTCAACTTTAAAGCAATGAATGCAAGATTGATATTTAATATTAATTAATATATTTACGCAGTGAAGACGACGTTCAAAACGGCGCACCATGTAGACACAAAATCTTCATGCATCTTAATTGAACGTACCTTTTAAACTTGATTCTTTCAATATTCTTCCCAGATTGCACGCATACGCGATTGGAATATTGAACTGTGTAGGTGCGGCTTTAGTTCCGTTACACACTGTAGCGAGAATGCGTTTGTCGAGCTATAAAAAATGCTTTCGTGTAGCACTGATTGTAACGGTCGAAATAAGACACAGTTGACATTGGTCCTGCTCCCACAGGTAACATAATCTATAAGCCTATAAAATTTGTATTTTGTGAATGAAATGAAACAATTAATAGAAAGTCAGATGTTCAAATTTATGTAACATCATCGCATATCAAACCCAATGACCTTGCATAGTAATAATATGGTCTTTTCATCAAACTGCCTTCCGTATGGCGTAATAAAATTCGTGTTTTAATTAGACCTATCTATACAGAGATGGCTTCACTGTGTAGCAACATGTCTCGCTGTGAATACATAAGCATTGGTATATAGCTGTCCCCACTGTTACTGTTAAATTAAATTATGATTTCAACAGAGAATGAAAATGTATTTATGTTATAATAATAAGAGAAAAGTGCAGTACATGTAATTAACATTGTTAAACCTGTATTTCGCAATTGGCATTACTGAATAATAACATCGAATTTCTTTATTGCAGCAATCGATATTCATCTACGAGTATTTCAACTTCACAATGTCTGAATAGGTTATGTATTCGTTAATAAACAATTATTAACATTTTGTGATCGAATTTTAGGGATATATTATTTACATTTTTATTTTATTCACGAAATAGTCCTAATAAATGCCACTCGAGGTCTGAGATTTCCAAGATAAATCTACTCGCTTCGCTCGTGGATTTATCGGCAAATCTCAGACCTCTCGTGACATTACTACAGATAATTTCTGAAATTAAATTGATATTTTCTGAAATACAACTGGGAAAGTTGTATTATATATTTAATCATTCTTTTTTCCATGTTGACTCTTGCGTACACCACTTTTAACACTCGAATATAATTAATTGACTCCATAAATTTCCTAGACATCACCATAACAAAAATCGACAACAAACACACCTTCAAAATATACAGAAAACCAACTACCACCACCAAACACATACACAACACATCTAACTACCCCATACAACACAAACATGCTGCATTCAGGACAATGGTACACAGATTACTCAACATACCCATGAGCCAACAACACTACAATGAAGAAGTGAACACAATCAAATACATAGCACAAGAAAACGGATACAATCCAAACATAATAGACAACATCATAAGGAAGACAAAACAAAAACTTAACAAACACAAAAATACACAAAACACAACACAAACACAAGAACACAAGAAATACATCACACTAACATATGAAAACAAAAGCACACATAAGATCGCATCTTCATTCAGAAAACAAATACAACATAACATACAAAACAGAAAACACACTACAAAGACATCTCAACACACAAAAAACACAAACAAATAAATACGACAACACAGGTGTACACAAACTCACATGTAATAGTTGCGACAAGTTCTACATAGGATAGACAGGCAGATCATTCCAAACACGCTACAAAGAACACATTAAAGCTATAACCAGAGGACACAATACATCTACATACGCCGATCACATAACCAATACTAACCATACATACAATAACATAAATACGGACATGGAAATCCTACACACACAACCCAAGAACCAAAAACTCAACACACTAGAACAATACGAAATATACAAACACACTAAAACACACCCCGATCAAATCCTCAACACACAGATCAATTTCAGTACACACACTATTCGACTCCACACTTCAACACCTTCCAACAATAAAACACACCCTCTTAACAGGCAGAGAAGTTCGAGATGACGCCGCGATCTAGTAGGCTCTGATGATGGTGCGTGAAGCACTGAAACAGCTGTAAGCCGGACAAATATTACATTTCTAACACGAGTAAGTCCACTAGTTCATCAATTAATTACATTCTTTTTTAATCTCCCTTACATTTCATGTAGTGTCATTTCTCCAAATTTCCTATTTTAAGCTTTAAATTATGTTAAAATATGAG
Source organism: Periplaneta americana (assembly GCF_040183065.1). Taxonomy (NCBI): domain Eukaryota; kingdom Metazoa; phylum Arthropoda; class Insecta; order Blattodea; family Blattidae; genus Periplaneta; species Periplaneta americana. The sequence goes on from NC_091118.1 coordinate 190,817,559, forward strand.
AGATTTGAAAAAAAACACCTAGTATTATCTTGTCATATTCTTAGCACACTTAAGCAACAACAAAAATAAACAAATTAGGCCTACAATATCTACAATGAATAATGAATCATTTAGTGATAACGACAAGAATACATTTCCAGCAAAGACATTAATTTAATCCAGAGGCAAACGACTTTCGACTACTGAAGGACGCATTGAGGTGCTGGGCCATAATTAAATGTCGAATGTTCTTTACACCTGAGTCGTTAACTGGCGTTTCTCTAATTTTAGAAACTGCGTCTCGACTCGAGCGGGACAAAGCCCTCCTCCCTGTCGCGGCGTTCCAGAGCTAGAGGACCGCGTTCCGGGGGGCAACGGCCGCATGAATGCCGGCTGAGATGACGAGAGCTGACAGCTTCTTGACACAAGTGTCGCCTTGTTAATTACACCCGTCCTTCTTCTGGCTCCCTAAATACACCACAACCTCAAAAAAATCCTAATCCATTCCCTTTCTTTCGTTTGAAATGTAATCTGTATAGGAAGTTCTTTTGGCTTTCTTGAACTGAACAGTAGACATCATCATAATCATTATCATCATCCTCATCATGGTCGTCGTCTATTATCAACCTCCTGTCTTCTGACTAGAGGGCCGATCGCAAAGCTGCCTCTCTTCTTTCCCATGTTTCTTAACCGTAAACTTTTATGAAATCATAACCTCTTCTTACCAGGTATTGTCAGACCATCGGATCTGTGCCCCTTCAGCGCTGTCGTCGTTCTTGGAAAAGTTAACGCCTGTACTCACTCCATTCCACCCGCTTTCCTCCCACAACGTTAAACAGCAGGCCACGAGCCTTGCCGAATAAGGATGTTGCCAAACTTCCGTCAAACGGTGTCATAAATAACTGATCCTCCATGCTACAATATCATTTCTTTCAATCAAAATACATCTTGTATTTCTACATTTTTAAACCGAAATCCCATGTCTCGAATCCCTTTCCGCAGCGTCTCTTTCCAACCTTGAAAATTATTGCTTCTCTCGCAAACTTCAGTAATTTCTTCAATGTCGGAAATTCTTTCTGCACGGTATAAAATTCTTGTACCTTTCTTCTTAAAATACATCGGTCCATATCATCTACAAGAATTAAAGGTTCCCTTGGTTTGTTCTTCCCTGGTGAATCTAGCTTTTCATCTCGTGCACAGACTCCCTCTCTCCTGATTTTCTTTATTAGGCGCTCTGACCTACCTATATAAATTACATAAAATGTTGTATTATATCAGTATTAGTTAAGTAAGTAATTTTAATACGTAATCAATTGAAATAAAATAAGCCTCACGCATGATCGCAGCTGCTCTTTTCGTTGCCTGATTTATAGGAAACAGATATTGAAATTTTGTTTCTCTTCATAGAAAAATGGTATTACGTACTTGCTTAATAATACTTCTTTCGCCGCTCCGTGCTACAGTGTACATGTTGAGTTGACAACACTGGACTGCAAGTGCAAATAAACTGTCCCGCAAGAAGGCTCAAAATTGTGAGTAGTGGGGGAGAGAAAAAGGAGAGAGATAGAAGAGAGAGAGATAGGAATGCAGGGAGAGAAATGAATTACCGAGGCTGAGAAGGAATTAGGGTTCAGTTCGCATATCTTACGGGGGCACAGATCCGATGGTCCGACAATACTCCTCAACGTTAACTGTGCGTCAGAATCATAGACTGCCGATGGTACTTGTTCAGATTTGTAACAGTGTCAGTTGATGGTTGAAAAATGTGATGGTTTATTTTCATTAAATCAGTAATTATACGTGGTAGGTTCAAAAATTTGTCGAAAGCTCGTAATTTCGCCCAAGCGAAAAAAAAAACTGCGCGGGATATTTTAATGCCGGGAAATGGAAGCTTTTGTGACGTTACTTAAACAACGGTTCCTAACCTTTTTTGTATTTCGAACCCCTAAACTACAGCCCCTACCAAAAGTTTAAGGACATCCCTCCATAAGTGATGTTTCACTCATGTCTTTATACTTATGTGAAACACCCTGACAGGGACAAAATGCCTGTGAAAAGTTAAGTCTTTGCTGCAAACCCAATCTCTCATTTCCAAAGTGTGGATTATATAACAATTTTTCTGTTATGAAACTTATTCTGCTTCAATATATTTAGTTATTTATTTATCTGTCTGTCTGTCTGTCTGTCTGTCCGTCCGTCCATCTGTCCGTCCGTCTGTTTGTTTATTTATTATTTTGCTAATAATTGTAACATAAAATATATACAGAAAAACTTTAGCTCGCCCCTGAAAGAGTAGAACTCGTGCTCAGGGGCGGATTCCTGAATTGAAATTAATAATTATACAATACAATTTGTCTTATGTCTACTATGCAATTATAGTATATAAATTTAAATTTACAATTTTTCAATTTTTATAAAATCCATACATAACTTTTTAAATTATTACTAGAACTATTAGAATTGACAAGATTAGGATATTTAAATATAAATTTGTTATATATTCTTGGGGCTAAATTACTACTATGATTAAATACTGTAACAGTGTTGCATTTTGGTTCAAACAATCTTAAAGAATTCATACCTTTTGTTTCATAATTATGAGAATACAATTCAAAATTATTTCGATTTTAATGTCTGAATTTTATTAATAAAATATAATAAATAAATTAATTAATTAATTAATAATAATTAATAATAATACAATATAATAAATTGGTTGAGGGGAAACCCCGAAAAAGAAACAACCAGGATTTGAACCCAGTCAGACGTGCTAACCATTACTGCAGAGCGGTAGACTAATAAATTTTACTACTACTACATTCTATCTACCATACAATTTATAACTGAGAGGAAGGATTTATATTCCAAAACAGTTTTTCGAGAAAAAGCGTTTAAAGTTTGCTAAATGATTTTACTGATGATTAGATACTATTTTAATACACTACAACTACCCGGAAAAATCTGCAGTGGCGCAACACAGCATAGAAAAGGAGCATAAAATACTGTTTGACCACACCAAGGTCATTAACAAATCAAGCCACTACTGGGATCGTACAATCAAGGAGGCCATAGAGATCAAGCTGGAGAAAAACAACTTTAACAGAGACAGTGGACTCCAGCTCAGTCAGGCATGGACACCGGCCTTAGACCAACTCAGGCCCTCTTACAATCAAGGTCATGAAGATCACGGACCGAGGACGGCAACCGATTCCAACCGGCGGAACAGGGCTCGCCGCCCGCCAAACTTCACGCAGGAATCCCGGGAGGGGCGGAGCTTACGAGCGATGACAATTCCCGGCCCCGGATTGGCCGATCCGTCAACCAATCCCGTTTCACCTGAGACAGCCTAACACCTATATAACCTTTCGTCTTTCTGTTCGGACATCACTTCCCTGAAGATGGCTGCAGAGATAGCAGTCGAAAGCTTGGAGCATTCCAAAATCTTAACTCGGCTGATATCCCGCGAAAACATATTAGCGAACCAACGCCGAGAAAGCCTCAAATCATACAAACTTTTTTATGACTAGATTTTAATAAAAAAAGTTTTACATCCCTTCATTTCATCATTTCTGAAATGTTATGTAGTAAGTGAGAAATGTATCATAGGCCCTTCTTTTGGAGAACACATTCAATGCCTATAAATACAACTATGGAGTACGTCATGTGTGGTCAGTGTTTTTAAGGAAAGTAGGCTATGGGAGTTTCTTCTACACAGCGGGACTACAAATAAATAACGCAGCCAAGCTAACGAGACGTTTTTCATGAGACGGCTACCGCGGTCTGACAGCTGAAAGGAGTTGTCCAAACAACACACACGCCTCCTTCAACATCGCAGTTCCAAAGTATTGCGCAGTTATACCATAGTTGAAGTCTTCAGATTGCCCAAATAATTAAAAAAAAAAACTTGCGTTATAAAGACGACACCTATTTTCTGCATACTTTACGCGTTTCGCAACACTCCAGTCCATTGTTTATGTTAAAAAAAAAGGTATCCCCATAACATGCCATGGAGGCACTTGGGGGACATAGTGTTTCTGCCTGTAGTTGAATTTATCCAGCAATCATTTACAAAACGTACAATTAAATTATAACGTTACTTCCTGTTCCACAAGAAGATGAAATTTAGGTCTGCTGTCTTTTTAGATTGCGTACAGATAATATTTCTTTATAATTTTAAACAATATAATGTTCACTGTGTCCCAAAAGTCATATTGGTGGCAGATGAAATTAAAACTCAAAGTTTTCGTCTGTAAGTTTGAGACTTACTTACTTGCTTACTTACTGGCTTTAAGGAACCCGGAGGTTCATTGCCGCCCTCACATAAGCTCGCCATTGATCCCTATCCCGAGCAAAATTAATCCTGTCTCTATCATCATATGCCACCTCCCTCAAAGCCATTTTAATATTATCTTCCCATCTATGTCTCGGCCTCCCTAAAGGTCTTTTCCCCTCCGGTCTCCCAACTAACACTCTACATGCATTTCTGGATTCGCCCATACATGCTACATGCCCTGCCCATCTCAAACGTCTGGATTTAATGTTCCTAATTATGTCAGGTGAAGAATATAATGCGTGTAGTTCTGCGTTGTGTAACTTTCTCCAGTCTCCTGTAACTTCATCCCTTTTAGCCCCAAATATTTTCCTAACCGCCTTATTCTCAAACACCCTTAATCTCTGTTCTTCTCTCAAAGTGAGAGTCCAAGTTTCACAACCATACAGAACAACCGGTAATATAACTGTTTTATAAATTCTAACTTCCAGATTTTTTGACAGCAGACTAGATGACAAAAGCTTCTCAACCGAATAATAACACACATTTCCCATATTTATTCTGCGTTTAATTTCCTCCCGAGTGTCATTCATATTTTGTTACTGTTGCTTCAAGATATTTGAATTTTTCCACCTGTTCCAAGGATAAATCTCCAATTTTTATGTTTTCATTTCGTAGAATATTCTTGTCACGAGACATAATCATATACTTTGTCTTTTCGGAATTTACTTCCAATCTTATCGCTTTACTTGCTTCAAGTAAAATCTCCGTGTTTTCCCTAATCGTTTGTGGATTTTCTCCTAACATATTCACGTCATCAGTATAGATAAGCAGCTGATGTAACCCGTTCAATTCCAAACTTTCCTAATGGCATATTGCAATTATTATTATTATTATTATTATTATTATTATTATTATTATTATTATTATTATTATTATTATTATGCATGGCATGGCTGCGAATTCGATCCCTTCAATGTATAGACTTAGTTTGCTCTTGGCAACGATTTATCATTTATGTATTATTTTAGGCATTATACTCAATTAACATTGTCTCATAGTATTCTTAGTTATCCATTCATCGTCATTATTGTAATTAATTGTAATTATATTTATGTGTAATAATTATTTTTGTTTTATGTTTTTGTTATATTTGTGCTGAACTTTAATTGGCCACTGGCTGTTGTGCAGCACATTAAATAAATAAAATAAATAAATAAATAAATAATTTAAGGTCTTATCTGAAATAATTTTTTCTCCCTCCAAGCAAAAACTGAAATGACGTCCCTGGACGAGACACACGCCAACCAGTCAATCCCTGCGGAAGGAAGATAAATCTGCACTTATTGTTGGGAATGTGACTCGGATCCGCTGGGTTCGTGTCCGGAAATGCTGAGTATCACGTGACGTCAGGAAGTAAGACTATGAGTAATCCAATAAGGCTGAGGAGTTATTTTAAGTGGCCGTATTTGTGAGGCGCGACCCTTCCGTTGTCACAGCACTCCGTCACCATCAGCTGAAGAACGTGGCGCCTCATTTACTGCAAGCAATGCAGAGCGTCTTGCGCTGCGGATATCCCCCCCCCTCCGCTTCTGCTCTGGCTTTGATCAGCGTCTCAAATGAATTGTATTAGGCGGGCGACGCTTATTCGAGTTCCCAAATGTTTCGAAGGATATTAGCACGTACTTCGGTATACGAGCCTGTCTGTACATTCATTATTAATACAGGGACATCATTTTAATTATACTTGCATTTTTATTGTACCTGCATTTCTCAATGTACTTCACTCTCACCCCTTCACTAATGTCCTTGCTCCCGTCAGACACACAAACTTACGGCCGCTGTTGCATTCGAAGTCTTCAAGCAGTGAAGTAAACACTGCAGTGTATAGCGTGTTTCAGAAATATGGTTGCGTTTTCTATAGAAGAAAGTACCTATATTAATATCGTACTAAAAAATTATATTCAAGAAACGATAAATTCAATTTCAGAGAATATGCTTCAAAATGTTTTTAATAATTTGTGTACTGAATTGAAGCCTGCATTGTAATGAACGGCAACCATTTCCAGCAACTTGTTTAAAAATTCAGATTAGCTTTTTTTGAATTGAGGTGGCTAGAAGCAAAGGAATGCTAGTGACATTTGTAATAACATGAGTTAAGTGCATCCAGTGTAAGCAAAAGTATCTAAAATTTTAGTGGCAAAGGGATATTTTAATCGCATCACACATTAAAATTTAAATAAAAATTTCACCGATTTTACGAAAGCTTAAATATTTAAACCCCATTTTCTCAAAAGTAACTTAAGTGCACTTACAGCCCTTTACTTATGACCCCCCTCAATTTAAATGCACTCTCTATATTGTATGTTATCATCAATAATTGATATGCTAAATAAAGTAGACATTACATAACGAACATAGCCGCCTGAAAAGTTGAGTTTAAAAAAAAAATGTTACTACTCTACTGTATTTTGATAAATTCCGTAAAAGTGATGATCAAACTGAAAATCGTAATATCGTATTTCCCTACAACATAAATGGATACACTACTTTTCTCTCCTCCTATACCTAGTAAAATGATTTGTTTACATATTGCACTAGTAACATCAAACTCCTGTAATGGAAGGGGGCAACAGTGTTTCCGAGTATAGCCAGGTTAATGTTAAAAATGTTGGTAAAAATAAAGTGATGTCCCTGTATAAGGCAGCGTTTCTCAAACTATGCTCCGCGCACCACCTGTGGTCCTCGAGGTCTGCCCTTGTGGTCCTTCAAAAAAGGCAGAAGAAAAATACATTTCAAATGAATTGCTTATCACTCTACAGCTGAAAATCTCAGAGTTTGGAAATGACACATGGCAATCGCCTTTCACTTTTTCTCCCAGTACTGACATTTCATGAAATGTATTACCCTATCCGTCTACCGACTTCCCACTCTACTCTCAACAACAAAAGAGGGATTTAAAGCACTATGAACGTGGTATTTCTCGCCATCTTTTCCCCGCACATCTGGCGCATCGCCTGTAACCCAGCCAGGAACTACCCAAATTCATAACAGAAGACATATATTATGTCTTTCTTAACAGTTTTGCCGACACTCAGTCTGCATATTGAAATGGTCACGTACTGTACATCGTACAACAATAATACAATTCTGAGGTCACAATTTGAAACTTATTTTCCAAGTACAGTAAATATGACGAATTTTCATGGGTTCGTGATCACTTTCTTTGCGACATTGAAACTAACAAACTTTCATTGAGTGAAAGAGAACAGTTTAACTATCGAATGAGAACGGACTTAAAATGAAATTCCAAACGGAAGGTATGGTTAATTTCTGGACCTCATCACAAGTAAAAAGAGAATACAGTGAACTGTACAATGGTGCTTTAGAGATTATAAATCAGTTTGTTTCTACGTATCTGTGTGAGAAAGGGTTTTCATCACTAACGCTAATAAAAACAAAGTAGGCTCGATGTATGTGACGATCTCGGACTTAAGCTTACCACCATAGTCCAAATATAGAACTGTGCAAGAATCGGCAGGCACATCTATCTCATTAATTTGAGTACAAACATTTGTTTTATTTTTAGTTAATAAGTTAAAGATTATCCAAACTCTAATAGCCTTGAATTATTAAAGAAACAAAAATTAATTTTCTTCTATTAACATTAGCTTAATTAGTTAATACTAATATAAAATTAATTAAATTAAATTAAATTAAAATAAATTAATTAAATTACAAAAATGATTAAATTTGCTTTCGAAGGGAACAAGAGTAAGGTGGTCCGCGAAACTGTCCTGACTTAAAAAAGTGGTCCCCACTTCAAAATAGTTTGAGAAACGCTGATATAAGGTATGCGACATGTATATTAACTTACTATTCACAGTGGCCCAAAAAAGGCACAAAATTTAAATGGTTATATTCCAGTAGCTAATGATTTCACTTGAAAGTTTATTTCACAGGCAAATTACACAGTTCTTGCAGACCGGGAAAGTACTGTAATATTTAATTTTTTACCATTTATTAAACATTATTTTTTATTTTTTTTTGTACGGAAGTGCAAAATCGATCGTTTATGCCGAACTAAGCATTATGGTCTTACGAGTTCAGCAGGCCAAGCCGTTTGTTGTGCTATCATAATATTTTTCTTCCGTTTTGAGTTCTCATTTTCAGTGGCGTAACGTCAATGTAAGCTAAAAAGCTCAGCTTCCCCAGTTAATAATAATTTCATAATAAACCTGCAGTTTATGGACAAAATTATTTATTAATTTTAATAGAATTTATATTTACGCGTTAAATATTGTGATGCGGCAGGTCAGGATGATTTGTGATGCAGCAGTAAACAAGAAGCCTGCACACACCAGCTTCCAAGCAGACCGGTTTCTTACACTCATTCTTCTGTGTAACCCACCCCGCAGATTTTCCATCCCTTCCTAACTAAACTATCCTGGTCGCAAGGCTCGTAGGAAGCTAGCTTTGACATTGAAAATAAGTAGTTTCCGAGTTATCCCTTTTCGTCAGTTGTGTTCAGTTGAAGTGTTAGTGTGCATTGTGGCTGATATAATAAATAATGAGTGAAATAACAGTTCCTGACACCAATTTACTTTAATTTTTTAGGACAATTCTATTATCAAGACTGACTTACGAATAAAAGTGTGATTTAAAAAACAAATGACCGACTCCCTTGCTGTTAATGAAGGCCACACTCAAAATACAGACGCATACTTACGTAATGACACTAATACTGATCTATTGACCGTTAATATTGTGATTTATCTAAGTATGACAGGGAGTGAGCGAATGTTATACGTATACGTGTCTATTTGTTAGAGATATGTGTAAACCGTGAAATCATATTTTACTACGTACCATTTGAGGTCATGCCTTATTGGTGTTACGAGGTTCCAACCAATCTTTGACTGCTGACTTGACATTGACTGCTATTTATTTCAAGACTATATTTTTGTAATACGTTTTCTCATATTGCATGAAAGACAACTTGTGTTAGCTTCCCCTGCTCAAAATTTCATGCTACGCCACTGCTCACTTTGTGAATAATGGGTCGCTTAACGAACGAAGACAAGATTTTCATTAAACATTTTCACCAAAATGATAATTTTTCAGCCAGTCAAATTGTAAGGAACTACTCTTAGCAGAATGGTCTGTTTCAAATGTACAACGATTGATTAGCAAGATAATGACATGATATCCCTCCTGAGAGATTATTGCCTGAAAGATCGCATTTCTCAGATTCTCTGATGGTTTCCGCTGGAGTTTCAAACGAGATCTTAATCCTATGGAATATTCTGTATGAAGTCAACTACAAAAAACAGTTTACTACAAAACAAGAATTCGTAATATTGAACATTTAAGACAACGCCTTCTTGAATGTTGGGACCGGCTTGATCAAAGACAGATATCCAGTGCTATTGGACAATGGAGAAGACGCCTACAAATGGTTGTGCGAGCAAATGGCGGTCACATAGAGCATCATTTTTAATTACGATTATTAGAAAGATCATTAATTATTAGGCCTATTAATTTTATCAACATTCAGTTTCTGCATTTTGAAGTAATAAATTGTCTTCAAAAATCACATTTTTCGCATCATTGTGTATTGACCTCCATAAGATGTTGAGCCTAAAAAAATACATATCGGTAATAAAAAGTCATCTTTAAAATCTACTCTTTCCAACAGTGTATTCGTTATAAATTAATGTTATGTATTTCCGAAAATAGAGTATTTCCAATTTTGTGCTTTTTTTTTGGCCCACTGTGTATATTTTTTCTTACAATGACTGAATGTCACTTCGTTGTCAAATAAAAACCAGTGTTTCCAGGAGTAGGACAACATTAAATTTATAGTGTTGTTGTTTAGTCAACTCTCTGAAAATAAGGTACTTTTGTCTGCCAGTTGACCAATCCTTGGGAACATTGCTTTCGGGCTATATGAACATAAACACAATGAGTGTTTGTCAAAGAAGTCCGCATATTTCAGCACAAAAGAAGGAATCAACAAATCTTATACAGTTTATTCTTCTTCCTCCTACTATCACCCCTCCCATGTTCTGAAAACAGTTCTTCATTAAATCCTCCAAGTAGATATTGACCAGGATGGTGATAAAGGGCATATTTTTCGGGAGAAAAAAAAACATCACTTCTAATTCCCTTGATTTTCGAAGCTACTTTCTGTACAGTTTCAATCATTCCATCCTCTTGTACTCCCACGAAGTCTATTCTATATCTAGCTAGTTCTTTTGCTCCTAATGTTAGCCTTCTTGTTCTATAAAGATTAGTTACGTTCCACGTACCAAATCTCATAACCTTATTCCTTTGCTGTGGTCGTGCCAGAGAATCATTCCCATTCCGAGGCTTATTGTATAGATCCGTAACAAGCTGTTTTTTTACGGTGATGGGTTGTTAGCCCTTCGCCCAACCCCCAAGCTGGAGGACCACCCCTTATCGTCTGTCCACGACTGCTTATTCAATATATTCGCAGCTACCCTCCATATCTGGAGGCCGTCTCCTCCATCCGCAACCTGAGGACGCGCCATGCCGTGGTGATAGGGACCCACAATACATGGTTTATCGTCACAGATTTTTTTAATAAGCCATTTATGAACGCAAACACCATCATCATCTTCACTTCATGGTATAGAATTAGTGCCTGTTCCGTCTTCACATTTTATTCAGTTCCACCTCTTCCTAAGACGTCCGACCTCTCTTTTGCCTTTAGGTTGGTACTGTTGTATCAGTGCTGGAATTCTTTCGTTATCCATTCGAGACAGGTGTTCTTTCCACTTTTCTTTATAATCTTCAACTTTATCGTTTATGTTGTATATATTTAATTCTTTAAGGATATCCTTATTTCTTATCAGATCCCTTCTTGTACATCCCTTTACTCTGCGAAGAAACCTCATCTCTGCAGCCTGTAATTTACTTTTATCTCGTTCTTTAATTATCCATGATTCGCTTCCATATGACAACACGGGTACTGCCATAGTTTTATAGAACTTTAGTTTTGTTTCTTTTCTAGTTTTATTTTTTAGTGTTCTATTTATGGTTCCGCTGGAATTTGCTTATTTTGTTGTCAATATCTCTATCTACGTCATAAGTTATATTACAACCTAAATAATCAAAATGAGATACTTGTTCTATGGGCTTGTTATCAACTATTATTTTTGTACGTATTGGAAATTTACCACTGTGGGCCATTACTTTAGTTTTATGAGTTGATATGCTCAAATTATAGTTTTCTTTTCCTAGTAGGTGTAGTTTGTGAATGGCATATTGCAATTTTTCTTCACTGTCTTGTATTAATGTTACATCATCGGCAAACATTAGAACATTTAAAAATGTATCTTTACTAATCTTTATACCTGGATTCACCTCCATTTTCCATTCCTTAATCAAGTCATCTAGATACACGTTGAAGAGACTAGGTGATAGGCTACAACCTTGTCTGAGTCCTTGATTTATTCTTATTTCTTCTGTTTTCGATGTTCCTGTGTTTATTATTATCTTTGTATCTGTGTAGAGGCATTTTATTATTTCTATCAAATGTGAAGGGTAACCTTTATTGTACATTATTTTCCATAATTTAGATCGTTCTACACAATCAAAAGCTTTATGGAAGTCAACGAAGGCTATGTGCGTTTCTAGATGGACTTCTCGTCGTTTCTCTAAAATTCTTTTTATACTAAAAATATTGTCACTGCATGAGCGCCCTTTTCTAAAACCCATCTGCTCTTCTTCTAAATTCATTTCAGATATCAATTAACGCAAACACTTCTCCCAGTATCATAATAGTACATTATGCAACGAGCCTATAATGATAGTAATTAAGAAGCTCGTATGAAAATTATGAAACTCGCTTGCGCTCGTTTCATAAACATCCATACTCGCTTCTTAATTACCATTATAGGCGAGTTTCATACGACTTTTTATGCTCGACCATATTTCTAACTTGAAATTACAGTATTCAGATGTATACATTTTATTTGTATCTGACAAGATCGGAAATAACCTTGTTCTAGGTCGTGAATTGTGAGATGTGCGCAGACGCGAAAGTATTGATTTTTTCCGAGGAACAATAATGTCATTGACCTTGTGTAATCCGTTAAACTTGGTATAACTTTGATTATTGAATTCGACATAGAAAAACGAGATGACAAATTGAATTTATTTGAATATTATTTACAATTAATGCTAATTATTATAGTAACAGAACATAACCTTCTGCGACAGTATTGGATTTCCAGCCTCCGTGACTTTTCGCTAATTCTCTTTCGATTGCATATCCGAGAATAATCGATACTTGCGGTTTTATAACGGTACAAAGCTGACTCGTTATTGGCTGAACACCTGTAAGCTGAGTTGTCATTGGCTGAAAACACCTGAACTTTAATGAGTAGGTGTACTTTAATGACATGTATTAAAGGACTGCTACCAGGTGTATAATTACTACATTTCGGCATGGTCGAGCATAAAACAATATATCGGTGTATACAATATCCACAAGAATCAGAGACATCATATTGGCGTGATACCAAATATTTGTAAATAAGGACATACGTGACGTCATAAGCGTGACCACCCCCTCTGTAGAGAACCGCAATGTGTTTACGTACTTGAACCGAATTGGGGGCAGGCACATGTTTCGATAATGTTTGCTTTGGAAAGGGCGCAAGTCCAGAAACTTGATTACCCGAGCAGCTGTTGCTTCATGCCTGACTTATAAAGCACATAAATAATGTAAATGGAGAAGAAAGACGACGTCTCAACATGTCAAAGTCGTGTGCAAACGAGGACACAAATCCGTGCACTTCATTGCGACGACTATACCAATCAATGACAGTGCCAGGAAATTAACTTATCAACAGTAATTTCACTAGAGGTTTTCATTTATCTAGAAAAAATCAAAACTCGAGTGGGATTTAATTGACTATTACACGATTAGAAGAAAGTATATAAAGATTAGAAGTAGCAAAGTACTCCATTGCAATAAAATATTAATTGGCTTACGAAAAAACAACTGTCTTCAAATGTATTATTGTACCATCTCAACATTACGATAGATGGCAGTACTGTTTTATGATTATGTTTTCTTGTTATCAGTTGTGCCAACTATGGAATCTTCATTGAACTCTGTGGACGGTTACTAGTCAAGAAGGTTTTGATGACTCAGTTTCATTTTTATTAAAACATTTGCATTCCATTTCAATCATCCGGATCCCAGTAATCAACGCCACTTGACAGATGATTTTCAATAAATCTTAGTATTAAACAATCTCTGATACGTGACTATCCATAATATCATATAGCAGAAGCTATAACAAACATAACCTAAATAATATAGAACAAGTGCTAGAAAAGTTTTAATTAGGGATGATGAAATAAACAAGAAACGTTTTAATTAACGATGATGAAATAAAAAATAAACATGAATAATTTTAAAAGAAACAATTATTGAAAGTACAATTTTCAAATTTGAATGTTTTAGTGGTTGGTAGTTCAGTTGATGTTATATTGGACGTGTGCGTAAAAGCAGTGAACTCGTTGATGTACATGGTGTATCCCTCAACTAATTCAGGATTTCCGAATGGTGCTCTTCATATAATTATGACCATTGATCTTTATTAATTCTTGTTCTTGAATGCCAATGCGAGTCATATTTGAAAGTGCTGTGCATCGACTGGAGTGGTTTGTAATTTTTTTTTTTTTTTGACGTCCAGATCAGTGTAGTTTGAAATGTTGGCAAACAAAGAAACAAATGCTAGGGTAGTGATAAAAATAAACAAATGCTAGGGACGCGATAAAATTAAACAAATACTAGGGACGCGATAAAATTGTGCGATAAGCAGCCATGATTGGTTGAAAGACGTCCTTTCGTACCGTTTTATTGGTCAAAAGTAGTGTGACGTAGTAAAAGTGTAATAGTCAGTGATAATTACACAAGCCCTTTGAAATTAAGAAATGTTAGAAAAATAAAAGTTATGGTTTATTTAACGACGCTCGCAACTGCCGAGGTTATATCAGCGTCGCCGGTGTGCCGGAATTTTGTCCCGCAAGAGTTCCTTTACATGCCAGTAAATCTATTGACATGAGCCTGTCCCATGTAAGCACACTTAAATGCCATCGACCTGAGCCGGGATCGAACCCACAACCTCGAGCACAGAAGGCCAGCGCTATACCAACTGCGCTACCCATGCCGTCAAGAAATGTTAGAATACTTGCGCCACAACAAGTACTGTTTCACACATAGCCACTTAACAGCGCTTCTGAGTGGCACTTATGTGTGGTTCAAACGCGCAACCTGGTTTATTAACAGCTTCAGTGTTTCTTTACGTGAAGTTTGCTGAACTACTGGTGGTTGAGAGTTGGCTATCGATCGTCACCATGTCCCCATGTGCCTCATGGCATATAAGTGAGTACTGATTAATATTTGTTACTTATAATGAAACTAAGATCTATCCATTCTTATTATTACTATTAATTTCTCTAAATAAAATACAAAACCTCTAATGGCAAAATCTCATTACATTAATATTCTCATTATATCAATATATTTTAGATTTATATTTTACTCCCTATAATATAGTTCTAGCAAACTTCTATTACATTAATTCTCATCATTTTAACCAACTAGCTATCTCAACTTAATTATAATTCTTTACATATTGCATATAGATTGAATTGAATTACATTAACTTATAAATTAAGTTATTACTTTTTCTTACAGGTTTTATCTTAATTTAAATAAACATGTATTGGTCGTTAAAACTTAACTGAAGAATATTGCTGGAGAATCTTTTAAGTGTAGGGGAGACTGTTGTACCTTTAAACACTTTTCATATTTTATTTTTTTTTTAAATTTTTGGAAATTAAATTTTTAAATGAAAAAAATGCTTCATATAATTATTGAAGATTCCTTTAGGACTTCCTATATGTATTTTTCCTGTTTCACAGATCTATTAAGGATGGAAAAAATAAAATGAAGGGATATGTAATGTGTTCAAAGGTACAACAGGTTCATGTACCTTGGAACATACCCTCTTTCAAGTTGGAACACGTGGAATATAGGCTGGAATATAAGCTGTAAAAACTGACAATCATGTTTAAAATGTATTTGCCATCATAAACCAGAGCAGGCTTCTCTGATTGAGATTTTATTTCCTGGAGAAGCAATAAATGCTTCAACAGCTTTATTCAAAGCATCCGGATCAATTGGGGGGGCCTCTTAACTCCAGACTTACTTCGTGACATGATCTTAAAATAAAAGAAAAACAAAAAACCGATAGTATCGTGTAATTTGGAACATGTTCCATGGTAGAAGATGTTTAGTGTTCAAAGGTACAAGAGGGTGCACGTTTAAACAAATATGGCTCCGAAAACTAGAGATTCGAATAAATCATGGAAATTAAAATATGTTATTACTGATCAGATGATAGGGAACACACCGTACTTGAAAGATATTAACAAATACAATATGGTTTTGTGTTAGAAAGCATATATCAATGAACGAAATGTTTACTTTTGGTACTAAAAAAAATTATTTTGTCCACGGAACTCACACTTTGCAATAAATCAAACCGAAACTACGACCAGAGCTACTTAGCGGCTTTCCCTACAATCTACTTCAGTTTGAGTCCTCTAGGTAGTAGCAAAAATAAACAACAAAAAATGTTCAAAGGTACACTATGCTAAAGGTACAACAGTCTTCCCTATGGTAAATATTCATAATTTGAATATGTATGTCACTAATGTATTGATTAAGGCTGGTTGAGTGGAAGAGAAGGCCTTATGGCCTTACTCTGCCAGCGAAAATAAAACATTCTAATTCTAATACGCATCTGAAATATGTATAACTACTATGCACAATAATTAGCCAGATACCAGTGAAGAATATACGACTTCGTTAAGTATTCGGTATTAGAAACCACTCTAGTGTTGGTCTCTTAAACTAATTTCACTCATCTTCTCCGTCTTATATTAAGATAAGCTGTTTCTGAAATTTTTATTGTTATTATTAGCATGTGTCGACAGAATAAAGAGAGCATCGCGAGATATTCATTTGTCACCACACCGCTATAAACCACGGAAAATAAAAGTCTTCGCTTGTGAAAATAATAACTACGAAGGTCGTTAAAAATCTTTTAAAATAAAAATATCGTCAATTTTTAAATAGACGTTAGAATTATTTCTGAAAAGTCTCCAAACTCAACTTCTAAAATAAGAACCTGGTCCTATTATTTTTAGTAGAAGCTCGTGAGGGATATTGTCCGTTACTGTCTGTAAAATCCTTACGTTTCCTCTGATTTTGTTTTGCTTGTTCCAGTAGACGCCGCAAGAGCTGGTTGCCAAGACAACAATTGTTTGGCGCCACCTGTTACTCTATCAATTTCAACTGCTGCCCAGTACATCGTCTCGCAATGTGGGGAATTTGTGTCGGAGCCAAGATGTGCGCTCCGACGCTTCAGAAGTGTGCATAGCGACATTGATTAAAAAGACCCACCCAGGAAGAGCAGAGCGTCAGGAAGTTTCCATTACGCCGTCTATCCGGATTGAATGGTAGACGCACAAGGTGACACCACTCCAGAAGTGTTACTACATCTCCGAAGATCTATGTCATTGTTAAATTTAGAGATCGATAGATTTACGGGGAAGGTGACAAATTTTTTAAGACGACTAAGGTCCGTCTCAAAGAGCGAAGAACTATTCACTCTCTCACTTTACTCTTCAATATTCTTCAAAACTCTAACTTAGCGTCTCGTTTTCACGAAATAAATACTCGCTCACACCATATCACACTCTCCATTCCTAAACACAGAACATCCTTCTACTCTTCATCTTTTACCGTCTCTGCAGCTCATCTCTGGAACTCTCTAAAACAATATGTCAGAGACTGTCGGACACTCTCTAGTTTCAAAAATAAACTAAAATTGCATTTTTTAAATTCTGATTCCTTTCAGTTATAAGCCCTTTTCTCTGCGATAGTTTTGTAAAAATATATAAATACTAGTGGCTTGTGCAGCACATGCTGCTGCAAACTAAGTTCGTTAGACGTTCAAATAAAAATTTTTCAGATTTATTTTCAATGAAGAATACTTGACATTTTGATAGTCATTTGCTTCCATAATAATGAAACATACTCCCTCTGAATGGGTTTTTTAGGCCACATACTTTTTTTGAACCTATCCACCTTCAGTTTTTGAGTTTCAATGCGGAAACGCAAGTATCACTGTCAGGACGATAGCAATAGCTGTTTCTGGTCATTGTGCATTGTAGGCGAAAGTTAAAAAAAAATGTTAGTTTTGCTAAGTTTTCGAACAGTAGCATTTTGCTGCATGTAGAGCTTGAAATGTAGAGCGTAAAATCATTTTATCCTACTAAGAGATCATGCTGAAATGATCTGCAAACTACAAAATTTTCGAGGCCTCTTATTTTATTAGTAAGTAATACCTTTTGGTCTTTTCTTAGGAACTGTAATTTTTGCGCTCTCTAGAGCCAATACTGAAGACAATGACACATATCAATATCTACACTACACCGCCATTAATTATATGAAAAAGACCCAACCCCACTTGATTAAGAACTATAAAAATATTTGATTTTTAAAAACAATATTATTATCTTACGTAAGTTTTGTAGTTATATATAGCCGCCACTCAGTAAATTATAGAAATGAAGATCAAAATTAAGATATTCTCTACATTTACTTACTTAACCTCAAAATGTTTCACTTTCATGTCATCAATATAGCATCAATATTATGTATAATTAATGAAAAATAGACGCATCATGACATTAACCATAATAATATGCAATTTATAAAATGGTAATAATGTCATCAAACCACCTCAAGTTTCGTAGATTTGAATATCCAATACACAGCTGTACTCAGAAAATTATGCACTGCAGAATCAGTTTTTAATAACAAATTGAATTGAGCTCTAAATATGTCGGCAATCCTGCAAGCCATGGCCTTCGTGTAATAGCCTATTGTTTATTGTAATGTGTGTTTTGTTCTGAAATTCAATCAAGTCGGCCGTGATTCAATAAAATTAGTTCTCAAAACTGACAACAGATGGATTTTGGAAAATAGGAAAATTATATAGGAAAATTGACATTTCACTGAAAACTACTACTTTTCCGAAAAACTTTGGGTTCCAAGCTTCAAAATGAGGGGCCATTTATTAAAATCCGTTCAGCCGTTTTCCCATAATTTCCATTACCAGTTCAAATTATATATATAGATATTTTTTCTTCCTTTCCCCTTTTTGTTCTCTTGATCACCAGATGAATTTATTGTCATACCCTTTTCATTGTGAATTTTATTTAATTTTCGTATTTTTTTCTTTTTTATTATTTTATTACATTCCATTTTGTTATATTCTTTCTTACGTTCTTCATATTAACTATTTGTACTAAATGAGTTGCTTTTACTATATTTCAATGTATTTTACTTTCTTTTTTTTCTATTATGGTATTATTTTCATGTTGTTTGGTGTCGATTTATTATGCTATTATCATTATTTTTTGTAATATGTTAGTATTCTGTTCTTTAACTTTTTGTTAAATTTTTCACTGATTGTATACTTTGTGACCTGGTAGAGTGTAAGAAAAGGCCCTATGGCCTTAACTCTCTGCCAGAATAAATAAAGAATTATTATTATTATTATTATTATTATTATTATTATTATTATTATTATTATTATTAAGATGATGCAACATAAAAATTAATTATTGTAAATTTCTAATGTACAAATGATAGAGAAAGACGAGGCAAGTTTGGAACTTCAACAAACCTACATGACAGATTGTTAAATAAATTGATCCTTTTCGACGTAACTAATTTAATAAAAATATATATTATTTTCTTGCTTAAATTATATTTTATGTTTACAAAAATGTAATAACTATCATACGAGCTACAAGTCAAATAGTTTTCATGTTTTTATTTTCCCATATTTAACAGGTCTTATTATTTGAAGATTTTTCAAAAGCTTATGACAGTGTTTAGAACTCAGATATGGAATGTTTTAAGGGAAAATGGAGTACCGGAAAAATTAATTCTAGATTAATATAATTGCACATAGAAGATTTCCAATGTAAAGTGAAAATTTCAGGACAATTATTATCAGAGAATTTTACGGGTGTACGACAGGGTAATGAATTACCACCACTTCTTTTTAATTTCGTCTTGGGGAAAAAAAATACTCTGAAAAGAACCAGTTGTAGCACACGATTCAAACGATTACCGTCTTAAGTATATTCTCAAAAACGACTTTTGATGGCCGATTATGTTTCTAGGCTCAAGTGTCGTTGTTCAAATCCAATTGGAGCAATATATTTTTAAGAGAGGAAGTGCGATTTCCCGCGAAAGAGAATTAAAATTCAAAGTTCTCATAGACACTAAGTTTGTGTGGCATAGAAACGAGCTTACAACTTTTGAACGATTACCATCCTTAGAAAAAAAAAAAAAAAACGATCTTTTCATCATCCATGTACAAATCCTACACTTGCACTTGGACGACTCAGCGGTGTCCTTTGATATCTAAAAATATGAAGAATGTGAATATTCTCATGATACTTTATATCAGTGACCGGCATGTTCCGTGCTCTGTGACGTCATACGACGTAGCCGCCTTGCTCTTTGCTCGGCAATCTCTGCATACTGAGCACAGCGTGGAGAGAAGATTTAACTGAACAGTGGTGGTGCGGCGTCTATGCAATGACAGAGCGCGATCCATTCGTCTGAGGTAGTATGGGAACAGCACAATTACAATACATTTGTACGAAAACAAAACTGTACAACCTTGATAAATCAATGTAACAAAATATTTTGATTTGTAATCAAATTTAATGTACCTACAATAATATGAAACTCATAATACAGCCACTTGCAGAAGCGTTTGCATATATAAATGAAATTCCGAAACTGCTATAAACATACAAACATATAAATAAATACTTTAAGCAGTACTGCAACACTTTATCTACTCGGAAACTTGAAAACAGTTCAAGTGTTTTTAACGCACATTTTTCTACATAATATACAGATTAAACTATACCCAGACCCTATCTTGGTGAGTAGTATGCAAAGTATATTTCAACTTTTGAAACACACCATCACTTTGTGTCACTACCGTACCCAAGCTAAACGCTTTGTCGAGATTTTTTTCCTCTTTTCTCGCGTACTAATTTTGCAATATTTGGAGTCATAGCCTGGCTAACACACAAGCGAAGAATATGTTTCAAGTTCAGATCAGACAGGTGGTTTCTATGTTGTGGTTTGCAGATCTTCATACAAGAAAAGAACTGTTCACATACATACGTAGATCCGAATATGCTCAACATTCTAGTAGCAAATCTATGCAATCGAGGGAATCTTGCCTGGGGAAATCTTCTATAAAATGTAGATAGATCCTTTTTGTTTTCAACAGTCCTGTTCTACTGGTGCACTAACGCCACTGCGCTGGTGTGTGCTAACATTAATACGACTCAACTGCTCGCTCTCCCAAGCTCTTGCGATCTGACTGGCTCTTACGTCACAACTGCAGCATCTGCCGGCCACTGCCTTATATGTTCTGAATTATCGTGGCTTCACTATAATCCGTTTCTGGAATCTGTAGAGTATAAGAGAAGAAACAAGTACTTTGCGCAAGTGGTGAGTGGAGGGGGAGAGTCCAATGACCGCTTTGGAGGAAACCATCGTTTGAAGGCGAGCGTCTAAAATACACCCTACATATCACCTTCTGCCACGAGTATCTTACCCCTTAGCGGCCGTAAGCCGATGCAGCCCGCAACACGCACACACGCTGATAGGCTCCGCCCATTCGCTTGTCATCGACTCCACTCAATACAGATTTCAGAAACGAAGTGTAAGTGAATATCGCGTAACCTGTAACCAATGGCTGGACAAACGTACCAAGATAAAGTGAGACTAGCTACAGGCCTATAAAAAATTAATAAAACGATGAATTGTCCATAATAAGAAATGTGTTTCTTGTCTCTAAGTAATTTAAAGATGAGTACAAAAGGAATAAAATGACTGAAATTCAACACTTTTTGCATTACAAAAGGGCTATTTTGCAACTGGTAATGAAACATTGTCACATATCATAAGTGCTGACAACACAAAATATCCTAATGTCACTACAACTCTGATGAAATTCTGTTTTAAGCTATACAAGTAAAAATAATGTAAAAAAATAACAAAAATATTCTTTTCACAGTGAGATTTTTGCTATTCTGTATCTTAGAGCAGGTGAAACTTGATGGTAGATAGGACGATATTGACACAATCTGTGACGTTGTCATCGTTGTTGTTGATTAACTTATGTTGGTTTATAAATTGGTCTAGGGTATTTATTGCACAATAAATTATATTAAAATTTGGGGGAAATTGATAAAACCACTTCAGGTAAAAGTAATGCAACGCAGTAACTAAAGAATGTAGCTAATCTTCATCGGACGGTAGTATGATTTTATCCTTTCCACTGTTCTCAGGTTGGTATTAGTACTTAATTGGGTAGGTAAAACAGCAATAAAATGTTTTAGGTTAGTCACAACTTCTACCTTAGGAAGGCACTAAGAGTTTCGAGTTTTAAGCTGTTTCTCTTTTTGTTTTATATCGCCTATCATAAAGAAACCCCTTTCTGTTTCTGCTTTTCCATGAGGCAACATTAGCAACAGTTTAGCTAACTTGGCAATATTTGAAAAAAAACCGTACTCATTATTTTTATAAATTTATTTTCTACAGAAAAAAGTCACACAAAAAAATGTTGAAATGTAAAAAGTCGCTACGTTTCGCGTGTTTTTCAGTTTTCGCCACGCCTTCTCAACAAGGTTCAATTTTCGCTATGTATAGTGGAATTCCGCTACAATTGGCAACACTGCTACCATACTCCAACTATGAATTACTAGTTGTTATGACGGTTATTTTAACGATTATGACATGACTAAGTTCATTCCTATGTAACTTTACAAAATATCACTTTGTTGTACTTACCAAACTGCAAACCGCTTTTCTTCGTGGATGTAGTCGTCCTTAATAAAGTTGATCGAAACATGTGGGACGCTGCAAAATAAAATTAAATGAATGTTAGAAAATGTCAGGAATAACAATTTTTTCTACTTCTGAGTAGATCTATTATTATTTTATTTTTTGCCTCAACGTCGTTGTAGCCTACCCTCTCACCTTTATTACTTACTTACTTATTGGCTTTTAAGGAACCCGAAGGTTCATTGGCGCCCTCACATAAGCCCGCCATTGGTCCCTATCCTGAGCAAGATTAATCCATTCTCTATCATCATATCCCACCTCCCTCAAATCCATTTTAATATTATCCTCCCATCTACATCTCGGCCTCCCCAAAGGTCTTTTCCCCTCTGGCCTCCCAACTAACACCCTATAGGCCTATGCACTTCTGGATTCGCCCATACGTGCTACATGCCCTGCCCATCTCAAACGTCTGGATTTAATGTTCCTAATTATGTCAGGTGAAGAATACAATGCGTGCAGTTCTGTGTTGTGTAACTTTCTCCATTCTCCTGTAACTTCATCCATTT